>NC_046225.1:58109833-58807333 GCF_009819885.2 Catharus ustulatus | reverse complement strand
AGACAAGAAGAGCAGAGACTGCTGTGCAAGAGATGGGAAAAAGAAAATTTTTAATACATGTGCATCAGGTGCCCAGTCAAGAGCACTGGCCACCAAAGAGGCTCAAAGCCTTTCCTACTTCACAGAAGAGTTGAGTCCCAGTATATTAACATGTGTAAGACACATGCAAGTGCTCAGCGAGTAGAAATTGTAAAAGCTCAAAATAAAAGGTGGTGTGAGGGCCTTTAATTTTTATTTATTACACTACAGGAAATTAGTTTTTGTGAAAAATTTAGGGCCAGAATTAATACGCTTTTTCATCTGTGGAACATTGTCCCCACTATGTATAACAATATATGTCATACATATGAATATGTTTACAGTGATCTGTTTCTCGTTCAATGGATTTTCACTCCTTTTATTTTATAAATAACCTATGTTCAACTCAATGATACTGAAAACCACTGGTGTTTATTAACTTCAATTCTAACTTCTATATTTTGCATTATCAGGAAAGTGACAGCTCTTAATTTAACCTCCTGTCTATTGAAATGGAATTAGCTCTTAATTTTCTTTTTTTTTTTTTTAACTTGGTTTCTCATGCTAGTTTTCTCAGGAGTGAGCTATAAAAAATCACTTTCACAGTACCTCTTATTTATTGAAAAAAATATTTGGTTTCCATTTTTAGAAATAACTTCTATGCCATCATATAGAAAGATATTGCAACAAAAAAAAAAAAAAAGAAGAAAGAAAGAAAGTGATGAATGATGAAATATGTGTAACCGAAACTATATCTTGGATCAGATTTATTTACTTCAAGAGGGCCCAAATATCTCCCTAAGACAGTTTGGTTTTGTGTTAATTTATTGCAGAATCAATCCTTAGAGATCAGAACAAAAGAACATAAGTCTTGCATCCTTGAATATAGCTGTGAGCCTAGAGAGCTAATAGTAATGGTGGAAAGAAATATTTTCTCCAGTCTTTATAGAAGCTGTATGGGCTGAAAGAGTAATGGTTAGGGAATGGTTAGGGATGGTTAGGGACAGTTACCTCAGAAAGTCTTTTGTCCCTACTCATAAATCTTCTTATGAATTTGCCTATTTGGTTACCAATGCACAGCTTAAGCTGTTTTATGGGACTCAAAAGAAAGAAGGCAGACCCAAACAGATCACAATAATTACTGGGTCTAAAGGGACAACTTTCCTTAAGATCTTTCCTCTTTGACTTAAAGTACAGCAGGATTACTTCAGCTAAGACTCACAGAGGGAACACCTCAGGTTGTTGCATTTTCATTTCTGTCACAGGAGCTGTAAACTCATTTTATAGCTCAGAAGCAACAGTCTACATTTCTAGGAATGTTGTGGCAGTTTTGATTTGGCAGCATCTCCATTGACACCCATTGGTGAAATACATGTAAAAACTCTTTTCAAGCTTTGCCTCATCAGGTAAAACACAAAACTTGCTCCTACATAGCCACCTGTAGATGAGATACAATAATGTTTCCCTATGGCACAGCAAAGATGTACCACATTTTAAGCCTCCCACTGGAGGACACTGTAATGAACAAAAGCTTCTTTCCACCTCCTACTTGCTATGGCAGTTTCAGAGGAAAACAAGCAGAAATAAAGGAACTGGCTGACATCCAGCATGTGTGGCTTCACACAGTAAATAACAATCAACACTTTGGCTGCTTCCACAACTCAGCAGGCGAGGTGCCAGCAAATGCTTTTAATCAGAGCCATTCTTTGTTTAGCAATGCCCACTGACTAGTGAAATTTTTAGTTTCTTATTATTAGCACTGGCAGTAAAACAACAGTAAACAACACAGCTAAAGATTTGAACTTAAAAGCTCACCCAAAAGCTTGATACCCCAAACTTCATGGATGAATTCCCTGGTATCTGAGTGGTGCTTAGTGTTTCTGCCATTACTTGTCACTGCAGGATGGCACTTTACAATCCTAATGTGACAAATAAGCAGGAAATATAATTAAACTAAATGCAGCAGAACCCATACTTAGGCAGAGCAGCTTGTTGTAAACACTTTGGCAAACACAAGGTGCTCACCCTCTTGGGAAAAGCTGTACTTAGGTGAGTACTGCTTTGGGGACTTGCTTGCCACACATTCCCATGTGAGTTCTTTTAATCAAGTCCTTTCAAATCAGCTGAAAGCCTAGGTGAGAGGAGAAGGAACAGGTCCGTATTAGGAAGTGCTGGTCCCTTGGGTGTACTCTGTTACACCCACTCGAGTGATTCCCTTGAGCAAAATGGAGAACATTACCAGTCCCTAAAAGCAATATTTTAAGGTAGGTCAATTCCCTTCTTTAAAACCATGGAAGCATTTATTTTGTTTTTCTTACATGAGGGTGCTTTTGTTTATCCTAGATGCTCCTTGTATCCTTGAAGAGTGGAAGATTCACTGAGGAAGAAACTATATTAGCAACATTCTGCTAAATGTTAGTGGACTGGTGCCATCTTTATATGGACATATCTGAAAATGGAAAAGCCTGAATTTTGCTCAAGGTATTTAGGAAGCAGAAGCAGCATGTCGGGGTGGAAAAATATTCTAAATTCTGTCTTAAATGCTTGTCAATCAACTGGATCTTGATACTTAATACTGAGATAAAACTTCATTTTAGTAATAAAGTAAGAACACTGGGTTTTGCATTCCTGAGACACATGACTGAATGACAGATAGTCAGGCTGGAAGTGTCTCCTAAGTCATACTATCCCAGTATTTTTCAGAGTGGTTGTTCTTTGTTTCTTTCAAAGATGTGCAGTGGTAAAGACAGACATGTCAATATTTGGTTAGTGCTAAATACAATGAAAAGACCAAGGAATTTCAACCTCCTCACAGCTTGTAGAAATGGCAAAGAACATAAAATTCAATGGGGACTGGTTTAGACACTGAAAATCAAACATTGTGCTCATTATTTATATTTTATATGGTAATACATTTACCCTTTAACAAAGGTTTTTTGCTTTCTCCACTACTAACAACATTTTGTCTCAGGAGAAGGGCCCCAGCAGTGCAAACAGAAGAACAAATGCGCTTACCTGCATAAATATTTATAAAACTGAGCCTGACATTAGCATAAGTTGGAGCTGATTCACCAAGTACAGTGGGGAAATCAGACACAATTGTGGCAATGATGTGCATGGAGTGGCTGTGGGTGGGAGAGAGATGTGGTCTGTGGGAAGGAATGCCTCTTCCCAGTCCACACAGCAAGGGCAATATGCCTCAGCCTAGAGGAACTCTGGCATTCAGTGTCTGAGACAGGGTCCCCTCCCCTTGTTTTAAAACCTCACTGTCACTTCTGTGCTTGCCCAGCAGAGCACACTGACACTTTTATTCTGCCCAAAGGTCTCCCCAGAGTGCAGGTCCATGGTAAGGAGAAGACACTTGACCACAAGAGCTCATGGTGATCATGGAAGGACCAGAGTGGCTTTGTGGCCATACAGCTAAATCCTTTTGAGACGGAGGGGTGAACAGTCCATAAGAAAAGGGAGCATGTACCATTACTGCTTATAAATGATATATTATTCCTATAATTCAGAGACATGAGAAAAGCACCATTTGAAATTTAGCAAGGCATATGAACTCATAATCCTTTTAGCACAGCCAAAAAAATCTAAATGAATTATATGAATATCCTTTAGACTGTTCTGGGGCTTTCCTTTCCTCATATGTGGATACTTGATACATTGCTTTTGGCAGCATATCTAAAATTTGTAGCATAAGTAAAATCACTGGAATTTTATACTTATATAAACTTATATAAATGATGATTGATATTTGGTGGCATATTTTCATGAAAACATGAACAGCACAGAGAAATAAAGAAGGAGAAGACATTTCCCAGTTAAAACAGGTAACAAGAACAATAAAAAGAGATAACTAGAGACTCAAATACATCTAAAAAAGAGTCATCTATCAATCAGTTCAGGCCTAAAAAAGAGATTTTGTTTCTCAAAGTTGTTTCATTCTTTATGGAGATACACTGAGGCTGAAACTGCTGAACATAAAAACTTCTTGCACAGTCTGCTAAGTTTATGGCACATTAAGTTTGTCTTTGTTCCCATAACCACAGATTTTGAGAACACAATAAGAAATTAAGGCTGTTATAATTTATGCTCCATTACAGGGGTAGTACTATGCTGCTTCTTCAGTGAAGTAGACTATTGACTTGGTAGCCTGTGCAGTGCCTAATGCTGTCATTTTAAATCAAAAGAAAAATCATAATCATGTTGTTGTTCTGATATTTGTAATTGCTTATAGATAGTATGCCAGGTACAAATACTGCTATATTCAGTCCCTGAGAGTTCACTTTTAAAAGTTGTTCTTGGCACTTCTTTTTTGTGAGGCCACTGTGAAGCTGATCACAGTGTCAGAGATGCATAAATTGACTAAATAATTGTTAGAAATAACATAAAGTGGACATAAAGTGCTTCCTAGATCAGTGTTTTTTCAGGCATAAGTTCACTGTGATTTCTACTTGACAGATATGGAGCCTGGCCATTGAGGGGAAAAGCATTTCCCTCAAATAACACTGCCCCCACATTTCACTCAACACCAAGGAATTCAGTGTTCATTTTTCTCTCCTCTAGGGATGAACTTTGCCTATCTCCAGCTCCTGGGAAAGTTCAGTTTCCCACAGCCACCAGCCCCCCCACTGGTACTCCCCACTTTGTTCCTAAGACACGTTTAGGATGCTTTGATCAATGGCTGAGAAGCAGTCTCTCAGATAGCCAGGGACCCTCTGAAAGGTTTTGGCTGTCAGACCAGAGACATTAAATTAGGCAGCTGTCAATGTGGAGCCCACGCAGGCCCTGAAGCACTGGTATAATGCTCTCAGGCAACCCAGAAGGCTTTTTAGTGTGATAGTTAAGGCTTTTAAAGGTGTGTGGCAGTTAATAAGCCAGCCAGAGAACCAAAAGGTTGGAGTCTTTAGACTTCTAGTTTCATGCTGTGTTTACTGAATCATGCTGTCTTCTGAGTTATTGGCTCCTATTTCTTCTCTGACACTCACCGTATCTAAGGTCCTTTAAGAATATTTCACAATGGAATTCATTGGGTTGAATAAATTCCATTACTTGAAAGTTAATATGAGAATCATTCACATAATTGAAGTGGAACTGTGCAAATGTCCAGCTAATCTAAAGAATATGCGCTCTGTGAGACACTTTCACTCAAAGGTAAATGCAGGTTGACCCAAAACTTGTAATAAACTTCCCTGACACTGAAAGACTTGACCTTGAGGCTTTGTCACTTGTGATTTGCTGTTTTATTGGAAGATTTACAGTGTTTATTTTTAGCACTGATTTTTATCTAAAGACATTTGTAAATAGAAATTAATTCTGTTGAAATAAAGGACTTTCATCTGTTTCACTTATTTCTGACAAAACCTGTATGCTGCTAATTTTGTTCACATTGATCAGAAATTTAAAGTAGAACAAAATACAAAGATCCAAAATAATTTGAAAGTTCCTGGGATCCATGACTGATCCCTGAATCCAGCTCAAGTAAGATTTATCCATCAAGTCCAGAGAACCCAGATAGTTGAAGTGCACCATAAGAAGTTTCACCAGAAGGTACATTTATTCCCTCTCCCCTCATTTTGCTGGCTTAGGAACCCCACCCAGAAATAAGTGTGTCCACATGCTGCATCAGAATTGGAGGGGAACAGAGAGACCACTTAGTACAAGATTTAATAAAGAAATATAACATTTTTTACTCAAATTCTTTAAAAGTAAGGAAACTGGCAGCAAAAAAGCCAGGCAGAGGAATTTTTGAATGCTGCTGTCTCAGCTGATAAATGTTCTCACAAAACCATTTTATGTTAAGCTATGTATTATAAAGGACAAAATTTATAGCAGTTACAGTTAATATGTATTGCATGTCATGAAGAAAAGGGGATGAACACAGACAGGAAAGTATGAGGTGTCTCCTTACCAAATTTTAAAATTACAGCATCAGCAGAGCTGCATTGCACCAAATGTTACTTCTCTAATGTTAGTGATTACCCAGAAACCAAAGTCCAACCATTGCACATAACTCAAATACCAGGCTCTGAAGTGCTTAGTCCAGATGCTGCAAAAAAGTAACTGCAGTGTGCTGCAGCCAAAGGCGACATTTGGCCGCTCCTATTCTAGTACATAAACATTTATATTCCAAACTGATGCACATAAAAGCTCATGTGGTAGAAAACAGCTCTTCCAGCCGACTAGTTCACTGAGCATCTGGCTGGTAAAGCAGAAGGTCTGCACTGGGCACCAGGTGTCAGCCTGGCACTTGTGAGCCCCAGGGAGAGCACACCAGAGCACAGAGGAGGGTGCTGCCAATTCCAAATAGGAGGGGCTCACAAGCACGCAGAACAATAAAAATCCACTAAAATCCAATGTTGACTTTTTTGTTGTTTTCTTTTTTGGTTTTGTTTTTCTTTTTTTTTTTTTTATTTTTTTTATTTTTTTTACAAAGAAGAGCTTCAGAGGCATTTGGTGCTCTGGACTACTATTACTATTGGTTATTAAAATCACAGTCTTTTTGTATGTTTCTTAAGTAGAGATTTGGCATCTACTTTTTTCAGAGATAATTCATGAGCAAGCAGCTACCATTACGAAGATAGTCCTTGGTAAGCTAGATGACATAGTGAGCACAACATGTAGTATCTCCATGCAAGCCATGAGGTGAATAGAAGTGTAGGGACTGAGCTCATTACTAACTTTCAGAAAGGAGGTTTCAGTCTCTGCCAGTAACTGTGACACTAATTGAAACAAGTATCTCTGCTGAACACAATAAGATCTGTAAATTAGTGACAACTGACAACTATACTCTAGGTCTGTCAAACTGTACTTTCAAATTATTTTACTGGAAAAATTTTTGAAATGTTTCAAGTCACTTTGCTAACACTTGAAGGAAATATATGATGAATGTAAGACTTATTTATTGATCAGTTTCTTAAAAGATTTTCACAAAGCCTTGTTTGAAATATGGAAGAGTTCCCTCTAAGTCCCTAGAAAATGAATGCCAGAGCTTTTGTAAAATAACAAAATTCTTCCTTTGCAAGTGCTAGTTATTTTAAATTTATTCTTCGGTCATCTAAAGTTGAGAAAACAGTTGATCTAAAGCACAACAGGAAAAAAAGAACTTGACTTTAAAAAAGGGAGATTTGAGCTATGTGCATTATACATGTCTACTGAAACCCTAGGGAGAAAAAAATTTACCGAAATCTGTCTATTGACAACACACAGGTATCTAGCTTCTAGGTTTACCTGCTTGAGCTTCATTATGTTGTTGTCTGTTGTGTAGTTTATGAAGACAAACAAGTCACAGGACTTTTCTAACATGGGGAGATGTTAATTTTCAGTGTGAATTACTACTATCTGATTTTCCTGTAAGATTTAGAACTTCCGTTTACTTCCATTTACATTTTATTGGCATTTCTGTGCTCTAAGTTCAGCAGGTTTATATGCATGAGGCACAAACTGTTCAGCTGTCATCACTATGTCAGTCTGAAAAAACAAGTTGTTGTTACTTCTTTGTATGTACAACCTCTGTACTTCCACAACACTGGTGTTCAAACACTGCTTTGTACAGAGGGGTCAGCACCTCTGCAAAAGCTTTCAGCACAATGGGAATGTCTCATGCCCTGATGCCCAGTAGAGCAGCCCCTGTTTGATATTCAGAATCACAGAGGGATATTGCTCAAATGGTTTTAATATTGATTCTTGTTAGCCAAGAAAACCAGGAAGGAACCTTTAACTGATCTATATTTTTCTTCTAGGCTCTCTTCTGTTGGGTCAGAAATCCTGCAGCTGGAAAGATCTTGCTAAGACTGCATGCTGTGAAGCTCTAAGACTTGTACAGTCATCAAATCTTGAAGAAAAGCAACTGCACCAACTGCTGGTCGAATGAAAAATCTTCCTTGCTGTCCTAGGGGTCTACGTGGGGGTTGAAAAGCATATTTAAGCTCTAAGCTACTTCACCTACAAGAACAAGCTTTGGAGGACTGAAGTCAGGGGCAAAATACTCTCATTAGTGCCATTTCCACTCATGTCCAGTTTGGGGTTTTTCCTCTCTGTTCTGGTCTGTATTAATCTTGAACCTGTATTTACTCACTGCATTACAAACATACAGGTTCAGGATAGAATTGAATGTGATCACAACAAACTGAAGACATCCTATTGACTCTGTGAGATAGGTGACATGGCCAATTCATAGAAAAATGATCCAAGCTAAAATATTACTTCTTGTAGCGTGAAAGCCTCTGTTTCATAATATACAATGTTCCAGAGATATAAACTAAGAGGATTATGTTGTCATTGTCCCTTGTCATGCTTTAGAACAGGTGGAAAAGGTTAAGTAAGAAAGCAAGGAAAATGGAATGCAGTTTCGAAATCTCTGTTTTGGATCATCACAAAGGTATTTTAACTCTTTGCAATGCCCATTTTTAAATCCCTTTAATAGTCCAATGTCTATGTCCCTTGTAAGTGTAAGATTTCGATTTGTACTAATTAATTTCTAGACATCAATTATCTTAGATACTACATTTGAAAGAAGTGAAATACAGAACTGTACATCTCTAATAGCCATAGGTCAGAGGCTGTGCAAATAGTATAGTCATAAAGGTAAAAGCCATTCATGTGTAGGACACTGAGATACGTTTTTCATACCTTCTTTCTTACCAAGTAGTTTCCAATTGCAGTGAAAAAAAGAAATGTATATAGTGTGCCTAGAATATCATGCATAAAAATATTAGAGTTAAATGGTTCTGAAAGCTTTAACTTCAGTACTCAAAATAACATTGAGGTGTTTCAGCTTTTGCACAAGTTAGTGCATATCCTACAAAATGCCCATTATATACTCAACTTTCATCTTCATTGTTAAACAAAAAATTGCAGGAGTAGGAAAATTATTTGTATTCCGTGTATCAACTTAATTCTGCTCTTATAAATCTCAATTTCTTTCACAAAATTTATAATTTTTCTTTTTTTTCTTAAAACTCAAATGGGAAAATGTTCAAACACAAATCTCAAATGCTTTAGACAACCAATAAATGGGCTTTATGACCTCTAAAACGAGCTTCCATTAAACTTCCTGTGAGTATCACAAATGCAACATACAGTGATACAATGCTTCCAACAAATCATAACTGAAATAGAAAAATCTCTGAATAAATTAGCATATTTCAACTTCTGCGCATAGATGGCTAGTGTGATGAGGGAACCAATCTTTGAGCTGTAACATTGTCAGATTTATTTTCTTACTATCATTCTTCTTCTCATTTGCCAAAAAGAGAAAACTATCTTAGAAGTGCTGTTTTCTCAATAAATTTTAAAAGTGTGGAGCTGCCTGTTTAAAGCTCCTGCATGTGTCCATAGACATTTTCATGGATTTATGGCTTCAATTTTCATTTTCTCTGACATACAGCCAGGTAAGATAAAGGTTCATGAAAAATCCTTCCAGTTTTCTGGAAAAATCTGGGAGTTTCCCAACACAGAGCTCTACAAAAATTTTTACAAGAATTATCAGCCAAAATAAAAAGATTACTAACATTTAAGATTAGCACAGGAGCATCTTTTATGCAGCAAAAACATTATCTAGGTATTTTTAAGGGACATTTTTAAAACTAGGAGAGATCTACCAATGGAGAAAAGAGAAAGAAAGACCACATGTTGAGGCCATGCTTGATAGTCTGTACAATTTATTGTGAAGTACCACTTGTGCTAGGACTGCCACAGAGCCATTGGTTTGAAAGGTTAATGACTCCAGCAATCACAATTTCAATTTACAAGAAATGGGATGACAGGAAGCCAAATACAAATTGGAAATGTCCCACTGTGATGGCAGCTGAGCAGCAATTCATCAACAACAGCACAGGAATATTGTAAAGCCAGAGTGCTGGGGACAACCTTTGCAGCCTGAGAAGGGCTTAGGCCTTATATTAAGCTCATTTTTCAAGGATAGTAGCGAAGCTTAAAAATGGCTAAATTACCTAATATAGACATAAGTTCTCCCTTGATAATTTTTTATATAATAGTTGTTAGGTCATCTGAAGATGCTTATCCCACTACCTTATCTTTTCTTTAGTGTATATCCCCTTTAATTTTAAATTTTGACTTTGAGTTCCATTTTTCCAAAGGCATTTCAATCATCTTTGAGCATTCTCTGCATTCATACTCTACCTCTTACTTCCTCAGAGCATCAGCTCCACTACAATGCAATCTGAGATTTTTTTAAAGCTTTCAGGTGTTTACATACACACAGAGATGCTTTGAGAGACCCTGTGCTCCTTCTGCCTGGATTTTGCATGCAATTTGTGCACAGTGGAAAATCAAACTGATGATAATAAATCAAACTTTGTAATCATAAACACTACAGAAACGCAGGAGTATTTTACTACTTTCTCATCTGAAGTCAGTAAAAACTACATGCAAGCAATTTGAAGTCAGAAATAACAAATAAGAAAAAGTGAAAAGTTTGTTCATCTCTATCTCAGAACAGACACTCTAAAACTCCACAGGATTCAGAGAAATAAGCAGGCTGGAGTGAGATTCTATAGATAAAAGCTTTTCGTTTAGTACTAATTAGTGTAGGATGCTGCTAATTTCATCTAACAGGGCCACAACATCAGCAGAACTACAGTAACTTAAGTTCAAGCTTTAATTTATCTTGCTTTATATACTTAAATTATTTAAGAGATAATAAGGCAAATATCAGGTGAAAAGCATAAAGCACAGAGATTTTGATGACATCATGTTAAATGTGTATGCCTGTGTGTTTCATTAAATCGTAAATCAGCAGTTTCCTTCTTAGTGGAACGATTAAACAGAATATCACAGACTCAGAGGATGGCTGGGGTTGGAAGGGATCTCTGGAGATACCTGGTGGCACACTCCTGCATATGCAGGCACACCTGGAGAGGATCCCCAGGACCACGTGCAGAGAACTAACTTTTGGATATCTTCAAGCAGGAAGTTTACACAAACCCAGTGGGCAATCTGTGCTGGTGGTCAGTCACCCTCACAGTGAAAAAGTGTTTCCTGATGTACATCCTGTGCTTCACTCTGTGCCCACTG
Organism: Catharus ustulatus; assembly: GCF_009819885.2. Lineage (NCBI taxonomy): Eukaryota > Metazoa > Chordata > Aves > Passeriformes > Turdidae > Catharus > Catharus ustulatus. The sequence continues at coordinate 58,796,278 of NC_046225.1, read as the reverse complement.
CCTCTGGTTCTGGCACAGGGCACTACTGAAAGAGCCTGGTTCCATCTTTACTCCCTGCAGGCATTTATACATGCTGGTAAGATCCCTGCTGAGCTTTCTCTTCTGCAGACTGATCTCAGCTCTCCCAGCCTTTCCCCACAGGAGAGGTGCTGCAGTCCCTTAGACATGTTAGTGACCCTTTGCTGGGCTCTCTCCAGTATGTCCACGCTTTCGTTTTACTGGAGAGCCCAGAACAGGCCCCAGCACTTCAGATGCTGAGTGAAGGGGTGGTGTGGCCTCCAAGGGCTCCCTCAACCTGCTGGAAATGCCTTAGCTAAAGCAGAACTGCCTTTTCTGCATAGACAGACGCCTCTGCTGGCTCATGCCCAACAAAGCAAAGTCAGTGTCCAGCTGGGTGGCACCCAGGAGATGTTGGTACACAAAGCAGATGCATGAAGCACACAGGATAGCACTAAGCTGGATCACAGTGTGAGAAGGCAGGTGGCCTGTGGCAGGCAGAAGAGCATGATGGAGCATTTTAAAGAGGAGATAGTCCATGCACAGACCATGGGAGAAATTGCAATACCATTGTGGATGACCAAAGCCACTCAAGATATATTCAACAAAAGATATATTCAATATTTGACAGGAAAGATGAACTAATCAGCATAGACAAGGTGCTCATAGACCTCAGGTAGACCTGTCCTACCAGTTCTCTCAAGTGATTAGAGAACTGTGATCTAGCACTATATATTACAGCAGAAACTGTTAGTATGAGAAATAAAACAAACTCCACCACAACAAAAGGTTTGAAATCATCCATTTTTGAAAACTAATGCTTGGGCTAAATAATGCTACTTTAAACTGATTTATCTTTATAAGAGTCACTAGCCATGGGCATACTTTAAAGCATTTTAGATTGCAATTGATAATTTTGCAATGATATTATACACAAAAACACTGAAGTTCATGCCCATTACCTCTATCTAGCAAAAAATATGTTATACATGCATGTCTTGCATTATCATGTACTGATAAGGAAATGAAAATATGGATAAAGATGTATTACCATGTCCTACCATGAACATTCCTTTGATGTAAGTAGAACTTACATCTTGGAACAGAAAAGCATATGAAGAGCTGGAATTCCTCTTTCCAGAGAATGCTAAAAAAGGTATTAATTGAAACATTTCCTTATAACGTATTCTCTTTTTCCATACTTCATTTTATGCAAAGAAATATCAAAGTTCTTACTTTGTGAAACTCTAAAAATAATCATTCTTGGAGAAACAGACAGAAAGCTTATTTTATCCACTATACTTTGTACCTTTTTGCCTTAGATAATTAGGGACATTAGATCATAATTTGCAATGCCTGGAGAATATTGTCATTAGCAGGGGAATGTTCTCTGGAACCCTGAGGAAATGAAAAGCTTTTGAGAACAATCACTGTTAATCACTAATATGCCAACATTATATACTTTCTGGAACTGAGGATGATACAGACAGGACACATTCAGTCACTCTGTCTTGCTTGCATTGTAAGCTTTTGATAAAAATATATGTTTCAAACATCCCTTTGCATGTCTTGCTTTCTTTACAGAATGTAGTAGAGCTAAGAACTCAGCAAAATTTACACTTCTTGTACAAGATATTGAAGATATCCTCTCTGATTCCATAATGGAACTTCACTGTATTTTTATTAATTCATCTGAATAGTAAATGCTATGGGCAAGAGGTCGTTTCTTTTTACCCAAGAGGGGTGAAAGAAAAACTAAACTACAAGGTGATAAATGAAATTAAATTCATCTTTAGCTTCAACTTAGCAGGAGACATAGCATCTGCACAGTTGCAATATTTACAGCTGAAATTATAGATTAATATTACACACCGATGATTAAAATTTTTCTATTATTAATTTTTAACATAATATTTCTCATTATTTTCTATCCAATATTAACTGCATGCAATATTCCACATATTTTTAATTGGATGAAAGATAATAAAATAAATAGAGAAAAAAAATCTTGTTTTTTAAGAAAACAGAGTTTAGTACTACTTACTAAAATTTTTTTGAATCTTATTACTTTGCTGTACTAGCCATGCATGCCTCACAAGTCAAAGCCAAGCTCAGCACCACAGGGCAGCTGTACACTCTGGAAAATGAGTCAGACTACATCCATGTACTGGGGTCCTCAGGTGGGATCCCTGCCAAATAAAACATTAGACCTGCCACTATCATTATCAGAAAAAAAAAAAAAAATCACAATTACCCCTAGTAAAGGGATCTAAGAAGCTTATAGATTTGTAGAACTAGTGAGAACTAATGAAGTTATCTACAGGTGTTCTACAAATAAAAAAGTAATCTAGTGCAATTGAAGCCAATTACATCTTGTGACAGCTCCTGTGAATACAAAATCAAAATCTTTCTTCTTACTGACCAAATTCTTCAGGACTCTTCTGTCATTGCTTCCTTAGACAAACAACCTCAACACAACTTTCGGTTTGTCTTTGAACAAAATCCTACTAAGTTATAATTATTATAACTAATTATTAATCCTATACTAAGTTATAATTATTCTTCCCTTGATGCTTTCTATTTTGTCTGCATCTTTAGTTCATTAAATAGTTTAATGACTTTAGACAAATTGTTTCAGATTGTTTCCTCATCTGATCAGACATGCAGTATTTAGCTACTTAATCTCATGAGCGGCACTGCTGGTCACTCTCACACAGCTGAGATTGCAGTGGCATATCCCATAAACAGATAGCAAATTCAAAAAGGAAGGCTTACATTCTTGAAACCTCTATATAAGATCTGAAGTTCCTTCTTTGTGAATTTACTCTGTGCTTCCAGCAGTTCAAGAGCTTCAGGTCTATGTCGTACTGTGGCCATTTCCATTTCATCTTCTACAGTGTCTGCAGAATACAAGAGACAAAGAAGGAAAGCTCAGTAAGAAACAGAAGAGGTAGAAATGTTTAACCCTTTCAAAAAGATAGAGAAGAAAAAATGAAAGGGGAGAAGAGAGAAGGGAGAAGGGAGAAGGGAGAAGGGAGAAGGGAAGGACATTCTCTTGAAGACTTGTTTTTGCCGCTTGAATGACAAATGATAAGTCCATTCTGAAGTCATAGGAAAAGGGTATCTATCATCTGCTTCTGTAGCTGCAAAGAATAGTGAACAGCAGTGATGATCCAGTAGTCTGCATATTATTTCATGAGTAGTAATAGCAATATACTGGAAAGCCAGCATTCTGCAGGAGCATGCATGATACATTCAGTATGATTTTTCTGTTTATACAACTCTATGAGCAAAGGAAACAATTTTATAAAACTTTGGTGACTCCAAAATGCTGAAAAATTTCCTTCAGTTAAGGGATGTGAATTCACTGTATCAGACTGGGATTTTTATTGTGAAGTTGTCCTTTGGAAAGTATGTGAAACTGATGTTACAAATCCAGCAGCAGATCTTACTTTGAGTATCGTACAACTGATCCTTTAGGAAAAATATTGTTGAGGGTGAGCAGCCTAAGTGAGGAGCATGATGGTTTTAGTGACCTCTTTAGGTAAGTGAGAATGTGGATATATACATTCAAGGCTTACAGTTGAGTATAGCCCTAAAACAATGAGAATTAGCGATGCATTTTTTCCTAGGTAGAGTTTCAAATGCAAAAGTTCAATAAAAAAGCTAAAGGAACTTACAGTAGGGTGCCAGTCACATGTCATCAAAAATACAAATATGTGTGTCCATTTCTAAGTACTGCCAGCATTAAATGTAACTTATGTAGTACTCCAGACTGATTTATTGAAATTACTGCCTTATTTTGATCTAAGAGTTACATGAACTGTAGAAATATAACAATACAACATGCGTAGTTGTCATTTCTACAATGCTAAAGGTACATATTTTATTTCATGATGTCATCTGGGACTCTTTATTCTTAGAATAAAATTTTTTTTAGTTCAATATTCATAAGCACACAGTATTAGAAGGCTCAATTAAAGTAGTATTATGCCGACAGTTTCATATATTTTTGTTCTGCTATAATGCAGTAAGAATAGCTTTCAGCTGCTTGGGAGAAATTTGGCATTAGAAGATGCAGTTCAGCTAAACAAAAATTAAACAACCTTTAAAGAGATATTTAATAATATATAAACTACTTGGAAAATTTTCACAGAATTTAGGGCTTTGTCCTTTTTCCTGTGAACAATATGTTGCTTTTAGCACTCATCTCAGGAAGATGATCTTGGTGTGATCCAGATGATTTCTCTTTTTTTGTTAACTGCAACTCAAGTCTAGGTACTTAGACTAAATTGGCAAAAAAAACAACCTGAGAATAAATATTGGTGAAAGCTTGCTTGCATTTTATATTCAAATGGTTACATGGAATTTAAACAGGCTTTGATTTTAGACAGAAAAATAATTAACTTGAAATGAGTTCTCTAAGCACCCATCTATAAAACATCTGGCTACCTAGAGAGACATCTACAAGATTTTCTGGAAGCTAAATGAATACATGCAATAAATGTGAAGCTAAAGACCAGAAAATGTGCTCAGCACAATATTTGGTATATCCTTAGTACTAAACAGTTTTGTATTGTTTAAATGATTCAGTGAGAATGTAGAAGACTTGAATAGGCTGATGAGATTAATGAAAAGGTTCAGTATAACATTCTTCCCACTCAGCTTCTCCAGTGACTTATAGATAGAAATAATAAAAATCTAAGATCATCATAATCTTCCTTAAAATGCACCAACTGTGATGGCTAAAATGCTATAGCATTCACAAGTCATTTGCAGGTTTTAAATTTTTTTATTCACATTTATAGCTACCAGGCTGGAAAAAAAAAATCAATAGTTCAAAATATGCAGGAAAATGTGTGAAAATCTATTTTTACTATTTCTATTTTTATCTGTTTCTAAACAATAATGATTTCTATGGCAGTAGTTATTTTAGTTCTTTTGGTTTCTTCAGCCTAGATTAGTTAGGAGTATTTTTTTTTCATAGAAATGAAATTTCATGTCAACTGAAAACCAGAAAAAAATTCACATTACCTCTCTAATGTACTAAATAAAATATTGTTACTGATTTTATTAATTAGCAGATTTCTTATAGCTAAGTAGTAAAGACATTTTTAAATGTAAATGTCACAGGAGATATTCTTTGAACCTTTTATTATTCATTAGAGAAAAAAATAGTGAAAAGATTGCAAAGAGCAAATGTACTCTTCAGATAATTCATGTCTGTAAAAATTGAGCACATGCATTTCTCTGCACAAACTCCAACTGTGGCCTCCCTAACTATTTAAAAACTATTTACCTTGGCTTTTTTTTCAAAACCATGGAGTGTAGTTCTACTCTAGTGTACATGCACATATTAGGGAATGATGGTTTCAAGTTTAGACTTACTAGACTAGAGCACACAAGTAAGTGATCTTTTACATGCTTTTTTCAATAGGAATGTGGAAATATATTCAACACAAATGCTGAAACAAGATTTTACATTTTTAGAACACCTTTGTAAGCACATACTGATAGAAGTGCAGAAGTGCAAATTCAAGCTATATATATTCCAATAAATTACTTGTTTAAAAAATATTTCCCTAATAAATTCTAAGGAATTCACATGATGTGATTGTTATTGTAAGTGGTGTTGTTTTCATTCCTAGGACACTGTAATGTTGTTTCTTTCATGCTAGCAGAAACAGAATAGCACATGATATCAAAAAGGAATAACAACAATGTATATCTACAGTGATAGTCTTATTCAACATTTTCACCTGATAGAACATTGTTACTTAATATAGTACTTCATTATTGAGGAGATTACAGAGAAAATTATTGAATGCACCTTTTTCCAACTTGGTTCTCAAATAGGAAATATTTAATACTCATTTTAGTTCAACTTCTCTTCTGGTTTATAGAATACTTTCAGTATCGAAAATGCATGTTTGACATGGTCAAGGTTTCTGAGACTGACTCTAAATATATTTGGTTACCTGTACAAATGAAGAGTTTACATAGAAATGTGCAAGGAATAAGGATGTGTCACTCTCCCAGCAACTTCAGGCAAACAGATCAAACTTTCTATTTTAATTCTGTTCTTTATCTATTCCATGCCCCATCCCTAGGAGTGCTCAGGTTGGACTTTAAGCAACCTGGTTTTGTGCAGGAGGACTGACCTAGATGATTTTAAAAGTCTCCTAAATCTAGGGAATATGTGATTGTCTAATTCCTTTTATTTTCTAGGGCTATACTGCTCAGGTCATGCAGTAACTTATCCAGAAAGAGTTATTAACAAGTGCCACAACAGTAACTGTGGTTTTTAAGCTACCTTATTTTCAATTAAAATATATCAGCTGAAGACACCATGAAAAAAATAAATCAGTGTACACCCAGAATTTAGCCCTTTTCATCTCAAATACTTTAAAGAAAAGCCAGTACCAGAGTTTTCTCTGTAGAGGAGCATATGAAAGACAGTGAAGGGGGAATAGCAAAAGGAAACCCTAGATCTATATCTCTGAAGTCTTGACATTTAGTAGGGGCTTGTATTTCTAGTCAAGTTGCCTTTGGTAGTTCTGGATTCACTAGACATGGGGAACTGCTCTTGCAGGCTTTTGTGACCTGATTGACTGATATGCTTTATCAGAAGATCATACAGGAAACACATGGACCATTCAGGTTTTAGGTGCTCATATTAGAGCCTAGAATTAAGTCAAATTAATTGGATCCAGAGAGATATTTTAAAATCTGCTATAGGACACAATTTATATAGGAAGACATTATAGTATTATAACCATAATTAACCTCTGCCTAGGAATATATATGTATCTATGTATTGATCTCTCCTCACTCCCTCTGCCCCTCAATATTTAGCTATTATCTACCCCGGAGAAATTTCATTTCCTTACACCATATTAAGATGTTCAGTATAATATCAGTGTGTTTTTCCTGTATATCCACATCACATACTTTTTTTTCAATCTCATTATAATTTTTCTCTCAGATACCAACTTTAAGACCTGTTCCCTGAAAGTAACATATTCAAAACCTGCAGGGTCAATCCTTTCCTCCCAGACCAGTTATGACAGTGCCCCCTGTGTATTGGATAGAAGCACACACAGACGTGTGCACAAAAATAGAAAAAAAGGTACTACTTTTCAAATACGTGGAGAGCAGGCATTAAATTTAACCAGAGAATCACTTGTCTAACTTGCAGATCATAAGTGCTCCTGTGTGGCAGACCATGGCACTGGTATCTTGCCATCCTACTCTCTGCATAGACAAATCTGTGCATCACTAGATTTTAAACCTCGATAAACCATATGATTACTTCAGCAGATATCTTGCCTCCCAAATGAGCAATTAATGAAAGTATAACTTTTGATGCATGCAAACCTGGAAAAAAAATCAAATAAAAAAAAAGAAAAATAAAACTTGCTTTGAGTAACAGGAGATGTCGTTTTGGCAGCCGAGCAGGGCAAGAGCTTCATAAGTCGCTCTTTAATGCTGCGTTTGGAACTGTTCTGAGCGTAGAGGAAACCTAAAAAATATATTATCAGGACTGTTAACATAGGCTTGAGAACAATTTCTGTACATGCTGCAGAGTTCATCATTAGAGCAGAATCCTGATGGGAAAAGGCCAAATAGATTGCAGCCATCATGAATCGCAAAGGGCAACCAGAATTTTTGAACAGGACAACAAAATTGTTTTGTCTTTGTATCTTTCCAGCATCTTTCCAATAAAGGGGATTTGTTTGTCTGTGTGCATCTCTTGTAACATTCTTATAACACACCTTAAATCATCTAACAGAGAAGTGTCAGATTATTTATTTAAAACATCAGAAGGTAAAAGAAGGTTTGTAAAAATTTTAATGTTAGAATATTCTAAAGACTTTCAAGTCTATTTCATTTTGAATTTTAAGATGGGAAACAAAGCCAAACCAAAATGAAATCTCAAAGATATCTTTTGTTGTCCTTTCTGGCAGACTTCTAATTCCATGGCTGAGCTTTCCCATGTAATGAATTCAGCAACTGTGATAACCAATCTGGTACTTTTGCCTTTTCTGAGTATTGAAATTTCAACCATGTTGTGTAGTCAGTCTCCCTTTAATATTTGGCACTCCACATATATAAAATATAAATATTATTTATATTCTCATTTCAAAAACTAATTTGGCTGAATAGCTACATGTGCTATAAATCAGGTGAACAGCGTCACCCTTATTTATTGTGATGGAAATTGCTGGAGTGTCTTCCTGTGAGGTGTAACCAACCACCTTCTGCAAAATGGGGGATATGAGCAAGCATTGCCTGGGTGAATATTTGCTGCAAATGGCAGACTTAACACCTGACTAGTACCTGATTAGTTAGCTTAGTACCTACATGATTTATGTTCCTGAGAGAGGCAGAGCTGGCTGGGTCATTATGCAACTCCTGCACTTCTCATCTGGACTGTGTGCACAGAAACACAAACACTGCTCTGTGATGGCTCTTGCCACAACAGTGAGAGTGCAAAACACATGGGCAAGAGATGAAAGACACAACTGACAGTCCTGTGCTAAGGGCACAGGCACCAGGATAATATTTGGTTATCCCCTCTGCTGCAAGTGCACTGAATCCTGGTGTTAGAGACATGACGTAGAATTGTTCCCAAGCCATCTCAAGTATCTGCTATTATTTGGGAACAGCAAGCAAGAAGCTTTAAGGATATTAAGCTTTGTAAATAAAAGGGGAAAAATAGAAGTTTGTATATGAGAAAAGCACTGAAGGAAATGAAAACAAATGAGGAAAACCAGGGATGATGCAGCCACAGCCTGAAAAAAATCAAACAACTTCCAGCAGACAAATTTTGCCTCTGAGACACCAGCAGCTCTGGTGAATATGCAAAACAATCCAGTTTCAGCACAGGGTCAGATGGACCTAAATTACTATCTCAGGAAATGTTTAAGCCTTTTAATACAAATAATAAGAATGAATACACTTTTAGGATGTAGCACCTAAGCATCAGCTCAACTCAGAAACATAGTGCAGAAATATGCATAAAATAAAATGCAGTCTGGGATCTGATGGGATCTCAAACTTCCTATTTTTAGTTTGAGTACCAAACCTGAGCCTTTAAATGGGTAGCTTGTTGTCTCAGCTGGCAGTGTCTGCAGTATTACGCTATGCCTGTACTGTATCTATCTGAGCATGAAAGAATTTTTTTTATCTGAAAGAGGTTTTTCTTTATTAGGAATTCTTCTATCATAGACATGATGCAGAAATATCAACAACTGTCTTATTTGTTTGAGTAAAGTTATGCAAAAGTTTTCTATACATGTATTGTACATGTGTTATATAATTACATAGGTCCACACCTATGTAATTATTGATGATGTTTTAAAAATGCTAAAAAATCCTTTCAAAAACCTAAAGGGGTCTATTATTTCTAAACGGTTTGAAGCCTTGAGTAAATAGACAATGTTGCTACTTTTAGGCTCACAAAAAAGGTCATGGAATCCAATGCAAACCATATGGGCTTTGCAGTAATATGATTAAGGCCAAAACCAAAATAATATATAAGGGAAAAAGTAATATCAGAGTAGTAAGTAACTGAGGAGAACAGTATAGATCTGTGCTCACTTCTGCCAGCCAATTTAAAATTTTGTCACTATGGTCAGGGCAGAGGTGAAGGCATTGGTTTATCGTCTCACAGTATGAGAAAACAGCACGGAAGCTTTTAATTCCCAGTGGCTGCAGTTAGTTTATTTTGCAGCGACTGCTGTTATGATTTCCTGAGCAGTACTGCAACTTTCAATGTGATTTTTCATGAGCTAAAAAAAACCAAAAAGTACTTAATATAGAGAAAACATGCTACACACTGGGCTTATGCTGTGTCAAAACACTAAAGGTGATAATGAAGATGAAATATTGTAATAATTTCTGTGAATTCTGTACCTATTTGCCTAGTTTGAAACAGGCTAAGGAAAAATCTTAACCTCTATTGTGACCATTAAGAAGTTAATTAATCTAACAGATTAAAATTATTTACACGGTAGGAAATTCTTCTTACCAGTCTTTAAGTGGCTGGTCATGAAAAGAAGGGCTATAAAGCATCAACACACTGATAATGATGGACTGATGCTATTTCATTCAAATTTCTAAAATAGGAGTATTTCTTAACCTGAAAATAGATATTCAGGAGACGATGGATTTTCCAGAGTCTTTTTGGTTTGGTTTTTTTTTTTTTTTTTCTCCAATAATATGTTGACTAGAAATATCATAGCTCCTATCCCTAACCCAATAAGGCACAAACTCCTCTGGGCTAGATGTGAAGGTTCTTCAAATTAAGGTTAGTTCACTGATGCTGCTTGCTCGTGGATTTAATAATCTGTTTCCCTGCAATGAAAATTAAACTGTGACACAATATTTTCCCCAGAATTCACTGTGGGAGTGCCCTAGAACTCATCTCTGTATGACACCACGTGGAATTGTGGGCAGTTGTCCCTAGAGACACATTTCACAAACAGTTCTGTAACTTGAGCATAGCTCACGTATTCTCATACCCTGGTACCCCTGTACTGCTACCTGTGCACAGACACAGGGCACACAACATCCCGTGGGAGTGTCTGCTCTTTAGCATGATTTATATCTGTAGTTGCAACTAGTAAATTCACCAATGGCCTAAGCCTCCTGTGTAAAGATACTTAAACTAGAGAACTGCAACTTATTAATCAAGGTTTAATATCAAGAGTAGAACATGTACATATTGCCAGTATAATTTTTTTCCAAACTGTTACTTTAAAAAATTGTACTTAACCAAAAGCATCCAGGTCATTGTCATGTGTGTGACCTCGTCACTTCTTTATCACAGTGTTGACACTGCTGGTTATGAAAAAAACCAAAAACATATGAATTTTTATAAGCTAAAAGTTGTAAGTGATTAAGAAATGACTGTATATTTCTAATCATATACATCTACACTTAGACTATCTTAATATATTTACTTTTTTCAGATATATGATCCCAGCTTAAGAAAGACAGTACATATTACATATTGCCCTGTTGTTATAGAGACAGGTCAGAATACCCAGGAAAGACCATCTAGAAAGGAGTTTTCAGAGGCAAAATATCTCTCTTTCTAAGTGTGATGGTGTCTTTAAAAACTCTTTGTAGTCAGCATGAAAGCAAGGGCAGATAGGCCACTTTTTGCTGGAGTAGCAGATAAATCAGAATGTCTATCTTAACACCCACTAGGTGCACAAGACAGACCTTGATTTTGCCCTTGCCCCCAAAGTCATGCTCACCTTTCCTGCTTTCATCAAATGTTCTCTGATCAAAGAAGTACCCACCTGCCTCATTACTGCCTTTTTGTAATGGGATTTAGGTGATAAATATACACAGAAGACAGTAATCTGAGTCCTTAAAAGTCTTTGGGGCCGGCAATAATCTTATTTAGAAGGATGTTTCTTGTTCAAAAACTAGAAACAATTCTTCCAACAATTTCCTCCTCCACTGTTAGTGAAGGACAAAAGTCACATGTAAACTATCTTTTTTTTTTCCTTCCCACTGTTTTTTCTCTTAATATTTTTTTTTTATTTCTGTTAATTTTTTTTCCCCTTGTCAAAGTCTTCCTCCTATGTTTGGGAAAGTCAGCAGGTTATCTCCCACTGTTTAAGTCTAACTCTGCCTTTTAGTCAGCAGCTTTTGCAATCCACTGGCCACCTCCAATGCCTTAACAGTACAGCTAAGCTCCCGGTAGTGCTGAAATTTGGATTTTTTTCACCCGCAGGATTTTATGTCTTCCCATAAAAAATAGGAAAAATTTGTCTGTTACATTAGTTCTGAATGTGATATTTTTGTAAAAGATTTAGCATAAGACCTGAAATGTAGACTGGACAGATAATTTTCCTAATACAAAATTTTGAGACAGAAGTGACAAAGACTCTGAAAACTGAAAGGGAAAGGCTTTAAGTGGTTTCTTGACATGATGATTTACGCTCAATTTCAGCTGCATGATGGAATTTCTCTCAGGGCCTTAAGGGCAGTCAGACCCACTAAACTGTAAATGGTTCATCACAGATGGAGAGGCAAGGGAGACAAAATGAAGTGCAGATTTCATATTCACAGTTCAGGACTTGTGGAAGAGAGACAAATCAGGGTACATGTGCCTTCTGTGTAGTAAGTTGGGAATAGAATGAAATTATGTACAACATAAATATTTATAAGTCTCAGCCTCGGTTCTTTGGAAGCACCTGCCAAGGAACTGTGTGAGTTGTCAGTAAGCTTCTTGGCAGAGCATCAGCATTTTTTGCCAGGCCAGGAAAACATTCTTGACAATCTCATTTGTCTGTACACATACATTTTATTGATTCTTCCGCTACTGACCCTAGCTTTCAGTTTTTCATTGAAATACGTACCCATCAACTCTGTGGACTACTAAAACCCAATAGATCACATCAGATCACCCATGAAGTTACGGAGTTAAAAAAATAAAAATTGATGGTAGCATTTTAGTGAACACCTTGGAACTATAATTTAAAAGTCAGATTGCCCTCCTTCACTTTAAATTCTCTTGTCTCCCAATGGCAGATGCAGATTAGGAACTGATAGTTACACTTCTCTACCAATAAATTAGAGATCAGAGACAATTGGGAAGTTGTGGGGGGAATAGGATTTGATTCAAAATGAAGGGCAAAGAACCAGCGATCTTGTCAAAACCAGTAACTGCAGTTTGGCATTTGTGAGATTATCAAAGGAAAAAGGACGAAAGAAGAGAGGATTAAGTAGTATCACTGGAGGGAAGAAATAGAGTAGATAAGCATCAAAGTATAAAAGTGATAAAGCAGAGAAATGGCCATACTTTTCTCCTGACAGTCTTCATTAAATTTCCCAACTACAGCTTTATCATTCAGACTATGCCTTTCCATGACATACATGCAGCTTTTCAATCTGAAAAACTGCTTATGTTATGAACAGTTTCTATACAAATGTTCAATGTAAACATTATCTAAAACTGTTATAAACATCTCCAGGTGCATAAACACTGAAAAATGCAGAGAGTTCCTTCAGTGCAATACTTGAAACTGTACAGGTATGTCAAGATGACTTAATTCTTTTAATACCTCTTGACACATTTACACATAGTCTCTAAGTGTGTGTAAAACTAAGCTGGTCCCCTATGACAGGAAACACATTTATACCAGATCACTTGTTTTCTTTAGAAAAATCTCACTGGAAGTGGACCATGTGAACATATGAAAAATGAACAATGAATCCGATTCACTGCTATGCTGAACTTTGCAGATTCCATCCTTTTCCCCTCCCCTCTTTTGTTGTTTACTAGAAGTTTTTAACTATCTGTAATACATACAAATATACACATTACATCAACAGAAAGTTACTTTTCTTGTGGGCATCTAGAAAGAAGACAGACTAGGAAGCGGTTTTTAAGAGAGATGAGAGATGAGAGATCATTCTCTCTGTCTACATCTCTTCACAAGCAAATTGGTGCCACAGAAACAGCAAGTGATGCTGAGAAACTGGAGATCTTGCAGATGGCTTATGGATACAAAGACTGAAGAAGGTGGAAACTTGAGTAGCAGTGAAATGGACCCTAGCACTGGGCAAACACTTATGGACACCTCTGTGGTGGTGTCCCTGGTCAGTGAAGAGCTTAAAGAGCACCGTGGGGGCAGTTAGCAGGTCACAGACTCATAAAGAAAAGCTATAAAAGAGACTGAATTTCGACTAGTTACTAGATTGAGTTGATCTGGTTTAGTGGAGATTAACTGAGTGTTGCAGTGGAGGAAAACTGATTGATGCTCCTACTGAAATGAAGGATCAGTTCCAACCTGGAGGCTAAAAATGAATGGCACACAGTGGCTGTGCTGTGAAATATGAAAACAAAAAAGGAAAAACACCACTGTAAGAACACTAGAGAAAGCAACTGAATGCAACAGCAGAAAAATTAGTCTACCAAAAGTGAGTTACAGAAATCAAATGGGTGATATGAGATGAGCTGGAATGAAAGAGTTCTGTAGAGAAAGGAGAGACAGAAAAACAAACAAACAAAAAAAGTAAAAATATTTAAGAGGAGATAATAATTTGAACAAAAAAGTAAAGGAATTTGAATGAAAAAGAAAGAGACCTCTCAAATATTCATTACCTCTAAATATAGCTTCTTATCTAAACTGTGTTAAAGCCCTGTGTGAACATGTCCAATGCTGGACTCAGACATTTCCATTTGCAAAGGGACGGCAGCTGGAGTCAGACCAGGGGTGTAGGTGTCCCTGGTCTGTGGTGTCACTCTCTGGCTGGAGCCAGTGGGGTCTCTCAGTGGGTGGGAGTCCCAGTCAGGGTGCTGGGTGCATCTCCTGAAAACACCTAGAGCAGGCTCCAGTGTGAGTGAGAGGCTCAGGGGCTGCAGTGGGAGCCCAAGTCATAGTCCATGGGTCTGGTACCACCTGCAGGGGGGAGAAGCCTCTGTGTCTCCTCCAAACCACGTGTGTGGAGAGTGTTATAGCATCCTTTAACAAGCACATCAGTGTTTTGTGCAGAGAAGTCTTTTCATACTGATTAGGAAAGTTAAAGACCAGAGAGAGATATTTTTAATGAATAATTTGAGGAGCATACCTTCATAGTGTTCTTACTATTATCTAATTAAGCTGAGTGGAAATAATTAACCTGCAGTGCTCCAGGCAGTCATTGTAATGTGCTTTTTAAATGTTTTTTAGGAATTTAGAGAGAACTGCCACAAAATGGTGAAATTAAACCAGCACACACTTTTCAGTTCTGCTGAACTAGTCAGTGAGTCAGCTACAACCTAGGTCAGTCAGGGATAGGTCATTTCCAAGCTTGCTCTCAAAGTCAACAGCAAATTTTCCCCAAAACTCTGTAGGATTTGTCTGGAGCTTAAATTTTATATCCCATACTTAAATTGCTAACATTTTTCTGCAAATTTTTGTGGTTTGGGTAAAGCTCCTTTTGCTTGGGCCTAATGGTGACATCACAATACCTTTGCACAGAAGACACCACACCTTTCTGGCATACTGAGAGTTTTCAGTTGCTAAACTGCCAGTCTTAAGGTAAAGTGCTTCACTCTCCACTGATAATCTGTATCCTGCTTTCAAAAAATTACATTTTTGACTAAAACAGAAGAGGGGCAGAAAAAAATAATGATGTTACGTTTCACTTTTGCAAATAAATCTAAGGCAACCAAAAATTTTGCCATTCATTAAATGCTTCATGAAAAATACTATAAAGAAGAAATAGAAGAAATTGGTTTCACTACTACCTTATGTTTACATTTACGTTTCCTTTGTACGGAGCTGAGTTACCATAAATTATTTGATGTAGTTAGATGCAGTACACCCTACTAACAGAAAAGTAACAGTGGTGTTTTATTTCAAAATTGTTCTAGTTTCCTTAAGAATGATGCAGTTACTTTTGCAGCTTTTACAACTGTGTGTGCAGCCCCATCTTGAAAACCATTTCTGGCCACACAACAGATGACAGTCTAAGTTGGTTACAGCAGGTGCTAATAACACCAAGCTTGTGGGTTCTTTGAATCTGTGATTAAAAACACCTGGCATGCAAGCATGATGGATTTCAGTAAGACAGATTTGCAATCAGACTGGCTAGAAGTGACAAATATATTCCTGTCAATCCCATCCCATAAGAACCATTGTGTAATTTGCTACAAAATGCAGAACTTCTACTTGATCTTCTCACCCATCTTGACTACAGTTGCATTCTGAGACTATAATATGTATAATTAATCTCAGATAGGCTGAAGAATTAATGGTCTGGATAGCAGTGATCATATACTGTAATTTTTTCAATAGAGTTCTAAAAGTATTAATTAAAGAAACCTCTTTGAAGCAACAAAATCTCTTAGGTGGTGAATATAAGAAACTTAACTGACAGCAATTCCACATTTCAAGTTTCATAAGAATCAGAAGTCACATGTTTGCAAATATATTATACACTACAATGCATTTGCTCCACTTTGAAATAATGGTTAAATAAGCTTAAAAAACCCTTAATTTCCTCCTCTTATGAAAAATAAGTCTGTGATTGAATGGCAGACTCAACTGAATCCCTGGCCGAGGGTCCCTAACTTGTCCTCTCTTCCTTTACACTGCTCCTACAACAGCCTCTGATTGCTTAAGAACAGCCCTTTCCTATGCAATGCTGGTTTTATTTCCTAATGCAGCTGAAAGCACATCTCTGAAACTAGCTCTTTCTCAATGCCTGGAGTAGTGCTGTATTTGGGTGGGATTGAGAACAAATGCTTAACCCGGGCAAGTGTGAGCCTACCCTGCTGTCACGTTCACATAACACTGACGTGATTCTGTTTTCTGCATCACAGAGCTGGAGAGAAGGTGCAGTGTTATTGACAGAAGATAAAAAATGTCTTCCTGCTAATCCTTGGAAGAGAAAGAAGTTGAGGTATTCCAAGATACTTTGAGATTAGAAATTGCTTATATTGTCCTCTTTATTCAAGAATGTTTTGAAAGGCATCTATTCTATTTCATCTCAAGAATGCCACGTATAGCAAAACCATAAAACGATTAGCTAGAAACAGCCTGAAAAAGGTTAGATGATTATACACTGTCAAAATAATGAGATTTATCTAATATGTGAAATAAATATACAAAAAAAAATCTATTTGTGTTAATTTTTCTATGAATTACAATGTTTTCAAAGATGGTTAATACACAGAGTATTATGAGGGCAATTGGAGAAAAGGCCTTTGGATTTCACCAGCCAAAAATCCTAATAAAAGTAGTTCCTTGAACAAGAAGATGGGAAATCTGGCTTAAAAAGGGACTTGAAACCTTTGCAAAAAAACATAAGAAAAAAGGTTTCAACTGAAACTTTCTGTCCTAAATGCTTTGCTAACCATTGCAAAGGACATAAAGAAGGACTAACACAGAAAGATAAAAGAAACATCACGTACCGAACAAGAGTTTAAACTTTTAGCTTTTGGACAGCTTTTTAAAAATGCTCTTCTCAATGAACTGGCATTGAATTGCATGCACTGGCACACACACAAACACTGACTGTAGCATGCTAATGCTGATAACAAGTCTTTCCTGTGGCAATTGAGGACATAAGATTAAAGAAATAAAGTGCTGCAACAAGTGGGGTTTGATTACTTCCTCCTGACTTTATAACTATTAAAATACGCAGTTTTCTGTGGCTGAAATGTTTTTTAAGTTGGTAGTGCTCAATTCCTTCTGCTTTGCCTGAGCTTCAATTTCTCCATATAAACTTCATAATTTAGTTCTCACTCATGGATTAATTACATTCCTAGTTCTAGTAACTCCCGCAGTCTGTTCAAAAACTGGTACTAAGATAAAATTCCTGCCTTGACATAAATGTATCATCCTGACATGGAGTCAGTGCTTGCTGCTCTGTAGCTTATCCATGTTACAGGATCTCTCCTAAACTTGTCTCTCCATATTGTTCTTCCAGCAGTAATAGTCCTTTCTCATCTTGAGAAAACTGTCCACACTTTAAAAATATATATAATTAATTTAGACTAGTTACCTTAATGTAAGGTTGGTATCTTCATTTATTCTCTTAGTGATCTCAGCTTTTAATCACCCAGTTTTCTGAATTTCTAGCTAAGACTTTCAGACTTTCTATTCATATCTGTGCATGCACAAAGAAATGAAAACTGGACCATGTTCTTCTTTTTCCCAACCCTTTAAACTCTTCTATTTGTGCACTGAGCTTCAACTAGATCAAATTTTCAGAGAAAAGTAAAGAACTCCAAATGACATGAATAAGGGTATTTAAGGCATGCATTGCATTGTATTTTACTTGTATTATATTTCTGCTTTTATCAATGACTCCTTATCTATCTACTCGTCATTTAGGTCCTACTTTCTGTGGGAGGACAAGAACATTAATTGATATTCACACAAGACTTACTGTAGTAAATCCAAGCTGATTCTGATCCTTAGGCAACAATCTTATACAATAATTACAATAATTTTCAAAAGTTTGAAACAATTATTAGAAAGAACAAGAGAAAGACTTGTGGCAGCTACTGAACAGGAAGAAGTGCTTGATTTTAACTTCAGGCAAAGAGCCTTTGCAGTGCTCTGTCATGAGCTTCATGAAGCAAATTCTTACATTGAGACTGACAGAATATTCAACTGTTCAGGAACAACAAGTACTGGGGCCACAGCTCTCATGGACCCAATTCTTGTGCTTTGAGTCAGTTATTTCCAATCAAATTGTACTTTGATGATCCTTGTGGGTCCCTTCCAGGATATTTTATGATTCAGCTTGATGAAGAGGATGCTTCATCTCATTTTTCTCTTGCTTACTTGCAATCAGAAAGAAATATATCTGAATTTTGAGATATCCTGGTATAAGTCAGCTGTGACTTATGTGCAATACATAAAATCCCCATGCCTTTTTCATTCTCTATTCCTAAATGCTTTTCTAATTAGCGTTCAAAATTTTCAGCTAAACTGGCGTAAACATGTACATGAGAACATGTATCAACTTGTGATAAAAGGAGTGACCAAAGGAACATCAATTTATGAGTCAATAAATGTGGGAGAAAGAGTAAGTAGGAAGACCACTGAGTGCTGCAGTGCTACCATAAAGGAAAAAAGGAGAGGCAAACTTCCAATAAAGAAACCACCTGCCCCAAAGCTCCTATCATGAATTTAAAAAAATGTTTGCAAAGTCCCTTTAGAGCAAGGGTTATTGATCTGGGAGTTCTGCCAGGGCAAATCAGTTCAGCTCAGAGACTCCCCAGAGACCCTGACAAACCACACTCTTGCCATACCAGAATAAACTGCTCTACTGGATACTGGTTTTTATTAGGTCTAAAAGCACACAAATCCACTTGTTATATTTTTTTAAAGAAGGCTCTGATAGGTGGTTGGGGTTTTCTTAGTTTTCTTTTCCAAACCACTTCCAATCTTGACTGCAATTAAATAAAATATCTTGGACGTTTTTATTATTATAGTTTGGCAATTGTCCTCAAGCTACTCTCTTGTTTTCTGATAGCTCATCCACACATGGATATTGACCATCTTGGGAATCTGGAAACTGTTGCCAGGAATAAACTGAAATTCCTTTTTAGTTTATAAAGATTTCTTCAAATAATTTCTTTTGTGGAACACAAAGAAGCTATGTTTTAAATAAATAATTTCAAATTATTTCTTCAGGATTCTTACAACTTATTACTTCAGACTAATTTCCACAGTGAACTTTTAAAAGTGTGAAATATGGAGACTTCCCAATAAGCCCCAGACAATGTAAATAAGGCAAAAACAATAAAGGAGAGAAACAGCAACATTCATTATAGATTCTTACATATGCATGCACAAACCCATACAGCACAGCTGTCTAATGTCGGTGGCTGGAGACAGGAACCTTACTGTCTAAAATAGTATCTGCAAAATTTGATTGTATTTGTGGCTCAATTTAAAATCAAGTGATCATATAGAGATATAACCATTTTCATATATGGATAAATACATATATAGTTATATAAATTCTCAGAAAAATATACTTAGGTTATACTGAGAAAAATCTGGAATGACTAGATATATTTTATTACAGTAATACACAAATTAAGACATGATCAAATAAATATTATAAGTAGATATGCAAATCTGTAGCAATTTCTTTAAAAGAACAAAATAGAAAGAATAATCTTGCAGCCCTTGGAATACAATTTTCCAATTATGTTTGAAAAAAGCTCTCAATTTTTCTGGTCTAAGGAAATTTCAGCAAAGAACTACTCAATTTCTTATTATGTCCCTTAGACTTTCACGCAGTAAAAAGCACATTACTTCTGAGAAGGTTCCTCAATGCCTAACAGCTAAGTGGTGAAAACCTATGGAAGAAAGATATTACAGCAGCAAGCTCTTCAATTTTCAGCCCTTTCTGCTTGTGGAATTTACTTTCAAGGAACAGCTGAATAGAGAAAATAGTCCATCGTAGGTCTTGTTTGACACAGAATGTGGTGTGATTTTAACTCAATGGAAAAAACCCAGAATTCTGTTGAACAGAATCCACATTCAAAAAGATTAATACACTATTAGAAGCTATTTGATTTGGTGTTCTGTACTACCAGCCAGTCACCAAACTGTGGCTAGTTAGTGTGGAGTGCAGAATACATGAATTCCTGTGTGAAGGTTCTGTAACTAGATAAGCACTTAACGGTCCAAACACAAATCAGTAACAGAGTGTCTCAAGGTTTTCCACTTTGTGGCCCACCCAATGCAGAAGCTGTTAAAATAACAGATATTGTTGATCTATTTAAATCAAGAAAAATATATGAGAAGTGGATTTTAGAAACAAGCTAAAATAGGAAGCAATGACTTGGCAAACCAGAGTACAGCAAGTGAGCTATGAATAGAGAAGGTAACTTGTAAAAATTTACAGAGACAGTCTTGGAAGAGAAACACTAGAGCTAGTATCGATTATTAAAGACTGGGAAGCAGAATTAAAACAATAACAGACCGAAAAAGTATTTGTATAGAAAATATCTTTCTATTTCTAGTCTTGAATGCATATTGACAAAATTATATGTTTCTGAATTTTTAATAAGAGCACTAAAAATAATTCTCATTTTATATCTCTTAATAGGAATTAAGAATAATGAAAGCAATTTGGTGAAAGAAGTAGTAGGAAGGGAAGGACCCTTTTCTAATACCTTCTCAAAAGCCCATGTACATCCAATTAATCTAATTTTATTTACAGATGCTAGGAATTTAAATGAGAAAATAAAACCATAATTAATCAGAATTCCTTCCCATCAATTTAGAATAATACCGAGCTAGAAAAAAAATTCCCAATTATGGCACTTTTGCAAAAGTTTCTGCCTCTTTTGGTACCATGCTTCAAGAGAACAGCTTCTCTAGGATGGATTTATCTACTTTTAAGAAAAGTAAAAAACACCCTCCTAAGTATTTCTTTTGAATTAAAAAAAAGTTATATTAGGTATTAAAAAATTATAACAGCCACAGAAACATAAGCTGGTATTTTCTAAAGAAATGCCTAATTCAACAGTTTTTAAAGGTCTGCTAGGAGATAAAGAACAAAATATTGTTGTTTGCCTATAGAATTAGGACATTGGGGACACAGAAAAAGAAATATATTTATTTTAAAAGGAACAGTAATAATTTCAGATATTATTTCTTATATAAGTATCTAATGTTTTTTTTTTTAATTTAAATGCACATTTTCTTATTAAGAACTCAAATCTCTGCACTGGTTTTGGTGTCCTCAGAAATGAGAAAAAAAACTCTAATAAAAACAGTAATAAAAACCACAGAATAAACATACTGAAAGAGGAAAAAAATATATTCTGAACAAAACAAGCTGATCTTTCTGTCTGTAAGTGGGATTTTTAAACTGTTAAACATAGCCTATTAAACCAGGCTGCTTATCCTGTGAGTAGGACAGAAATCTCTCAGAAAATGCCTGTTTGGGTGACCTGTGTCACAAGGAGATTTTTTAGCCAGCTCAGAAAAGTAGAGCAGCACTCTCACTCTCCATTTTTTTTTTTTTCAGATCACTTAGGCTTGGAGAAAAGAGATCTGGGGGAATTGTCACTCTGGACAGTCAAACAGATTTGAGTGGCTGCACTCCACTAGACAATGACACAGAGGCTTGCACCATTCTGTCTGCAATTACCTGCAAAGAAAATCTGTGCTCTGAAACTTCAGGAAATTACTGAGGTTCAGGAAGAGGGCCATCAGGAAGATTTTTCTTTGAGCTCCCTTCTCCTAATAAAAGTGCTTGGACTGACTGAGAAAAAAAGATAGCTAATTAACCATCAGCAATATTTTTGGTGGCTATTTGGAATAAATGATTAATGATGGCTATGTTAGTGCTAGCTAATTAAGCTTTTTAAAAAAATCTGTAGGCCTTTGGTATTGCTTTTGTTTTAGTGATTTAACAACTTTTTTCAAAGTGTAATTTCTATTTATAATTAATCATTTTTAGAAGACCTCTAGACTCCTTAATAATGTTTTGACAATCTGTAGAACTTTTATTATTGCTGTCTAAAAAAAAAAAAAAATTAAAAAAAAAGAAGGAACGGGACAAAGAACATTGAGAAAGCAACCTGGTGACCCATTGTTCAGTATCTCAGAATCAATAAGCAATTTGCTACAACACTCTGTCACAGTATAGCTTATGTTTTCTTGAGATCAAACCTGGCTATTTTTCAGGGTGCAATAAATTGCAAATTAGCATCTACCATTTTCTTTCTCTCCTTGAGTAGCCAGTGACACAACCTTTACAGCAGTTAATTTGGAAATAAAACCTCATTACCCAACACATGTATATATCTTTAGATGTGTGAACAAAATTCTAATGAAAATGTTTATATTAGTGTGGCTTATTTTTGAGACTGAACTAATAGATGTGAGAGGACAATAACCACCCCAGAGTGAAAAATGTCTGTAAGAAAGCAGTGGGTAACAATCTCTCCTGCTGGCAAAGCTGTAGCTGGCAGTGATTGAGGTCTTAGGGCCCTGCTGATATCAGGGTTGATTACAGGTTCTTGTGTCACACAGGATCACTGTCTGATAAACTAAAAATATATATATGTGCTAATTTATTTACTAAAAGAGTTGTCAAACACTAAGACAGGCTGCCCAGGGAAGTGGTGGAGTCACCATCCCTGGAGGGATTCAGAACATGTAAACATGGCTCATAGGGACACAGTTTAGTGCTGCACTGGGCAGTGCTGGTTGGACTCAATGCTCCTGGAGGAGTTCTATGATTTGATTAGCAGAGAGAAAATACTTGTACTGAAATAAATGAGTATTTATATTTATATACAGAAAATTCATTTCTAATTGCTCCTCAGTTCTTCTGAGTCAGCCATTTTTTGAAACCACTCTGTTCAGAAGAATTTTTGGCTTTCAATTATTACTTGGGGCAGTTATATCACAGGAAAAAAAAAAGCTTGTTTTTAAATGAAACCTTTTTTGCTGGTGTATTTCTAAGTTGCAATGTGATTTTTCTATGCATGATTTTTAAAATATATATATATATGTATTATTTAACCTGGGGAATTAATCAATACAGACTTTGCAAAAGCATTATTTATTGTAGCTGCTAAACATTGCTTATACAAATTTGTGTAACTAAAATATCTCATTTGGCATTTGCTGTTTTCATCTCATCCCCTGAGACAATGATGCTACTCAACAAGATGTTGCATCACCTGGATCAAAACCTTTCCTAAACTGTCTTTAGGATATAATAACAATAAGGGAATTCATAAAATAGCAAAAAATGTTATTTTATTCCCTTAAGTTACTAGCTCAGAGCTTTCAGACTGTGAGTTTTTTAAGAATGGCAAAAACTTTATCATTTCAATTATATGCTGCATGGCTCATTACAGCTGAATAAATGAAATTCTTAGAACTGCTTAATTAAAATTGTCTTCACTGCACAGTGTGTGTCTAAAAGGTCTCCACTGCATTCTTTAAGAGGTGGTTCCAACTGACAATACTGTACTTCAAAATAATGCCAGTAATTATTTCAAAATAATAAGGTGGGAGAAAATTATGCACAAGCTTATCTTAGAGATGGAGATTCCACCTCTTGGATGGCACATTTGAGACTTGTTACAGTAGAAGCCCAAGCCTAATACAATCTTCTGAAATATTGTTAGGGTTTGTTGAAATCTCTCATAGTGTGGAGTCTGCAGCAATGCTCTGACCTCAATGAAGAATCATTCAAGAATAAATCAAAACCTGCAAGTAGCACACATGGCTCCTTCCCTTATGATGTCTCAAAAGCAAAAGCAGCAATTTCAGTGTATAAAGCCAACAGCAGCAACCACAGGAAAATGAATGAATGAATGAATGAATGAATGAATGAATGAATGAATGAATGAATGAATGAATGAATGAATGAGTGAGAGAAGAAGGAAAGAATTTGGCAGTTTCTTCTGCCATGAAAGAGATACATCAAGGTATTACTCTTTAGCTAAAAGTTATTCTTTAGCATTATGGTCCTTCAGAGCACATTCACACTCTTCACAAACATAGCCCAGACTTCTTTACCAGGTTGTGATTCAAATAGCTCAAAAGAGCTAGACCATCCTAGGACACTTCAGGGTAAATTTGTTTGAAAAGTTTTGGCAGAAGTGGACACAGGAAAGATAGAAAGTAAGGGAGCAGCAGTCCTGTGTCTCCATGGAAATAGTTTGGATAAAAAAAACCAGTTCTGAATTAAACCTTATGAGGATAATCATTGTTTTGTACTTAAGATTTATTCAACTGAAGAATGTTTCAAATGATTTAATTGAACTATCAATCTAATGATGTTGAAAAAACTTAAAGATGTGTATATATATGCTAAAAGCAATATTGAATATTACCCAGACCACTCATGATAAACTCAGTGAAAATCATGTCAAGGATTGGGAGAATGAGATCATACTTTCTTCTTGAAGAAGTAAACAAATATTTGAATTTTATAAATTCAGTCTCATACATGACAGGAATATTATCTTGCTGGATTGGGGACAGAATGCACATTGCCTTTCAGGATTAAGATATGGGTGGGTAATGAGATTTCACCTTCCTTTTGACCTTAAGAATGAAAAGACATCAGGAAATGCATTCTGGAAATTTTAGGGCAGTTAGCTGTGTTATTCTCTAACCTCTTCCTGGTCAACTGAGCATTACTGTTCATCCATCCATATTTCTTCAGAAAGACATTGAAATCTGCTGCCCCAGATTCTGGTCTTATTGAAATGTTTCTTACTGTACTTACTGTTAGTTCCTTCCAAATAGCAAATCCAAGGGTATATTAGTTGAGGAATTTGGAAAGCTATCCTGCTCCTCCTTTATTCCTGGCTATTTGGAATATACACTGTGTTTTGAGAACAGAGAATTTTCCAGTCTAAATCTCCCTCATGAATGCTGCAGTCCAATAATCAAAACTGCCTGCAGCTGTGGTTTTTCAGTAACACCTACTGTGCATAAAGAAACACAGCAAGAAAATATTTTACCTTTTTTCCTCCTTGTTAAGTGTTGCAACCAAAAAGCAAGAGGAAGAAAAAACCTACATGCCATATGCACATATTAAAAGTACTGACTACTTAAAATTGAAAGGCCCATGTAATCCTGGAAGATTCTCCATGCTTACCTAAAACAGCTTCTTTTCACAGTCAGAATACCAAATTAGTCTAAATTATTTCATTTAAAATGTCAAAATGGGACACTCGTAGACTTTGAACCCTCTATAGAAAATTTTTTGCCTTTCAAATCGCTCTTGGGTGTTTTCCATTACATTTCTTTCTGTACTCCAATAAGAATCACACTAATGATCTGAAATGAAAATGCGCCCCAGGGAACATTTGATTAAAATGTCAAATATTGAGGAACAATGATTCATCAGCAATCATAAATTTATAATACTGATGGCAGATGAAATTGTATCATTTTCCAGCAAGCAATATAGTCTCCAAGAACAGGTGAATTTGAAACCATTCCTAAGATTGAATTATGTAGACAGAAACTAAATGAAAGAGCACGTGGAAGTGACCTTTGTTCTGATTGACTCGCACATCCTATTACACATAAAAGTTCATGGAGAGTGAGTCATCTTCACTGACTTAGCAGATTAGCATCACCTGGCTATCACTGTTACATATCCTTGTCTGTGTAACACAAATAACTGAAATCACTCATAACAAGTAGAAGTTGCAGAACAAATGTGTGGGTGCTGGGCAGATATGAACTACTGCAGCTACAATGAAGTTACCAAGGCTATGCTAGCTTGGATTTGGTTGCTAAAATGCATTACATTACAGAATTGAAATGGTGAGCAGTGGATAAAAAACGTAGTAAAAAGCACATTCCAAGCTGCATAAAATAAAATTTTCATTGTGGACATTTTGGTTAGCTGTTCAAACATTATAACCAGAAAGAGAGTTTTGCAAGTCATTTAATACCACTTACAAGATAAATAATTCGTATTTTTTGTGTAAATAATAATGCAGGCATTTTGTTTTAGCACTTCTGCTGAAAAATACTGATGAAGAAAGACTCAAAAAAAAAGGCCAAATATTCACTAAGTGCCATTAATATTGTAAATACTTCTGAGCTGAGTTTATTGATGATATCCAAAAGAGGGGGAAAATTATAACTTTCTATTTTGCATAAATGACTGATCTTGCTTTGATTAGAAGGCTTTTCTGGCAAAATCTATTCCTGAAAATCACATTCTAACACCAGCAAGTTACATGAAATAACCTCACAGATCATAAGATTAAAATAACTGTTCTAGGAATTGTTTGGGAAGAACTGGGAGTACACTGGAGACAGGATTAGAACCCAAAGAGATTTTGACAAGCCAAAAAACTCCAAAAGAATAAAAGTCAGTTGAGATCAGAGAAAAGTGCTCCCTGAAGAAAGAATGACTTGGCAAAATTAGTAAAACTTCAAGTGTGGCTTTAGAGCAGTGTCAGGGAACAGTTTTTCAAGGATGCAGACCTGTAGAAGTGAGTTCACTATTAGCATCAGGAGTTACATGGCCTCTGATAGAAGGCACTTGGAAAAGCAGGTTGGTTTTTTTTCCTCTAAGGAGGATAAGAGTGAAGGGAAATAATATCTTTATTCTGTGCAAAATTGTCACAAAAACCAGAAGTATCTTCTAATGCCTGTTGTGTCACAACAAAATGAAAGAATCTAAAATTTCGGAAAAGATTTATAGTAAGGGTTTGGCTTTTTTCTTTTTGGTAATCACTCTAACATAATCAGACAGATTTCTTAGGCATATTTTGGACTTCAAAACATTTGTCAGAAATGGCTAAAGCTCTAGACTAGGCAAGAGAATAAATGACCACCTTACAGCCTCACCACCTTTGTTTCTGTGACAAGTGACAATTCCCTACAGAGAGCAAATGACCACCATAAATTACAAATTTCTTTCTTTCTCTAAGTACAGCCTATCAAGGAGTTTTTGGTTGGCTCAAATGGAATTTTTGTTATATCTTTGAGGCAGGACTTGTATCTCTGTCTGAGTCTATGTTAGCATAGCTGCTGATTAAGACTGACTAAAAAGTCATCCCACTAACCCTGGTTCAGAGGAGACTGGTACAGGGCTGTGAGAGAGCTCTCAGCAAAACACATGCACAAGTTCCTGAGGATGGGCTCCTTCCATCTTCTTTACCTTTAAACATTTGGAAAATGGATGGTTCTGGCTGTTCAGTATTCCAGTAAGGTTGTAATTAGCAAATATTAATCAATAATGTTTTATTAAGTGCAGTAAGGAATATAATAGCATATAGCATAAGTTTAAAGAAGATACCAAAGCTTCTAATTTTATTAAAACACAGAACTATGAATCATGGCAACCTTCACCTACCTGAGGTAATTTATTATTTGAGCCTAATCTGACTAACTTGCTTAAAGATCCTGTTGCTTCGAGCTGTCTGAAACCCAAAATATTTCTGGTATCTTCCAAATCAGCAACAGAAAAAAATCAACTGTTAACAACCCAAATGAAGACAAAAAGATGTATTTTGGTAACTACATTTTAAACTGTGTAGACCATTTCCTTCAGTATGTATTTGTGTGCCTCTGTGAAGAATAGCCACTTCGGAGTCAGAACTGCCTGTAAGTCTAATGAAACAGAAGATCTGTGGCAAGATCAAGTGTGCAGTTTCAATTATTAAAACAACATTCCTTCTGGTTTGTAGGAACATTAGTGCTGCCTCCTCCAGGGTACAGGATGGAGAAAGCAGCTATTTACTGTTGTTTGAATTCTGTAATGTTTCGCCTTGGCACTTAAAAAATCTCATTTCCTGTGAATGGGTCTTATGTTATCATCCATCACAATCTTTTGTTCTGGCTCCTCACTAATACTGCCTGTAACAGCTTGGACTGATGACTGTGGTCCTTCCCAAGTACAGACACTTGGACCCAAATCAAAACAGACACTGGTCAAACAGCATGTTTTGGGGCAGAACAACACAGCCACTTTCTCTTCTCAGTTGTCAGGCTTTAATGAAATATCTTCTTTATCTAATTTTAGGCCACATAGAGTTAACTCTAGTGTTGTCATGAGACTGCATCATTATTAGTAATTCAAAAGCACTGAAAGCTGAATGAAAGCAGCTGTCAACTGAATTTTAAAATCACACAGTTATTTGGTTATTTGGACACATTCATTGGGAAGCATACACCAGAAATTTTGTGTATAATAGGCAGAGATACTATTTTTTCACGTGTCTTCCTATACATTTCTCCCAACTCAAACCCAGTATTTTGATACTGAGATCTGTGCTCTGGATAAGAAACATACAAGCTAAACTATGAAGAGTTTAAGTATAAAATGCATGCAAACCCAGTCAGTTCTACTTAGTTCTGAAAGATTAGCCAAGTTACACATACAGTTTATTACATCAAAAAGGTATTAAAAAAATGTTTGATACCACTAGTGCTTGTTTGTAAGTCAGCAGAACAAAACACTGCTCCCAGAGGAAGTGGTATCTATTCTACACAAAAACAAGTCGAACCTTAACTTTATTTGACAGTAGAGACTGTCGCCTGTAATATCTAGCTGTGAATTAGTGGAAGAAGGTAAAGCATCTGAGCTAGCACTATCAGAAGTCACATGGAAAAATAAACATTTTCATGGTGGGATAATCACTTTTTCTGTTAATAAGCTCTTCCTATTCACTATATGTCTCATATAAAGCCCCAAAGTAATAAATTTCAATCAATATGTCTCTGCAACTTGAAGATTTTGTTAGTTCTGAGATAATTACAATTCTCTCCTCCTTTAGAAAGAACATTTCTTGAAAAAAACAATTTCACTCAGAATGTGGCTCTTGTGATATAAGAAATCCTAAATCAGCTGGGCAGCAAATATGTGGGGGGGCGGAAAAGCAAAACAAAATATTGCATAAGAGCTGCCATGGGAGTTTTATGATGGACATTAAAGCTTTGCTATCAAAATCACTCCTGGTGTGTAACACAAAATGAATACCCAAAGATGAGGAGGTACTCAGACTTGAAAAGCAGTGTAACAATTCAGCTTTATACCTCTGCTTTTCTGCATGAAAAGCAAACTCCTATACCCATCAACAACCAAAGTGTGAAATACACAGGGTTTGAGCTATATTCAGGCAGAGTTACATAAATTATTGTCATCCTTATTTTACAATTTTGAGAACTAAGCAACAGAAAATATAAGTCATGACTTTAAAGAGAAACTTAATTGCATGAGGTACATATGATATACTCTCACAACTGTAAAGAGGTAATAAACACATTGATCAGGCATAGTTAGGTGCATAGAGATTTGGGTGGTAGCCCACGTATTTGCTTCAAAACCCATTTAATTTCATGTTAGAGAGAAAATAGGAATAAGTTAAGTGGTAATGAAAAGGCTACAGGTGCATGGATTTGGTCAACTAACAGATCTAAGAGGTTTTGGTACAAAAACAGCTGAGGCAACTTCATTAATGGCTGTTGCCGTGGAGATGCAAAAAAAGAAAGGGGAACAACTCTGGGGTATTAAAAAAGATGAAAGCAGTATATGTGATGTCACTCTGTAGTAATCAACTTCATAGCTGAGACCCGAGTTTATAACAATAACAACATGCCAGAATGTTTCTGAGATCTGTGAGTGGAAGCAACCCTCTCTTTGTTCTTACAGTTCCCTTCCTGTCAGGCAGGAATGATGAACAAATGTTTTACTGCAGCCTGTGAAGGTCATTCAAGAAAAGAACAACTCAGTATGTGAGGAAGGGGGTATATGTTGCTTTGCTTTAGTTGTTTTTATTAGCAGCATTTAGCCAGGAAAACAATGCTTCTTTGTGGTATACTTGCAAATCTTGCACTCATTTAATATTTAGATTAATCAACTATTTGAGTTTCTGAAACTTCCTTCTCACCCAGACTGTATCAGTTTAACAGACAGTCTTATCAAGGATGTTTGTATTTCTCCATTACAATTTTTTGAAACAATTGTTTTACTTCTCTTAATGGCAAATTTCACAACTCTTCATATAAGTACTGAGACAATACCTTGTACCAAATATTAATACCAAAATAACAAGGCTTTTATAAAATATTTTGACATATTTGTCTGAATAACCTAACAATAGGAAAGGTGGACAAAGAGTCACTTTTTTCAAAGTGACAGGGAAAGTAAAAATCTGCATGCATTACTTGATCATAAAATGGCCATCAACTACTGATCTGAAGTGACCATGACAGAAGATACTTAAAATGCTTTGGAGAAAGTCTGAAAATCTGAATCTCTGGTATCAAGTAGAAACACTCAATGATAGAATGAAAAATTCTGCTCAGTGATGTTTGTCAAAGATGAACTAAAGTTGGAATAGAAGAAGACAAAAATTTCCAGCATGATTTGAAATTGGTTAGCTCAGTTAAGGCAATACGAAGGAAGAATATGGCTCTTGTCAGCAAATATATCAAAGATATAAACTTGAGAACTGGAAAAAATGCTCTGTGAGCCAAAGAATAATATTAGAACAAATGCATATGAAATGACTGCAAATGCTCTGAAGCTGGATACTTACAAGATTTTCATGTGCCATGAAACCTATACTCCTTCAACTGCTCTAGTAAGCTCAAGAATATATCTAGTTTCAAGGTAGATGCCTGGTGACACAGCACAAAAGATTATATGGCTGCTGCCTCTGAGGCTTCAGGATTCAGTGACTCAGTACTTACCCAGGTTTTCATTTTCACTTGTGCTTGGTTTCAGTGGCACAGTTTGGCAGCAGTGGGGTGGCTGCATGCCCCTCTGCCTGAGCAGGAGAATATTTCCTGAGGAATTTCCAGCCTGTGGAGAGACCTGGCTGGAGGTACAGGTCATGGGAAGGAGACCTACACTGGAGCACAGCAAAAGTGTGAGGAGGAAGGAGCTAGAAAGGGGAACTGTTATCGACTGACTGCAACCCCTCATTCCCCTTCTCCCTGTGCTGCTGCCAAGGAAGAGGAGGTAATTAATAAGCCAGTATCCCATCTTTGTCCTCCCATGAGTTTTCCATCACATTTCCCCCCATCCTGTTAAACAGATACTGGTAATTTATTATTGATCATTGGATATTGTCAATAATTTCCAACTACACATTATTTGATGTAATAAAGTAACTGATTAGTTACTGATCAGTAACAGCTCTACAACTGTTCTCCTTTGGCTACTTGTTCCATCACAGTCTGCTGTTGAATACTAAAATGTCAGCAATTATGTAACTGCAGAACACCAGCAGTTTAGACTGAGTTGTCTGGAGGTTTATGGAAAATTAGAGAGATAAAGGAAAAGGAAACATTGCTTATAAATCAGACATCCTCAAATAAATGAGAGTGATGTGAACGAAGTCGTCTTCCCTTGGTAGGCTCTGTCTCACTTTTAAGAAAGAGAAAAGCAACACTTTATCTCATCTTGCTGTTATGGGAGGGACCATGAAATTTGATATGCTGGGCCAGAAACACCCAAGTATAGATTAGGAAATCAGAATGCAAACTACAGTACATTCTGAGTTGAAAAAAAACACACTGTAGCATTGCAGCAAAACAGAGCTTCTACAAATCTCTGGTTAGTTCTTGTAGAAAGTATAAAAAAATATTGCTTAGGGAATCCAGGAGATTTAGTCTTGCAGTTATAGAAAATAATCACAGGAAAATATGCAAAGATAAGTACCATAAGTTATAAGTCAAGGGTTTGTATGTCTTTCCTAAAGTTTTCCCACTGGAAAGGAATCAACAAATAATCCTCCTGAATCCCTCTTAAATTCCTCCATTGATTTTTAGTGCAAGTTCTATCAGGATTATATTTAAGAGAGGATAAAAGCACCTAGCTAGAACCAAATCCTATCATAACTGCTTGAGCATTTGTTGGAGTAGCCTGAATGCTGTTTTCTCCCAACATCCGAGGAGAGCGCATTGTGAACATTAGAAACTGTTGATGTTATAAACACATTCTGAAATACCAACTAACTCAAAAGAATATTTCATCTTCCTATTTCATTTGGTTCACTTTTACAGCCAGCAATCATCACAGTTTTGGTAAATCTCCCTTTGCTGATCACTCCTTAAGCTGTTATTTTGGGTTTACTTATCAAAACAACAGTGTTAAAATGTAAATCTGGTTTTCAGTCTCCAGATGCTGTCTCAGGATATAATGTTTGCCAGACAGTGAGCTTTAATAGTGAAAGGTAAGATCTCCCCCAGCCGAGTTTCCTAGACCTTATGACCAATGCAAAATTCTCTCAAATGCCTCAGTTGCTAAACCCCTATCATTTTCCAGAGCAATAGTTTGACCAAAATTTTGATTTACAATTTGCCTCTTCTGGATTAAACAACAGTTACAGCATGTAATATGTGCCACCTGCAAAAACCTCCAAGATACTTTATCCTGCCTCTAGGTATCTCATCAAATATTGAAAAAAATTAATTAAAAAGGTGAAAAATTATTTATTCAACAATCAATTTTTCCTTTCTACTTGAATCAGAGTTCTGTGAGTAATGCATCATTCTTCCTTACCTCTCAGACTTGAATTTTTACCCCTCAACAAAATCTGTCTCATCGACTCTCTCTCTACAAAACACTGGAACTGAAAATATCTTTTACAACTTTCATGCATGTCCATCAGATGAAGTCTAATATCTTTCTCAGATGATCAAAGATCACATGTGGCAACACTCAAAATCGTTCAAAAAAACTTTCACATTAATAAGTTGAATCGAAGCTTGACCATTCTTTGTTAGCTTGTTTGCCAATATAGAGGTAGAAAGTGGAGTATAAGCACAGTTTTCAGTCTGACACAGTTACAAGTACAGAGTTCAAATTCTCAAAGTGAGTTCAGAAATTATACAGAGTTATATTCCCTAAATCACCGTGGTAATTATTGTGACCCAGAACAAGGACCTTCATTTTAAAGTAATTTTAATTATGAACATTGGTGAATTGCAGAGATTTGGGAGAAAAACTGGGGCAAAGCTTTGTCATCTCCCAGGTGTAATGCAGGTGCTCCAGAAGAATTCTGTGAGAATGTGTCAGGACAGGAGTCCTTAAGTCTTGGTCCCTTGGGGTGTCTTGTCCAGTTAGCACCTTGCAGCATTCACAAACCCTTTCACTAAACCACAGTGTTGGACTACGGTTTGGCCAAAATTATGGTTTGGCAAAATAATCTATTGATTGTAAAAATGTTTAACTAAGAGCTTTTTGGGTCTAAATACTCGTGCAAAATGATACCATCTTTGTGGGTGTACAAAGTTCTGGGGTAATACTGGAAAAAGTAAGTAGCAAACAACGAAAGTTGAGCTTTTTTTCTTTTTTTGTAGCTACTTTTACTCACATTTAATTTTACATATATGTTGGGTTTTCTCCACTGTCTGTTTTTGAAAGTTATACATCTACTGCAACTTTATTTCAGTCAAAAATATGTATGTTGAGGCTTTAGCTT
This sequence comes from Catharus ustulatus, assembly GCF_009819885.2. NCBI lineage: Eukaryota > Metazoa > Chordata > Aves > Passeriformes > Turdidae > Catharus > Catharus ustulatus. The sequence goes on along the minus strand of NC_046225.1, from coordinate 58,762,860 downwards.
TTAAATTGTTTGTTAGCTGAACTGACGGTCTAAGAGGAACTCTGGCTGTCTCTTTAGATATAAATTGGACTTTGAGGATGTAGTTTTCCTGTTATAATTGAAAATTCATTTATCTAAGCAGCTTTTCCTTTTAGTTTGGGAACATACCTCAACTATCTTTTAGGAAAAAGCACATGGCATAAACCTGTTGAAAATACCATAAAGACTGTGTCCCTTACATATATCCTGCCTTGTGTTTAAGTAACACCGTGATTATTTTTCCACAATTAGAATGAGCAGTTTAGTTTAGTGGTCTTATTAATAATGAATGAATTCTTCAGTAAAAGAAGTCCTCAAGAGTTACAGTTCAGTTCACACATTTTTTGGGAGTTAAGCATCCCATCCTATTTCCTGTCTTAGTGGTAATAAAAGCATGTCTATCTACCAATGAGGGATGCACTCCCATCTGTCCTCATTAGCAGAGGATTTCTGTTCAAATCCTTCCAGAATTAAAAGAAAAAGGCAACCATCTCATATATCCATTAATATATAATGTAGTAAAACATGTACAGGGACATTTACCAAAGAACCAGTGAAACACAGTTACACATTACTCCTATGTCCAGAACCTCAGCTTCACACAGTAGGCATAAGATACTGCCTAATCACACATCTCAACAGCCCAACCTCTCTTCACACTCCTTTTTAATTCCAGCTTGACATGGGTTTTCTCCCAGTTTTTATTGTACCATCTACTTTGAAATTTCAGAGATGCAGAGTGTCGCAGGCTCTGGCTGAAAACCTCTTCAGTAAGCCATGCACTCAGAGTAACTCTTTGTTTACCAGTCAGATATAAATGGAGCACAATATAAACTACAGGGAATCTGGTCTGCTCTGGCATCAGGATATAAGCCATGACAACACATAAAACAGACACAGTGAAAAATCCCCTTCCAGCTTGTGTGAAGATAAGTGTAACAGACATACCGGAAATTACAGTAATACAGAATATTCCTGATTGCATCTTTCCCCAGCAGGAGCAGGTATCCCAAACACTGGGAAATAAATACAAATTTCTTACATCATCACTGACTTTGACAGCGATCTTGGTGAACCATCTCTCCTTGAGTTTTATAATATATATACACAATAATAATAAACCACACTCCATTTGTCTGCTGTGTCTATTCTTTTAAAGCAAAGAATACAAAGGTGAATATATCAGAAAAATCAAATCAGTAGGCACCTGATAGTCAGTAGAAATACTTATAAAGCCAGTAAGGATCTTGGAATGAAAGGCAGTAGGAGTGGTAAAAATTAATGCTAAGAAAAACTCGCTAACTACATTTCACTGAGGAATGCAGTTAACCTGACAAATGTACTATGAAGTCTAAAATGGCTCATAAAATCACAGATAGAACTTTGTAAAGAAGTCAAGAGAAACAATATTGACAATTTTCTTATTGGCATGAGGGTACAGAACTGTCAGTAGAAATCTGTCTTGTTTTAGTCCTACCATGCCCTGGAACATGGTGTACATCTGCAGTAATTTAACAGGGCATTAGAATTTATGTGAGCCCTATGTGTCTTTTCTCTTACACTAGAAGGAAAAAATCCCCTGAAAAAAACCTTAACAATCCTACCACCAGCAACAAAAACTCCAGAACTTTGCTAGTCTGAGAGGAGACAGCAATGTTGGTGTAAGATGAAGATGGGAAATTGGAAATGACAATTTCTATTAGGCCAAGTCAGAAAAAAATTAAATTGCTCATGATACAAAAATGAAATGAATGTGGTAATTCAAAGCAAGAGCAGAAATTTGTAAAAAATTAGAGTAGAGCTACATAAAGTTCTTCAGTGGCCACAGATAAAGTCCTTATCAATGCAGCAATACATGAGAAGGCTGTGAGCCTACATAAATCTCATCCACAACTACCAGAGAGACAAGAAAGACCAGTAACATGGACCATCACTTCCAGTGGATTGAAGAATTTCAAGAAGACATGAAACCTTCAAGTTTAAGAGATTAACTAAAGGAAGAGCCTTGGAAAACATTTTTAGATGGAAAATGAGAGCTGGTGTTTATGGTAGAAGAGGGTAGGAATTTCTCTACTAGAAATGAAGAAGGGTTAACTTTAACTCAAATTTTAACTCACTGAGGTTCAGAGAAGGAGCAGGTTGTTGATCTCATGCTACAGAACAGAGGGAGAAGAAAAGTTTTACATCAATTTTTTGTACAATGGATTGTATGGATAAATGAATGAATAAACAGTAAAATCATCCCAACAAGGAAAGTGACACAGCCCATGCAAGTAGAGATGATAAAGTTCATATGACTGAACTTTACATATACTTGTATCAAGAGGTCCTGAACCCAACAGATATTAAGATTAGATACTAGATTACACTGTTCTGTAACAGACTGTTAATGAAGCTGTTTCCAAGGGAACCAGACAAAATATTGAAATTACTTTACATTATCAGTTATTTCACCTTGAAATAGAACATGAGACGTAACTGTTGCTCCAAAAAGTCTGAAAAGTAGATGTAACCTGCAAATGCTTTTGGTGAACAAGCTGAAATTTTATTGAAATATATTACTTTCTGTGATATCTCTGATAGGCAGCTGAAGAGAGAGTATTGCAAAAACCCAAGGCTACAAATTAAATACTGATACCAAAGCACATTTTTGTGTTCTTAAAAGTGTATATTGCCATGGAGAATAGGACCTGTGTAAGGGATAGGAGATGTATTATAAGATGTTTTGGATATATAATCTGTTTGTTGGAGTTAATGGGATACAATTTTATGATGGTACACTGAAAGAAGCCACTTTCAGAATAAACAGTGGATAAATTAGATTGTCTATGATGTGTTTGGGGTGGAATCTAAGGAAATTAAGTAGCTCAGAGGAGGAACTTTTTTCCCATAAAAACACTCAAGTGTATCCAAAATGCCAGCCAGTCTGGCACTTATATCAGAGCTTTGTGGGGTTCTGCTTCCATTGCAGAAGGTTTATTTCTCTATGTGGAACTCAAGGCCCTTTATGGGAAAGAGAAACCCTTACAGGGTATTGAATGCAATCTTCAGAATTTCTAAATCTGAGAAAGTATCTTGTGATTCCCACATCAGTATTTTCTTCTAAGACACCATTTTAACAGAAGCAGGTGACAGTATAGCAACATAAAATACAAAGCCTTAGGGGATGGCTAATTACAGCAAATTCATCTTTTATTTAGGTGAGGTTTGTGCATTTATCTACAATTCAGCCTTAAAATAATGTTTCATTTATATACTCCTGCCTCATAATTCCCGGTTAATTTAGATTATTACATTTTAATAATGAAATGAAAGGGGTTTTTATCTGTGATCAGTAATATTAAGATTATAAGTAGTTAATAGGATAATACTACAGAGAGCTACAAGTGTGGGTGTTTTACAACTTGCAGAATTAAAGGAAAAATTGTTGGAAAGATAAGTCTTCAAATTGCCTATAGCAATTCTGATGAAATTACATGAGACAAAAAACCAAAAAAAGAGTGGCAAGCTAGAAGTCATTCCCTTCAAGAATTTTTGTCAAAGATGCCAAAACTGCTTAAGTTTCTGCCAAATGTAAGATTACCCACATCGAATTTCAGCAATTGTCCTCAGCTGCTGAGAACCAAGAAATGATGTGCATGTGCCCCTTCTCATTCCTACCAGATGGAACTGTGTTTAATTAAGTTTTGGGGGAAAAAAAGGGGTTTTGATTTGCCAAGGATGTGAAATGGAGCAAAGCCTTATCCAGATGAAGGGTCCCTTTGGCACAGACTGATATGACATTGTCATGAACTTCTGAGGTTGTCAAATTGTTAGTGACAATACTGCAAATACCAGAGTGATATTTTTGACAGAATGACAGGTATCTGTTATTTTCAGTGAACCTTCATAAACCTTGAATACATATAATATATATATGTACATATGGTACACATTCCTTTATTCATCCTGTTACTTACGAAATCATTAAGCCTTTAATTGCAACCAATGGCTGCAAGTAATTTTTGGGATAAGAGATTTCTATGAACCTTCCACAAGTGAAAGGGAATGTTTAGAATCAGAAAAAAATAGTAGAAGAGAAATTTCAGAAGTCATGACAACAGCACCTCAAAAACACCTAGTAATTGCTCATGCCTGCTCCAGAGGTGATAATACTTATTTCTAAGCACTCCTTAGGCTATCAGAATGACTCACAAAAAAGCAAGGAGCTATTCTGAAGGCATTCCTTACTTTTCTCCCTAGCCCCACAGAACACAGCTGCACAGAGCCCAAATTCTTTATTACACTCTGTAACAGGAAGAATCATCTCAGTTAGACAGCATTTTTGTACCAGCAAGACCACAACAGTAACCCACAATAATACCTTTGCCTACTTTGATTTTTACTGTGGAAGAGCCACTCTGACTCTGCATATTAATACAGTACACTTTTAACATGGATTTCTGGAGATCCATAAATTTCCACAGCAATCCAGCCATTACCTCATCTCTAGCACAGCCATGTGCTCAGAGTTCTGCAGGATTTATTTATGTTTTTCAACTCAGAAGTAGCAGGGATGGATTTGCAGAGCTTTTTTGTGTCCATGAAGCAACAGCAGTATCCATGTATCACTCTGTGGTAATTGCTGGGAAAGGTTGATTTTATAATGATGACTAATGTACATTTCTGGGCACACTGGAAGTAACATCAGACCTGGTTTAAACAAGAGGTTTCTTATAATCAATGTTTCTTGCAAACATCTTTTACTTTTTCTGCCATAATACAGTGACACCACATGCTAATGATGAGAAGTCACCAAGCTGATTTCCACTCATGCTTATTCACACCTATCATCTTCACTACTGATAATTTTCTAGGCAAACCCAAGACAAGACCATAAATTAGACTGAATGGCTAATCATATATTTGACCCTACCAAGTAATAATTTCTCTGATTCTATTCTAGCTCTCGTTTTTTTTCTAAGTTTAAGCAAAGTTCACTCAACTGATTTTTAAGTGATCAGACTTTAATGGAAATGATTGTCTTTAACTTACTCATTTGTATGATTGTTTTCCTGGAGAGAAGAAATGTGCCTATCACCCTGCAGCATAAAATTCTTTGTAAATTATATCTTTAGAAATGTAAACACACAAGGAAATTTTAAACCCCTAAAAAGGGTCTAAGTCACAGCTGAGGCATATTATTACTAACACTAGTGCCATGACAAAACCTGTGTTATCAGTTTTTAGAACAGACAATGTTACAGTCTCATTTGGCAGTAAAAGTTCAAGAAAAATATTTTATATAAAGACTGGTCAGAAAAGCATATGTAATTTCATGTTTGGTTTACTCTGGTCCTAACTGAAAATGTTAGTCTGACATCCAGCCTTTGTCCTAGGACAAGGGTTTTTTAAGTAAACAGGAAGAACAATACTGGAAAATTATACAATATATCTCTCTACATCAGCATCTAACACTTTCTCAACCTTTGACACCAGTCATTGCAGTCATAACAGATCTGGGCAGATCAGACCCATTTCACAGAGCTGGGAGGTGGACATAAATCCTGGTCATGGTTTATCCGTTTCTAGACTGATTCCTGTAATGTAGAAATTTGTAAGGTGCCAACTCTTTACTGCAATCAGGCAACTTGTGAAAAGTTAGAATTTACTGTCTTTGAAAAGCTGGATAATGATGAACATCTGCTTGTTTACCAAAAGGAATCTAAATACAAGGGAATTATGATGGTTTCACATTCTAAATCTTGATAAAGCTTCTTTTACTAAGTTAGGTTGCAACCTTTGGCTATAAACAAATTCCAAAGTTTAGTTCAACCTAAAGTGAAGATAACTGAGTTTACTCTCAAACAGATGAGTTTTCTCTGGCTCACTGCATGTTATTAATAAAAATCTTCTTTTGGGGAAAGAACTGAAAGCCTGGCAGTCAAGATAATATCTGCCCTAGCCAGAGCAGCTAGAGTAACCTCCAGGTCTGCAAAATGCAGAGTGCTTCAGGAGAACAGTTTATATGTCTTTTCTACAGCAATTTGGTACAGTTTTTTCACCACTTATCTTGGAAACAATAGGAACTTACTCCAAGGGGAAAGTTTGTTTCTTGCTAAATCAATCCATTTTGTCTGGCATTTCTTAAGGATGAACTTCTAAAATATACTACTTTTTTATTTTCCCCTGTTATAAGTCTTTGTATAAAAAAGTTTATATAATTTTTTCAATTAACAACACCTACAAATAAATTAGAAAATTTAGCTCCATATGTCTAATTACCAGTAAATCCTTCAGTATTTAAAAGAAGGTGAATATCTGTGCCTTGGTCAGTATCTTTAATTATTCATTTTTCAAACAAACAAAAAATCCAACATTACATTACCACAGAAGACTGTGAAGTTTCCTAATAAGAAATAAAGTATTGAACAAATGAAAAGCACTACAACTCAATCAACTCATAGATGACCTTAAAAAACGCATTTCTATGTGCTTCCAACGCAGCAGACAATCATCATTTTGAAATATTAATTTCTTTTGGCCAGTAGGTGAAAGCCCAAGTCCTTACTACATAAGCTCTTCAGACCATTCCTCTACTGGGAATGGAGACATCACTTCTTTACTGTGGCAGAGAGGGTCCCAAAACCAATTGCCTTTGCTGAGATATTTATCTCTGCTAGGATGTGATCAAGGAAAGTTAAAAGATTGCGGAATGAGCCTAGAGGTGATTTTACTACAAATGAATTGCCCAGAAAGGTAGATTTCTTCACAACCCTTAAAACAGTCAGCCACTGTGATGCAACACCTTGCCCATGGGATTTGCTTAAACCAAAGATGTCTTTCAATTACTATACATGTGCCAGTAAAAAAAACCCCAGCAAGCAAACAAAATGAAAAACATAATCAAAACAAAATGGCAATTAATATTTTGTGTCTCATTTTCATAATGCAATTTTGTGTGTGGATAAATTTGTGCATCATCTGAAAATGGGACTAAAAGTCCTTCAACATTTGATTTTTTTTCTCCGAGCCAAAAAGTTCTGTATTATTAATAGGTCTTATTAAACTAACAGTAGCAAGCAGACAATTTCACTCTGCAAAGAACAGAGAGGTAGAAGCTGACCTTTCTACTCTTTGAAAAACAGTAATTTATTCATATTGTCTGAAGATCACTGTTTTGCTGATAACAAAAGAGAGGGCACATTCTGCATTTCTTATGTATTCCTAACTCCTGATAGCTTTAAAAATGAAGAATATAATTGAGGGTTCTTCATGAAGAAATGGAAATTGGCAGAAAATGCAGGACAAGCCCCGAGTAGCTACCCGTTATAAATGTATACTGTGAACTATCACAACAGTGTGTTCTTATTAAAAGTAGCTTTCACATGAAGCAGGTATTCAGAAAAATAACCAGCATATGGTTCACTGCTTTCATTTGATTGTGACAGGTAAAATGCCTCAGCATGTATTAACCTAATTTAAAATATTGTTGAAGAAGGAATAATAAGAGAGAGGTTTTTTAGCCTGAAGTTCATTTCGATTACACTGAAAATATTATTCATAGTTCTGCTGTCTGAAATTTGCTTTGCTGATGATGTGTACATATCACTGAGTGTATTTTAAACACACATAGGGAAAGGGGAGGAAGAAGGTTGTCTGTCTCCAGAGCAACACACCGTGCTAAGATGCCAGGCACTGTCGCAGCCCAGCTCACAGCCCAGTGGTCTGGCAGCCTGTCTGTCACACGGAGCCAGCACTGGACTAAAGGTTAAAGGGAGGTGAGACGGAGCTTTCAGTGAGGACAGTGCTGCTGTGTAGATCCAGCCTGTGAACACAGCCATCAGAAGACAAGGCAGCACCACTGCAGTACCCAACTCAGAGAAAACAGAAAGATTTAGTCCAATAAATATTGGCAGAAATTGTATATTTTATACTTTGACTTGACAGTTACCATTATTTTTCAATTAATTGCACCAGTTTCGTGTGGAGATGAATAATTAGTCAGAGTTTCCTTCCTTTTTAATTGGAGTTCCTAGTGGTGTTTCAAAAATTTGTGGATAAATATTGTCTTGGTGGCTAACATTTACAATACTTAGATCTTTCTTGCTCCAGGAAGCTTTTTGTTATTCATTATTACAATGTACAACCACAAAATAAATCACCATTAAAGAGCTCTGTAGGCAACCTTCAGGTCATTTTGACTCACCTTAACTTTAAATAGATTTTTGAAATATAGTCTTAAACTATGGGACTGTCATGTGATATTTTTGACATACATTTGACAAAAAGTCCTGCTTTCCTTCTTTAAGCCTATTACACTTCCACTGCATATCACAAATTCACACCTTCATAATCCAGTACCTTATGCTATAGTCATAATAATTTTGAAGGAGAATCACTTTAGTTAATCTCAGCCCAGTCTTCCTCATGAATCTGTCCCCTTCAGCAATGGTTGTACTTAATTTTTAACGTCCTACTACTTCTAGGAGGGTAAGGAAAAAATTCAAAACATGTAGCAACAACAAACAGCATTGTATTCATTGATAGAAATAAAACACTGTTTGCTACCATAACATCAAGAAATAAAATTTTAAAAGTTAATTTTAACTCTCACTTTAGTATTACAACTTGGCCTTTAATGTGTTGGTTTACACACAGGACAAAAAATAAGGTAACACTGAGCTACTCAGAGGTTGCTCCCATTCTCCTCTCACTCCAATTGACCAACATGGCATTTCTGAGGACTGCAGGACGACATCTGTGGTGATTGAAGTGAAAAAATCAAAGCTTTCAATTCTAATTTAAAATAGCACTTTCAGAGATACTTTCTATCCTGCTGTTGAATGACAAATGCATGACTGCTGTCAAACACACGAACTGACAGACACAAAGTGAAATACTGTTATTGAGCATTTAGTGCTGGCTGATCTCCCAGAAAACAAGCTGAATCACTGAAAATATGATCACATCCCAGCCTTTTTGGGAGTGGGGAACTAAGGGTGTGGAATGCGTATGCGCAGGAAAATTTGCAATTAAAATAAAAAATTATCTGCAAACAAAAATAATATTTAGGAAAATCCCAACATCTATTTCAAGAACATAATCATAGTACCATGGAAAACAAATATGTAGAGTATTTATTTGCCTTCTTCATTGCACACAGAGCATGACCACCTTAATTTGTTAAATTTATCATGTTGCATGATTTCATATACCTAATGAACATTTGCACATTTAAAGATATGATAATTCAAGGAAAATTGATGATTTCCCCAAAGCATACCCAGTCTGGAACCCATTTTAATTATCATGAAACTACCATACATACAAATTACTCAGGTTGGCCTCCATTGTCATTGTAAAGCAATGTTTTGGAAACAGAATGTTTACTAAATGGAAAAAAAGATGTCCCAGAAGAAACATACACATACACATATCTGGAAGTATGACTAACCAGAATGCAATACATGTCTTTACAGAGGACAGGAGGTTCAGATATTCAACTTTTATCTTCTTAAACAGCTCTCTGTGTCTTAAGATGTGCACTAGCTTAGTATAATTATTTTTAAAGAGCTTTCCACCCTACTAACATATTGATGCAGGCAGACATGGGTGAAAATTTCAAAAGAGATGGGTTGTCACATAAATGTTTTTGGTTAGAATGTGCCCACTATTGAATTTCTCTGGATCCCAGCTTTAAGACCTCTTGGTACTTTTGTCTGCTTTTAAACCTTCCATTCACTCTTGAAAAGTGCAAACTACTTAGGACAATGAGAGGATAAATTTATATTAAAGGAATACATCATTGTAAGAATATAGAGATTTACTCCTTTTTTTGCAAGCATTGGGAATGAACAACATTATTCAAGTGGAAAGTATTTATCAATTGGTAAAATGGCTATTAAATAAGAGAATCAGAAAGCATTAAGTCAGGTGAAGGGTTACCATATTTTGTTGGTGCACATTCCTATCAACCCCATGAATTCCTGGGGTTTTAGTTTTAGTTCTACGAAACATTTATTTTCAGTTTCTCTAGATAGTCATTAAAGAAAAATAAGCAAAACCTCAATTCTAACTTGTTAACTTTCTTCTCCTTTCTCCTTTGCATAATGAACCAAGAAGACTTACAGCAAAAATCCTCTATATAATTTTTCAGGAACTTAGGGTTTCAATTTAGAGGCATGTTTTGCAAAAAGACCACAGCTGAAAAGAAAGCAACAGAAAAGATGCATGATACTACTTTTCTTTTAAAATATCCAGCTAGAGATAAGGGTTCCATCAATTTTTAGGATTACATTCTCTTAGCCATTCTCAAATACATTGCAAACCAAGAATTTATGAATTCAGTTATCATGGGATTAAAGCAATAAAACTATTATTAAGTTAATTTTTTCTCAGAAATGTACAACTGTGTAGTACAGTAGTAACACACTGTGAATCACTTGGGGTTAAATAATGCTTCATACTTCCTGCAGGGTAAGACTAGTGTTTATTGAAACATGAATGAGGGAGATTGCTCAAAAACCAAGACTGTAAAAACTTTTCTCAATGTGAAGTAATTTAATGTACTTTCCAGGCAGCTTCCTGGATATCTGAGTCCATTACACTCCACGCCAAATGATTTAGACATGTTTGGAATCATCTCCATGAAGAGATTGATCATACAACTTAAAAAACATTAAAAAAAAGGAAAAGGATTTTATGTTGAGGATAAATAGCATTAAAAGAATCAGTAGTGCTTAAACTACATTTTCAAATGAAGGTGTCTAAACTGGGTCACAAAGATCAATATTTAGGAACTGAATTGATGTGGCCTAATTTGCTGAAAAGTTTCCTCTGAGATCTGGTTCAAAACCCATAGTTCAAGTCTTCTAAAAAACAGCATCTTCATTTGTAGTCCTGCTTTACCAGGCTTCTTGGTTTGAAAACAGTTGGTTTTCAAGTGTTCACTTATCATCCAAGACAGTGAATAAGAATAACTCTACCTCTCTGGAAAAATGGCAAGAACAGAAAATCCTAAACTGTTTAATTTTTTGGTGTTGTATCTGCCCTTCCCCACCCCCATGTTTGTTCTTGTTTTTATCCGCTCTTAAAAGGCTGCTAACATCATCAGGTCCTTAACAAATTGTGCTGTGATTAATGAATTAACCTATTATAGTTCTACACCCTCCTTAAAAATGTGCATCCATTGCAATGCTTCTGGGCATGGCTGACCTATCCATACAGCATAAACTCTCATGTCTTGTCATTTGTTGCATACAAATGTTATCTCAACACTCCAGAAGATTGAAGAACCCACTCTGTTGTGCTTTCTATTCTATTTCTAATCTCCCCTTTCTCCCTCCCATCAGATATCCTGGATTAGGATGCCATGCAGAGTGCGGAAAGTATGAGATGCCATAAATATTGACCTGCTTCTACTTGTTCCTTCTCAGCAGCAGAGAACTCGAAATGAGATTGCTGCTCCCTGTGTTGCCAGCCTTGTCTCTGGCCACTTCTGAAGTGGTACAAAGAGAAACAGCCCTGAACTGTAAAGCCTTTAGGCAGAAAATCTAATTTTTAAAACAATAACCAATAGAATGGTTGCAACTACTGTCTCTTGTTATAGAAATAACACAAAATTGCACCATTTAATAAAATTCATAAGAGCAAGAATTCGCTACTCAGGATTTTACTTAATTATAATACTTCAGATACTTCTATTCAAGCATTCATCTGGGAGATAAAAGTTTAACCTGGCATGGATAAAAGAGATCTGAATGAAAGCTTTTAATAACATTATTTTCAGCAATTTTGTCTCCATTTGCAAAAAAGCTAGAAGCACAAATTCATGGTAATATATGGGTACACAAAGAAGCATCCATTTATTGGTAATACACTGAGATTTTCTACTTTTATAAAAACAGCCTATACTTTTGTGTTGGTTGCTGTATTTGCAATGCTGTTTTGTGCACAGTATTCTGAGGGAGTAAAGTGATGGGCATATGTAAATCTCTGTTATACACTACAAGGTCTGTATTTACTACATTTGACTTCTTTAACTGAGAAAAACAAGTAGAAAAGTTACAGTTTTCTGATCTACCCAAGGATCAGGGGCTGAATCCAATCCCAAAATAATTATTGCAAGTTAACTGATTTAGTGACTTCGGTAATGAGAATGAAAGACTGCCCAGAGGGAGAAAGAAGCAATTTAAGGCACATACTTATTATTGAAATATAACAAAGAAAAATTTATTTGCAGTGCATAATTATTGAAGTATAACAAGAAAAACCCTATATATAAGATTAAACTAAGGAAAAAAAACCACTTTCAAATTATTTATAATTTATTTTACAATTTTAAATCAAAATTAATTCTATTTCTTATGTGTGGGGAAATGGAATCCATTGGAAAATGCCACACTTTAATAACAAAAAAGCACCTCATTCTGAAATTAAAAATGCATTTTAATTACAAATTTGTTATATTAAAAAACTATTCACATGAGTAAAATACTGAGAAATAAGCCTGGTATTTGAAGTATTTCAAACAACTACCTAAGATATTTTTTTAATTTGCATCCTGTGAAATATGGCAAATTCCTCTACCTGCACTTAGAACACCATAATTTTAAATATATAATTATTTCCCATACATATTTCGTTGCATATATGCATAAATGCATTCTATGCACTATGTATCTCATAAAGGAGTGTATACTTCTCTACACATATATACATATGAGTTCAAACAAATGCATTATTCATAATAAACAAAGAAGAAACAGCAAGGTTTGTATTAAGAATAGGTAATACAAAGCATTTTTAACTGCAGATAGTGTATAAGACTACAACATAAGGTACTCACTCTGCTACAGTCAAAATCTTACTGCAATTTATCCGATGCTTTCTCAACAAGAAAATACATGCTATTCCTAGTAAAAAATAAAAAGTCTCGGATATTGACTAATGCAAACACCTTTCTATCTAGATCCAGTTTGATTTTTTACTTTATAACATGTCAAAATTTGAAGTCATTATCATACACCATGTTCGAGTTTCAAGCCTGGGTTTTTGACGAGAAATCTCTTGATGTCTGTCTCAATACTCATCATGTGACCTCACCACTTTAGCACTGGATGCCACTTTTTCAACCTACTAATTCTCACAACAACCTGTCAGTTAACCAGTATAATTTTCACCATTTTCTAGATTTTCTAAGATCTAAGAGGAAAGAAATCACAATGAGAGCTCCTGATTGCCAACCCAGGTGTCTATTTATACATGATTCTTTTAACTATGTAATTGAAGTTGCTGATAATTGATTCCTGTCTGACAGGGAAATAATAAAGAAACTTATAAACAATTCAAACTACAGAAGAAATACAGGGTGATGCTGACTGCAGATTAGCCAATAGTCTAAGGATATTAATCACAAGTATTGTTATAAAAAAGTAACTAGCAGTAAGTATGTCAATGTAAAGAATACCACTGCTCTACAAATTGCAGAAAGTGATATCTTTCCCCAGGAGTGTTATTTCACATCTAGTGGGATATTCTTCTGTTACTGTCTCAAAGGAAGAAATTCAGTCAATTTCCTCATAAATATAACTTTGCAAGACAAATGCTAACGTACACATTTTGCCTTAGCTCAAACATGATGTGTAAAACCCAGAACACTGTCTTGTACTGAGAAGCAAAGAAATCCAAAGTACTTACAGTGCAAGAAGGATACAGATCAAACTACTAGAACACAGGTTAAACACCTTGGCTGTATATTTCAGATGTATCTAGGGTGAAACCAGCCCCTCTGTCACTACAACTGTCTGAAGAATCGTGGCTTACTAAGGAATTCCCATTAGATCACTCAGAAATATAAAATTCAGTTTGGAGCAGGGAATGTTATATTTCCTCTCCTTGCACAGGAGTATATGCTCAAATGTAACATGATTGACATATATAGAAATATAACTTACTGAAACTCACAAGCCTTATTATTTTCCTAATTTTCTATTTTATTAATTAAAAAAAATAAAAAAAATTTGAGGCCATCCTTACTTTGCTACTTATTCATTTTGTGGTTAACCACTAAGAAAACTAGACTCTTCTTGCCCTTTCTTCTCAAGCATATTTTCTTAAATTTCTCTGTTTCCACTCTGCCACTTCAAACCCAGCAGTTTTAGTTGCAAGGAACAACCCTCCTTTGGGAGCATCACAAAACACTCACTAAACTGTTGCACTTCATTTTGGTTTGACTCATTTCTGTGATCAATATCCTTCCTTCTAATTTATGAAAGCTGTGCTGTCTAAACAAGGATTTGTTTCATGACACAACTTATTCTTTCTTGAGTAACTAGTGGAAAACTGAAAATGTTCTCAAAATAAGGGTAGATATCTTTCAGAAATAGTCAAGGTCTCTTCATCTATATATACAGTAATTTCAGGAATACAAGCCGCAGCAATTTGACAAAAATTTTGGTGGAAACCCGGAAGTGCAGCTAATAGTCGGGGGCGGCTAATATGTGAATAATTTTCTGACATTTACAACCCCAGACGTGCCAGCCAGGGTGCCGAGTCAAGCACCTGCCAGTAAAAGCCGGCATTCGGCGATTGTTACAGTGTTACTGTGTTGCCCTGGCTCCCTGCAGGCAGCACGGGGGGCGAGGAGAGAGGCAGGAGAGCTCCTTCTTCCCTCCTCTGCCGCAGCCCAGGGGAGGACGGGTGGGGGGGGCGCGCCGCCATTGCCGCGGCCTGGGGAGCCGACAGGGATAGGGCGCCGCCATTGCTGCGGCTCCGGGAGCCAACGGGGACCCCGCACAACCATTGCCGCGGCCCGGGGGGTGGGGGGGGAAGTGCGCGCCGCCATTGCCGCGTCTCGGGGAGCCGACGGGAGCCCCGCGCAGCCATTGCCGCGGCTCGGGGAGGAGGCGGGGTGCTTTGTCCGCACCCGCCGCCGGCGCCACGGGCGTGGGAACGCTCCGTCCCCGCCCGCCACCGCTGCCGTAGGAGCGGGGGAAGCTCCGTCCCTGCCTGCCACCGCGGGGCAGCGCTGACCCCGGGTGACCGAGCCCAGTGGCAGCGGCGGCCGGCCCCGAGCGGCAGCACCAGGCTGGGCCACCTGGCCCCGTCAGCAGCCCCTAGCGGGCCGAGCCTGCCCAGCCTTAGCTCAGCCAGTAAACCCCGCCCTCCCGCGGTTCTGTTACTAATTGCACGCGGGTCCTTGCTGCGAACGACAGAGCGGCTTATATTCAGGTGCGGCTTATTTATGGACAAAAACTGAAATATTTGCCAACACCCAGAGATGCGGCTTATACTCAGTGCGGCTTGTATTCGTGAATTTACTGTATATTCAAAAATCAGTCAAATGCACATATGGAATCTATCAATCAACTTACAAGCAATTATAAAATAATCAATCTGAACTATATCCTACCATTTTAACATGAAAATATATATTATTTTGCAGTAGTGTAATTTCCAGACACTGATCAGTAATGGCTTTTTTGAACCTATGTCAGACCTTCCATAGAGCTATAATTGTTTTTTTGAGATATCTTATCTGTTAAAAGCTACTTACTGTTAAAATTTGGTACACAAAGACTTCATTTGAGATTATTCCACTTTCTTCATGAAATGTACACACATGCATACACACAGGCAATCAATCTCCTACTGGCCTATTTCTAAAAGTTCACTGACTAGGCTTTGGAAGGGCACATTTCCCTTCTATGAACAGAATGGTCTCATCTGTGCTTCTTCACACTGCTCTAGTAACATGAAGCAGATACACAGAGACTGCAAAATGAGTTTTATGGCTGCTTTTGCAGTTTTTCCCCAAGGTAATTCTGTAAGTATTTTTATTATGAGCTAAAATGCATAATAGACAATAAAACTGTAGCATAATATCTCCAAAATATGTTATTATTTTTGCATTACAAGAAACAGATTCAGTTACTTTGCAAATTTTGATGTTTCAAATAGGTCTACACATAATCAGATACATAAATCACTGAGTATCTCCCGTATCTCTTAATATAAAAGGCCAAAGAATTCTGATCAAAAAATGCATCAAAAATTGAACAAATAATTTAAGATTCAAGAGACCAAAGGTGATTGCATTATTTCTAATCTACACTATTATAATTTTTTTTTTCATTCAGTTATTCTATCATTGTGTATATTCTATTTTGTTCTATGGACTGTTAGGCAATGATTATTCATGTCTGCAAATATCTTATTCCAACAGCAAGGCCTTCTAGATTCTCAACACTAAGGCACATTAGAGTAGGCAATGCTTTTCTCTCCTCACCTATACTCAGCTGACCAAGTGTAGTTATTTTTCAGAAACATATTTTGTCATGTCAAATTTTTGTCATCTTAAAATGAATTATTTTATCCAGAGCTATATTTTAAAAGCAGCCTGGACATGGAGCAGTGGCAGAGTGCACAGGGAAAATGCTTTAGCAGGGCATTCTGTGGGAAGCTCCTGGTACCCATGCTCTGAGATACAAGGTGGTTAGATGCAGACTTTGCTGCAGGTGTCAAATATATGTCACCTACTTCTATTTTGGGTGATTGTATTTATATTCTGGGAGAAAATACTGCCTTTCCTTGCAAAATAAATGGATTTTGGCCAGAAATTACCAAGACATATCTGGGTAAATAACCTCCTTAAGATGAATACTCAGAATTACAGAACCTTCAAATGATGTTCAAAAGCAACTCTACCTTTGCAAAGATGAATAAATACAAGGGGAAACTTCACTATCTGTGCATAGTCAATCTAAAATGACTACTATAATACTACAATCCATAAATAGTACTTTCTTGAAAAAAAAAATCAAGACTACAAATAGAGGATCCAATGATTGCAGGGAAGGGTTTTCCCACAACAGCATGGCCAAAAGGAGCCCTATCCAAGTTAGAAGGCAAATATCCCATATGATTCTGAACCAGAGAGGATCTGTGAACTCCTACATGAAGAGATAGGACATATGTTAGATATCCTTACAGAAATATTCCTGGTAATATTTGGAACAGCTCTTAAATATTTCTCACCATTTTTCACACAGCATCTAGATTTTTTCCAGACTGGTGTGGATCTGAAGTGACTTATTCCACAGTGATTTAGTTGATCTGGATGTTAAAATTCCCTGAAGAAGTTCATGGAAAGCAGTCAGTGTAAACATCTTCATAAACCAACAGGCCCTTCCTCAAAACTTTTACATAAATTGTCCCATTTTATTCCTATTTTGATAAAAGCTTAATTTCTCTAATTTTGACATGAAAGAATGATTTTTCCTGTTCTTTATCAATCACATTACTTTACATTTTTATGTCATTTGTGCACATTAAATTATATTTTTATTGTCATTCATATCATTAGGTCCCGGCAGAGAAACTGCTAAACTCAAAGGAAAGCGAAACAAAGTAAAAATTTCACTTTCAATATAATAATGTTAAGGTTAATCAAGACATTGCTTTCCAAACATAACCATTCTCCCAAGCCTGGAGAAGCCTACCTTTTGAGGATAGGTGAAGAGTAAACAGAACATCATCAATTACCCTGAGGCTGGGTATCAAGATGGTCACAAGTTTCAGTAAGTTTCACAGCCTGTCTTGCATCCAACATAAGATACAGAAATGTATCTATATAAATGAGCATACTGAAATTCACACCTCACTTTTTACATCTATTTGGATCAAGGTTGGATTGAAAGTAGCCACTGAATGCAGTTGCACATCTGGTCCTCTGAAATAGCTCTCTGTGCAATCTATAGATACTTCTATAGAATGACTCCTTTAGAAACCTTGACTCCAAAATGTCTGTCAAGGTTTACAAGGAGGGTTGGGTTACCCAGAACAAAGTAGTTCTGTCAATTCTTCATTGTCTGGAGAAGAAAAGAAGACAAGTAGGAGGTGGTCATTTCACCACATGTTAACTGGACATCTTTCTGAGAACAGGTGTTATAAGCAGCTGCAGAGAAAAGGCAAGGGGACAGGTACTGCAGCATGGCATCTTTTTGCCTTTCTGTTTATTGTGGAATTATGCTACATGGCACCCATTGGGCTGAGAGAAGTTATACAGGAGAGGGAGCAGCACAGGAGAGTCTGTTGGAAGCTGGACTTGTAGCACAGCTTTCAGTGGATGGAGAGGACATTCAAATTAGGATCATTCATGCCAGCCACATGCAGAGAAGGAGACAACTCCCATGCTTTTTGGTGTTCTTTTTGTTAGAAAATATGATGCAATAGAGAATTTCTCAGTAGCAGTGCACTTGAGACAATATTTTAAACCTAACTGGTTTTGCTATGCTGTAAGGGTAACTAACAACATGTTAACACAGATGGCTGCAGACAGACCTAACATCCTCTCTGTGCTTTTAAGTATCTGAACTATGAAAGAGGACACATTTTAGCAGTTTGTGTGACAGAACAGATAAATTCACTAACATGAGTTTTGGACTGGAGGTGACTTCTGTCCGTCCAGATTAGATTAGATAGAAAAAACCTGATCTTTCTGCATAGAGCAGATATATCTAAGGCAGAAAACTACCTCTATTAAAAACTGCCTCTATTTACCCCCTGAACCAATTTCCAATTTGTAGTTAAAGAAACAACTTAGTTATTTACAAAGCTGACTTTGCAGTCAAATATGTTTATTGATAACTGCAAGTGAACTGGTCTTTCCTTTTGCATCACAGTAGGAGAAACTAAGGATCAAATATTCTTACCTACCCTTGGTAGCCTATTGAGTTTAAAGACTTACAGACACCAATGAGTCCTACAAACCAAAAGACATGAGTTCATAGGATATTCACTTACCAAATATGACATTTATATTTGAATAGCATCTGAAAGATAAATAAAAGCTCTGGAGACTGTTAGAGATTAGTAAGAGTAAGAAAGGAGTAAGGGAATCTAAAATAGATTGCAACAATGGCTGATCCTGTTCAGAAACAAAAGAAAAACATTTTTGTAAGCGATGTTATATTTCAAGATACAATCAGTGCATGATGTAGGAAAAGGCACAGTGCTTGTCCTTTCAAAGACTTTGATTTATGCAGTTCTCTGATTGTTAAAAAGTTGCTCACACCTGTTTAGATAATCTCTTTGCATAGTTACTACTTGACAGTTTTTCTGGACACAGAAATGCAAAGTGAATCCTTCATTTTGCCTTCTCTCCCCTCCAAGTTTCTGGTGGATGAATTCCCTGTAAACCTGGCCCTGTTGCTTTACTGTTCTGATCCATTGCTTCAGTCTGAGCTCCCTCCTCTCCTCCCCTTCCAGCTTGAGTAACAAAACAAAAGCTTTGGAAGAAAAAGCTCCAGGCAAGGAAGTCGGAGGGAAGATAATGGTCAGTGTCAAACCACTTTCAAAGTAATGGAAGGAGAGGGAAAGGGGAGTTTCAATCTCTCCTAGTAAAAGTTGTATTGATTCAATTCTGTCCTTTTAACTGAAATAGTGAAGCCAGTTTTATCTTCATTCTGCTCTGTTTTCTGCTTATTGGAAAGTGGAGAATGGATGAAGCATAGTCCCTAGCTTGGGACACAGGATAAAATCAGGTTTCTCTCTGTCCTGCCAATTGTGGAACACTGTAATAATATAGGTTAGGCTCGATGATCCAAAGGTCTTTTCCAACCTAGTTAATTCTGTTATTCAGTTTATTCAGTAAAATTAAGCAGATTGACTGGGTTCTCTTATTTTCTCATGGAAATGAGGGCGTCACACTCTTCTTCACCATAACTGCACTAAAATCACTGGAGTTGCAGCAAGTTAGCAACTGAGGATTTATCCTTTGTCTTCTCTGCCCTGTAATAGCAAACATCAGACATGCTGTCATTTATTTCAGTGATATTTGCAGCACAAGTCAATATATCAGGGATGTTAAACATGTTAAGGAACCAGAAAGCCTAACTATGGGAACAGATTTGATTCAGCATATGATCCATGACCTGCCTGCATGTGGTAGATGTGGAGGACTCATTGCTTACTTTGGTTTCCAGATCAGCACTGGCAGTTTAAATGTGCTCCTCCATGGATATGAACAGAAAAATTTTCCTTGCATTCAGTAGGTGAACAACAAATCACTAGTTCTGAATACACTATAAAATATTCCTTAACCATTTGGGGCAGAATTCTTGTTTAATGTAGTGGTGGTACCCAAACATGGAAGAGTTGATTAGCACAGACCAGCCTCAAGGGAACTGGAAATCCCTCAAGTCACTGGAGTTACTCACACTGCAATTATAAATAAGTCAACTGTACCAAAAGTTTAATCTTTTTACATTTAGGGATTGGTTTATGTTGCTAAGTACTTTTGAGTGAAATTAATATCATGTGAGAAAATGCCATGACACTAATGGGCGGATTAGAAAAAAAGGGTGTACTTCAATTGATAGATCATCTTGAATTTCTTATTATTATTAAAATCAGAGTAATTTGTATCAGGAGGGTTTTTTTTTTAAGTGACTTAATAGAGCTGAAATCACATAAAACATTTTCCACAAACTTAACAGCAATACCAGTGAGAAATCAGGAAAAGGATCTAACTCTACAATTGCTAGAAAAAGCAATATTGCATTTCAATCTTTTTTCCCTATTTGTTACCATGTGTAATAAAGCTGAAGCTAATCCATAACCACGATGATTTTTTTACATGTCACAAATGTTACACATCCAGAATGTTGAACAACCACAAGTGAGCACTACTATGAGGGGTAAATTACCCATTGCTTAGAATTGGAAAAGTAATTACATAACCAATACATAATATAATAACAAAGCAAATATATATTCTCACCACATACAGTTTGAAATATGATTTATTTCAGTAGTGCAGTAACTATGTAAGTGCTAAAGATTTCAAATTTTATCAGCACTCTGAACAATTTTATGAGGTGATTATGTGAATCTACATCCATCAAAGATCCTATTCTATGATGAAAAGTTAATGTTTCAGAAAACTGGAGTGCTCCCCTTGGCTGTGTAATTCTGACTGAAAGCAGTTACCCAGCAAAAAGGATTGGTTTAGACTGACATGAGCAAACATAATGACAAAAGCAAGTATTTTTTGAGCAAGGGCTTCAGTGATTGAGTGGACATTTTGTGAAAATCTTGAAAAGTTGACAGTAAAAAATCTCAGTCATAACTGGCCTGAAATAGCTTATTTCTATAAAATGTGAACTCTCCCCACACTTTGTATAGAAATAAAAGTCATAATAAATTAATGCGAAGCCCTCTTTGGGAGTAGATGAAATGATATGACCCATAAAGTAGAGAGCAGACAAGATTCTGCGCAAGCAACAGGAATTTTAAAACATATATTAGTGATATATATTTTAAATACACACATTTTATGTTGGCACCTATGCCATTTTTTTAAAGATGTAGAGCAGGCTTGATCTTAAAGCTCATCTTGTAATAATAGTGTATTGCATTTATCTATGAAACAGACTTTTAAAACAGAGATACTTATACAGAAGAAAAGTAATTGCATCACAAATCAAAGAGCAAAGCATTTAGTAAACATGAACTGAACTAAAATCTATCACATTCAGTAGCACTGAACAGCTTTCAAAGGCAACTGACAGGTGTTATGTTCACTATTTTAGTCTTCTTTTAATGAACATCCTCTCACAGTTGTAAATCCATTGTAAAATATAAATCTTATGCTAGCATCTACTTCTGTTTTTAATAGCAAATCAAAAGCAACAGAAATGAACCAGGATTTTTAGTCTGTTACTTTCACTTATTTCATTTCATAGCTTTTATAGCTGATGCTCTCTATTTTAGCAGATCAGACACCAAACCTACAAACAGCACAAACTGTGAGTGATCACTTTACCTTCTGAAAAATCAATCAGTCCCAGCAAATGAAGCAGCTTCAGAGATGCAAATATAATCACAACAATACCCACTGTTTGTAGTCCCTCCGACTCCCACTCAAGAGTCAACATTCTTCCAACAGGCAAATCATTCCAGTCTTCACACCACTTTGCAATCAGAGGGAAATTGGAGGATTTTACCAAGAGTTTGCTTTGAAGAAATTTGTATAGTGGTGTAAAGCACCACTACACCAAGCAGTGGCAGTTCAGCAGCCACTCTAGCTGAGATAAAATATTAGATAAAGCCCCGCATCTCATGCTTCTCTAAGCATTGGATTTCATCAGTAGCGAGTCCTCCTAGAAGGCTGAGGTGGACCACGAACCTCTGGGTATGGCATTGTATCCGTGGAGCAGCGTTACTGGGAGCTGCTGGAGGAATATCTGTGTCGGAGCAGGAGACTTGGCTGTGTCAGAGCAAGAAGAAAAGCTCTCTGGAAACTTGCACTAGGGAGCACGCTGCTATCAGCACTCACTGCTCCAGCGCTCCCAGACCCAGACGCTGCAATTCTCCCCAGCTTCACAGCCTTTCCCCAGCTTCTCTTGGCACAATTTTTGTTAAGTTTGAGAAATGACAGTTTGCTAAAGGCAGACATCTGTTTTCACGTGCTAAATGCTGCATGTCAGAAAAGTACCGCCCTCTGCATTAGAAAGAACAATGATCAGAGAAATGCTGTCCCTTCCTCTCCTTAAGCATCACCAGAGTCTAATTAAATCTTCACTGAAAGTGAGACTAGAAATTAAAGAAATACACATCAGCATGATCAGTGCCTCCAGCTAGCAAAATATAGTGCTGTCAAGGAGACATGCACTGCCCAAATCCCTGATCCATAGCCAGGAAGAATGTATTCTTTATTGATTAAGAAACAAAACACTGCTTTTCTGCCTCAGGACATGATCCTAGAAGTGCTGAACCCCAAACTCTGATATGCATTAATGAGTATTAGGCTTTTTCCTGGGAATATCTTGCCCAGGCTACACATCAGGGGAAAAAGAATCCCAGCTGATTTATTAGACAGTCTGTATAAAACTAATTGTGCTGTGTTTATTAATGTGATCACCAAGAGGATACCCAGGGTGAAGAATGTGCTCTGAAGAATATTTATGCAGCACATGCTTAACCAATACAAGGTTATGCCTAAATGCATACCCTTGTGCCCATCCTAAAAATTTAAACAAATCTTGTCCATTGCTATAGAAGGCATAACAATAAAGTGAAGGGAAGCCTCAGAAAAAAAATATTTTAGGCAGTTTTACTAATTAAAACATATGTTCTAGCACTAAAAAGAATTACATAAATTATGCCTGGTATCAACTACTCGGGTTGCTAGGTTCTTTCGACTAGAAAAAAACTTTTGCTAACTGTCTAGAAGTTCAGGTACTTCTATTTTTGTTCAGAAAGTCATTATAATTTTAAATTAGCGTAATAAGTTGTAGCATTAACAATCAATTATTTATGGGTTGCAGGTAGAGAAAGAAAAGTGTAATCTACAATTTCTATTCAGCTTCTTTTGGTTTTCTTTGAAGGCTGTACACATTGAAGGACACTTTGAGCAGAACTTTAGAATCTACATATTTTTATTCATTCAAAGATGTATGTGTGTACTTCAGTTAATTTCAGGTTATATCTAGTCTATATAAAACCAATAATATTCTTTGATTTTACACTTCTGGGTATTAAATACTAGGATGTTGTGAGTTTGGTATTATTTACATATGCTCCCAATCTGAGTGTCAGTTCACTTCCCCATTTACCTGTAAAGCTAAACCAGTGCCTTAAAAGGAAAGTACAGTAAAAATTAATCAAATTAAATATACTATCCCACATTTGCACCTTCTAAATATGTCATTACTTTTTACCTCATAATCCATATAATTGATTGAATACATTTTCCTGTTAAGTTCCTCTGCTCTTAAAAGAGAAGCAACATTTTGTTTCCTCTTTACAATTTCTAGGTATTCCATAGGATCTTCTTCTTTTAAGGCTCTGACATGTTAATCTTGACCTCTTTCTCATCTCTGGCTTCTATTTTTGCCTTGAGGTTATTCCTACTTAGGCTTATCTTTTTTCTCAAATTTGTGTTCTTTTTCTTCAATGATGAAGTATGAACAAATGTTTGCAATACTGCAGAAACAATAATCCTAATATAATACCCCACTTTCACTATAGCATGATATATTTAATATCAATAAGTGATCTCAGGGAAACTATTAAAATGGAGAAATCTGTCATTCCACATTCTCCTTTCAGTAGGTTCAGGCTACTTTGTGTTCTTGAGCTGCCCAGCCCTGGGATCAGAGGCCCTTCTACTCCTCCACTGAAAGTGCCAACCCATTTTGTAGAAAGCCACCAGCAAGAAGTGGTCCAAGACACAGCCAAGGTTTTGTTTTCTGCTTTCACACAAGAAGAAAGGCCTGTACCTTTTAAAAAAGATGAAAGGGAGAAAGATTATGAATTTGATGAGTTTTACAGGCTAATTCTACCTGCACAGCAAATGAGTTACAGAAGAATGCTTAAATTAAAAAAAAAACCCCTCAAGCTGAGAACATACACTTGAATTAATGTAAGAGATTACTGATTTCAGAGAATACCTCCTGAAAAAAAAGAAATAGACTTTTCCTGTTTCATATAATAGTTCTCTAAGTTAGCAGAACCATACAGTGAACTTGTGAGTCACCAAGCCTTAACCCTAGAAAGTAAAGCAGCAAGGAAAAGAAAATGTGTGGAAAGAAGAAGGAAGTGATACGTGAAATCTTTCCTGCAATATGCCATGCAACAGAATAAAACATCAATGCTACTTAGAGATGTGAATTCTTCTGGAAGAAATTCAATAAAAAAATTCTATGCCCCAAAACATTTGAAAATTAAATCGATCTTGAATAAGGAAGTAATAACATTCTATTATATGTATGACAACTCTTTGTATGTTTATCCTGCTAAATTCAAACTCCACTGCAATTTCTCTCACTTCTTATTTTGTTCTACCATTTGAAAACAAATATTTATCTGACACATTCTTCTATGGTGCCTGTATTGACAGTGCAAACGAATTTTAAAAGTTGTTGAAAGAAAAGAATTTTCCCATAATGTATCCCTCCTGGATGCAAAAGGAAACACCATTTTTTACATAAAATTGAAAAAAAAAAATGAAACCATGTGATGACGTATTATAATATCCAAGCACTGCTCTGGCTTGCTCTCTTTCCGTAAATCCAGCTTTCATTTTTGACTTTGCAAGGCATTCTGCTGGTGACTGAGCAAACCATTTACATTTGTACAAACTTCCTTGTGATTCTTCACTAGGTTGCATGGAGGGGAAAAAATACTAAAATTTATTATGAAGCTATCCTACCTAAACATTGCACCCTCCACTGACCTTAAATTCTTCGCCATTAAGATTTGAAGCAGACAAGGAAGGAGATGCAGCCCTGTATGTCAGGGAGAGTCTTGGTTGTCTAGAGTTTAATGATGGTGACAATAGGGTGGAGTGGTTATGGGTGAGAATGAAGGGAAAGGCCAGGAGGGCAGATACCATGGTGGGAGTCTGCCACAGACCACCTAATCAGGATGAAGAGGCACACAAAATGGTCTGTAAGCAGCTGGGAGAAGTATCATGATTGTTAGCCCCTGTTTTCAAGGGGGATTTTAGCTTGCCAAATGTCATCTGGAAATACAGCAGCGAGCAGGCAGTCTCAAAGGTTCCTGGTGTGTGGCAGAAAACTTCCTGACACAGCTGGTGAGGAGGTTTAGGAGGGGAGATGTCCCACTTGACCTGCTCAGCAATGAGGTGCTTGCAGGCCATCTCAGGGATGGAAATTGTGAAATGGGGGCTTTCAATTCTCAGAAAACTCTGGAGGGGCCTCAGCAGAAAGGCCACCTTGGACTTCTGGACAGACACTGGCTTGGTAAGGTTGAGAGAGTCCAGTTGGAGGCAGTCCTGAAGAGCAAAGGAATGCAGGGAGGCTGAAGGGCCCTAAGGAGGCAATACTACAGTCACAGGAGTGACTACAACGCTCCCTATGTGCTGAAAGATGAGCCAGGGGAAAAGACAATTGGCCTGGTTGAGCAGAGAACTTTGGCTGGAACTCAGGACCTCTGCATAGTAACAAGTACATATTTTTCTCTCCTAAGTAAATATTCAAGAGGAACCTGTGCTGAGTGCTGTAGGAGACATGCATTACCTGGAAACACACATCCCATGAGTTTTGAACTGGACAGAGTAGATTTGTCTGTATTAGTGACATCTACAAGAATGATCCAAGTCCTAACATTTTTCCACAAACAATCCCAACTAATTATTGGCTACTCTAACCATTCTAAGTAGATTCATTTATGCCTGGAATGCAAATAATATAAAAAGGACACCTTAAATAGGACAGTGTATTATGCACTCAGTACATTTTACAACTGGTTGCTGTATGCTTGTAGAATATCATTAATTTTCCCTAGGAAGAAAAAAAAAACCACTCAGAAATATTATTTATAAAGTTTAGATATGGGAAGTTAAATTTCATTAATTTCAAAGTTGACTAAGAACAGAGAAAATTTAACAAAAAAACTCCATCTAATTTAATGCATCAAAAGAAATCACAAATGCTGAAGAATAATAACAGGAAGCTAAGAATTGAACAACTAAGGAATAAAACAATTTTAAATTCTAGAAATGCTTAAGTAATACCTAAATAAGAACTTAATTGCTAGAATATAAGTATATAAAATTTCCCTACAACTTAATATGGTTACCTAGTCCTTTCAAAATTATTGTCACACTTCTTTTATACTAATCCCAGCCACCACTAGTTTTTGCATTATATCTGTCATTGTAATTAGCACAGTAAAATGACACATATTTTCTTTTAATTCCCTTAATTCTCTGAAATAACCTTTATTTTAACGTTTACAAGAAATTTTTACTGGAAATTATAAACTTTTCTTCTTTTCAAATTTCTTCTGGCTCCTATAGAGAACCTAACTGATTCCTAATACATTGAAGTGTTTAATGTGTTTTCACTGTATTTTCTTTTTAACATCTGCTTGTAAACAGTATCAGTCTTTTCAGACTTTTCTCTTTATACTGAGAATTATTTTCATTTCTGTGCAGACATTCTGGATTTGTTGTTGTCTAATGTACAATGAGGCTGACCAAAACTGAACAGCTTTCAAGGTAAGGATGTATGACTATTCATAATTGACTTGAATTTTACTGCCTTCCTAGGTGCTAAAATCTGCACAACATTGCAATTTGTGTGTGTGTGTGTGTGTGTGTGTGTGTGTGTGTGTGTGTGTGTGTTAATTGGCTGCAAGTAATAGTTCATTAGACTCTATTTGATATTTTCCCCCAATGTATCTGAAAAGGGAAACTGCAGATGAGTTAGAAATAGAAACAAAATTTGGAAGTATTAATTAGCTGCCCTTCTTTCTGTACTTTCGTCTTCCAGAGGGACATGTTAGACAGCCAGAAGAGAATGAAATGGTCAAATAAACACAGAAAGGGCACCTACAAGCAGGTCAGATAAACGGCAAATCTTCAGCTTCTTGTTCATGGCAAATCTGAGTTTATTAGGAAAGTTATCTGGTGGATAATGAACTTAATCCTCCTATTAGCTAGCCAGTGAGAAATTCACTCACAGGCAATAAACTGCAGTTTTCTACACAGAAAAGTTTCTATCCTTGGTCTGAAGAAGAAAAACTATTTTCACTAGAAAGCATTTCAAGAACCAGGAGAAGAAATTAATTTACACATCTTTTCAAGAATTATTCTCAGGGTAAAATAATTTTAAATGTAACACTTCCTTTGTAGGTTGCTACAGCTAATCACTGAACATCATGTAACTTTCATAAAATGTTTAGAAAAATGAAGCTAATGTAGGGAATCACATTGTTCATCTCTTGAGTGCTGCAGCTGTTCAAGAGTCCAATATTGCACTAGCAGATTACTTATCCAGACAGAATTACAGGGAAAACTTTGCTAGCTAGAAGAGCAAGGTAGAGTGTAATTACACAAGATTAAATTTGTCAGGCTTCATATATCATCTTTAATATTTACACTAAGTGCCCTAGATCTTTAATGACTATAAGTGAATACAGGCTGAGAAACGAAAAAATCAACATCTGTAGAGGCAAGATAAATTTCACTGGTTTGTAATCAAGGAAGAAAACATGATATTCAAGCTTCTAAAGGTTTGGTCTCATACTCAGAAGTAAATTACGCTAATATAATACTGTAGTTATAGCTGTATAAAGGTTCTAGGCCATGGCGTGGGATTTCATTTATTTTTTTCCTCTTTTCATTCTCACCTTATGACTCTTCGCTTCCAAGCTTTTGTTCTTGCTTTGATCTATATCAAAGGACTGCTGCCATTACTGGTCTGAAAACAGGAACTGAAATGAATCCCACAAGAAAACCATTGCCAATTGTCCTCAAAACATAACACAGATATATTTATTTGTCAAAAAACCTAATTGATACAGCATGTTATACAAATATGTATAAAATACTTAATGTACAAGTGGTTTGTAAATTAAATTGAATGTCCATGGGTGCAACAGTAGCATTTTAATTTATTAAGCTTTAGTAAAGGATTACAGAGCAGCTATATGCTTCCTAAACAAGACTAAATTACATTTAGTAATAGTCAGTAATCAAATTCTGGTTTGTTTTATTGCAAAGCCCACTGGCTTGTTTGCCAAATGAAATTACCTCTAATATATGCAACTGTGTCTTCATCCTACAGACCTGGATTGGTTTGTTGGCTTTTTAAAATATTAAAACATAATTGCTGCAGCAGGAATGGAGCCTCTACCAAATCTGTAAGCACAAATATATATCTACACAGGAGAAGTGAGTACAGTGAACTACTAAGGGCCAATCACACCCAACTATTTTGTTAGCTGTAGAGATCCGCCTTCCCCTAAGATTTGCCTGTACACACAATTGTACACATTTTTTGCCTGTACAACCCTTGTCTTCATTCTTTTCATATTTGGAACAAACATGGTAATGTCTGACTTGCTGAGTTTCTTCTTTCACTAGTATTTTTGTAATTATGCATTGAAGCAAGAGGACGCCCCTGTCAAGGACTTTATTAATGCAAATAAAACCTGCTGGGAGGCCAAGCTGGTAGAAATGATGGAACAGAGTAGCAGCATTCACAGCTCCATATTAAGTCATTTTCTGTTAGCCAAATTATGACCGTATCCACTCATGCCTGCCCATACATCTAGGAAGCCATGTATTTATGGGCCATGCAGTTAGATCACCTCCGATGAGTTTCTAAAGAAAGGGAAAGTGTTTTCTGTGGTGATGAATGAGAAAATAAATGAACCATGTATACCAGTAATAAAAGCTAATATTCTAGTAACAAATAGGAATATTCATCATCCAAGCCTCCAACCCATCTATCAATTTAAAATCATCAACCTATCCTCTGCAACATCTCTGTTTCAAAACAGGTGTTTCTGGCTCTCTATGGTTCAGTGAATGGTTAGCAACTAAACCAAAGGAAAAAATAAATGTATTATTAACCACAATCATAAAAACATCACTGTGCAGCTCTTTTTCGTACTGCACCTTTCTCTGACATAAAATAACCAATGTAGAATAAATTCTCTATTTCTCTCCTTGGCTTTTCCAAAGGTGAAGCACTGTATTTCACCATAGCAACCAGAAAGTGTTATAAATGAAGGCTGAAGAACCTGACATATTTCTACATTTGATGTACTTGTTAACAAATGAGTAAATTTGTCCTGCAAAGATGAAGTATTCCATGTTTGCAGCACATTAAAGAAACCACTGTAATCCTGACTTGGGCCCTTAGCGCTATATAATTAGACTCGTATTACATATTAAATAAGCACACGTTTGACTACAGATTTGCAACATGTGGTTACCATTCTGAAGCAACATTCAGAATTAGTCCATATCACCTTGTGAGAGACTGTTAATAGTTAATGACTCTAAACTATTGAACTTTTGGAAAAAGGAGTGAAAACTCCTTTCCAGGGAAGTACCAGGACATTAACACTTAGACCTGACTGTGTTCAGCCCTTCTCATGGGACACAGCAGGCTCAGTCTTGCTGACATGACAGCTGTCATGTCTCAAGTGTTATAAACCATCAGCGACTCCCTATGTGCCCTGTGATCCACATCACACAGTACAAGACACTCCCACCCCACCCGTAGCACACATTAACCCACTAAAATTTGTGGTTTTGCAGCTTCCCCTATCCCCAGTGGATCAAGACTTGGACCATCACTTTAACCAACAGACATCAAAATTGAAACAATTTAATCTCATTCACAGATCCGTGTGTGGTAACATTTCTTTCTTTCTTTCTTTCCTTTCTTTCTTTCCTTTCTTTTCCTTCCTTTCTTTTCCTTCCTTCCTTCCTTTTCCTTCCTTCCTTTTCCTTCCTTCCTTCCTTCCTTCCTTCCTTCCTTCCTTCCTTCCTTCCTTCCTTCCTTCCTTCCTTCCTTCCTTCCTTCCTTCCTTCCTTCCTTCCTTCCTTCCTTCCTTCCTTCCTTCCTTCCTTCCTTCCTTCCTTCCTTCCTTCCTTCCTTCCTTTTTTCTTTTCCTTTCTACATTTTCTTAAATTTTAAGATTTTATATTACTAGAGATAATAATCAAAATGACTACAGAGTTGCTTTCCACTGCAGTCAAATTGTTCTAAAATAAACCCTACATACATTTATTTATAAATACATACATTCAGTTTTGTTCCACTCTAATAAATCCCACGGGCTCTATTACAAGAATCCGGGTTATCCTTGCCTTCTGTGGTGGGTTGTAACATGGACACTGAAGACTTTTTTTTTCTTCTGTGTAGGGCCTGAAATTCACCTACATATAGGTGAATCTTCATAAAGAACTTTATTCCTGATAAATGGTAGTAGTAGAAAGAAAAAGAAATGGATGAGGATAGAGGGATATACATGCATATAATCTCCACATTGAAAGGTAAAGGAGCTTTTATTTTTTATTCCCTCTTTTCAATTTTTTTAAAATTTTTATTTTCATTCAGAGCTTTCACTCTCACAATCTCAGAGGCTTCTTAAGCCTTTTAATATAAGTTAGGTATACAATATAAGTTAGGTAGAGTACTAACAGTTCAGGAAATTTAAAGCTTCTGTGAGCTGGACTACCATTATTTCACAAAAGAGAGAAAGTAAAAAAAAAAAAACTAGTGGGAAGGGGCTGAAAGACATGGTATAACTTGTTTTTCAGTACTTAACACAATGGCTCACAGTCCTATTCCAATGTAAGAATCTACAATGATATTTGAGGATCCATGGAATGCAGTGGAAATTTTTCTGCTACAGCAATTTTGCTGTTCTGGAAAACCAGAAAGCAGCTTTAGGATAAAACCAAACCTTGAAAGGAGCAATAGAGCTTACAATGACTTATCACTTAAGTAAGTGAAAGGAAGGCTGCAGATATTCCCTGAGGAATCATTAAAATGCCCAACTAAGCACAGCATCATGAGGGTCCTGTAGACGCTGAAATGAAGGAAGCAACAAAATACAGAAACATGCAATCTTGAACCTTCAACAAAACTTCAGATACCATTTGTGATTGTGTCCTGCTACAGGGATCAAAATTTTCTTTAAACTCTTTTGCAGAGTTTACCACACCTATACAATCCATGCTTATAGCTTGGACAGGCAAATATTCCATTATGTACAGTGAATTTGTGAGTCATGAGAAATTAATTTTCACATCCTTCTTGACATGTGCATGGCGAAACCCAAATTCCATAAACAAGATGCCTTCATGTCTTCCTCCTAAACAAACATGATTTGGAACTGGCTGGATTTTTAATCCATTCTCAGCCATTTTTAACGTAAAGAATATTCTGACAGTCCTTAATACTTCAGGAATTATTCCCCCCTGCCCCCATCCCCCCAGTAATCATCTGCACACCAGGCTATGAATTTTAATTATTTTAATCTCCTCTGAAGCAATTTCTGTAGCTTCCAATCACGTTGCTCTTTTCTGGACTAGTTCTAATTAGGCAAAAGAGTTATACATAAAAAGTTTAGTAACTAGTTTTTAGGTATTCAATTACTGATGAACAACATTCTATAATGACAGGCCAACCATAGCCTTAGCATTTCGTTAACAACCTCTTCTCATGAAAGTAATATGGATTATTTAAAAACATTATGTCTTGTTCATCCCTTAAAAGCAAATATACTTGAGCATCCCTTCACTTTCAGAAGCTGGAAGAAATTTCAGTTGAGGTACCCCAGGAATGTGGCCAGACCTCAGTCCATCCCCTCACTGCAACTGGTGTTAGTTTTGGGTAATGTACATTCTCTAACTTATTCTTTGCTAATAGGACAGTGACACATGCTGTCTTTCACTGAAGCACACTGACAATTATTAGGCTGTTCTGAGGCTGCTTGAACAGGTCTGAGAGTTTGTTGCCATGTCCCTAGCATGTTGTCACTTCTGCGCTTGCTTAGGTGCTTATCTGATACTGTGTGGGCTTTCAAGGATAATCTGAAATCAGACTAAACACAACTTGACCAAAAAACCCCCAAACAAACAGAAATCAGAGCTTTTGGCCTCAAAATACCTTGCAAGCAGTGCTCATTTCCCTTTTGGGTGTTGGTCTCATGGCTGTAGCCTAAGACTGGCAGTGGTGTGCAGGCTCAGGAGGACAAAAGCCAGATTCTAATGGTGACAGATCATGCAAGTAAGGAAACGAATCCTGCGTGGGTTTTAAGTGACATAATCGGCACAAAGATATTACAAGAAGTAGTCAAAACTTGCTGTCATACCAGATATGTGCATAGAGATGCAGCAGTCAAGCAGCAACAGCTATTCTGACTGTGTGGGATTCAGTGAGACGCACAGCCCCTGAGCTCACAGGCAGCAGCAAAACCGCACAGTGCAGTCCAACTCTAGATGTTCAATGCAGTTTATGATTCATTCTGATTTACACTTCTTAACATAAGTGTACAGGATATGCTCACAGAACTAGTACCTCTGAAAGATATTCCTTAGATTTTCTGATCGGGATCCCAGCTGAAGGAATAAGTTCATTTTATATTATATGGTATTCAGCCAACTGGTAATTCCCTTGGTGGATTCAAGTCTAGTACATTTTTCTTTCCATACCAAAAAAGATATGTGAGGCTCTGAGCCACAAACCAACAGAATGCAGTGGCTGTCTTGCTCCCTCACTGCCAGAAGATTGTTTTCTTTCACTTTTAATTGTTTGGGGGAAAGGGAATGCAACTGCAATAAAGGTTAAGCAACACTTGCTGCCTTATTTGTTGAACTGAGATTCTCTTTTAGCAGAGTGAGGGAATTACTGATCCCCAAAGAAGTTTCTCAGTGGTATTAAGTTAAGAACTATAAATCTTTTTATTGTAGGTGGAGAAGAAAAGTTAAAATACTTAAACAGTTTGGATAAATACAGTAATTTCTCCCCATCCCAAGCCCCACTATGTAATAGACTTATTGAAAGACATTCTCGATGGATAATTAAGTCCAAAAAAAAATATTCCTCAAGATTTTTCTCAAAAAAATTCCTCAATAATTCAAGATTTTTTTTTTCCCAAGGCACCTGAATGAGGTAAGGAATAAAAAGATGGGATGACAAAAAACCAAGGTTGTTTTTATGTTCTTCAGGAACATAGAGTAGCAAAAGACCACTTGAAAAAAGCAAAACATAGAAGTAAAGGAACAGTCACAACAACCTCAGCCTCTCTGCAAGGGTCTATCTCTAGTGAAAACAAAATTAACATACTATAGGCATGAAGTAGTGGTGCTCAGGTCACTTCTGCATTTCTAAGCTTCCTGCTGGTTAAATCAGTATATTTCAGAATATGCCTCTTGTTGACAAGCAGTGAGAGTGAGTAGAAAGCCTCAGACCAAATTTGACAGGATAGCAAATTTTATTCCACTTATGGAAAAGGGTCACAGAGACCCTCAAGAATGCTAGATCCAGCTGTCAGACCCCAGCTGCATCCCTACCACAGTCCTAATGATCTGATCTCTGCAATACAGCCTTCCTGGAGCAAAGGAAGAAAAGGCAGGAACCTCCACACATGAATATCTAATGCTTTTAGAGTTATCTGTGGCATTTTACAGCAACAGTTGTTTTCAAAGAATACATATATTTAAATGAGACACATGGTTGCAGGCATAGTTGCACAATTCTCTATGAAGTAATTCTTGGCCTGTGACCCCAGTGATTTGACACAATATACTCTTTTTAGTTCAAATTTGACCACACCTTGGGTGACAGTTTAACTTTCACCTTATTGTTTTCATTTTGTGTCCTGAGCTATCAACTGCCCAGCGGCAAAATAAATGCTGAAAATAACCTTTCCTCCAGAATGATGACCTGATGTATAAAATGACATAAAAACACCAGTAAGAGAACAATTACTATTAAGAAAAGCTTTTCAAGGTTGTGTGCATTATTTTTAAAGGAGAGTTTGTCTTTGGAATTTCTTGGTTCGCATCTGGAGGGTTTTTAGTTGTTTATCCATTTCTCACTCTGTACAATTTAAACAACATTTCTGTGCAAGTGTTTGAATTTTAACACATAGGAAAGTCAACCTTTAAACCGACACTGTTCCTATATGTAAATACAGCATGTAATATACTTTGGAAAGCTCAAGTACTGCATATGCCAACATATATCAATCCTTATCTGATGTAGTTCAGAAGTAAAGTCATTGAGCGCCCCTATTAGATACAGGATTTTTGTATCTTTACTAGTTATTTTCTTAAATTCAGCCTTTTACCCTTGGGTAAAATTGCTAATATCCTTAAAACATAACACTGCAATCTAGTATTGGAATTTAAATGTTTAAAATCATTATCTCTAGGACTATGAACAAAAGAAAGTTGGTTTAGATTTGGTTTTTGCTGAAGAAAAACAGCAAAAAAAAGGTTAAAAGACTGCTAAGTCTGTAAGACTCAAGACTGAAAAAACCTCAAACTACTAATGAATCATAAATATTTAGCCTGTTTACACAAGCATCAACTACATAACCTTTATACACACTTTGCATTTTTAATGTTGTCCTTCAACCAAAAACCTCTTGGATATTTAGAGGCACTATTTTATTTCATCAGTGAAAGTGCATATTATGGATGTAGACTAACAGTAGGTAAATACATCCCTGGTATCTAAATTCTATCTTAATAGAGTCAGGAAGAGCATGTAAAAATAAAAATGCATCCAGCTATGCCAGCATATATGTTTTTAAAACTTCTAAAATAAACTGATTGGATCACAATACGATAGCAAACAAACACTTAGGAGAGCAAACAGGAAAACTGGAAAAAGCAGGTTTCAAGGTGGATGCTTAGAAAATATCAGGTCCTAAATGTGGTGCTTCTGATGTCTTTGTCAAGTGTCTACCCCAGACCAGGAATTTAAGCTGCCTGTGCTCAAGGTCAGGTTTCTGGGGAATGAGAACCACTAGAGAAACTGTGACTCCTCATGAGGATGTTTAAGACCTGGAAGAAATCACAGTCTTTCTCTCAGCAGTTGCATTCACATGGACACAGGTGCTCTTGCTCCCATTTGAGGCTACATTGTAAGTAAAAAAACCAAAACCCATCTTCTGCAAAAAGTTTACACACAGAGTAGAAGAAAATATATTCTACTTCATAATAACCTTTAATATAGAAACAAATATGTCACAAATGTTTGAGAAGGAAGATCTAAGCCCTATTATCCAACAACTATGCTTACAAGATGAACACATGAACACAAAATACTTGAACACAACTAGCAGTCTGTTTGTACATACT
The DNA here is from genome assembly GCF_009819885.2 of Catharus ustulatus. Taxonomy (NCBI): domain Eukaryota; kingdom Metazoa; phylum Chordata; class Aves; order Passeriformes; family Turdidae; genus Catharus; species Catharus ustulatus. The sequence goes on along the minus strand of NC_046225.1, from coordinate 58,727,213 downwards.
GTAACAGACAGAAGCTAACAAATACACTTTTTGTTTTTGGAATGCTGGTCAACTGCAGAATAAACACCAAAGATTTATATTGCTACTGCACTGCAATATCTCGGGAACTCAGGTCCATAAAATATTACACCACTTTCATCAGTCTGCCATCTTTTATCTATTGTTTTCTTTTCCTTCAGAACTAAGAACAGCCTTTTCCACACAGCTGCAATCATTCCAGTTGTGCCTCCAGGACTCTGTAAGAGTTACTATCTACATCTGTTAAATCTTTTTTTATTTTCCCCCAAGTTGCAAATGAATAGCAAATTCCAGTGTTTCTAAATTTAATGGCACAGATACCTTCATAGTGTTTGCTGTTTCTTCCTTCTACCACCACTTTTTAAATCTGTTTGCAGATCACAATCCCCCCCAATAAAAGTTTTTCTATGCTAATAGTTAAAAACAGTTTGGTTTCCAATTCCGTACATTTATAGACACATCAGACACCACTGCTGACACATCAGTGGTTTTACTTGTACTTTTTTTATTCTATTGTTCAGTTCTGTTGGATAGCAAAATAAAAATGATTATGCTCTACAATGTGGTACTGCAGCAAAGTAAAAGAAAAACAGCTTGAAGTAGTCTAGCTGAAAAACCTCCATAGGACTAGCTCAAACCAATGAATATCATGCAATTTTGTAATATTTGGTGATCCTACTTTTATTTTTAAAAACAGTAATTGTGTTCACCCTCTGGAGTATAACTAAAGTAAGTATAACTAAAAGCTACATATAACTGAAGCACATCCCTCCATGTTCAATAGCCTCTTCCTCATCTGTCAGTAGCTGCAGTGATGGACAGCTGACAATTTAAAATAGGAGCCCTTCTTAGTTACCACAGTTACTAACTTTTGCCTCTAGACAATTAGCTTACAAATCCCCCAAATGTAATAAAATTCTTAAAATATTTGTGTACATTTTGGATCACATATACATTCAACACTGGGTCAACAGTGTTTACTAGCACTGCAGAGGTGAGGGCAAACAAGTCTTTGGTGGAACTCAGGATCCACCATTACAAATAAAGTTAATGTCCTGACCCCATTATTCTCTTCCAGTAATGTGCTCCTATTCTTCTTCAGAATAAACTCTGACTCCAGAATGTACCATCTGCCAGTGTGGACAAGTATTGACCCTCCTATAACATAAAGCCTGTTTTTTTCTTAAGGTGTCTTTGCAACAAATAAAAATCAATCTGGCTAAAAAGACGAACAAATTCCTGCTAGTTTCTCAGCCATGTTTTATCTGTCACTGTCTTGGCTGGTGTTCATAGCTCTGCACAATGAAGATTGCAGTACAGAGTTTAAAATTCTTACTTCAAATAGAACTAATAGAAGAATCTAAGGTTTTCTCTTTACTTGGAAGGTGAAACAGATTTACTGAAGTACACAAAATGCTAGAAGGCCTTATTCTAATCTAGCTTGTTTCAGAGAATAAAGCAAAGTAAGCAAAACTTAGGTGTAGTTTTTCATCATTCATCTTACTCTATACACGTTAATCTCTGCTAAGATAGCTGCAGTGCAGTTGTGGCACAGTATAAAGGCATTGTGTCAAGGCATTATGCCACTTCCAATTCATATATTCTGCTAGGGAAGTGCTGACTTACCTAGGAAACAGGAAAGCTTTGTTTGGTACTGCCACCTACTAATAAGGAAACTACTTCTACACGTAGCAAGGTGTTGTGCTGAATGCCAGTTCTGCGAATGGTACTTTTGCTAATAATTACAAAGATAACTGATAGGAAAAAGAATGAACATTTTTGTTTGTTTGTTTTATATCTTGCATACAGAATATCACAATGAGGTTGAAACCAATGGATCCTTTGATGCTATGCTGTTTCAAGCATTAAATACAAATTAGGAAATGCCAGTTTCTATTGCTAACACATGGGCAGAGTGAACCAGAGAGTAATAGCTGTCTGAAGACCATTAGAAAATGCAAACAGCAAAAAAAGAAAAATAAAGCTCTTCTCCCAGAGATTTTTCACTTTTCCCAGGGCATTCATTATTACACTGGGAGTGGGAGCTGCTTTTCTCCCTTGACAGAAGCAGTGGGAAATGAGTAGTATCTGGACTTGGGCACTTATTCCCATCAAGCACATTTTTGGTGGTCACTGATTTCTTACTGGTTTCCCCAGAAAAAAAAAAATAAAGGAAATCTTAAATTTACTAGGTTATTTCTGATATCAATACTTGTTGCTATTGATATACTCTCTGCCTTTTTCTTCAACTCAAGCAGAGTTTGATCTAAATTTATATTAATGTAAGGCCTCCAACTTCCAAGCAAGAACATTCTTGCAGAGGTCTGGGCACAGCTGCTGATCTATACAAAAGCACATTCAAAAGACAATTGTCTAATCAGCTAGAATTTTTAGTCATTAATATCGAATCTCCAAGCACATTTAGTATGCATCCTGGCATGTTTTATTACACTATTATTTTTTTTTCTAGTAGAGTTATTTAAGTACAGAATGCAGCATGGTCAATATAGCAGGAAAGATTCTTTTCTATAATGGCTTAATGGCTTTGTTTCTTACACCCTTTCATCCATTCCAGCAAGTATATTGCCAAAGTGCCTGAAATTTTATGAGGCATTTAACTAAACAAATGCAGAACAAAAACTTGATCAGAGCATTGTGAAGAAAAATCCTGCTCTGACCACTCACTTTACAAATACTGAACTGACCTGGAACTGTGCAAAGCTTCTAATACTCTTTTCCATTCCTCTATTTCTTATTACTATTATAATTACAGTGCACATTCAAACATTACTAATTCACATAAAGTTCAGCAACTCCAGCTGTTTCAGCAGCAGCATATCCATACTTAAATGCAGCCTTTTCTGCTGCTGCATTATACCAATGATTTTCATAAATAATCATACATTTTTAAATAGCTTTATTTCACTGTCTTATGCAGTAGGAAAAATCAGCTTAAGAAAAATAAATATATTTTAAATTATGCATTAGTTCTATACATTCCCACTGCATCTTTATATCAAAACCAATTACCAATGAATGAAATATCCCTGAGAATATGTAAGATATTTTATCAAGAAAAAAAAATCAGTTATTAATAAATTGTATTTGAAATTGTATTTGCATTTTTCAGCTGTTTAGCTGCATTTTTAAATTAAATTCCTTTCTTACAAGAGTTGATTGGTATCTTGCTGTAAGATGACGTGAACATTCATAACCCTTTTCTATTCCCATTTCAGACATGCTGCTCTCTTGAAAGCAGTTACAGTGTGTTTGGCTTGTCATTCTCTAGAAAAAAATGAAGTTTTCAAACACTGCTTTTTGCTCAAAGCCTGTTCCAGTGTTCTCATCATGACCATGGAGTTTTGAACTTCATGACTTCTCTGCTCAATTGCCTCAAAACTGGAGAATGCACTAAGAGATGTATAGGATGATAAATGAGACATGATAGAAAAGACCAAAAAGTTATTCTGATTTAAAGTGCAACAAGCATGAACAACCAAACTCTGAGAGCATTTATCTCCTTATTTCATTTTGCTGAATATCTCAAAGAAAATCTTCAAAGTTTATTAATTCCTGTACACAGAGGCATCAGTAATAGCTTTGTTTCAACTGAATTAATGTTTTCACCTACAACACTTAAAGACTGTCCCATTAACAATTAGCTTTAACAAAACATACGCTTATATGGGCTGTGTGAATTACAGTAATTTCATGATTATAAGCCGCACCATTTTGACTAAAATATTGGTCCGAACCCAAAATGCGGTTTATAATCAGGTACGGCTTATTTATGGACAAAGAAAAAAAGTTGCTGTTTTAGGCTGGAGGACAGGTGTCTGCTGAGAAAGGCAGGAGCTTCTCTTTGAAATGGAGAATGTAAACCCCCTCCCTCCAAATTATTGCAATTTTGAAATCAAGGGGCTTTCAGGCAAAAATATGAGAATTAGGAATAACAGTTCTTTTCTGGGGAAATTAAAATAGAAATACAGTACTACAAAGAAACAGTACTACAAAGAAACAAACTCCAAACCCTGACAAAGTCAGATACAACCTGACACCCTGTCAGGTAGGGTGTTGGTAGCAGTCCCATTAAATGGTGGCTGCATCCTCCTGCAGTGACAGATGTGATTCAGTTGGAGCAGTGCTCCTGTAGAAGGTGCAGTTTCCCTCCGGAGGTCCAGTGGAGAAAGGGGTTACCTTAGTGTCCCAAAACCTCTGTTTTTATTTTGTTAAGAAATTTTGGGCTCTTCCCCCTGGCTGGAGCAACTTTTAAAGGGATGAAGTCATTTTATCAGTCACACTGTGGGACTCAATGGGCCATTAGCAGAAAATGACCCTCTGGAGGAAGGATGGGTTGTGAAAAGATAAAGAACAATGCCCTGCCTGGTTTCAATGGATGGCCCATTAGCAGAATATCTTCTGTTGAGATAAGGATCACTGCCCCCACCCTCAACAGATGGTGATAGAACAGATACCTTTTATCACACTCTGTATTGTAACGTGCGGCTTATTATCAGGTGCGGCTTATATATAGACAAAGAATGAAAAGTTGCTGGCACCCAGAAGTGCGGCTTATACTCAGTGCGGCTTATGATCGTGAAATTCCTGTAGTTTTTTATCATTAATGAAATCTTGGTGTCTAATTAATTTAACTGCTATGAATTTGTAATCTAGTTTATATCTCCACACATGGACAAACCTGAAATAAACTGTAACCATAATAACATCTAAATTAATACCTTCCAACGTGATATTAATGATTTAAATGACAATGCCGAAATGTTTCAGCCATCTCTTAAATGATCTTTTGACTGCTACTGTCAATTACTTATTAATATTCTAATAAAAAAATGCACTGTATTATTATGCATCAACTACATAATTTATGAGTCCTATTTCCTAACGAAACTTTATTTTCACCCTGAACTTTTGCTATGCCCACTATGATATGCATCTTAAATTCAGATTCTCATATGAGATTAAGAATAGTTTCTTCCCAGTGTATTGCATAATTTTAAAAGACAATTTATAGAAGTTATAAATAGAAATTATCTGACTGACCAACGAACATCTGTAACAGATATGTTGACATTTTAGCAAGAAATACAAGATTTACAACACACAGATAGAATTGGTAGAGAAGACTGTCAGCTTTGTAAAGACATGGAAAATATCTCTTTACCCACTGGAACCGGAGAAAAACGTGCATGCACCTCTATTCTGGGTTATGATTTTCTTCAGTAATCAATTTAATTACACTGTTTTCTAATGGTGCATCTTTGGTTAATATTACTCAGAAGTGTAGTGATTTGAAACAGTAATTCTTACTAAAACAAAAATATTAACTTTTTTCCAAGGAAAACATCACTGAAACACTGTTTAAGATTATTTTGCAATCCAGTAGCACTCTCTCAATGTTGTCTGAGAGGACATGATTAAATTTCACACGAGCATTTTGCTTATGGAAGGTTGAAAAGAAAAACTGCTGTTGAAAAGGGCTACAGGCAGTGCCATAGTTTGTGAGTAGCAATCTGCAGCACTTGTTGGTGTAGTGGGAACTGTCAAGAAGTTCCTCTAAGGAAAAAACAGTATCCAAAAAGACTAAATAAATAAAAGAAAGAAACTTAAAAATGTCATGATTAATGATACTGAAAGTTGCAGATAAATGTGAATGTATTAGTACTTTTGAATTTATTGCCTACATAAACTAACTTGCCTCAAAGGAAAAACATAGCATATCAGCATGAAACAAGAGTAGAAATGATTTTAAGAAATTGCAATGCTGTCTTGTTATCACAACTGACTAGATAGTGCAAAAAAAGGAGACAGCTTTAGTGGTTGTAATAGGGTTTTCTAACTGATGTGAAAGAAACACCAACCTTTACCATGACAAGGTGTTAATGAAGACAACAAATCTCTCTTGATCTTTATGACTTAACAGGAGACTCATAAATCCATGTCAAAACCCTAGACTGTCTCATCAGTGAAGCCCAATGATAAGCCAGGTACTAAAGTACACTTCATAACTCTCCTTCAGGTACTTACTGTGATTAAAAAAAAATGGCAGTAAGGATACAATTAACCCTATATATTAGTAAAATAATTATATTAAAAAAGTAAAATAATTAAAGAGCAATTTTGTGGACTTTCTGGCAGGAAGAAGTTATGCACTGTGTAAGAGCTATATGGACACAAGTAAAAGTTAAAGGATTGTTTCCATGACTTCAAATAATTAGCAGCTGTTTTGAGCGACTCCAATAATACGTAAGGCACCAGGAGTATCTTTGTCTTCATAGAGGATGGAAAAAGTAAGTCAATAAAATTCCCTTTAACTGGGTATCACAGTAGTCAAGGAGTCTAGCTGAAAATCATTACAATACACTATATACATTGCTTTTATTTCCACATTGTTTTTCTTTCACCATGCTATAGAGGGGAGACCTTGCTGAAAAGCCAAGCCAAAATATCTAATGAGCAAAATGCACAATTCATTTAGTGAAAGTACATTATACTCCTATTTGTTCAATATTCAGTCATAAGTAAAATAGTTATAGTTTGAGTTACTTTAATGGACTACATCACGACTTAATATTTTCAAGGCAAAGGCTGTGTTTGATACGTATTTAACCATTGAACCCTTCTGCTGGATTATGAACTAAGTTTTCAAACCTGCCATCTGTGCTTATAAAGTTCCCACCTCTTTTCCTTGTTTAAACTCATCAGCTCCCTTTGAAGGTGCCACAGCAGGAGCACCACCACCTGAGGCCACTCCTGTCAGTCACTTGAAGGCTGTACAGTTATGGGTGTGAAACCAGTGTCCTGCAGAGTTCTGTCACATATGCTACAGCACACCAACAGACTGACAATTGAACAAAATTAAATAGTCCAAGCACATTAACTAATTTGGGTGATTAATTAGCAGCACATAGCCAGGGTCACAAGTGAACTTTTAAGTCTTTGATGGCCTCACCTGGGATGTCCTCCCAGTTTCATTGGTCCAGGGGGTCTAGTTCAGCTCAAGCTTAGGCATCTTGCCTGAAGTGCATCATGGGTGTATGCATATTTGTCCTCATTTCCTTTGAGCCTGTTTGAAGTATCCATCACTCCTCTGTTCCTGGACTTTCTGGATTGACCTCCTAAATGTGATTCATTACATCACCTTCTTTGGTGACATGCGGATGGATGACAGTGACTTTTCCATCAGCACACCTGCCCTGCTCACCCCCTGTTGGAACATGATCTATTCCATGAGAGCACTGCCTGTGCTGGGAACAGCATCTGCCCCTGGTTTACCTTGTTTATGAAAGCAGCTCATCCCTTTCAATCCCTGGTGCTTGTTTGAACTCTTTTCATACTGCCAAAACTGCTTCCTCCCACCCCACTTTTTTAGGGGAAAAAAAAAATAAAAAAGCAAGCACTTTCTGGCAAGCCCATCAGTTCACATCTGCAAAACTCAAGAATGATGAATGAAAAATTTCAGAAAAGTCCATTAATAGAAAGTACAGTAATTTCACGATTACAAGCCGCACCTGATTATAAGCCACACCTCCGGGTATCGGCAATGTTTAGGTCTTTGTCCATATATAAGCTGCACCTGATTATAAGCCGCACCCTCGTTCTCAGTAAGGACCCACATGCAACAAAGTAACGAATTAGTAATGGAATCGCGGGATGGCGGGGTTTACTGTTTTGGCTTGGGGCCGGGCAGGCTCACCTGCTTGGGGCTGCCGATGGGGCCAGGTGGCCCAGCTCGGTGCTGCTGCTCAGTGGGGTCACTCGGAGCCGGCCGCCTCTGCCACTGCGCTTGCTTGCCAGAGGGAGCCCGCCCGCACCCGCAGGCGAGGATGGAGCCCCCATCTCCCCCTGCCGCTGCGGGGCCGGTAGGAGGGAGCCTCCCCGCCCCGCACTGCCAGCACAGAGCCTGCCTCCACCCGCCGTGCAACAGAGTAACCAATTTGTAACAATCACGCAATCCCAGGTTTTACTGGCAGGTGCTCGGCTCGGCACCTTGGCTTGCACTTCCGGGTTGGGAAATTTCAGAACTTTTTTCATATATTAGCTGCTCTTGAGTGTAAGTCGCATTTCCGGGTTGGGATCAAAATTTTAGTCAAAATGGTGTGGCTTATAATTGTGAAATTACTGTATTTAAGAAGCAACACTTCCTACAGCCACAGATCAGTTAGGTGAACTTTATTTTTCTGTAAAAAGTATGAGATATGAAGTTACATACCCTGAATGTAGGAAGGAAAATGGAGGCTTAAAAGCACACATATAGTTTCTTGCTGTTACAATACAGAGGTGAGACTGTGGAGCATTAATTCTACATCAAATCCTACTTTATACTGGTATTTTAGACCATAAAAATATTTACTTGCAAATTCATCCCTCAGGAGATGCTAGAACACTTTGAACAAAGTAAATTTCCCAGGGAAATCCTGAAACACCCCATTATCAAATCCACCTCATTATGAATAGATGCCTGTCAGATAGCACCATTCTTTCCTCTCTGCAGTTCATTGGTATTCTCTACCACCCACAGAACACTCTTTTGCTCTCTTGATCAAACAAAGCTGCTTCTGCCTATTCCTGCTGCCAAACACAGCCCTTCAACTCTCACTCAGTCCATCCAAAACACACTAACAGTTTCATACACACAGCTCGCAGGAATGCATGCTGACATGCTTCAAAACACATCCTATGTTGCCCAAGGGAAGGAATGGTTATTGAACACAGTTTCAGAGCAGTCTCTGTCCACCCCAGCCCTTAGGTTATGACAGCTTTCCCAATGCCACAGGTGGTATGAAGATAGCGGGGCTGTATGAACAGCTCTGATCTACCAGAACACCAGTAGAGATAGCACAGGCAACACCAAGGCGTGCTGTGATGGTTGGATGTTGGTCAGCTTTGCTATAGAATTAAGGGTAGCATCCAGTGCCATTGATCTCAAAAAGTGCTGGTTGCTAAATTAACTGCCAAACTAGACAAGAGCAAGTATGTTTTGCTATTTTCCTATAAGCACACGTAAAATCCTCTTCTAAATTAGTACAAGAGAATTAATTAATGATGGAATTAATTTTACCCAGTGAAAAGCAGAATCCACTCTCACATTTACAGCATGAACATAATTAAGTTTAAACAGAACTTTCAAAATTAATTCTTATGAAACAAGACACTAGAAATTATGTTGGCTGTTGCGAAGAATGTTTCTGCTTTGTACTAGCAAAATGAGTCTAGATTCTATCAGAAGTTTGCATACTATGAAAATATTAAGAAGCACACCAGTTCCCCACCAGCTTAAGGGTCTCCACTGAGCTCACTTCTGTTTATCAGTACCTTACATTAGAGGACCCAACACTGGATGCAACACTCCAGATACAGTGAAATGAACGGAACAGTCATGTTCCTCAATCTACTTACTGGCTGTGACCCTTCCTGTGAACGCTCCCAGCCCAGACTTACTCAAGACAGTAATGTACCAGTCAGAGCACTCAGCTTGCTGTCTACCAGGACCCCTAGATGCTCTCCAGTACAGCTGTTCCCAGTAGAGTTGTTCCATGTATTCCTTCTTAAGTGCAGGATTTGACATTTTTCTTTATTGCATTTCATCAACTCCTGCTGGTCCATTCCTCCAATCTGTGTAGGTCTCTCTGGAGAGTGGCTCTCCCACTTCTGGTATCACCTGCAATCCTGTTGACAGTACATTTCTTTGCAGGTTATTGATAAAGCTATGGAACAGGACAGGTTTCAGGGGAGATTCTTGACTCTCCTTACCATCAGCCTCCAGGTAAAACACAACCATTATCCACTAAGCCTAGTGATCCAAACAGGCTTTTTGTTCATCCAGCTCATTGTCCACCAAATTGTGATTTCCTTGATATAATATTTCAAGTGCAAGTACACTTTCAAATACAATTACCTACAGACAGAAAGGAGCAGCACAGAGCTGCTGGCTGAATTCTATGCCTGGCTGCATTGTTAGAAGTTTAAGTGCAGCTTAGAGAATGTGACAGAGATGTATGAAGAGCTGGAGGATCAAGGATTTAGCTGAATCATTAGACAAAGTACTTCAGTAGAAAGTGTGGCCTTCTGAAGTTTCTTAAGATCAATTCCTAAGCTGTGTTTTTCTGCAATCTACATAATAAGATAGGTCACAGTCCAAGATGCACTTTTTGTTAGGAAAAAACCTAATTTTCAAGCAAATTCACAATCACTTGTTTTTTTTTTTTTTATTACAGCTCTCTTATTGACAGGTTTTACAATTATATTTAGAGATCAGCTAGATTACAGTATAAAAGAGTAGCTGGACCTAATGTTGCACTATATTTAAAGTACTTCTAGGCTCAAGATACACAGGCAGAATAATTTCCATTCCACAAGGTAGCATGAAGTAATTTGCTGCTGAGTAAATTAAGTGTGTGACTGAAACCCCCAAATATTAAAAAAGAATCCTGAGCAAAACAGACCAAAATCAAAAGCACATATTAATGAGACAAGATATTAATATATTTGGAAAGGCTACAAAAGATGTTAGCTAATTATATTCATTCCAAATTTTTTAAGTGAATCACAAAAGCAAGGAAGCTCCTATCAATTCATATAAAGATCACACTAACTGCCACTCCCACAAATCAACTGTAGTTGTTAAAAAGTAATTAAATTTATGTTAGAAAATTAAAAGTATAGCAAAGAGTATATTTTTTACTTGTTAAAGGCACATTACCTGAATATAATTTTGTTGTTCTAATTTGTTTTGAACTTTGCTTGACATCCATAATGGAAAAAATCTCTCCTATTCACTACCATTAAAGGTTCTGTTGGTACCTCACAGCCTCTTCTGTCACTGCTCTAGTTTAAGAAAAAGAAAATTAAAAAATGATTATTTTCCCAAGCTTAGTCCTTTCTCTGAAATACCAAAGTCTATGTCTACCAAGTTTTAACACATCAATCTTCTATTCTCTGACAGCATTTTTTTTTTTAATGCTTTTGCTTTTAGTTTCTCAGAATCTCAGGAACAATACGATGGACTGGTAGCTTTCAGATCCATTTTTTTTTCCCTACAAATTTCCACATTATTTCCATAAAGCCTGCTTAACACTGCAATGCTTATCTATTAACTGCAGGATGTGTGAGTGTACATGCACATTACTAACAAGTGATGCAGAAGCACCTGGTTTTGCTACTGCTAAGGAAAAGGAGTACAGAGCATACTTCACTGTGTGCTACATTCCTCCAGAATCACCTTCAGAGAAATAGCCAAGCTGACTTTTACAATGCACAAGGGTTTCCAACAAGATTGTTCGTTCAGGGAAAAAAAATACTCCAAGTATTTCAGTTGTGTTATTCTGCTCGTGTAATTCTTAGTCCACTGCTAATGTTACATGAATAAGAAAAATAGGCACAGATTCTGTAATACTTATTAACTGAATAAATTTAGTAAAATCCTTTATTGATTATGTAGATTAATTGATTTTCACAGTGTTAGACAAGAGAAGATTGTAGCTCAGTCTTTTCCTCATTTTTATCTTTCCAATGAACACATAGCAAGACAGAGCATGGAGTACAGACTCCAGTACAAAAGTAGGATTTTCTTTTCTGAGTGGCTCAGCTGGTCATAGTTTTAGAAACTATAAATAACACCACAAAAGAACAAAATTTACAGATCCCCAAAGGCCATTTACATGTCAGCATTACTCATATAATGGGACACTTAAATAGAGTGTAGACTGGTTTTTCTCCCTTAAGACTGCAATATGTAAGATGCAAGACTGCAATTAAGAATAAAAAGAGCAATAAAACCGAAACCATTAAAAATTTTAAACATTACACAATCTTAATGCAATTGATCCAAATTTTGGGCTAAGAATAAAATTGCAAAAGTCATATGATAAATACAAATACATTAAAAAATCATATCACCTTGCATTAGCTGAAGAGTTTTTAAATAGCAGTATCAAATAACTGCATTCCCCCCTTCCTTGTCTTCCTATACTGCCATTAAAAAGGCCTGTTCTCTTACCCCAAAAATTATCCAAAGGACATAAGGACAGTAATATTTTGCAATCATTGTTTCAGAATATATTCTACTATGCTTTCTGTCACATTCACAGAAGCTACAGCATGTGCTTATCATTTGCAAAATCCTGTTCCTAACACTATTACCAAAAAAAAAAGAAAAAAGAAAAAATCGAGCTTCCCTATAATGGCAGGAAACACTTACCATTTACAAGCTTGAAAGAGGAAAGCTTTCTCATTTATCTCAACTAAATAAATAGCAATAAACAGTAATTTAGGAAAGCTGGGTTTCAACTGATCGTAACTCCACAATACATTGAAAGAAGAATTCAAGTACAATCTTAGTTTTCAACATACAAAAAGCCTCCAAATTCTTTATCAATTTCTTTTAGCTTAAGCTAAGTTTCCCCCTCAGTGTTTTGTTGGACCAGGAAGAGACATGCCTATGGACTGAAAGCTATAGTTACAATTATAGTTTACTAGTTTTTTATGGCTTTAAACTTGAGTCTTCCAAACTATCAGAATAGTAATTTATTTTTGCTAATATGCCCTAAGCATCAGATTTATTTTTTCTTTTAGGACAGATAAAATTTATTAAATCATCATGCTTAGCATGAAGTTTATTAAAATTAGGAATTTGACTGAATATCACTCTTCAAGTATCATTGCTTCATTGTACCAGTGTTCAGAGAAAACAAGTTTAGAGCCATAATAGCAGCCTAGGCGGTCCCGCACTATCACATGTGAGCTGCAGGAGCAGCAGTGAAGGTACTGAATATGATCTAGCTACAGATTTTTAATCTGAGAGTATCACCATCAAACTGTTTAAACTCCTTCCCACAGCCTCAAGGAAGCAGCATGTGGCAGCATTAGAATGATGGCTGCCAACTTTTCCTGCAGTGTAATTCTTTCTTTTCATCACTGTCAGATCAACATTTTTCCAAGATAACAGTATGACTGAAACAAAAAAAAAAAAAAAAAAAAAGTTCCGTTGTTTCAGCCAGAATTTTCTTTCTTTTTATTTCATTACTACATCTTTATGTAGGCAGATCAACTTTATCTAAAATAAATACATTCAGTGTTACTGTCTATCCTCTTTGCTTTGGAAAATCAGAGAAAAGAGGAGTACATACCTGATGTAGGTGAGCTATAAAATTACGTAATTGGGAAATTTCAAAATATTTGGCAAAGCATTTCTTCTAAGAGAAAAGTGTTCAAAAACATGAAGAGATCATCAGAATAGGATTCTCCATCAGGGGTGATTGCTCATGGAGTAAAATACAGCTTTCATACTGTTAAATTCCTCAGCATCAAAAGACTAAAAGCTAGTTCAAAATTACTGACTTCAACTTTCAGCACCAAAGTAAGCATTGTTCATTATCACCACACATCCAACAATCCTGTTAATGAATTGAATAAACTTATCCTTAAAAATTTGGGATTTATTTTTTCCAGCTTCTTTTGGAAAACTTGAAGTCTTGAAACTTCATCACTTCCCAACATAAGCCCTCACACAGTCTTACTTGTACCAACTTAATCACTCACCTTAGACACAATTTTTTCCTCTCTTGATCATATCCCACTCCTGCTTTCTGTTTTGCTGTGCTAACTTCCATAAGAGAGTTCTCCATCTCCCTTGCTGTCCAAGAACACTTCTGCCACTTTGAATTCACCTCTCAACCTCTATCCACAAAAGCAGCATGTCATAAATCAAAATGAGATGTCACAGGTTCTGATCCTTGCATGACACAGGCCACATGCCCAGATACAACAGGGCAGGAGTTATGTCCACGTCTTACAAATTCAGCAGGAGCACCAATCCTTCAAAGCCTTCCTCATCCTTCACTTCAGCCACTCTAGTAGCAGCTACACTGGTCATGCCAGCACACACTTCAGTCGAGTTCATCTCAGTTTGAGTATTACAAGTAAAACTAAAAAGAAAGCCCAAAAAAATAAAAACCCCAAGAAAACCACCAATCCACCCCTCCCCCCCAGAATACCCGTAATTGAAGTACCTAATTGTGCTTGTCCAACTTGTACAAAATAACACTTTCTCACACAGATTGTGGTACTACATTATTGAAATTAGGGTGGTCCCTATCTCTCTTCTGTCTCCATTGTTGCAGTTTAGCAGTCACTTCAAGGGGAGAGACCTGCTTTTAAACCCACCCAGTATGTCAAGCAAAGCAAGGATCACCTTCAGGGCACCTAAAATACTGGCATGCAAATTTTTAGGATACCGCTTGCTGTTCTTTTTCCTTTCTGCACTTAAAGCACCCAAAAACAAGGAAAAAAACCCCCCAAAAAAACCCCTAAAACAAGGTATGCAATGCCCTTCATAATGTATTAAGCCAAAAAAAAAAAAAAAAAAAAACCAAGTGTGAGTATAAATTCATAGGTTCTAAGTTGTTTAAGTATTATTTGTTATTCTAGACTGAATGTGAAACTGCCTTCCACCTGGGCTGTGAACAGTGCTAATTTCAAGCAAAAAAGCCCACAAAACACAACTCCTACCCCTGACACCCCACTTCCCCAAGCAAAGAGCAAAGAGAATTACCCAACACATTTTGGAGATTCTTAGGGAAAAGTAAACTGATTTTGAGAGGTCTGTCAGACAAATAAACAGTCTGGCAAAGACTGAAGAAAGCTGTTAAGAACTAAAATGTTTTTGCCTTTTCAATCCAATATTACCATGGTTTTGAGCATGACTGTAATAGGCAGGATACATCTGCTCACTATCATCTGTAGTATTTCCTATTCATGGCAAGAACAGATGGAGCCTCAGTAATCCTCAGCAGATCTTATTGATCTATGTTTTGGAATAACATCAAAACCAGAATACACAGAATTTCATTGATGGAAAAAACCTCAGTTGCTTACAAAAACAAAAGGCCAAGACACAAAAGAAGACAGTTTTAAAAGAACTTCTTATTTTTCTGGAGTTATTTATCCCACTGAGGCCTAAAGCTTTATTGAAAGAACTTTTACGTTTTATTTTTAGTTTCTTTTTTTAACACAGTTATTTGAGTTTGAGGTTTTGTTTCTTGGATGGTTTATATTACAGCTGTATAACAGCAGAGCAGGCAACTAACCACAGTCACAGCATATTACTATTTTTAAATAGTAATGGTTAAGCAAAGCAGAGAATAATCTCCTTTGCTTGGTATTTGTAGGTTTATGCCCTTCACTTTCTGTCACTTACTGACACCAGCAAATGCTTTTTTTTCAAGCAGCTTAGATGTAAGGTACAACAGTTATCACTAGAGCAGTTCAGGGAATGAAGTGCAATGCAACCCACCTGAACTCTTCTTCCTCCCTCCTGTCCATTCTTTTTTTCTAAGTCACTTTTCCCCAGAACAGTACTTTTATCTCCCACAAATTAATGAGCCATGTGAAGGAGAAATCACTGCTGACCTCTTTATGGGTGCACCAGGTTGCCAATTTACCCAATGTAAATTCTACATTTTCCAAGTAAGAGAAATGCACAGCCTATGTGTGACATTTAGACATAGAGCCCAGCTAAATAAATTAGGATTCTGTCAATGCATACCACCAAACCTTCAAGCAGAGGCTATTGACTATGGCTCATAACATATTCCTTAGAGCCTTGCTGCAGTCAATAAAAGGTACATGAAGAATATTGACTGTGTTAGGAGAGGAATATGTTTCCACTGAGAGAAATTTATAAATTATGGTCAGTAAAATTGCAACATAGCATTTATGGTAACCTTTAAAGATAATCTAGTATATCACTTTTCTGTAGAGTCACAAGTCAGAATGTAAGCACTTATCCTAGATGCAGTATTTAAGAAAATCCTGTTTTGAGTTTTCTACTTTGTGAACTTACGATAAACAGCATATATTCTGAAATGCATGATTGGAAGAAAATTTATAATTTCTGGCTGTTGTTATGTAATTGCTCCTGTTGCAGTAGATCAAATAGCAGATATGGCTTGCCTATGGAAAACAGTTTGCCAAAGTATCTAGTTCCTTAACGAAGCACAAGTTAAGTAGAGTCCTAGACAGAGAAACATAGAAGAAACATTCACTTTAAATAACAGAGTATGTATTTCAGAGTTCTGCAATCAGGAGGTCATGAATAGGTCTTTTACTTAGAATATGAACTTGGATGCAATATCACATGACTACAGTAAGTCCAAGATGATCTTTAGGGCTGAAAATTTTGAAAATCCATAGCCAGAGTGAAATAGCTGCTTGTCTCTTTTTACTGAAAGCACTGAAGAAGCACATACTGATTGAAAATTATCTATTTGCCTGAGGTTTTCCCCAGTCTTTTACTTAATTCCTGATCCAAGACTGAAAGAGCTAAAACTTACAGTATCTTACTCTATCAGTCAATCCTAGATAAATTAGAACCCTTTTGTTAAAGTTGAGCAGGATTTGGTACCCATAGTGTTGCATCCATTTCCAAGAAAACCTCTCCATTTTGTTCACAAGCAATCGTAACTACACATAAATCTTCATCCAATGCACTTCCTAAGTCCCACTTCACTCCTCTATTTGGTCATGTCTGTTACTGGGTTCTGAGAAAACTGATTTAGTAACAATTTAACAGCAAGAAGCAGCTAAAACCATAGGGATTGTTGGCTGCAACTCAGTTACTATTTCCCATTTTATCACACAGTAGTTAAAATGGATTTTGCAATTTTCAGAGTTCCCTGTCTGTTTGAATGCACAGAAATCTTTTTAGTACTAGCCTAGAGCTATGCTAAGTAATTTTTATTAGCTCATAAACAATGATAAGTCCTTGAAAGATTTGAGTACTATTGAGACTTTTCCTTTTGAGTCTTAAGTAACTTCAAAAACAGAAACAAGCTTACAGAAAAAGGTGCTAACCAACGATTGAGGAAAATACTAGGCCCTAAAGTTTAGATGCAAATTGTGCTTCAAATTGGTTTGTGGCTACTTCATAGGATGATGTGGTTTGTTCCATCTTTGAGGATGTGAACAAACACCACCACCAAATCAGCTATAAATGTGGTATCCAGAATAATGACTACAATTAGAAAGATTCTTTCTGTACTCTGAGATGAGCTTTTCAATACTACAGTAGCTTTTAAAATTTAAGAACCTGGCCTTTCAAGTAAAGAATACCTGCAGGAATTTTACATAGACTTTCTGACCAGTGAATTAATTGAAATATCAACTAATAGCTACAGTTAACAACAGATAGTGTTCACAGAGGCATGAAAAATATAATCTTCATAGAAATTTATTCAGAAAACAAGAAGTATGCTTCACTTTGCCACTGCCTTCATTGCCGAGAGAAAGCATACATTGACGATTATTACTCTCCAAAGGCTATTCAACAGTCTTTATGAAGCTAGCTGATCTAAGTCAAATTTGTTAAAAAAAAACCAAGAGAGAGAGAGAGAGAGAAAAAAGTAAAAATCACTAAGTAAATCAGATTTAATGGGTTTGGGGGCTTATTTGTTGCTTCATTTTGAGTCCAGGATCTAATAAAGGGACAAGTATCTCTTCTTTGTCCTCATCACATGTTGGGTCAGAACACCTATCTCTGCTCTGGCCTGCCCTAGCAAGGTCTGAGGAAAGAAGTCCAGGATGTTTTCTTCTCCTCTTTAAATTTCTTACCTGACAAACAGGTGTCAGTTCAATCTAATTAATGAGGACTCTTTAGAAATCGGCAACCTGGAATATGCAAGTACCCAGGGTTCTTCCTTCCATTTTAGTGGCACGTTCACTAGACCAGCACCATGTCTCTGTTCATCTTTCTTCTTCTGGTCTAGCAAGTCTGACAGTTTGGGCTGCACCAACCAGCCACTTTACTGCCAGCCCTTGGGTTTAAGCATCTGTGGGTGGGATGGAGGAGATTCTATGGCATAGAGTACAACTGGGCAGTATATTATTTGTACAGGTGTATCTACAACCAGAAATAGAAAAAATGCCAGGTCTCAATTTGAACTACCTCTCATCTCTAACTGACACTACCAAGCATCTAACAGGTAGCATTATTGATCTAAAAATTGGATCCATGAACATTCTGCATGTCATTAAAGAAAAAAAAAGTGTGTGTGTGTGTGTGTGTGTATTTATATATATGCATCCAGTCTCCTTGTCTGAGGGGACATGTAAAGCCTACATGCAAGGTTTAGAAGTTGAGTTTCGCACAGACTAATCTGTATGTGCCCAGGTCTCTTGTGGGATTAGAGTTATCACTGATCTTGTTATTTTTTTCCCTCTGCAGTTTCAATTTAGTTAGACAAACATCTAAATACCACATTGTATAACTGCAATTTCACAAAAAAAACCCTGAACTACCTAGAAGGAAATTTATTACCTTTAGCAAGCTCATTGACATCTCTTGTAAGACAGTATGAAATGAGAGAAAAAAATTAAATATGTCTTACTTTGAGTGACTAAGCCCCAACAAGAAATTAGCCTTGTTTCTGCCAACATTAATTGCACCTCTCTCACATGTTGGCACTTGTTTAAAAATTGTGGTTCTTGGGTGTGTCAACAGTGCAGTCTGGTATGTTTTCTTAAGAATATCCAGACATCTCATGGTTAGTATAAGAAAGCACAAAATAATTACAGTAATTTCCAAAGAAAAAGAGAGACTTCTGTGTCACTGAAATTCTGCCATACAGTACAGATTTACACACTACTGGTTTGAAACTTCATTTCTATAAGGTGTTTGGAGTTTCAATTTTTTTTCTCCAGATTTAGACAGCATTAAGAACTTGTTTTTGCAGAAGTGTTGAAAGAAAAAGCCCCTTTTTTTTTTTTGCTAGGCCTTCATTTACATATGTGCAGAACACCTAGTATTCCTCATTAATATTAATTACAAGATTAAAAGTCAGGTGAGCACATGAAAATTCTGAGCATGCAAACAACAAATCCATTCCAGTTATCCAAAGAGAACAGTAAAAGCTTAAAGACTCAACTTCTTAAAACAATTTAAAACACACAAATATAAAATTCACAGTGTAATTTCCTCACTCTCCGTGCCATTTAGAACATTGGCTTTGCCCAACAAGCATGCAATTGACACTTTTTTAACTTAAAAAAATGTTTCAACAAAAAAAAGATAAAACCCCAAAGAAATTATTTTAATTTAAAATTATCTTCAGTGGAGCATCTACCTGATGTAACATAAATAATCCTCCAATATTTAACTTAATATTTGGGAAATGCTACCTATTGAAATTGAGTGCAGGCTTTCAGCTTAGAAGAACTGAACGAAGCTGGTTGCAGTTGTTGTTTGATTCCCCCCTGCTCACAAAGGGACATGCTTTTTGTCCTTGTTTTTTGTTTGCAATCCTAGAAAATAAAAATAATTCTGGATGATAACCCAGTTCCTTCTCCCAGTCTTTAGCTCCTTCTTATTTTGCAACCACAAAATTTGTATTCTTCTAGATTGTTTTTGCTTTCTCCTTCAAATGAAAAATGAGATGTTGGAACCCTCCTGCCTCCCATTTCCCATCAGAATACTCCTCCTGGTTCCAGTTGGCTGCAACATTCCTTGCAGTAGCCAGCATGTTCTACTGATAGCAATAAATTTTAACTGGAAATACTTAGTCCAAACAAAGTAATATCAAATGACTTTTGCATAATTAGACTTCTTCAGGCACACATTCAAAAAAGCAAATGGGAATAAATCATTCCATTTTCCTCAAACTGAAAGACAATCAAGTTTTCATAAACTGAAGTTATGAAATCCTTAATGCAATAATAAAAAACTAAATTTTAATCTGTGATTGTTTCAAGTGTATATTATCTCTTTACTACTACAGATTGAATGAGATTCATTTAATCTTCATTGTTACAATTCAAATTCATTAACCTGAACTAGGAAGGTGTGAAATTAATGTTGCAACAGCCTCAAATTTCAGTATGCTGGGGGACTTTTTTAAAAGCAGCAGAGCACAGGTTAATTGCTTCAAGAGAGCTGAAAAAATATTTTTTTCCAGATTATTCAATGATCTTTTAATTTTAAAAAATAGTGTCAATCCAGTTATTCAACTTTTGCCAACAATTTCACAGTTTAGCATAAAATTTGAAATTTAATTAAATGCTAATAAAATACATCACTCGTATCACCTGCAGCCTAGGAAGTGGGTGGCTCAATTACTTCAGTATTTACAGCTCACTGAGTTGTGAAGGGCAAATGGAAACTTTTTCACATTACTAAATGGCACTATTTGAGAACTAGCACTGGAGGAAGATATGAATGTTCCAAAACTGGAATAATAAACACAGAGGCAGAATAAATGGCAGCGTCCTCCTATGATAAAGGGAAAGGAAAAAAGGAAGAACTCTCTCATTAATTAGGAGATATTCCAAATTGACAAAGTAAGCATTTTAAGAAAAAGGAAACCTGATGTTTGTTGTGCTATTAATCAGTCCATGTCTGTACAGATCTTAATCTAGTATTGCTTCCAATTTTTACACATTTTGTAAAACAACCTGTAGGTGGCCTGTTAGAATTATTAATGGCTTTTTCTGCCCAGGTTGATTACTGTCTCTTGTTTTTTGTCGTTAAAATATACAATAGCTCATCAGTAGCTGATGAAGTTCACAGATATCCCTGGTGTTTTTCCTCTAAGGTCTGAACAGGTATGAGGAAAAACCTGTTCTAACCCAAAACATCTTCAATGGCCACTAAGTTAAGCAAAATATCAGGAAGGGTGCAGTACAAGGTTCATACTTTCCCCATATAAACTTACTTCTCTTGGACTGATGACAGCATAGTTATAGTTTCTACAGATACCAGTATCTGCATTCAATGGTAGCAATTTGGGAAAATATTTCATTGAGTCAGAGTTCATCATGCATACCCTGGGCATTACTTTTCTTTATTCACTATCTCAAAAGAGAACTTCTATTCTTAAACAGCTACCACCTCAAAAAACTGAGTTTAAGCACTGCTGCTCTCCAGCTGCAGGGGCCAGACATCAGCCATTGGTGTGGTAAGCACATGATGGCACAACCCCTCAGGAAGGGTTTGAGGTGCTGTCAGGCCATTCTCACTGTCCTAGCAAAGGGCTCAAGCATGGCTTGAGGAGTCAGAGATCACAAGGTGATGCAACTGCACATAGTTGGCATCATACCTGCTCTGGATTGCTATTCAAGTGGCCAACAGTGTGATGTAACTGAAGCAAACATGTTTTAGAGTTACCTCTGCTTTCCTAGCACACATGGCTGCTCTAACAACAGGTTAGTCCAGGTTAGTCCTCTGCACAGTGTCTAGAGGAGGGCAGGTTTCTGGGGTGTTCAGAGAAGTCTGGGCATTGCAGGCCAATGGGCAGAGGAGATGCAGGTCAGTTGTGACAGGAATAGCAGAAAATGCCACAGCAGACTGATGTGTCAACATGGGGCAGAGCAGCAGTTGTGAAGGAAGTTCAAAATGAAAAAAATCATAAAACGGAAAGACAGCAATAACATTGTAGGTATCTATGGGCATTTTTCCAAGGTGTTAAGACAACACAGGGGAAAAATACCCATAATGCTTGAATGATAATAAATAAAAAGAAAAATTAGTGAGCAAAACTGCACTGATCCCTCTTAAAAAAAAAAAAAAAAAAAAGAAAAGAAAAAAAATTTCTTTTCACGTAAGCATGTGTAAGGCATTATTTGGGTGTCTGTTTGCATCAAGCCTGGGACAAATAGTTCATCAAAGTCAAAGTGTACTTCAGTTTATGGCTGAAGAGCAGCTACTGGCCAGACTTTAGAACAGATCTAAGCTTTTATGTAGAGCTGCAAGAAAAATCCTTACATTATCACCTTGTTTGTATAGAGTTTAGGATCTACTTAAAACCTATGAAATACATTCTGTTATTGACTCATTATCCAAGTGCTGCCCTTAGCTGAAGCAGTGGTGTGTAATGCATAGTTAAAGCTGTCCCCACCAGGCCAACATTTCAGCTGTTACCTTCACTTACTTTTGAAGCCCATCTTGATCAATGTGCACTTCATTGTACTTTCTTTTTTCCCTGCTGTACTGTCTATACATTCCCTACTTGAACAAGTCCCTCAGCCTCTCTTTGGAAAAAGGCTCATTCTCAAGGCCCATGTCTATGGTAGTACCTAAAAAAATTGATCAGTAGATCACAGTTGCATAGGCTGGATAATGTTGCAAGCAAATCCTGGGAGATAAGGCCAGTATTTCTGTAATTCTTCATATGACAAGAGACTAAAACCTCAAAACAATTATATAAAAATGACTGCTTAGCAATAATTAATGGATAAACACTTTGCATTACCTATTGCTTCTCCAACTGATTTGGGTGCTGTAAGAACTCTTCAGCATATTTTGATTTTTCTGTATCTGATAGCACAAAGAGGGCACAAATTGAATCTTCATTCCAGAGAAAGAAAAGTCCTGTAGTCAGATAACTGGAAAAAGAGACTAAGGAAATGGCAACTGCGAACGTTAAAGGAGACAAATGGAAAAAAGTAGTTTCTGTATGATCACAGAGAAGAGTACTTTAATAAGCAAATAAAGCATTCAAAAATGGGCAGAATTATATTCAGAAAATGGAGACTAGAGCAGGGCACTGTAAAGGTAGCATTAAGAGAAAAACATAGAAACAAGAGCTGAATAAATATAAAGACAGATTAAAGCAGTGAGATAGCACATAAGAAAAGCGAGAATAAATACAGAATTATTTTGTATTTTTACCTAGATATTCAGTTGGTTTTTTTTTATTCTTCTCCCTTTTTGTTCCTTCCCTTTCCCCTTGTTTTACAATCAAACCAGACAAGAGCATGAACAAAATCTGATTTGGTTACATACTTCTATTTTTGTGGAACAAGATAAAGAAAGAAGTGCATTTTCTTCACAGGTTTTTCATATGGCTTTTCCAAACTGGCAAACATGAGCTACAAAGATCAGATCTATTTTTAATAGACACTATGGCTTCACATGGAAAATGGAAGAATCAGAGAAAAAAAAATCATGATTTAAAGTCAAAGTATAGTGTCCCATTCACTCTGTCTTCTTTTTCACAGCTTTTTTCAGCTTCCATGTTAAAATGTGTTTGAAGGCTCTACATTGTTAGATTTTGCACAAGTTTTGTCAACATACATGCACACAGTCTGTAACAACATGATAGAGATGTTTATCCCAGCATGATATGTGAGAATGCAGTCCACAGAATGGATGACAGAGGAAGAAGCCAAACAGGCTGGAGGACAATATTTTCCACTCAGGGGCAAATTCCAATAAGTAAGCACATTAATATGTAACAATTGCAACGGTAGGAACAATGGATTAATAAGTTGATTTCTTCCTTCTGTCACTATTACTCTAAACAGCGATTCAGACAGCTTTTGAATAAACACTTGAAAAATAAATAATTTCTAAGGTTTTATTCTGATTGCATTATTCCAAAAATCTTAGACCATCAATATTACATGAGATTGACAGTAACTCATAAGATATTAATATGTATGTTTTCATTAGTTAATTGAGCTTATCATCAGGGAGAAAATATTAAAATTTAATAGAAACTACAGCATGGGAGAGTTGAGGCAGAGTAGAAAGAGTTACAGCTATGTAATCAAACTTTTTTAGAAAGACTATGTTTTTATCTGAAAAAAAGTATCAATCATATGCTCAGAAAAATTAAGACGAGAAAGTTTTTACCTTGAGGAGTTCTTACGGTAGTAGAGTCAGTAAATCTGAAGACAAAGCATGCAAAACTTGCAAAGGGAATTTTATGGACTGAGCTGTGTTGTAGGAAGACATAATAATCTCTGAATAAGGTCAAACCAGGATAGTTCTGCGACGTAAAAACTTATGCCCTGCTAATCTCTTGAATATTTCAAATAAGTCAATAAAACAGATGTATGGGGACAAAAAGAGGCAATTAAAATAAAATCCCAGACTTAGGGACTCTTTAATATTTCAGAATAATTAGATGAGTATCAGCTTCTTATATAATTGAGAAGAATTAGTTATCAATTCCAATATTTTTACATATAACACTGCAGAACTCATGATTCGTAGTATATCTGAGGTTATTATAGCCATAACATAGGTTAAATCAAAACATCCTATTTAGAAGTGAAAAAAGGATAAAGTGAGCTTTGGTTTGTTTTGTTTTCCCTAGGTAAAATCTCTAGGCAAGAAACCTTTATGGCTGATAAGAATTTTATTGAATATATTTTAAATTTTTGATGTTAGTGACTTATCTTGCAATTACAAGTTTTGTTTTCAAGGATTTTCTGAAAACTACTAAGCAATCAAATATTAGCATAAAAGAAAGTTATTATAACATTTAAAAAAATATAAAAATAAAAAACCCCTGATAACTAATCAAGATTGAATAATTAAGGTCACAATAGAAAACTGACTCAATAAATGAGTGTATTAAAAATTATCTATTGCATCCCAAATCAACATATTCTATATCAGTCTTGGGGTCAAGAGAAGAACAAATTACATAACCTTAATAAGGATTAAAAAATTGAAGCATTGTTTTCCTTTAATCTAAAATCCCAGACAGTATTCTAGCCAAAACAGTAATCCTGACCTAAAGGACACAAACTGCCTTTCTACTTCTTTTGCTCAAGCGCGGTTTCCCAGAGCAAGCAGTGTAATCAATTGAGCTGGTCTTAAAGCACTCAAAATAGCTATTCCAGCTCAGCACTTCAGAACTTTCTCCTCACATTTCTGCTAAGGATGAATATTCTCTTGCTTCCCCTTGTACTCTGCAACGCTAAGCACGTACAAGGGACTCACCAGGGGTGAGAAATAAACTACTCTTGAAGTACAACATGCCATATTTCAGGGATATTGCTTTAATTTTTATCGTGATTAATGACTTTCAAGTGTCAGTTGGGAGGTTTCTGGGAGATATTCAAGGTGTAACACCAATTATATACCTATATTTCCATAGTTGGTTGTAACATCAAAGACATCCAATGAACATGATACCCCTGATAGACCCCTGTCCTGATACGTATGAGTTACATGAGTCTGAAGTAACCTCAAGGGTTAACCAGGTAGCATCACTATTCACTTCTTCTCAGTAATTTCCTGAATGTTGCAGTAAATATATGGAGTGGCTGTTGTATGGAGTGTGTATATATTCAGCACCTTGGTTTTGCTCAGAAGTAAAAATAATCATCTATGGAAACAGCAGTAGGACCTTACCTACATGTAAGTATTTTGCAACATAAAACTCACTGTTTTGGGTAAAGATCCAATTTTCACTGGGGTCATTGTTTCTTCATTGCCGGTAAAAGCAGTATTTCAACAAGCAGACTGTATTGCAAGAAGCTATTTCCTCTGTTTCACATCCTCAGCCTTTGTAATAGGGCTTCCCTGGTCTCATGAACGTTTGTGGCAGCAGTGGGCAACCCAAGGGCTTACAGGGACTATCAGATATATATAAATATAAATACATATATATGTTTAGACAAGAAGAGGAAGGGTGCAGGATTCCTGGTCCAAACAACTTGCAATTTAGATGTTATACTTGACCAACCAGAACAGTTTTGCTCCTGTAGCTGGACGATGCACAGCACTGACACAGAGCTGCTAATCCAGCCACAGCAGGGCAGCTGTTCTACTACAGCACACAGCATCAGTCACAGTTCACTTCTCAAGTGAAACAGCACAATAGGTTCCATGGAAATTACTTTTTACAGCACAGCTGTGTAGGCCAAACTCACCTACCTCTAACTTTGCTGCACATAACCCTTTAAAATTCAGTCATGGTGAGAAATGTGTGCAGATTAAAAAATTTGTAGAAAACAAAAGGAAGCGGTGCAAGAATTATAAAAGCAAATTAATACAGAAGTCACATGCCAGGTGGTTACTCAAATATCATGTGGTCACAACACAAAAGATGAGTCTTCCTTCCCAAAGGGGACCTCTGGAGATGTTTTGCAGAGTTATTTTTAAAGCAAGAGCTAGAATATTCAGTAAAATAAGGAATATATAAAAAATAAGTTCCTATACTCTTTTCCTGCAATTTCTAAAGAGAGTTGCAGTACATACAGTTGTTTTAGCTATTGTGACCTTGCACAATCTGTAATGCTTCTGATGTTATAAGGAAACAACTAAAACCATTCTAGACATTTTCCCAGAAATAAATTAAATTCTTTCTGATCTAAAAAGCACCTAAGCAATGGAAAAAGTTTGGAGAATCTAAAGGGTGCTATCTTTTCCTTAAAATCTTGCAGCTTTTGTTGTGTTTTTTTAATTAAATAAAAGACTTCTATGCACAACTTTAAAGGCATAGTCTCTTTGGCAGTTTGTAACCCCCTGGTGAACAAGCTTAGTTTTGAAATGTTAATTTCATACATCCTTCAAAGAAATAATATACGCCTAAACCTTAAATTTCATCATGGTGATTACAACATTTGTCAGAGCCATGAACCATTTCCAGTATTCAACAGAAAGTGACACTAGGCTTATTCTCCTAATAGTTATAGATAGAATGTTTTCTTAGAAAGTACTTTTTAGCACAAGTTTGAAGTTCTGTGCTTTCTGGAAAACAGGCTGAACTTAAGATTCACCGGCAGTCATATTTAGGTTTTTAAAAATATAAAAATAAACCAATCAACATCAAACAATGAAAAGACAGTGCCCACATGTTTCACATGGAGCTTTGACAAGTGAAACATCTGAAATTTTAGTTTAAAATGCTTCGTATACATTTCAGGTATAAACAACTCATTTTCAGTATGCATTAGCACTCAAGCCAGAAAAACTGGATAAACTGGCAAAAAGATCAAAAAACCACAGAAAGTTGTACTTCTTCATGCACTACACAGTTATGTTGTAGAACTCCTTGTCAAAAAACAGTCATACAGATGAAAATACAATTCAGACATGAAAAGAAAAAGACCCAACCCTTTAGCCACATCAAATGCAAAAGAGGTGGTATTTTCTGACTTTCAAATTCCCAAGATATTCAGTGTTCCAGTGCCAAACTGGAATATGTAAGTGCCAGAAAGAACATTTTTATGTTCTTTTCACCTTCCTTAAACACTGCCAAGGCCACTCACAGAGACACGGTTCAAAGTGACAAGAATCTTTGACATGAACTCCTACATTTCCCTATACCCCCTATATTCCTAAATGAAAGGAATGCTGAAAACAGGACTGAAAGATACATTAAATGATTGGTTTCTATTCATTAATTGTTCACAATAGGGTGAAAAAGGTTAAAGATACCTGCAAGCTTAATTTCAAGATACAGAAAAGGCAACTGAGAAAACTACGATCCCCTTGTGGAAAAGAGAGGTAACACTTGTAGTCAGGTCATATCTGTAGCCTCAGTCTGACCTTTTCATCTTAAGCTTTTCAGCAAATTTTCATATTTTTAGATGATCTCTTTACCATCTCCAAATTTCCTACAGAGAAAAGTGGGAAAACAGCCAGCTTTTACTTGGTTTATAACTTCATCTTTTTAATCTGATCTTTTCTCTTGGTATTGTCTTTTGAAAAAACATTCTGAAGGGTTAAGCAATTCTTAAAATACAGAAGCACCTCTTTCTACTCAAGAATAGATGTGACAAGTCAAAAATAAGATAGAGTGGAAATACACTTGCGATCTATAAGATTAGATCAAGATTTCCTAGCTTAGCTGTCATGACAAATTTGATGCGTAAATTCAAGACACTAATTAGAATCAGCATGGCAAAAGAGCTGATTAAGCGGTTCATTGTTGCAAAAAAGCTATTGCCATTCCTCCCCCTCTTCTCCCTGTGTGATCCTACCTGCTCTTTGTTATTAGGTCTGGTAATCGCCTGATTGTAGAGTAAACTTATTTAACCATCAACACAAAGGGGGTGGAGCGGAGGAGAAAAAGAAAAATCACTTCACTGTGCTATTGCAACAGGCCCTGATAAAATAGGCAAGATTCCCATCTCTGATAGAGTACGAAAAAGTTGATTATAAAAAACACCCTTACATTTTTGAACACACATTTACAAAGACTTCACTGAAGAGTGTAGCAGACATATTTTAGGGACATTTCAACAGAAGATTCAGTAGAGAGGGTGAGTTCAGATCACAGGACTCCCACAACCTCGTGACTGACAGAGTGTTGGCATGTACGCTGAAATGAGTCAGTAGTCACTGAGAATAACTAAAAAGTCCCCTAAAAAATTGCAGTAAATCCTATTAGTAAAAATATGCTATAATGTTGAAACATATTCTTACTTGAATTGCTTACAAATACATGTAAAAAAATAACTCTAAATAAAATAAAATAAAACCAACCATTACTTTACTAATCCTGTAAATTTTATTACTCATATTTGGGAAGATTTTTTCCCTCATAGTATTTTTAGTATTGCAGTGTTTATTCTGCTTTCTAATCTATTTTTACATAAATCCATAAAGCGAAATGTTTAGTAGTGTCTTAGAAAACTACATAATTTTTGAAAAAAAAAATTCTTAAATGTCTGATACTTCTAAATCCCTATTTTTCAACAAAAAAAATCTTCTCCAAGAAAGTTTTATACTTAACATTTAAAAGGCAAAATGTCAGAAATCCTTCAAAAGCAAACACATTTAAAGAAAAACAGAAAAAAAAAAAAATAAAAGGCCAAGTAGCAGTACAGCAGAGAAGGTTCCAATAAGCAGATTGAACTATGCATTGCGCAAACTGACCCCGCTCCGTCAACTGGGATGAGCTGTGGGAGAATCGGAGAATCCCCTACTGGATTACTCTGACAAGTTTTAGTCAAATAAAGACAGAGATAAAATTAGGCCAAGCTGAGAGCATGACAAGAAAATTAGTAAATTTGGAAAATATGACTTGAGATGAAGGCTGGGGTTAAGGACAGAAAAAGGGTGAAGATACATGGCAACAGTATTCAAGCTGGTTTCTGCATCTAAGGGACTATGAGAGGGGACTGGTTTTCCTTTTAGTAAAGAAAACTTGGTTTAGGCACTGGGAACCCACCTACAGAGTGAGCTATTCAATTAATCCAGGATAAGGAAAACACATAAACCAGGGAAAGTGCCGAACTGCGAGTAAATAAGGTTCTGAAAAATAGGTATTATTCTTGATACTCCTCTGCACATGTACTGTCCACCAGTCTTGAAACTAAACAAAAATCCTGTCTGCTATTTTTCACACTGATTCCAGACATAGGCTTCTGATGTTCTAAAGAGAAACTGTTGTAATAGTCTAGAGTCTAGAAAGTCAAAAGAATTGAGGAAGGGTGGGGAAATCACAACCTCTCCATAAAGAAAAACATTCATTATGAAAAGAAGAGTATTAAACGTGTATTGTTTTCTGCATTAAAAAAATCTGCATTTCTAGCTGAGTATTAGAAAACAAATTTTAGATTCCTCTGGTCTTACACGTTTCATTTAATGTCCAGTATATTGGAGAGAAATATATTGCAACATATTTCAATTTCCAATACATCTTTGTTTTCTTCAAAAGAGAATCAGTAAGTCATAACCACTTTTATTAATTATTTACCATTCTGCTCTACACAGGGACTGTTATTATCCTCTTTTTAATTTCAGTGGCCAAAGAGACTTCAAGTTAAATTTGACTGAAAGGAAAATCCACAAAACTTCACAGGTTTTTTTTTTCATAATATGTTCTATGGTCATCTTGAGAACAACTTTCAGCTAAGAACTCCAACTTAAAAATCAAGGAACAAGTTTTAAAAATAGATGATAAGCATCAGCCTGTGTTCTAAAGAGATAAACACACTTTTCACCCCAGAAGAAAACAAGGAGTCATGAAATAAGCCAGTTCTTTCATCATAGCCACAGGTAGTGAACTCGAAAATGATTAATTTATGCAGGAAAAATCTTTAGGTTAAATAGTGGGAGGAAAAAATAACATGCCAGCAATAGATGCCCAAGACTATTGCATCAGTTCTATAGAATCACAGAATGCCTTGGGTTGGAAGTGACCTCAGAGATCATCCATTTCCCTCCCCCACTGCCATGGATATGGACACCTTCCACTAGACCAGATTGCTCAGAGCAATCCAACCTGGCTTTGAACACCTCTAGGGTTGGGGTAACTATAATTTCTCTAGGCAGCCAGTTCCAGTGCCTCACCACCATCAGAGTGGAGAATTTCTTCTGTGTACCTAATAGTCTACTCTCCTTTCAGCCACGTTCTATAACTACACCCCCTTGAAAAGTCTCTCTCCAGCTTTCAACTCAATAAAATCTTTATAGGACTGTAGGAAATGGAAAGATAAAAACTTCCACAGATACTAAAGGGTTTGATTTGCAACCTTGGAAGAAGTTTGGATTGTTGTAAAAATAAAAGTACACAGACATTAAGCAGAGAAATCATAAATTTATGTTTCTATAGTTGTAAGTAAGAATATGCCTTAAGTAAGTAAGAAACTGTTTTGGGTAAGATGGTGAAGGGTTTTAAAGTGTAGTAATGTAATTGTATAGAGTAAGTGAAAAGTTTAGATGTTATAATAGAAACATATATGCATACGTGTAGTAATAGCCCATTGGATAAATGCGTACGCAGTGCGGCAGAATTAAGTAAAAGTGATAGGCTAGAAAAACTAAATAAACTTTGTGGTAACTTTCCATTGGATTAGAGTGTTATATATGAACTATGGCCAACTTCTTGCTCCTCTAAAATCTCACAGCCTTTGAGGCTAATGTTTATCTGAGTAATAAATAGTTTTTAGCCCAACAGTGGTCCCATCCCTTCATTAAAGTGTCAATAATATGGGACTCCATTTGCTTCATTCTAAACCAGTTTATAATACTTCACTGAAGGTAAAATAAAGATGTTTCAAGATTTTTGCAACTGTAACAAACACCTATCTTTACTCTTATTTTATTTCTGCATTGTTAAATTTTACAATATTATATTGCTTCTGCAGACAGTTTTTCATGAATGATGCACATGTGTGTGCCAGTTAAAAAAAAAAAAAAAAAAGTCAAAACTAAAGAGCAAGATTATTCTTCATCTTCTGTGGGTATCCAAGAAGAAAGAGACAGCTATAGCTCTGATGCTCCTTCAGTAAGGGGAAGACAAGGAGCCCAGAGGAAAGTGCACCTGGCTCTCAGAAAGGTCTACAAGTAGACACGTAGTCACACAACTTCCATCTGTACATGTCTATGCCTTATGTAGCAGAACTGCTGTCTGATTTTTCTTAAGGGCAATGCACAGTTACAAAACTAACATTAAGTTGTGACGTTCCTCAATGTCTACTTCACTGAGTATTAAGGGGTTTTTATTCCCTTTCTGAGTGATTAACAGAAATCATTAATTGTGAAGGACAGTAAGAGTTGCACACCTGAGCCCATGATTACGGGGCCACAATGCCCAGCACTGACACACATAATGAGAATGTTTAACTAGTGATATTTTACTAACTTGAAAATAGTTTAACAGTTTCCTACGGTGATCCAAAGCCTTAGTAAATAGTTCTGGGAACACATTAACAACCCCACAAGAGCATGAAACTACAGAGTTAAATGAAAAAGAGGAAAGGCAAATAAACTGCAATGTTTCCATCTGATGTTGAATGTGAAACTACTGATCATCCTTTTAAGGGATCAGACCAATTGTTTGGGTTGCAATGTATTATTCTCTGTGTATCTGAAATGTTACAAAACTCTTTAAAATACAAGATCTAATCTTAGAATAATTTTTCTAAAGACGAAAATAAGCATATTTTAGGCTTTTACATGAAGGGTGTAAGTTGCTTGAAATAGATAATGAATTAGTAAGAATTAGTATCTCAGACTAAGCTGTCAGATCCTATATGATTTTGCATATTCCATAATAATCTATAATTATTGTTTCTTTTTGTTATGAATATTGCACATCTCGGAGGTTTTCAGACAGCTAGCTGCATCTTGCAAGATATTATTTTGGAATTCTAAAACTCTACTTTGATTAAGCAGCACAGCAACATCCCTGATGTTCAAATCGCAAAGAGTCTGCTTTTCTTTTCTTTAAATCTGAGCTAGAAATCTGTTCTTCACATACTATACTTTTTTACTAGGGGAAAAAGAAACAAACCCTAGCTTTTCATACATAATTAAACAGTCAAAATCAGAAATTCTGAGGCTGCTTTTTTTTGTTAGATTGTGTCCATCTCAGAACCACTGCCAACGTTTTCCTACACTCTTGACAGTCAACCTTGCACACCTTCTGGGCAGGAGAAATACACTTTCTTCTAGCCCTTTGATCTAATAATTCTAGTTAAAGAAATTTTAACCCTTGATTACACACAAGGTACAAGATATCTGAACAAGTTTTTACTTGTTCATTGTGCAAATACAGTTTAGTACACAAAACTGAAACAATTTTATCATAAAATGTGTCAATGACTTCTCCCAGTTGACTGACTGGTTGCATATGGAATATTTACGGAACTGATAACATAATGAAATGTACTTAAAATGCTTCTAAAACAACGTTACTTAATCTAAGTGTACTTTTTACTTGGCAATTGTATAATAAGAGCATACACATTCCTAGATAAGATCTTAGCTGAAACTGACAACTTAAGAAGACATAATCTGTTTATAACTTAAGTTTTTGTACTAACCAAAACAATATAAACAATGTAAACAGATATTGTCTGCAGAATATTTGCTCTACTCAAATTAAGCCCTTTTTAAAGCAGATTTATATTTAATTAGAGCAGCCTGAGCATGTAAACAAATATTCTGACATTTTAACACATTGAAGCAGCACATACAAGTTTGTACATGCCTTTAAAGAGACTTAAGATTTCACCTTCAGAACTAGAAAAAAGTAGAAAAACTACCAAAAAATCAGGTAAAGATGCACATCTTTGGAGTATTTCTAGTTCACACAGCTGCAGCACAGCAAGTTATTCTTCCTCCCTCCCACAGCTATACCATCAATGCTCTCTATAGCCTTGCTTCTGAATTGCTAGTTTCACTTCCTTTTAACCAAATGGCTTCTCTGACTATATTAAACTTCTGAGAATATTTCTTTTAGAGCCAGAGTACTGAAACCAACATTTTTGTATTCAGCATTTGCTGCATTTTGAGACCAAGGAAGGTTTTTAAATCTGAGTTGCCTTTGTATCCACCAAGAGAACTCACACAAAGCCAGAGAATCATATTGAACGTTTAGATAGGTTTGCTAAGCTGAGTCAAAGTTTAGTTGAAGAGTCCAACACCAAGCATTGAAGAGAAAATATTTCTAATCCTACCTTTCCTTGGGGCTCAAGGCATTAGCAAGATGCCATACAGATGGCCGCAGCCTAGATAGTTGAACCATATAAGATGTTTATATAAAATGCTGCATTAGAAGATAATAAAGAGATTACTTCTTTTACTTTCCATGGGAGACTTAGCCCATCCCACCATCACCTAATGCATACTAATAAGGAACTAGATTTGAGAGCTGTAGAGTCTCATCTTCTCCTCTGCAGCAAAAATTCAAGCCTATTTTACCCATTTTCCAAAACCATGACAACTTCTGGCACCACTCAGCTAACCTCTGGTTCAGCCACAGACTGAAAAATACACCAATTTCAATCACCTCTGACACTGAAAGACTCTTTCCTGCTTCTGTACAGCACTGTGCCTGGCTGAAGGCAGTCTGTCCCCTGCAGAAAGCTGGGACCTCCGAAGACACCAGAGCTACAACACCCAGCCCAGGCACAGCCCAGACAAACCCATGAATTAGGAAGCAGGTGCTCCAATTGTCCTCTGACACACCTATTGACTCTCAGCATTGTCTGCTTCATACAGCATAAAGTAAAAGACCTTTTCAGAGCAACAATTGCATTTTCGCCCCTAAATTATCACTGATAAAATAAATCATTAGATTGTGAGAGTGACTAATTTCTTTCATTGCATGGAAGTTTCTGGTAGCATTAAGATTCTTAAATTTCATTAGAATTGCTAACAGCATTTTTGTTCCAAAGATATTCAATATTGGTCTAATGGATTCCCACTGATGTCTGTGACTTAAAGAAATAAATAATTAGGCCCAAGAATATTCCTATATGCTTACACCGGAAATGTTTTAAAGCTTTTCAAAGCCTTCTCTGAACTTTCCTGTATTCTTTCTTCCCATATCCTTCTTGTAAATATAGAAATTGCTTTGAAAAGCATTGTTGGTAGGGTTGGGTTTTTTTCCCTCTCACAGTTCTCTCATTGGAGCTATCACTTTGAGCAATTTGTTGGGTTTTCGTAACACATAACACAATACAACCAATCCTTTTTTACTGAAACTTAAAATTCCCAGTCAGTTTTCCGAGGAAGTAATGAATAGATAATTTAAAAAATTAAATCTGGGAAAAGGGAAGGTTTCCCTTTTTCAAATTTAAATACAGTAAACAGTGGGTTTCTTCAGATCTTCCTTTATACTGAAACCTCCCCCATGCTGCTAATAATTTCTATTACTCTTCACTGATTTCCTATTTTCCTGCTACAATCTCATAGTTTTACTATTTTTACCAAGTATCTTCTTGTAACATCCTAACAAAGCCATATGAAAACAACGCCTGTACTCCGGGGAACAAGTAAGTTCAAATTCTCGTTATCGACCCTTCAACCAGTATTTACCAGATGAAGAAGAAATAAATTCTAAAATGAAATCCTACTACAATTTCGTTTCAATCACATTTAATTTGTAGAATTAAACTTTATTAAAGAAACAGATTTGCCTCTACTTAAATCTGACCTTCAAGTGCAAGATTTAACAGGCTAAAGATTAAAGTAAATCATAGTGGTTTGCTCATTCTTTTGCATTATGAAGAGCTGCAAGGAGGAACTAAAACATGAAATATAAATAAATGGCAAAGTCAGTTTGTGAAGGCAGATTAAGAAAAACTATAAGCATTACAAAGAGTAAGTTATAAGCTATTCTAAAGGAAAATAATTATAGTATTATTTTTAAATATTTCTCAACAGATATACATGAAATATAATTTAAAAAACAACAGTATTTTTTTGTGGGCAACCCCATAGAGAGTACAAAAGTTCCCCACAGTTTATTTACTATATGATAGCAATATTTATTGAAAAAATATACAATTATAATATGAAACACACAATCCACTATTAATTATAGCTAACAAAATTGCATACATTAAAATTAATACAGATATAAATTATAATAAGCAATGTGTTTCAGAAAGTAGATGCATAGTATTATCAAGGTTATCCTCAAAGTTCTCTTTCTAGTAATACATTTTTAAAAAGTATTAACTGGTATTAGAAAAAAATCTGTAAAGCACTGTTCATGTAAACACATGGACAATGGAGATCCAGATGAGAACTCCCTTTAAATAAAATAGATACAAACAAACCACTAATGTCTTAAAAAAGTATCCTACTAAAAGTGGTATTTTGATCCTTGACTCAAAATAATAGAACTCCTGACTTTCAGGGCAGTTTTCACAGATTTCATTTATCAGAATCTAGATTTAGATGCAACATTTTTAAATCAAGCAGAAATACATATTTAGACCAGGCCAAAAAAAAAAAAAAAAAAAAAAAAAAAAAGGTATGAAAATCCAATTAGAGAACTCTGTGAGATGTTTCAATTGCTTCAGAGTATCTGCACAAAGAGCAGGCACACAACACCTCACTGCAGGCTGACATTCCATTTCTGGGTAAACCTCAAAGGTGTCCAGCTAGGTGAAAAAGCAGAGAAACAAGGAAAAGACAGGGCAGTCTGGGACAGTCAGGGCCTTGACACTGGGTGTGGAGGAAGTTCATTTTAGGTGCTATATTAGTTATTATTCCATTCATGCTGAGACAGCCACATATAATCCTCTGGCAATCTCTGATTATAACCACTGGCAGCTCCCTCCCTATCACCTCCTCAACAGGCTCATTTGGTCAAAATAATAATCAACAAAAATAATTTTAAAAATTGCTCTGCCTGAAACACAGGGGAGGTTTTCAAAGCTGACACTAGTGAGTAGTGTCCACTCCACTAGGTAGTAATCAGCTGGGGGATGGACAGGGGAGCAAGATCTGCACACAAAGCCTGTCCGAGGCAGACGTAGTCAGCCCCAGTACTCTGGTATCCTGGCAAGGTAGAAATTGAAATGATATAGGAAACAGCCCTATTTATTTAAACAATGCCTAAAAACCATGGAAATTAAGAAGTTAGGCAAAAAAGGTTGTTTTATGTTTAATCATCCCCTCATCTGTATTGTTATTCATATCACACTGAGGGTGTGCATAAAAATCTGCATGCAGAATCTTGCATTAGTGGCAGACTGTAGCAAATCTGGGCACTTTAACTTCTTCTTAAGAGATTTTTTATTTTTATATTGCGTATTATTGAATTTGAAATAAAATACTAATCAGAACTTGAAAAGCCAATAAAGTAATTTCAAAACCATACAGAAAGTTAAGTTTACAAAATATGCTGAAGAATAACCTTTTCCCTGTTAACTCTCTTTGTGGTGAGGACTACCTGCTCCCATTCCCTCATTCATTCTCTATCTGGTGGCCCACCATACTCTCCCCTTGTTCAATATTTAATATCCTTGTTCATATTTCTTTTTGTTCAATAAATCCTACATAGCTGAGTTTTTCTGCACAAAACTCTGCCTAGAAATGCAATTAGTTAAATTAAAGGAAATCCATTGTCAGAATGAACATGACATTTGCATGCACCTCTTTAATTTTTAATTAGCCTCCTTATTTAATGTCTTCTTTTCTATGTTTTGTCCTTGCTACATGTAAAGGCAGTAATCTCTCCATCTGGGAGGGTAGCTCATTCTATCAGTGTATTCTGCCTAGCAAAGCAAGAATGTATTATTGGTTCAATACAAATACTGCTGTGACAATAGTTATGACAATGACAGTTAGGAATATCCTTATATTTAATAATGTGTTAAGATGAATAGGCAGTTGATTCATGAACTGGTTCTTTTAATTTTATTTTAATAACACTCCAAATAACTAAATAGAAATAAATAAATGGTAAGAATTATAATTTAATCAAAATTAAATTTATTCAACCCCTACTTTACATGCATCGCAGTAAAACAATATGTTTAAAGAATAATACTTAGGTTGCAGTATCATGCATTCATGTGATGAAATGTCAGAATTAAATGTCCCATAGAATTCTAAGGCAGGTGCTCTGGGCATATGAGTGCTGATATAATCTTTAATTACAAGATTTTATTATTTTCTTTCACGACCTTTTTCATTACATTTACAGAAAGGATGGTACTCATTAAATGAAGAGTTATATATTTTCTTTCCCAATGTTCCTCCAGTCTGTGTTGCATACTATTTAAGACCTGCGCTGAAGAAGAGCAATGTTTCCCTCATTAGTTTGTGTAGAGTTCATCATGATAGGACCTCAGAGCTTCATAAACACTACCAAATTTACTTTTATAAAATCTCTGTGACACAATTGCTCCTATTTTGCAATAGAAACACTGAAGCAAAGGGAACTTCATACAAGCTAACAGTCAAAAAAGTGGAGAGGCAGTGTCATTCACATTGTATAACAGCTCTCCAGCATTGTAACCTAAATTCAAGCAGCATTTCTAATCTAGACCTTGTAGGTTCCTGCACACCAGTATTCAGGCAGTAAGAGAGAGGTGGTTCAGTCTAGGCAGGGGAGTGCTGCTGTCACCCAAGCTCCTTTGAAACTTGTGAGTGAGCATGAAGCAGCCTGGACTCCCTCGCCCAGAGTGGGCTCAGCTTGGTGCAGCACAGGTGGATCTGGATGGCAGAACACTTGGTGCCAAGGGGAGGTTGTTCCTAGGCACAGCTTAATTCATATTTTTGACAGGATTTTTACTCTGAACTACATGCAGCACTTCCCAGACCTGAATATTCATTAGTGTCAGGAACACCTATTTTAGTCATACACCCTCTGAGAGCAGTACAGCTGTGAAAGCAAGACTGCTCCATGTGGGAGCAGGAATAGAAGGTTCACTCCTGAACTACTCTCCTGATTTGAGCTAAAATGCAAAATCTATACACAATATATAAACAACACTGGGACAACCAGAAGAAATCCCACTTTCTTTCCAAAAGTGACAGCAGTGGCATTGTGAATACTCTTTCCTATTTTGCAAAGTAGTCCCAGTAGAGGATGGAAGGTGAAATTGCATTTTGTTGTTTTCTTTTTTTTTTCCTTTTTTGTTTCCCCCCCTCCATTTTCAGGGTGAAGCAAAAAGCTTGAGATAAAAGGGTTATGTTAATCTGGAGTATTGCTACACAATCAAACATGGAAGAGCCACAAAGTTGGAACAGGAAACATAAATCCCTAACAGCATTGTTAAAATGCTCTAGCAGGGAAAAAAGAGGTTCTGGTTCTCATCCTTCATATGCAGTGCCTGTAATATTGCACAAGTGTCTTTGTGAACAGACAGCAAAAGAAAACTAAAATACATAGTTAGAATTTTCCACCCTATCTTATTAATCTCTTTATAATGAATTTTAAATATGTATATCACAAGAATGGTGAAACTCTTCCTATAAGTCAGTGGGAAAAAAAATCCTATTGACATTTATGGGGGTGAAATTTAACGGTAAGATTAAAATATAGACAATGCCCAACACAGTCAGTGAAACTCCAGGGTAAATTTTCAGATCAATGAGAAAATAATTACCTACTAAGAACTAGAGTGACTTACACACAGTTCAGGTAATAAATCTTTGTAACTTTCATATAGACAAGAAATTAAACAGAAATTATTTTTAATTAAGCAGCCATAGCATTAAATTAAATGGGGGCATATTTTTCCTATTGTTGTTTTAATTTCAACAGATGTTTTCCCATAAATCAGGAAAATCTTACACAATATTATCTATCACTCATGCCATTAAATAGGATTTTGCAAGGGGTGGCTCAAGTCCTTATAAAGTATATCACTGCTGCTCTCTGCTGGTCAAAGTAATTATTCCTTTATTTAAAACCTTGTAGAGGAGATTCAGTGAATTTCATAGGAAACATATCACAGGAATAGGAAGAACTTTTATGGCATTCAAATAACCATCTCAGCTATCACAATGATTTGTTTTCATTGATATGTCTATATTCCCGAGGCCACCAAAACTAGTAATAAACTCCACCTTCAAAGGCCATGGTATTTAAATTCATAGATGTTCATATCTCAAGTGACTTTTGCTTGTAATACTGAAGGATGATGAATGGAACAGCACAGAGTGTTTGTGGTGCAAGAGAGCAAAGAAAACATTTAAGACCAGCAGGTACCTAACACATGAGCAAATGTCTTATCAAAACCCACCTTAACTCTTTGCCTCAGCTAAAGTGGGAAAGGATTAAATCAATAAAAAACAAACAAATGTAAGTTTCCTACAGTTTCTCGTTTCAAGCATCTTTAGGACCTTACTGGACTGCTTAATCTTTATTGGAATTATGATATAAATAGAAGTTTCACTTTTGGAGCTCTGAGCCAGGTAGTCCTTAAATTAAGTGGTCCCACTGGGTAGCTATTGCTCAATATGAATTGAGGTTTCAAAAGCAGCTCCAAAATAAACAACATCAATTTACCATGTTGTGAAAGTAATTTTCTCTTTTCTTAAAGAAGTATTATACGGTAGGCTAAGTTAATTTTAAAATTTGCTCAGCTATGAGATGAAAATGATACCAAATCAGTATACAAAAAAAGACTCCTCAAATCATATCAAATAATATCTCTGTATCTAGCAAGAAACACAACCCAGTTTATTCAGTTTATCAAACAATTTATTTCATACGGTACAGCAGTATGAATAATTTATTTGTTCTGATTGAAAACTCATGTTTTTCTCAATGAATTATTTCAGCAGTGGTACATGGAGACATTTAGCCATAATCTGGGATCACAAAAATGAATCAGCTTTGAGCATAGAACATTAGAAGAAATTTCTAGCTAAAGAATTTATTTCCAAACAGTTTAGAGAGTTTTATTTGAGTTCAATGCATTTCATTTTGTGATAAGACAAATAAGATGCAGAAAAAAAATTTGATTTCCGTGTCTCCTTTATAAAACTATACTTAAGTAGTTTACAAAACCTACTGAAGCAACAGTCACACATATTGCTGCAGAAAGAAATGTTGGGGTTTTTTTGTACAAACATATATGCATAATATAAAAACCTAATTATTCCAAAAACATTAACAGCAGACTGCACAGAAATAAAGACTTATTAATGATGTCTCTAAAGACAGAAACAATCTGGGATCCATGACTAAAAAATGGCATTGCTTTGTAGCCTTACAGCTGAAACCAACCAGAGATGTTAATTCAGCTACACTGACCCATGCATACAGACACCTTAACATCCAACTAACAAACAAGTGATATTTTATTACCAAGCTTTACTCCTCATGACATTTACCATTCTACCTCTCACCTTAAGCTAAAACCATTAAACCATTAATTAAACCATTTTGTCTCACTGAAGTCTGAGCTCAGTATGAAACAGAAAGAGGAACAAATTACACTGTGTTCTGGGTTAGACTCAGTAGTTTTAAATGAGTACTGCAGGAGACATAATGAAAACTCAAATGCTTTTGCTATTATCACTTTCTGTAATGATTTACTTTGTGACTGATTAGCTCAATCTTATTAAGAGGTATGGTAACCATTTCAAATTTATGTGTGGAGAGAATTGAAAGTATGCTGAGATGAGAAATGTAACTAATGGGAATTGAAAAAAGAGGGAAAGCTCGCTGTTGTGCTGTTAACAGTTATTTATCATATGTTCTCTGGGTGTGTTTGGGATGAAAACACAAAATTCTTAGTGGAAATTCAATGCCTACAAACATTGTAAACAAAAGCTTAAAACTTTTAGGGTGCCTGGGGTGAAACAGTGATAAGCTGAGGCTTCAGTAGGGATTCTAGATACCTTTGAGATCCTCTCTGCTCCTACACATTAGGACATTGCCTAAGGTGAGAACAAAGTGACAGTGAGTGAAGATGTACTTTTCTTGCTCATTTCTAGTAGCCTCTGTTACTCGGCACAAAGGGGCACCCTGGCATTTCCTATCTCCACACCAACTGGTGATGTAAGCCTCAAGTGAGGTTTTGCATAAGTTTTGAAGGTCTTAGCAGACCATAGTGAGAGACTGTGAACTTGGGGTCAGCTTATCAAATGTACACTCGTGCTGATTTTGCACATTTGACATTTGGTGAGGAGGGAAGAAGCCATCCACAGAAATGATTTTTCTGAGAGGAGCTGCTAAGATCTTCCTCCGTGTCAGACAAAAACGAATCAGTGATTATTTTTGAGAACTAACAACCTGTTAAACCACTGAGAAAGCTGAACACACCCCTATGAACACACATGTTAAAGTAAACAAGCCCAGGAAAAACTCTCTTGCTTTCTGGCCTTTGGAGAAAGAAATTCTTCCGCCTGGTGGCCCAGTGGCCAGGCAGGGAAGGGGAGGCCGCGAGCCATGGCCGAAGCGGGGCTGTGCCCCAGTGGCTGCTGACATCCCACCAACATTGCGCCTTGCCCTGC
This sequence comes from Catharus ustulatus, assembly GCF_009819885.2. NCBI lineage: Eukaryota > Metazoa > Chordata > Aves > Passeriformes > Turdidae > Catharus > Catharus ustulatus. Next base: position 58,685,782 of record NC_046225.1, on the reverse strand, counting down.
TGCCGAGATCTGCCAGGCCCTGGGAGCAGCTACGGGCTGGGCTGGGCCCCAGCAGCTGCAGGGGAAGGGGAGGGAGAGCCATCAGCCCCACGGGTGGGATTGAACACTGCAAAAGCCAGAAAACACCCGTGTGGCCAGAACGGCCACAACCGTTCTGGCCAGGTCCCTTGAAAATCCTGGCACAGCCCCTCAGCGCCGCCTGAAATACATCACCACAAGTGCTCCAGCCACCTCCCAGGCAGAGATAATAACTCTTTTACTACACAGATGAGACTTGCAGACCTTCAACTCTCTCTTGAGTGACAGAAAAGAACACAGTGATGACACATAGAGAAACAACATGAAGACACCAAGGCCAGTAAGGTAGAAGTCAGGTCCCAATGGGAAGGACTAAGCAGATGCCTCAGTCTTGGACTGAAATCCTCTTGTAGGGCTATGGAAAAGATATAATTGATGCATCAGACTCTTTTTCTCTGTAACTCATTGGAAAGCATGGAGGGATGAAGCATTCAAATTGTAGACATGAGCAAAAGCATCCATGCTGAACAAGCAGATGTTGAAGTAGATGTGATCCCATGAGAAGTTTGAATAGAGACAGACAAGAGTGATAAAGACCCTTTGCCCAGGGAAGAAGATGCCTGTTCCCAGAGATGAAAATAATCTCAGAGACAGATGAAGAGAACCTTTGCTTCCAAATAGCTCATCCTTAAAAGTGTACCCCATTAGCCAAAGACTGAGCTTTCAAAAACAATTGTGGGGAAAGCTCTAAGTCGAGGGGAGGGACTTTTACAGTGATCAGATTTCCATTCTCCTGGGTAGTTGATTTGCTATGACATTGAAGCCATGAGAGAAGTCTCCATAGCATGACAAGTTCACTATCCCGAAGTGAACGAAAGAAAAATTATTTTAAGAGATGGTAAACTGACTGATTCATTTCTGCACATTGTCATTGTGAAAGAAAAGAGGGTGTGGGGGGAAGGAGAAGTGTTTGGAAGGTTTTATTCTGATTCTTATTATTCTTTTAGTTCTGTTAATAAAATTTTTCTTTGTACCCTTTAAATTTTAAGCCTGCTTTGCCTTCCTCCTAATCCTATCTCACAGCAGGAATGAGTAAATAATTCTAGGGATGCACTGGCAATTTGGCCAGCACTAAGCCCACCACATAAATCGGTGTATTGGCTGGGAAATCTCAAGTTGGCAAACCAAAACCGCTACAGCTCTGCACTGGCCATGAAGGAATCCACTCCTGGCAGCCAAGGGATCTGTGCAGATTGCTTCAGGACCAAGCACAAACATGTCATGCTCCCAGCAATACTGATCTCACCAGTGCTTGTGACCTTTGGGCAGGAAAGCAGTTTCCTTGGGGGAAATTGGTGAGGATGCAAAAAGTGATCAAATGGCTTGTATGCATGGCCATCCTGTGACTATGATAGGTAATATGGATGTGAATTGTCTCTTAAACCCTGCAAAATATGAACACAAACCATTCCATAACACCTCATTGCTCAGGAAATCAAGACAGTCTAAGCATAGCCTGAAACTTCTGAACTGTTTTACTGTACACTGCTATTATTGTCAAGATGTGCTACCCTGGCTAGGTTAACAGCCTTACAATTTAGTAAGATAAATGTCAAGTGCTCTGCTTAAAGAAACCAAAGAAGAAAACGTAGCAATGTCTGCAATACATAATGTGAGACTTATAATACTGTGGTAGAAAAAAAGCATCTTTTCTCTCAATGCAAGTTCCCACAGGGTAAAGCTCACTTTATCTTATGTGCTGGCATGGCGAGGAAAAAAACATTAAATGACATTGTATTCACATCTGCAATTGTTTCTGGCTTATCTGCAAGATAACAAACAGAACTGTACAACTGCTGCAGGTTTGGGCTGAAAGGCCTGGAAGCGCTCTAATATGCTATAACTCTCAGCACCTTTTCTTTACCAGGTGTTATCAAAAGTGAAGAAATAACATGCTGCAAATTTTCTGTCCACCTCTGCCCTCACTGCAATGCAGACATTAAGTCTTATTTGACATTTTCCATCTTTTAACACTAGCTGAATTTAAGACTTTCAAAAATTTTAGCTTAGAAAAACACTGAGCTAAAAATAGGAGCTTTTCTCTAATTTATCTTTGAAGACAAATCAGCTGGGTTCTTTACTTAATATGCCAATAAACACAGACTTCTAACATAGCAGCTAAGAAAAACCATTTGGATGCAATGGCTTTTATCCCACTGTATAATTTTAAGCCAAGAAAGCAAATTACTCATCATCCCTTCCTTAAAGAAAAAAAACCTTTGACAATGGCCTGTAACAGCAGTTCTTCATTCTGCCAGTGATAAACAACCAGAGAAGTCCCAAAGACTGAGCGAGAGGAAGGTGAATTCTGCTTCTGATAAGGCAAACTATTTTTCCTTTGACTGAAACAGCACAAGAAACTAAAAGCTGACTGAGTAGTTTAAGAGTAGTTGGAAGAACATGACAGTCTGTGGGTTACCTTGATATGAAAGTTGGCTGAGTCTCACCAACAAAAGCAGTCCTGGGTCTGGTGCTCAGAAGCTAATATAATGAGAATATTTTGCAACAGCTATCAGAATATATTAGTGTAAAAGTCATACATACATGAATCATACTGGTTAGTATGGTTATATTTCAGCTTAGTAACTAGAAAGGTCTTGAATTATATTAATATATTTAATATTAATGATTATATTAATTTCAATACACAAACATGTTTAAACAAATTTGCCATTGAGCAGATTGTGTATTTATTTCTTCATGATGTTTTCATAGTGTGATTTTTAAGATTCAGTGATGTTAGTAAAGCATTTTTCCCTTATCTGTTCTCTGAGATTCCTTAGCATATCACGGAGAATAAGGAGGGGTTTTTGGCATTGTTTCTTGCTAGCGTTACAAATTTCCGTTTCCTTCCTCAACTTCAGCCTCTTTATGTAAAATTAAAGCAAAAATATCACAGAGAAAAGAAACAAACAGAAAAACAAAGGATTAAGGAGATACCTGGCACAAATAACTGCTACAAAGTTATGGTAGTACTGGCAAAGATTGTAGGTTGTTGCAGCTCAGATGCGATAGGGTGAAGCTGTGCATTCACTCAACATTATGTGATGTAGGCCCCAGCTGGTGTTAATGGAAGAGCTAAAGCTGCCTTATCCTTCTCTGGCTCAATAAATCAGAGCCTAAGTTAGACTAATAAAAAAGAAAAAGCTATTTTTGAGGCAGCAGGCATAGTGACACAGCAGGCTTGCCAAGTCTTCAAGTCTAAAAGGAATAAACAATGAGAAATTCTTCCCCAAGAACATTTGTTTTAACCCTTTTTATCTGATTGTATAGCAATTCAGCACTTATAACACATTTAGTCCTGTCCTTTACCATGTTAGCTTTCAATTTCACTGCACAGACTTGTAAACTGAGGAGTCTGTGTTTTAAAACATATTGACTTCTGCAGTGCCAGATCCTCAAAATTCTATTTTAAAAATAATACTGTATTAAAACATATATACACTCCCAAATACTCCAAGAATCTGAAATTAAATCTCATACTCCATACATGCATAAAGAGGTTTGCTTTTATATAATTACAGTAATTTCACGATTATAAGCCGCACCATTTTGACTAAAATTTTGGTCCGAACCCAAAGTGCGGCTTATAATCAGGTGCGGCTTATATATGGACAAAGAACGAAAAGTTGCTGTTTTAGTTTGGAGGACAGGTGTCTGCTGAAAAAGGCAGGAACTTCTCTTTGAAATGGAGAATGTAAACCCCCTCTCTCCAAATTATTATAATTTTGAAATCAAGGGGCTTTCAGGCAAAAATATGGGAATTAGGAATAACAGTTCTTTTCTAGGGAAATCAAAATAGAAATACAGTACTAAAAAGAAACAAACTCCAAACCCTGGCAAAGTCAGAGTACAGCCTGACACCCCGTCAGGCAGGGTGTTGGTAGCAGTCCCATTAAATGGTGGCTGCAGTCGTCCTGCAGTGACAGATGTGGCTCAGCTGGAGCAGTGCTCCTGTACAAGGTGTAGTTTCCCTCTGGAGGTCCAGTGGTGATGTGGAGAAATCCGGTTTTCCTCTGGAGTCCAGTGGAGAAAGGGGCTCCCTTAGTGTCCCAAAGCCTCTGTTTTTATCTTGGTAAGAAATGTTGGGCTCTTCCCCCTGGCTGGAGCAACTTTCAATGGGATGCAGTAATTTTATCAGTCACACAGTGGGACTCAATGGGTCATTAGCAGAAAATGACTCCCTGGAGGAAGGATGGGGTGTGAAAAGATAAAGAACAATGCCCCACCTGGTTTCAATGGATGGCCCATTAGCAGATTATCTGCCATTGAGATAAGGATCACTGTCCCCACCCTCAACAGATGGTGATAGAACAGACACCTTTTATCACACTCTGTATTGTAATATGCGGCTTATAATCAGGTGCGGCTTATACATGGACATAAAACCAAAAAGTTGCTGAAACCCAGAAGTGCGGCTTATACTCAGTGCGGCTTATAATCGTGAAATTACTGTAATGTGAATAGCTATTATTTTGGATTGAGCATGTTTCCAGTAGTGATTCTTTTTTTCTCATTTTAACTTTTTTCTGTTACCTCAGAAACAGAGTACTGAGTTTATTTCACAGGATAGACCAAAGCTACACTATTTCCACAGACATTACACAGAGCAAATGTTAAGTGTTCAGCTTTCCTTTCCACCCAATTCTTGGTTTCTGTACTGAAGATGACAACATTTCTAGTTTGGGAACAGGTGCCCATTTGCATTTGGACCAACAATGCTTTCACACAGACAACTGCAGATATTTTACGCTTCTAAAAGATAAGATTGCAACTAACTTCATTTCCACACCATTCTGTATTTATTGTTGTTAGCATGATAAGCATGTGTATTTTGAAAGACATTTAGCAGTCAACCACTGCAGACCAAGAGCTCTGCCCCAGCCTTTGAGAAAGACTGTCCTGACCTTCAGTGCCTGCACTGCCCGTACCTGCACCGGCTTCCAGCCTCCCTCACACCAGGGAAGGAAGTCAGGCTGCAGGATAGCCCAGGACACAGGCACCAGTTAGACCCCAATCAACCTTCGCTCTTAAACTTAGTCGCTAGGAATCATCCCTTTAAGTGGAAAAAAATTATGTTGGTTTTATGTAAATCCTCTGTATTGCATTCACCTGAGCAAAGCAAGAGCTGGATCAGATCTACCTGCTCAGCTGTAAAACAATTACAGAGTGCTGCAGTTCTCTCCCTCAAGCTGCATAAAGGGCTCATTTTCATTCAAATCTCTATAGTGGTGCTTTAATTGTTCCTAAATTACTGTGAAGGTCAGTAGAAAATGTTGTACTATTGTAACGAAATATAAAATCTTTTAAAATGAGCAACTACCGAACTAAATACTTTAGGGTATATCACTTTCTGTAATATTTCTTGGCTCCATATGTTTAGCTTAGGGCACTATGCACATTTTCTTATGTTCAGCTTCCTGTCTGCAAGATGGCAAACAGTATCTCATTTATTTTGTTAAAGCTCCAAGCGACAGCTCTGCCAAGACCAATAAAGAGCAGACTTACAGTAAACATGTTTTTCTGTGTTATCTATAAATGTTGTCTATATTGCAGCCCATGCAGTGCCATAAATAAGTGATTCTGTATTAAAAATGTGTTCTGCCAGATCTTGAAAATTTTCTCCTAATTAAAAAATCTAAGTAAAGCCTCTGACTTTGAATGCATGGCTGTACAGAGAAAATAGGTCCAAGACTTGCTAGCTAATTTGTTTTCCTAAAGAAAAACAATTAAAATTACAAGGTGACAGAATTGCCATCATTACAGAGCCCTCACCCTACTGAAGTGTATTAATACATAGCCTAAAGACAAACCTTTTACTGCTTTAATTGCACAGAAATGAGTAAGATTCACTTTAAAATGTGCTTTAGAGTTCCTGTAAGTCATGGTCTTATCAAATCAACACTAAGCACAAAACCAGAACATTTTGCTCTCCATCAAAATACCAAAGTTTTATGGAAGGAAAAAACAATTTGTTATCATTCAAGACTTTCAAATTCAAGTCAACTTAAGGAAGTAAATACGCCATAGAAAAGTCAGAGTACAAAGGCACTGGAGAGCTTATGAAGAGTAATGTTCTAGAGAAATTGCTCTTCAAGCTTTTTAATTTCTGAGAAAACCTACACTCATTCAAAACCATCGACTTCAAGGTTCACTTTTCAGTGAATTGTCCTTGTCCTGCAATCAGGCATGAGCCGTTTACGGTTTTCCTGATATAAAATATTTCTTAGAATTGTTACAAAAGTTATACCTCGTTCAGAGTATGAATACTTAACATATTAACTATTCTGATGCTCAGCAGTGGGCTAATTATCAAAAAGACATTCCACAGAGAGAATGGGTGCAATTTGGAAATGTATCTCTTCTAGTAGATTAGAAAACATGTTGTCTTCAATAGACACAAATCAAACAATTTTCTTTACAATCTCTATTAATTCAATTCTATTAATTCAATCTCTATTAATTCAATTCAATCTATTAATTAATCTCTATTCAATTACATGAAAAATTTTTGTCTTTGAGAGATATTTTCTCATTTTGTTTTGCAACATTAGGGCACATAGCAGAAACTAAAAATCAGATGGGAGGTGAACTGTTTTTAATAAAGTGTAGATAAGTCTTCTAAAATCTGAAGCTCAATGGGTTTTAGCAAGGGAGGCACTTGTTCATATTCTCTTTTTACCCAAACTAATATTGTGAAAATTAGAAATATAATTAAACTGCTTAATTCAGCTTAATTTGAAATTCTTTATATGAGATCTATGAATGAAAATATGATTTTGGAAAGAACAGGCTGGGGTTTTCTTATCAGAAATCCTTCCCTAGATAGAAAAAAAATTTAAAATTAAATATAGGCATATAAGAGAATTATTGTTTATGAATGTAAAAAAGAATATACACTCATACATCCTTCAGAGATTACTAATGTAAATTATTCCTGCATCCATTCCTTTTGTTATCATTTACTAAACCCACAAGCAAAGCTGCTCTTAGGAGGCAATACAAAACAAGTGGAAAAACTTAATGTACAGAGAAATTTATGATACAGTATGCTGATATGGGAGTAGAACATTTATAAGTTACAGTAATTTCACGACCATAAGGCGCACCGGACTATAAGGCACACCCCCCGGGAGTCGGCAAAATTCGCAACTTTGTAGATCATATAAGGCGCACTGGATTATAAGGCACATTTTTTTTTTTTGCAGCGAGGCTCCACCCCCAGCTCCCCCCGCACGGTTGCTGGCCGAGGCCCTGCCTCAACCCGGCAGTCATGGGCCCCCGGGCCCGCCTGGACCTGACAGGGGTGGCGCGGCAGGCCCTGGGGCCCACCTGGACCCGAGAGGGGCGGCGTCGCGGGCCCCCGGGCCCGCCTCCACCTGGTTACTGCGGCACTGCCCGCTCCCCCCACGGCTCACACTTCCGGGGTGGCAAATGCTGCAACTTTGTCCATCATATAAGGCACACTGGACTATAAGGCGCACTTCCGGGTTCGGGGGAAAATTTTAGTCAAAACGGTGCACCTTATAGTTGTGAAATTACCGTACTTGCTCTGCAGCTCAATTTTAGGGGCTTATGTAACTGTGACTTCAAATCTACCTGGCTTTGAAATGCAAAGGAATAAACATTTGGGTTTTGTTGTTTTGATTTCTTTTTCTTAATTAAAATTTATTTCCTTATTTAAAACCCTCTATCCTTCAGGTTCAGCAGGGATTGTGGATAAATACATAACATGAAGAATAGAGCCTGTTAAAGATGGAGGTGAACAGGACTAGTGCTAAGGGTGACAGAAGCATTTTACATCTGTGTAAAACACAGTAAAGACAGACTCATGGTCTGATGGGACTTATTCCTCCATTAAATACCTTCTTTTTCTTTTCAGATATCATTCAAGTAATGGTAGGTAAATAATTAAGCTGATATTTGATTTCAAACGCTGGAGTGGACATCAGAAAGAGTTCTTGATATTGAAAAGTTTTCAGTAATCACCACAGACCACTTGTGCTTCACAAGAAATATCTGATGCTGGCACAAGAATGGGATTGGTCTGGTGCTTTAGGAATGCGGAAGGTTATGGAAAGTTCTCATAGCTACCACTTACAGTAATTTCACGACCATAAGGCGCACCCCCGGCAGTAAGCAAATTTTGCAACTTTATATATTATACAAGGCTCACCGGACTATAGGGCGCACTTTTTTTTTGCTGCGAGGACCGCCCCCAGCTCCCCCCGCACGGTTGCTGGCCGAGGCCCTGCCTCAACCCAGCTGCCGCAGCCCTACCTCCATCCAGCTGCTGCGGCACTGTGGCCCCACTTCCACCCAGCAGCCCCGGCCTCGCGGGCACCTGGCAGCCCCGGCCCCATGGCCCCTCCTCCACCTGGCAGCCGCAGCCCTGCCGGCTCTCCCCACGGCTCTCAGTTCGCACTTCCGGGTTGGCAAATTTCCGAACTTTGTCCATTATATAAGGCACACCAGACTATAAGGCGCACTTCTGGGTTCGGGCCAAATTTTTTGTCAAAAGGGTGCACCTTATAGTCGTGAAATTACTGTAATTCTCCTTTCAGACACAGTTCTCTGAGACGAAAAACAGCTTAATAAATCAAATTAGCACGTTCTTCATTATTTTTAATCCACTGAACTTCTATGTAATGTCCCTATTTCCTATTAGATGAAAAAGAATTTTTAATACATTTCAAAATTATAGAATGTAGACAATAAATGCTACAGTTTTTATAGCATTTATTATTGTGTGGAATTGTGGTTAATGAAAGTACAAAATATATTCACAGATCCATATAAATATAGCTGAAAGATAATTTGATGGGTCAAACAGCCTTTCATTTAATGAATTATAAAATCAATTTATATTTTGGTAATTTCTCATTCTAGTTCTTTAACATCCCCTTTAAGCAGTGGGATGGACTGTCTATGTACATAATAATTCATCCTTCTCTTAAGCTGTATTACAGTTTTAGCTTTAACATTACTTCCAAGGAAGTTGTTGACAGCTTGAAGAGAGATTGGAAGACAGCAAGAAGACATAAGACTAGAAGATTTAAGGACCATGAAGTTTGACCTAGCAAGAAAGTCTAAAATACTGGATATATTTAACCTAGGAAAGATATGGGAAGGACACTGGGTTGTTATAAAAAAAAATTGCCATTGGGAGTGTATGAAAAACAATTTTAAAAAAATATAAATGAAGGGCACTCTTTAATTCCATAGCACCAGAATCATAGGAAAAAAACCACTTGCATTAGAACTGCAGGTGTAAAAGCTCAGTTTTCATAATGCAGACTTTTTTTCTGAAGTCAAACATAGTAAGTCACTAGGACTGCTGAATCTTTACACAATCATTTCCCTGGAAAGAGGCAAGAGCATTTTCTTATCCTTTCCCTTATTCTCTAATTTAACTGGTTTTGTTGCACAGTATTTAGCAGTACAATTGCAACTAGGGCCACAGCTGTATTAAACTAGCTATTAAAGATACAGATATTTTTTAGATACAGATGAACATGTACTTGAATTTTCAAATATTGTTAACAGAAGTCTGCAAAAGAATGACACAAGTGAAAAACTTGCATGACCCTACTTGTCTTAAAAAATTGCTCTGGCTGTTACTGTCATAGATCTTTAGATTAACAAAGATGCTTACTCTAAAATGATACCCTTGTGCAACCCAATTATTTTATAAATACATTTGGTAACAGCTTGCTATAGGATAGTTTTAAATGTACTTTTTTCTCCCCTCCCTCTTTTTTTTTTCTTTTTTTCCCCTTTTAATGTGTGGTAAAGATGGATTCATAAACCAAGAAAGATTGCTGTGAAATTCCAAAACAATATAGTATGAAGGATCTAATGACCTTGTCAGCAGCACGATTTGAATGACATTTTATCTAAGTAATATTTATATGCATCTGGATAGAGGCTACTAAAGAACTCATGGAAGCCATCACAATTCATGTAGATGATTATATCTTGACAGGTGTAATCATTCAACATTGCTTGCTCCCTTCTCAGGCTAAGCTAATTACCACCGCAGCTTCCCTGCTACCAGAATGCAGGCAAACATCCCTGCATACACTGTCCTGTGCATTGCAGGTGCAAGTATAACACCTTCAAAAGTATATTGGGCATTTTTAATAGTCTGAAAAGCAATAAATCTGTAAATGTAATGAAAAGTAATGAAACTTGGGGAGGAAAATGTTTAAATAGCTTCATGCTCTTCTCCACAGTTTGGATTGAGGTTGGTTTTGATAGTGGACATGTTAAATGGAAAAGAAAAACTCCTAACGTTTTATCACTTCTAGTGATTTTATTGGTGACACAAAGTAACTCTAAAACGTCAATTTGTGAAATTTCACCTGTAAGAGCTTCAGTCAATGTAAAGAATAATGAAAATTTCAGTAAGCAACTCAGTAAGCAGTAGTGCAACCTGAGCTTTTTATTTACTGGACATTTTTATTAATATCAATGAAATTTCATTGTTCCAAACATATTACTGCAACTCAGAGTGTGTAATTGAATAGCTGCATTATATCTAGTTAGAGTAATTATACAAAACTGTCCATATAAATGTGTGATGTTCAGCTTAGTAGGCATATAGCAGTGTGATTTCACACAGCAGATGCAGCTTTGCAAACACATAGTAAAGTCAGACTTTATGTCAGTCAACTTTTTCCTGCACGATACAGACACATTAGAAAGCATACACACAGGGATTAAAGTATTTTTTAAATGGTTGGAAAATTAATTATATTCTTGGAAGTATATCTAATTAAACACAAAGGTGCAGGAATTTCTTAGTTTTCAAAATCACCTCTATTCAGGATGTCTTTCTCATTCCTTCGATTATTTTTCTTTAATAAAAGGAGCCTGGAATACTTAAGAGAGACCCTTAATGCTTCAGACTTAACATGCAACCTGACCAACTTGTGACTCCTCTTATTTCATCCTGCATAAAATGTCAGTTCTTAACAACTGCACCTCTGGGTCCAGTAGCTCATTCACACTGAAAATATTTCAACAACTGAAAGACAACAGATGCCAGGTATTGGCAGAGTGGAGATGAAATAATAGGGGATTTAGAAATCAACACCTATCAGAAAACCATACAAGTATCCAGTCAGATCAGATCTGTTGCACCTTCAGTCTTTGTATAGGTTAAAATAACTCTAAAAAGAATGGAGTGCGAGTGATATTAGTGTGATTTGTCAAAAAGCATCAGTTACTAAAAAAACCTTTTGAAATTAAAGTCCTTTTGTGTTTTGTAACACTCAGACACTCAGGTGGCATAAATTAATGCAGAAAGCTATGGTAAAACATAGCTAATTGATGACTTTTTGACAAAGAAGAGTTCCTACAAATACAAGTATGTTGAAAACATGACCTTTAAGGCCAATGTTGTACAGCAGAACAGCAAACCCATTTGCTAAATTCTGGTATTTTTGGGAATTTGCCTCCTCTACAGTGCAGAGCTAAGTACAAAATACATGGATGTGATACACAGAAATATATCTGCTGGGATTTTTACTATGTCAGAATTTACAAATCTTCATGTTAGAAATGTATTTAAGTATTGATTCTTCCTCCATTATGCTGAATGGAAATTTGTTGATAAACACTGCTAATAAAATGAGTGGCTTTCTAAATATTATCATCATTGAAAGAACATAATAAAAAATATTTTATTTCTCTGTGCTTTCTGTGTTCATATCAAAGTCATTAATGCTACTTCCACTTTAAAAGAATGTTGTAAAGAATAGTTAATATCCATAAATAAAATCGACAAGATTTTTGTAATTTCTAACCATAAAATTGATTCTTGTGATAAAAACAAAGATGAAATCTTGAGTTACTCAATACCTTCTTGACTTGGTCTTTCTTGATCCCATCTGTTCAATGGCCTTCTGGTCCCTGGGGCCAGTGCCAAAGTGAAGTTTGCAGCTCATGGCAGAAGATATGTAGTCCAGAGGGAAGCTAGAGGCCACTGAATGCAAACTCCATTGCACCAGTCCATGGAACTAGGTGGGAAGTTTCCAATGCTAAGCTAAGGAGAAGCTTAAAGCACTGCTTTTACTCTGCCTGAAACACAAAAGGCCAAAGAGAGTGTAACTTATGCCTTCCACGGCCCAGTGATTGGCTGGTGAAAAGATGAAGGCAGGCTATTCTTGGAAGCATGCTGAGAAAGGATGAGAGCTAACAAACAAGGTGCAACAAGGAAAATTCTGATTACATGGAAGGAAAAAATTTTCCACTGTGAGGTTGCTCTGACACTGAGACAGGCAGCCCAGAGGGGTTTGGACATACTCAGACCTGAACTGAGCAAGGCCCCAACCAATTTTGTTTTAGGAAGTTGGTCCAATTTTGAGCAGCAGGTTAGATAAGATAATCTCCAGAGGCTCTTTCCAACCAAAGCTGTTTTATGATTTTCTGATTTTATGAAATGCAAGCTTAGCTACAGCCCCATTTTTCTAGGACAAAAGGTTATATAAAAATTCAATGTTATTTTTTTATTATGTATTGGTTTCAGATGACTAACAGTTGTGTCTTCCGTGTAAAAAATTCAAATGCAAATTTTCAGTTTGTGAAGCCTCTAGCTCATCTGGGAGAGACCTTCTGTTCTAAAGCTGTGAGTCAGGAAGCTCTGCTCTTGAAGTGTTGCACATGTGGCCAACTATTTCAATATTCAAAGAAACGTGACCTCTTTCAGTCCATGTTTTTATTATTCACGCTGTCTTTACCCAGAGTGTACATACACAAACAAAGAGAAGAAGCCAAGGTCAGGTAGGGGCAAGCAAAAGATCTTATTAAAACAAGAAACAGACAAAAAATTGAAAAAATCTTAAAGAGCAAGCTTAAAAAGCAAGAGGAAACTTGTTTATAGTAGTAAGAGGAAAATAACATCTGCTTAACTGTAAAGCATCTCTAAATAAAGTTTTTGGATAGCCCATTTGGCAGCTGATGTGATCCCTGACATCTTAAGGACCAAGACATGGTGCAGCAATGTAAATGGAACTGATTGTATGTGCAATTATCTCAGAGGGCTACAATAATGCTGCAATTCCATTACTTAGGAGACCTCAAAGTCGCTCATTTTTATATCCATTGAGCAGACCATGCCAGTTTGGGACCTCTAGGCTTCAGTATGGACAACCCTAATTTTCTTTGGTCTGAAACCTGTAGTAAAACAAACCAATTAGCTGTGGTTTCTGATATTATGATTAGTGGCATAAAGAAGGTAGAGGGGCCTGGACTGTACTTCTATCTAAAAACCAAACCACCAAACCAAATATCTTTTGATATTTCACTTTGTCTTTTACTAAGGCTGAAAGGGAAAGCTTTTAGTGACTAGCAATGAATTCATTTTAGGAACATAAAGTTAACTCTGTGTTATCTTCGTGGTGACAGACATTTCTGGTTATGTTTCACATTCTCCCAAAACATAAAACACCTTGAATTTCTTCTGTTTGCCATTTGCATGGCTTCCCTTTACAGAGCTATAGATATTTGAGTTTCTCAAGGTACTGTCTTTTTTCTCTGGAAAGAATTTTAATCTATGTACATATTAAGGATAATGCTCCTATGTTCTAGAAAGACAGGCACTGAAGGTGGGGTATGAAAAGTTGCTCTGACCATCCAGGACTGCTGGGCACTTTACACTCTTGCATGCAGTGACTGCATGGGCTTGTGCCAGCTCAGCAGAGCACTCACAGTTAGTTCAGTGTTTTGTAAAAATGTGGATGATACAGAACATGCACCTAAGTTCTTTCTCTAAAAGCTCAGAAAGAAATACAAATACTGCAGCTTCACTCAGTGAAGAGTTTCCTACTTAACTTTGTATGAGATGCTCTGTCAGGTCATATGGCTGCCTAGAGGTGGAAACACTTCAACCTTATCAATCAATGCAATAATAAAAAACATGAAAAACATGATAGAACTTGAACTTGAAGAAATAGTTAGTAGCAAATAATTATTTGAAATGGTCTTAAAAGAAAGTTGAACACATCCGGGATGCTATTAGCAAACTAAGTCCAGACTTCTAAGATCAAATAATTACATCAAAGTTTAAGTACAAAAGAAATTCCATGAAAGAGAAGATACTCCAACAGTTTCTGACACAATTTAAACATCTCTGGCTTCCTCATCCATGAGAAATTCCATAAGCAGCTGAATAATTTTCACAAGAACATTAAAATCTCATTTCCACTGATATTGTACAACCAAGTCACAAAGTAATCACTAATCAATACTACTAAAATGGCACTTCACTTTCCATTTTAAAGCACTAGCAAATAAACAGGTGTATGAAAAGGGAATTAATGTTCAGAAAGTTTAAGGTTCTTGGAGCTTCACCTACAAAGACTAGAAGTGCCAGAATACCACAAAATCCCATAAGGATTTGCAATTAGTATATGAGGAACATCATGTACATTATGGTGTCACATTTGAATATTGTGTGGTGTTTCAAATTTAGAATGGTCTCAAATCCCTCAGATGTTCACTGATGGCCACATACACTTCAGTGTAGAGTACATGTGTGGTTTTGACTTGTCAGTAGATGAATGGGAGGGATATACCTAAACTCCACTAGAACTGAATGAATTCAATAGTATAAAGAAGGACAAATGAATGTTATATTGTATGCCACAGAAACTAAAAATAAAACAAAGCAGAGATCAAGGTCAGAATAATTGGAGTAATATCCTTAATTTAAACTCTATTGAAAAAGTCCCCAGCTACAAACAATTTTGATTGATTAACAATACCTAATCTACTGGAGGTCGGCCACTTAGCTAGCTAATTTTATTTATCTATATTTGCCACTAGGATAAAGAGTTTGTGACATATAACATGCTTTAAGCAAAAGTCTATCTTTACCAGCTGTAAGGCAATCTTGACAAATGTAACAAACTATTGCGGGTGGAAGTGCTGTGTGAAATGAAAAACTTCCTTATTCTGAAGGCTAGAGGTGGATACCAATAATGTGAATGTAGTGAACTCAGGCCAAAGGAATATCCAGTTACATATAACAAGCAGAGCTAAAAGTTTGAAAATTTACCTCTTGGAACTAAAGAAAATGTTTAGTGTGAAAATATTTGATGCAAACACATGAGCAATTTTGAAGTCTGGCGAATGAAATAAAAGAAGTGAAGAGAAAGAGAAATACCAAATGAATACGGGAAAAGATGAGACAAGTAAAGCAAGCAGCTGCAGTATGAGTAAATTTTACAAAACAGAGAGATGACTTTGAGAGAACAAAGAGGAAAAATTTGATGTTATCTGAAAAAGTCAAGTAAACCTCTTTTCAAAAGAGCAGAAATAGTAACTTCCTTAGAGTTAATTGAGAAAAGGCAGTTTTCCATAGGGACGTCACAGCTACAATTTCAAGTATGAAGCAAGAAACGAGGAAACAAGTCACGTTCTATTTTCAGTTGCATCCCAGAATACAGACACATTCAGGGATCAATTCCCATACTAACGCCTTCAGGGAAAACAAGTTGTACAAATTGCTCAGATGAAGCAGTAGGAAGTCAGGGTTTCAATGTACAACTCCAAGCTTCACATCAATACACACATGAGAGAATGACAATGGACATGGCATTTAAAGAGGACAAAACCTGGCTGCATTAAGCCAATCTGTCCTGCCAAGACTACATCTTTATATAAATATAGTCAATTGATATCGACTGACTCATCAGAAGTAAGTCACACACTTCCCAGGTACGTGACTTTCCACTGGCTGTGGGAGAGAAAGGTGAGTCTCCCCTGAACACGGGTATATCTGCTTCTCCAATTTAATGAACAGAGTGTCTACAGGTGCTCATAGACATGTTTAAGGAAAGCCACTGGTAAGAAAATGACTCATTCTTACATTCCTTACCCACACCAAACAAATCCAGTATATTCAATAAATTTTAAAAAGGGCCAGGAATGGGTCAAGGAACGAAATTATTCTCGTAACTCAAAGACTTTTGGAAGTTTTACTATTTATACTTAAAATTAAAAAAACTAAACTTATGGGCCCTAATGCTTTGTAATATCTCCTCCTCCCTCCAAATTAATACAATTATAAGTCCATAATCTATCTTTTTCAATAAGCCTAAATGACATACTGAAAATCTACAGTGACCTCACAATTACCCATAAAGATTTATGATTTTGTTTCAATTTCAAAGAACATTAATCTCCTTTAGTTATAGGATGTCCAGATTATCTGGAATTAAGTTTAGCTTTTAAATGTCACATGGACTTCTGCCATACATTTTACTATTTGACTCTTAAGTTTTAGTTCCTGTACACTGCAAGGAACACACTGTATAAACAGTAACTGAGTGGTTTTTTGGTCAGTTGTTTTTTTTTTTAATACAATAGTTATATTGAAACCCAGAATCAAAATTAGAGATGCAGACCAAGTCAAAAATATTGCATATTTTCTCTTCTTCCTGACAGTCAATAAGCATACTTCTAATACCTGTTTTACGTCAGCAGTCAGATGTTCATAAAGGATTTTGCAATTTGCTTATTTTCTTGTTTTACTCATGAACTTCTCCAGCTGCTACCCACACTGCACAGTTGGCCACTGACCTCAGTGCAAGTGCCAGAAAAACAGCTGTGAAGACAATATTATTTATAACTATACACACCAGAAATAAAAATTGTCTTAAAATTTAACTACGATATCTTATAAGTAAGGCTTACAATTCTAACTACAGTAAATTCATGATTATAAGCCACACAATTTTGACTAAAATTTTGGTCTGAACCCAGAAGTGCTGCTTATAATGAGGTGCGGCTTATATATGGACAAAGAATGAAAAGTTGCTGTTTTAGTTTGGAGGACAGGTGTCTGCTGAGAAAGGCAGGAGCTTCTCTTTGAAACGGAGAATGTAAACCCCCTCCCTCCAAATTATTATAATTTTGAAATCAAGGGGCTCTCAGGCAAAGATATGGGAATTAGGAATAACAGTTCTTTTCTAGTGAAAATAAAATAGGAATACAGTACTACAAAGAAACAAACTCCAAATCCTGACAAAGTCAGGGTACAACCTGACACCCCGTCAGGCAGGGTGTTGGTAGCAGTCACATTAAATGGTGGTTGCATCCTCTTGCAGTGACAGATGTGATTCAGTTGGAGCAGTGCTCCCGTACAAGGTGCAGTTTCCCTCTGGAGGTCCAGTGGTGATGTGGAGAAATTCAGTTTTCCTCTGGAGTCCAGTGGAGAAAGGGGCTACCTTAGTGTCCCAAAACCTCTGTTTTTATCTTGGTAAGAAATGTTGGGCTCTTTCCCCTGGCTGGAGCAACTTCCAATGGGATGAAGTAATTTTATCAGTCAAACAGTGGGATTCAATGGGTCATTAGCAGAAAATGACTCGGAGGAAGGATGGGTTGTGAAAAGATAAAGAACAATGCCCCACCTGGTTTCAATGGATGGCCCATTAGCAGAATATCTCACACAGAGATAAGGATCACTGCCCCCACGCTCAAAAGATGGTGATAGAATAGATACCTTTTATCACACTCTGTATTGTAACCCAAGACAGTTGCCGACACCCGGATGTGCAGCTTATAATCAGGTGTGGCTTATAATTGTGAAATTACTGTACATTTCTAAAAGCAGATGAAACCTCTGAACTTCCTAATTACAATTACTAGGTAGAGAAAGTCCCATCGGAGGCAACCTTTTTGAGCTTTGAGAAACTTTGGCTCATATGAAGTTTGAATGACATGATGCCTGATAAAATATTGTGCAGAGCAATAAATTTTTCACAGTGATGCAGACATGATCTACATATTTCTTTAGAACTTGTCCTATATACACTAAAAAGTTGTTAGGTACATGACTGCAGAGGCTGATCATTTTAGTTCCATGGATTTTCTGTAAAGAGATTTGCTGGCTAATAGATCTGGCTAATTAAGCACTGTCAAATATGCCATGGGTCAAGGACACAGTTGTAAAAAATTCCTAGCCTCGAACCAATTTACTCCAATGTGCATTAGGTCAGTAATATTTTGTTAACTTAAAATTAACTATGAAACTTTTGTAACCATAGGATGTGAAAAAGATTAAAACAGATGCTTAACAATGAATTGGTGGTCACGAAATGCAACAGCTTGACAGATGACATATTGTATATATGTTGCCACTTTGGTAATATTACCTGGATTTGTGCTGAAAGTGTTCATGGCTCGCAACACTTTATTCATTTTGCTTTGCTTTCTCCTTTCTTTCCACTTGCAAGCTAACTGAAATTCTTGATGTAAAGAAATCAAATAATTCAAAGAGAAACACAAATAAAATGGATACACAGCATCTCACTAGTGCAAAATCATTATACCGTCAACAGTACTCTATCATTTACAAGAAATTTAGAAATCCAAGTTATTTCATGGAAAATACATGAGGAAAAGTTCATGGTCAAAGATCCAGGCCGACTTTGAGGGATAGATAAAATCAGAGTTACAAGTGAGTTATGATACAGATCTCTGAAAATCAAAATAATTTTCTCTTCTTTTTTTTTTTTTTTTTTTTTTTCTGGTGACTATTTTTAAATTTAGTTATTGATGTTAAAGAGAAACATTATTTCAGTCTAATCTCCTTGAATTTTTTCTCTTGCACAGGTTTCAATTTGCTACTCAGCCTAGAAAAGTTTAGACCACATTTCAGACAAATTGTTAGTGAATGTATCAGTCTGTTGGTCTGAAGGGAAATTGGGTGAGATCCAGATTCAGTTTACAAACGAGAAAAAAGAATTCCTATTCTTCCATCTAATTTATGAAAAATAATCAGTTTATCCAGCACACCACTGTATATTTGGTTACATTTTCCTGAACCATCTATCATACTAGATACTTCATTGATTCTGTTATGAGTAAAGGTAAAAGAATAGAAAAATTAAAACCTAGCAAAACAATGCTCTCTATAAGCACAAAGATCTCTATCTTATACAACTAAAAATATTTTTCTAATTCAGCTTTCTAGCAGCTCAGCTCTGGAGCTTTAATTCTACCATGAGGTTGAATATATCTGGATCAAAAAATAACCCTTTTTTATGTGCCATGTGATACTCAGGTTCAGGTTTACTTGAGCTGATTAATAGATAATGAGTGTTTGGCACAACTGCTTAAGACTCACATCCACCCAAAGTTGGATGTGCGGAGCTGAATGTTCACTCCTGTAATCAGATTCTAGATACTACCAACCAAATGCTGTGGTTATGTATTTTACACACACATGGATTTGGTATTGTCTCTGTAAAGTGAGTTCAACATTGAAACAAGAGGGGCTAGTGTAGAAAAATGGAAAATTGTGTATCAGAAATTGGTACACCGTAGAAAAACCACAACAAGTTACACCTAAATAAATCATGTGGAATGTGCCTTATCTATTGCTAACTTTAAAGAGAGGGAAACGCATGCACAATTTCATACACTGTTTAATAAGCAGGGAAAACAGAATAAAATATAAAGTTTTTAATATACCGAACCATAAACCTCTTATTATTAGCATGCTCTCTTATAGCCTTAGTTATTAACCTACACAGGAATTTGAACAGCTTATGTTTCCCCTTCAAGACCTTGCTGCATTTTGCTTTGTTTTGCATTACATTAATTATGAAATATTACATAAAGCTGACTGCCACCATTTAAAATTCCTCAATTCTACACTTAGATCTTCCAAAATAAAAAGAAAAAAGCTAACAACAAATAGTTACTCATTCTGTTACTGTATTTTATTCCAGATCCATGTTTGGAAAACCAAACACAGATTTTATGAATAATAAAATCATTAAAAATAAAATTGACCTTAAGACAACCTTTCCCCCAAAAATAATCTAAATGAGGAAAAATTCAGAAAAACATAATCAACATAATAAAATTTCAACATCTAAGGTAATGTTTTGTGGTTTTGGAATATTCTTGATAACCATAGGGTTGCATAGGGGACCATCTAAGTACACATGCATTTAGAGCTCTTGGCTAAACTATCTAAAAATAGCAAAGCAGATAGCCTGTCAGCAAGGCATTGTTAACTTTTGTTCAATTCTTTCTAATATTTATAGCTTTTGGATTGAAAAGGGCACAACAAGCATTGTGCTCCTATAGTCACCTTCTCCTTTCTTCCTTTTCCTTGTGTGTGATGACAATCCTTTCCAAAACAGCAACTTCCTTCAAATAAAAGAAGCACTTTCAATTTCTTCATATGTTTCCAATTTTCAGTAGCAATTTCTCTCATATGGGTTTGGACGAGTTAAGACTTAAGCTGCGCTTTCTGAATTATTGAGTAAAATATCCCACATAAAAGACCCATGGAGAACTGCATAACAGCAATTAATGATACAGGATTTTCATTATACATCTCAGTAGCTCCTGAGACTTAGTATTTCTCCTAGAATCTGTAAAATAGTTTTTGTTACAGACCATGGGTTCAAAATAGTAACTACATTATTACTGGAATGAAAAAATAAATGCCAAATTGACATGAACTGTAATAATATTTTGCTCTGTCTTTGCCCTGGTCTCTTAATGAAATAAATTTCATTTAGTATATGCAGACACTACAATAGTAAATATATACAGTAATTTCACGAATACAAGCCGCACGGACTATAAGCCGCATCTCTGGGTGTTGGCAAACATTTCGTTCTTTGTCCATAAATAAGCCGCACCCGAGTATAAGCCGCTCTGTTGTTCACAGCGAGGACCCGCATGCAACAAATTTGCCAAATAGTAACAGAACCGCGGTAGGGCAGAGTTTACTGGCTCAGCTAAGGCTGTGCAGGCTCGGCCTGCTCGGGGTTGCCGACGGGGCCAGGTGGCCCAGTTCGGCGCTGCCACTCCGGGCCGGCCACCGCTGCCACTGGGCTCGGCCACCCCGGCCCGGCGCTGTTCCGCGGTGGCAGGCAGGGACGGAGCCCGCTGGCACCCGCGGTGGCGGCGGCGGGTGGGGACAGAGCCTGCCTGCTCCTGCTGCAGCAGCGGCGGACGAGGACAGAGATTCCCCGCTCCCGCAGCGGCAGGCAGGGATGGAGCTTCCCCGCGCCCGTGGTGGCGGTGGCGGGTGGGGATGGAGCCTGCCTGCTCCTGCTGCAGCGGCGGCGGGCGGGGATGGAGCTTCCCTTCTTACCCCACAGGCCGTGGGAATGGCAGCACGGAGCCCCTGCCTTCCCCCCAGGCCGCGGGGATAGCAGCACGGGGCCCTCGCCTCCTCCCCAGGCCGCGGGGAAGGCAGCACGGGCCCCTCCCCTCTCTCCCCCGGGCTGCGGCAGAGGAGGAAAGGAGAGACCTCTCCCGCCTCTCTCCCCACCCCTCATGCTGCCTGCAGGGTGCCAGCTCCACCCACGGCGCAACAGCGTAACAATTTGTAACAATTGCGAAATGCCGGCTTTTACTGGCAAGTTGCTCGACTCGGTACCTCGGTTTCCACTTCTGGGGGTGGAAATGTCAGAAAATTATTCACATATTAGCCGCTCCTGAGTATAAGCCGCTTTTCCGGTTTGGGAGCAAAATTTTAGTCAAAATGATGCGGCTTGTATTAGTGAAACTACTGTACCTTAAAATTTAGGAGTCAATGCATGAAGAACTCAATTTGACAAATACTTTATTGAACAGCTTTAGCAGCCAGTAATGTGTACCTCCTACTTAATTCCTTCAAAATGTCTATAACATTAGGAACATCACTTATTTCCTCAAGTGAATATTGAAAGGCTTCATAAGAAAAAGATATTTCTGAACGAACTCTAGCATTCTAACCAGAATTTTTTCTTTTATTTGCATTGAAATATATATTTGTCTATAAATTATTATTGAATAATAAGATAAGATTAATAAACAAAGGAAAATACTATCTATAACATTTAGAAATCTTTCTGTGCTGAAAAAAAGGTAACCTACCGTGTAAAGTATTAGCAGGTGTGTATCTAAACTGTGGGACTGTTGCTGCAATTCTTTTATATAGTCAGGTTTCTTCTGTCTACCTTTATTATGTTCAGATTAGACAGGTAAAAACACTTGTGCTTTTCCTAGTACGCATTTTTGCCATTCAAGTATACCATGCTGTCATCTTAAACCACACGCTTTTCTCCATTCTGATGCAATCTCAAACTGGTTATATTGCTTTTAGTTTTAAACTTAGAGTCACTATTTAAGCAGAGTGGAAAAATAATCCCAGGATATACTGAGTATCAGGCTAAATTTACCAAAGGATTTTGTCTTCAGTTTTTACTTAGAAAATATGCATTTAACCATAGATAATTAAAGATAGTGAAATTTCTGATTTTCTGCCTCTCAGCTTCTCACTTTCCTCTCTCCATACCGTCCACAGCTATGCAAAGTAATTCCAGGTTGATAAGAACAAATGCTGAAATAATTCCCAACTTCAGAACAGTGCTATCAAGGCTATTGGGAACACAGTGACATTTTCTGCAACCTAGAATAGATACACTTAAGAAAGAAGAAAAAATGCTGTGCTTATTTTAATTTACGTACAGTAAGTCCAAAATAGACATTTTTATCTGAAGATGTGAATAAATGCATTATTTAGAACTAAACTTGTGCTGCACATTGTTTTTGGAAGGGGTCAGTCTGCATGACACGTGCAACTGAAAAAAAACTGTCTAGAAAGCCAGAGATGCCTTTCAGTTAAAACAGTCATGAAAATAAGAGACAGGCCACAACTTGTTTTGTTACAAGCTTGCTGAACCCTCATAAAGCTGAATACATGAGAAAAATGCTAATCGTCAGTTAAACTAAACTGCTGGAAAAATTATCTGTCCTTTAAGGCAAAAAACAGCCTAAAATCAGATCATGTGAACAAAAAATATAATGGTTGTGCCAAGAGAAGGCAGAAGAAAATTAGCAATTAAAAACCAAATGTGATTGTTGGACAACAGAGGAGGATTGACATATGCAATCCAGCAATTGCATTTCAATTTCTGCAATAGATAATTACATGTTAGGCTCTAAAGGAGTTTCCTTTATAAAGCAATCCCTTTATCATCCATTATGTATCCCTTGCAGGGCATACAATGAAAAAACTCTCCTTTTTCTTGCAAAGACTGAGCAATTACTTCTATATAGATATCCTGGAATCAAAATACTGCTCCACACAGTGAAGCCCTTATCACTTTTTTTTCAGTCAGTCAAAATCTACTATGACGTCTATGAAAACTGCATTAGCTTTAAATAACAGTCACATGTGTTGAGATTTTAATTGGAATGCTAAAGGCTGAAAACAAACTAGTAACTCCAAAGTTACAATCTTTTCCACCTAATTTTTGGCAGCCTTTTCACATTTTCATAGACATTCCTTCTTCCGGAAATAGAACTACCAGGAACAGAACCTCAGTGGAGATGTATTTGTTTGTCAGAAAGGCTACTCAGAGTGCATGAAATTCTAGGGGAATTCCTGGTTTAACTTCTTTTATTGATGGTACTAAATCAGAGCTGCTTGATATCTTCTGCTCCTAAGACCACCCTCTTCTACTGTCTTCCCAGGAACTCCAGTTTGGCTCTATTAATTTATTTAATTCAAAGCCCTGCCTTTGAGCACCTTTAAAGAAAATATCTACCTAGCTAAAGCATCATAATCAGATCAAAACATTAAAAGGGAGGAAGTTTTCCAAAGAGTTTCCATGAGTATGCCTGTTACATGCAAAAGTACAGCCCATCCTGTTACAGTATACAAGTTGTTGGGGAACCACAATGTCAGAATTCGCTGATGCAAATTCTTTTGGGGACAAATTTACCATTATTTACTCCAGTCATAGAGAAAATTCTTCCTATGAGAAGCAACTGACTATTGCAGTTGCTTTAGTTCCACTGTCCCAGGTGATCTACTAAAAACTCCAAAAAGCCAACATGCAAACTGAACATCTTGCTACAGTAGAAAAGCATGGGCAGTTATAAATTCCTCTCAGATTCTGCTTTGGAGAACAGTTCCAAGCTGTCTAACAAAAAATAATTAATCCCAGTGTAAATACTGACAACAAATAACTCTGCTGCTGCTGTTGTAAAATACTGTCCAAAAATATAACTAAAGAAGGTCTAATCCAGAGATTATATTAAAAGATACTTGCTAGCCAGGTGTATTGCAGTATTGCTACTGGAAGCACCAGGCATTGGTGAGAAATGGAAAGCAGAGACCTCATGGCCTGGATTACCCTGGCAGTTTCATCTCCACATCTGGTTTGCCATATCAGCACCATGCTTTCCTGGTATTACCTCACTGCTGCTTTGTGCTCATAGAAAAGGACACATAGAACATTTTAAACAGAACAAAATTACAAATAGTTACAATAATTCTGAATCAAAGAAGTCTAAAAATATCCTATGCTGAAGTAGCTACTCAAAAAGGATCAGTCGGAGATTGAGTATTCAAGGAAAGCAGTCTGAATTCAGATGGCACATCTGTAAAAAAGGCACTATAACAACGAATTGTAGAAGATTATAGCAAACAGGATTATATCTCTTTAGTTGATGATGTAGTGGGGGCTCCAGTATGATATTAGAAAATCTATGCTGTCTATAGCATGTTTCTTATGCCAGAAAAATGGAAGGCAGCAAATGTGACACCAACACCTAAGGCAAGTCTGGAGAGTTAGTAAGACTAGCATACACCATTTCTCTGAGCTCTGTACATCATTGCCAGAGACAGGCTCCCAGCCAAGAAGGTTCTTCAGAGTGACACAAATACTAGTTTTGAGTATAACTAGTTTTGCTCATTGAAAGCCTGAGTTGTTCAGTCACTGCTTCCTAATACTTGCTTGGTGTGGCTTGGGTGTGGCTTGAAAGTTCTGCATTTTTCCAGTTGAGTCTGATAAAGCAGACTGTGAAAAGGAAACCTGTTCTGCTTGTGCACACCAACACCAGTGTGTGTTCTACAGACAGTCGCACCCAGATGATAAACTGTGGGCTATAGTCAGTCCTGTTACTAAGCACTTATTGCCAAATTCTTGGCAATTATTGCCCAAAATAAATGTTAGAGGTAAACACAAGGTGAATCAACAAAAAAGATCATTATCTCTCTGAGATGTCCAGTGATCATATTCATGAGACTGTGGCTCCAAATGTACAGCAGATAAAAGCATTTGAGGTCATCTCAGAATAAAACTAATTAAACCCTGTATTAGAAAATTATTTGGGCTTGAGCCACATCCAGTGCTGCAAAAGGCTGTAGCCAATGTGAATTGAATTCAGGACTGTGGGATTTGAAAACTGGTAAGTCATGTTACTTACACAAGTGTTGTTTAAACTCGGCAGCCAGTACAGATGTGATATAAGGTTAAGTCCATCAAGATTTATACTATAGAGCTAGGATTTCAAAGGAAAACATGGGTAAAACTTCAATACCCATAGATCTAAACAAAAAAACCCTCATATAATGCACTAGATAATAAACCACAAAGGAGGCTTAGAGGAAACTGGAATGTGCAAAGGATCTCATCTTAAAGTTACTTAGTTGCTCTGAGCAGTAAGTATACAAAGTAAGTATACAAAGCCATTACACTAAATGTAACTATTGGGATGTAGGTAAGAGTATTCCCAAATGGATAATGGATGTCATTTTCTATATTCGTAATGTCTTTGCCACATTAAAGAGTCAGACATAGGCTAATGGATAAATACTGGACAGTAATTCAGTAAACTCTGTCCCTAAATCCATCTGCTTGTTACACCTTGGGATATCTCTAGCTAAAGCTCAATTACAACTTCATATGTTTGAGGAATAAAAACTCTTCACTTGCTTACTTGTACCTTTCATTTGCTGCTAAACAACCTTCCATCCTCTTTGAAGTGATTGTCAGGACACAAATTCACTGCAGGATACAGAGCATAACCTTGGAATATGCTGCAGTACTATGCCATAAGGAAGAATTTATTCACTGAAAGGATTGTCAAGGATTGGAACAGGCTGCCCAGGGAAGTGGTGGAGTCACCATCCCTGGAAGTGTTAAAAAAACAACTGGATGAGGCATTTAGTACTATGGTTTGGTTGATATGATGGTATTTAGTCAAAGGTTGAACTCAACAATCTTGGAGGTCTTTCCCAACCTTAATGTTTCTATGATTCTATAAAACTAGCAAAGCCATAACCATCCTGATATCCCTCAATGTTTTAGGATCTTTCAGCATCTGCAAGCTGTGCAAGAAAGATGGCATTTAACAGTTGGAAAGTTCATGAAGCAATCTTAGTTGTAATACTATACTAATACTAATATAGAGAATTCCTTTTGTCCTTCACAGGAAACTGTTAACTGTTTTCATCTGGGTCCCACTACCACCATGCTTGGTGACATGGAAGACTTAAATGATCAGACACATCATAAAATGAAGGTATTTCCTAAACCTACATTACAACATATTTCCTAAACATATATTACAACATATGTTCTATGTTAGAAAAGAAGTTCACACAGTAAAACAAATTACAGTAATTTCACTACTATAAGGCACACCGGATTATAAGGCGCACTTCCGGATGTCCACAAATTTCCGAACTTTGTCCATATATAAGGCACACTGGACTATAAGGCACACTTTTTATTTGCAGTGAGGATCTGCGTGCAACAAAGTAACAAATTAGTAACGGAATAGCGCAATCACGGGGTTTACTGGCAGGTGCTCAATTTGCAAACATTTTTCAAGATTGGCATAGCCTTTAAATCCAGCCCCAGGCACCCTCCCCATGTGCGGGCCCCCGCACTCCCACCTGCCCCCGGCGCTGGCTGGCATGGCTGGTAAGGCATGGCTTGCGCCACAGCTCAGGGCTCCTGCTGCGCTGCCATGGCCCACATTTCCAGGTCAGCAAATTTCCCAACTTTGTCCATATATAAGGTGTACCAGATTATTAGGTGCACTTCTGGGTTTCCATCAAAATTTTATTCAAAAGGGTGCGCCTTATAATTGTGAAATTACTGTAATTCTTCAAGAAATGAACCATTAAATATCGGTTAATAAAAATAAATAGTATAAATAAAATACTGGTCCTCTTTAGAGTCAAGATGAATACTGTTTGACACCTGAGAGTGTCTGCTGTAAATGTCTGCCTCCTTTTGAAGTGTCCTCCCTCTTGGTTCCTATCGGGAATATTAACAACTTCCTGGTGAGGTCAACTACTACTTCTTCCCCAGGGAGAAGTGTCAAGAAGTACCAAAGTATACACTTTCATTTCTGTGGCACAGAAACAAAATATTCATTTCATATTGCACACACTTTCCTTAACCTCAAGGCAAGATGTCATCGGACTAAAAAAAGAAATATACTGCTTCCATGAGCACAAGGACTCAGTAACAGTGATCTGTCCTCAAAAGTATGGCCTTACAAAACACAGCTGCAGACAAGATTGATTCACTACCTGTTGAATTGTGCCATTCACTAGGATGGGTACTCACAGCCATGTCTGCTGCTGAAAAATATATGAGTCCAAAGCAGGTCAGGTGGTTGACTCGAAGCGAGGTAATCATTCCCTTCAGTGATTATTTGAGAAAAGGCCTGGAACTGACAAACTATCTGATGGATGAGGGGGGATGCTTTTCACCTTTTATCTTCCCAGCAAGGGCACTGCTCAAGGACTTGAATTACTTGCCAATTACAGCTCACTTTCTTGAAACAGGCTGAGGTCAAGACTCTAATCACCTTCAACTCGGTCCAAATAACCATGTACTTGGTTACTGAGACCATCACATTTTAAACAATGGAAAACACTTATACCAAAATAACTAAAGTTTCATTATATTTCTTTAATTATAATAGAAAATCCTCCATCAACAAGAAAAGAAAAATTTGCTTTAATCCAAACAGTGATACTGATAGTGTTGAACACGGTACTTGGAACTCCAGTACTCAACTTTCTTATTTTATGCATCCACATAACAAAGAGATGTCCAAAAGTGTTAGTGAATATAGAAAATATACCAATACTGAATTTGGTACTTTACCACTTCAATAAATATTCCCCACAGAGATTCAGAAAAATAAAAATATGTGATTGAAAAGTTATATTTTATTATTTTTCCTGACTGCAAAAATCTCTCTTTACAAATTAAGAGTTGTGATTCTGTAGGTTTATAACCAGAAGGAAAATCCCCAGACTCCTGTATCTTTAAGAAGGGGGAAATAAATAAATAAATAAATAAATAAATCTAAAGGAGAGAAAGTGGTATATTCCAAAGATGAAAAAATAGTGTACAACTTTATACTCACCTGTATTCATAAAGGTAAGCAACTACAGATAATTTTTTTCTACGTGTTAGTCTGATAACCCCAAACTAAATGGGACAGTTCTGAAGCCTAATTCAAGACTTTTTTCTTTGTTTGTTCATTTATTTTTTGTAGTAGACAAATTTAAAATGAATAAATCCACAGGAGACAGTGCACTTGTATTAATCCATATCAGACCTCACAGAAGGTCACATCTTTAGTATGGTTATTTAAAATGCAAAATAAAAACTACCAAAGCTTTTCTAATGTGCTCTTCTAACAAAAAAAAACGAATACAAAAACCCACAAAACCCTACAAAAACCCACCAAAATAAAAACCATAAAAGAGCAAATACTTTCACTCATATCTTTATTTCTGTGTAGACTCATTGATGGGAATATCTCTATTATACAAAAAAGTATAAGATGAGCTAATTATTGCTCAGCTCTATTAATGGCAACATATCAAGTATGGGCAAGGCAGGGATATTGTCTTACCTCTGATCTGTCAGAGATCAATTCTGAGTCCTTTGCACAGTTTTGAATATCAATTCCCCAAGAAGATTATTAATAAATGAAAAAGGTTCAGAAAAGACTTATTTTGAACTAGAAAACAAATGGTACAAGTGCTAAAGTAGTTTTACTTAATTTCTGAAAGAAAAAAGAGAAGTTCCTAAACACAGATGAAGTTAATCTACAAAAGATCTTTAGTTAATCTACAAAATCTTTAGCTTGGGTTTTTACAATGAGATTTACTTCTTAAACATGGAAGTTTTGGGTCTATCAATTTTTGGCTCAATCCAAAAATTGTAGCATTCAGAAAGTGAGCTTTTTATAACAAGTGTGTAAGGTAATAGTAAAGAAGCAAATAGAAAAAAACAGTAGCATTTAAAGTATAACTTTTAACATATTATGACCATTTTTACAATAATGACTCAAAGGTGAGCCATGTTCTCATTGAATGGGTCAGCAATTGAGTTGATCGAGAATATTCTCCTTTCTTAATGACTTCTTATTATTGCTGAACTATTAAATCAATTTTGATTGTGAGTGAAATACATTTTGTTGCATCTCAATTGTCAACCTGCAAAACAACAATTTCAGCATCCTATTCTGCCTTCCATTATACCCCTTTACTCCTGAGAACAATTACTTCTGTTTGCTAACCTGATTCATCTCAGACTACTTATCTAGCCATAAAATCGGCCAGAATGTGAACTCAGAGCTCTGTGATGAGTAAGAGGGAAATGAATGCGATTTAGATTGAGGTTGAATAAATACATCTGATGAACATAGTAATTTTTGTCAGAATGTATTAAAAAATTAGAAAACTCAAACAGCATAATTCCTTTTATCATCAGCTGCAGCTTACAAATGAAGTAAGGCAGGCCTCAGATGGACCTCCTATCCCTGGGATCTTACTAGGTGTTCAGTGGCAAACCTGATATTTGAAGGTACAGGTACTCCCACTATCTTGAAAATATAAATTTAAATCTCAGACTTCAAAGGAGGTAGCTCAGATGGCATATTAATATAATTTCAAAATTCAACATATATTTCCTCAGGCTAAATCAAATTTGACTCAGTGTGGGGAAAAAGAAGTTCTTTCCAATGAAAAAATAGTCAAGGACTTTACTGAGATGATAGATTACTTTCCAGGAGGACAGACTACATCCTCCTATAGAGAAGAATATGGTCTTATTCTCCAAGGGGTACAATACTCACTGCACTTGAACATTATGGATTATCTGCAGAAATTTTGGCTTTCCAGAAATATCAGGTTCACTAAACAAGATAAATCTCTGTCTGCTTTTTAGGTGCAGCTGTTAAGAATGGGATGTCACCATCAGAGAAACTTATGCAGGCAGCATCTTGGTTCTGTTGTTACTGAAAGTTCCTCAGACACAGGCAAGAAGTGGCTGTATACAGATTACTTTTTTCCACCAGCAGAAACTGTCTTTTCTGGTTATCTAGAGACACCCCATCACTTTGCAGAGACACTGTTAGAAAAAAATGCTGAGTATGAGCTTCTAGTACTAAAAGAATAGACCAAATTGTGGATGTACAAATGTGTGTTCTGATGGACCTACAGCAGCTGGTGAGCGTTACTCATATATTATAATATCATAATGCTTATATCCAATAAAGGTATCATCCTTAAAGTTCTCAACAACGCACTTCTCTGGTAACACTTTTTCTTTTCTATTTCACATATTGGGTTTATTTTCTGTGTTAGAATTTGGTATTAGTAATGAGAGTTAAACTAATAATCATATTTCTTTCGTGTAAAATTAGTGTTCCCTACAATAACTCACTGATATAATTAGATAAATAAGTATCTGATTAATAAGCATGTATTTACCTGATCTACTCTCCTTTTCTTTATCTCATATCATCAACAATAGAAAATAGCTCTTGTAGTCCACTTTGGATGATTGAAATTTTGTATGTTTACAGAAGAATATTTTTTGACTATTGATCCAATAAAGAAAATGTGCCTGGAGAACCACATATCTCTAGAGATATCACTGGGAAAAATGACTGCAGAAAAGAAAAACAGAATTTTTGTGTCAGATTAAATCATCTGCCTTATTAGATCTAGGCAGCATTCAGTCTGGCTAAACTGAACTTTCTACTAAGTGCTGAACAATTTATCACAAGAGAAATAGGTCAGATAAATAAAAGATGAATTATCCTATAAAAAATAATAAACAAAATAACAATGGCTAGACCACAAGAACGTCTCTAAACCTTAAGAAGATGTATAATTATTTCTACGCAAAAAAGACTGACGTTCTAAAGCTGAGGAATATTTTGAGTCAAGGTGACTGAAGGTAAAATCAGTCAGAAACATGTAATAAAAAATTAGGAATTCTGTAGGAAGATGTATTAGATAGACAAAATGTTGCAACCCTGCAATAAAGAGAGAAGCTTTAGTTAAAAACTCACTTTTCTTCTGCATTATAGTATCTACATTACTTATAAATGTGAGAGTAAGAGTGAACATGTGGAAAAATGGGAAATAACCAAATGAATTGTCACATTTAAAAATTGCCTAGGAAACAAATACCAAATTTCACGACTATAAGCAGCACCTGATTGTAAGACGTACATCTGGGTGTCGGCAACTGTCTTGGGTTACAATACAGAGTGTGATAAAAGGTATCTATTCTATCACCATCTGTTGAGGGTGGGGGCAGTGATCCTTATCTCCGTGGGAGATATTCTGCTAATGGGCCATCCATTGAAACCAGGCGGGGCATTGTTCTTTATCTTTTCACAACCCATCCTTCCTCCAGAGAGTCATTTTCTGCTAATGGCCCATTGAGTCCCACTGTGTGACTGATAAAATTACTTCATCCCATTGGAAGTTGCTCCAGCCAGGGGAAAGAGCCCAACATTTCTTACCAAGATAAAAACAGAGGTTTTGGGACACTAAGGGAGCCCCTTTCTCCACTGGGTTCCAGAGGAAAACTGGATTTCTCCACATCACCACTGGACCTCCAGAGGGAAACTGCACCTTCTGCAGGAGCACTGCTCCAACTGAATCACATCTGTCACTGCAGGAGGATGCAACCACCATTTAATGGGACTGCTACCAACACTCTACCTGACAGGGTATCAGGTTGTACTCTGACTTTGTCAGGGTTTGGAGTTTGTTTCTTTGTAGTACTGTATTCCTATTTTAATTTCCCTAGAAAAGAACTGTTATTCGTAATTCCCATATCTTTGCCTGAAAGCCCCTTGATTTCAAAATTATAATAATTTGGAGGGAGGGGGTTTACATTCTCCATTTCAAAGAGAAGCCCCTGCCTTTCTCAGCAGACACCTGTCCTCCAAACTAAAACAGCAACTTTCTGTTCTTTGTCCATAAATAAGCTGCACCTGATTATAAGCAGCACTTCTGGGTTCAGACCAAAATTTTAGTCAAAATGGTGCGGCTTCTAATCATGAAATTACTGTACTTTTTTTTTTAAATGTTAATTATAAAATACTAAGTTTTAAAAAAAGCATTGTATTGATAACTCAGAGTGTAGGGCTCTATCCATCTATTTCTTTGGCATCCTTTCAATTACAGTATTTATCTACTTATGTCTCTGTAGATGTAAAGCATTAGACATTCACATTATTAGTGAGTGTGACAGTAAGTGTTGAGAAAAGACACTCTTCAGCAGACACTGACCTGGGAACACCAGGTTGTTCAGCAACAATGGACCAGTCTTCAGAAGACGACTCAGAGATGACAGACTGCTTAAAGCAGGCATCTATCAGCTGAAAGGCACCTATTACAAATTCTCGTGGCTAGCACGTTGCTTTTCTTCACTGACTATTTCTGGATTTTCTAAGACTGTATCTGTAATTTGGAGCTCCTAGTATGAAAAATGCGAAGAGCTTTTCTCTTATTCATTCTGTCCAGTAGTGGCTTGCTGACCCGTCATGCAGGAATGCACAACCTGGTCAGATGTTCACATGCACATAATTCCAAGTAAACTACAGAGTAAACTACTATGCTGCTGTCTACAAATTACTTACTAGTGCTGTTTGAGCTACATATTCAATCAAGTAAAAATTTACTGGAGCACTGTTAAAGATTTCTATCTACTACCCACTCATCCACATATGAGGAGTCATTTCAACAGCCGTTTTGATTCAATTTATCTTATAATTTATGAAGACTTAAAACAAATTACTTCTAAGGAATGCCTGAATTTATTAGGACTAAAATTTCTATCATATTTTTGTCTTTTGCTCACTGTCATCTCTGCCTAATCATTTCACATGTTGGTCCTGTTTTGCTTTCATACTTCAGAATCCTATGCATAACTCTCTTTGACATCCAGACAGATTTAAGAAAAGAAAAATGGCATCAAAGCCCTTATGTTTATTACACGCTATTTGGTGGATGAAATGGTAGTCATTATGAATATTCTGAAATGAGTATTGAGGAAAAGCTTGACAGAGTGCTTCAACAACCTGCTCAGAGAGTTTATGGAGTGTCCGTCACAGGAAGTGGTCAAAGCCTGCCTGGACTGACCCCATGCAACTTGCTCTATGTGAACCTGCTTTAGCAGGGGGTCGGACTGGATGATCCCCAGAGGTCCCTTCCAACCCAACCACTCTGTGATTCTGAGGTATTACTCCTTGTCTGTCCATGAAGAACACTGTGAGGAGGGACATCACTGTGGAAATGCTGACATTCCCAGCACATCATAGCCTAGATGGCAGAACAGCTCCAGAGGCTGCTGTAGTTTCAGATCAGCAAGTAACTCCCACTCTGTTTTCAGTCATATCCAGTCCTTGACAAAAATTCTTGTAAATATCACAAGCAACTACCTTTGTGTCTGTGCTTTTGCCCTTATTTCCTAGATGATGCATGCAAAGTATTTAATAACCAAGATTACTAAAATGGGATTCTAAACTGCTTTAACATTTTGGAAGAATCAAGTGTTTCAGTAATTTAGCTTGATTATTACAATTTTAGCTGTGAAGTTCTACTGCTGCCACTCTCAGGACTCCTAAACTAGGATTTTAGATAGATGCCAATAACAGAGATATGGAACCCACATTTTACAGCAATATATATGGCTACTTCCATGCCATTTTTTCTATTAGATGTTCTAATTGCTATAAAAGCATTTCCTAAAAATCAAGGAATTCCTATTTAAATATTTTTTATCGATCACATAATTCAGATTTCTTCTCTGAACTTTATTTCTAATGGTGAAGGTTTCAATACATACCTTGACGAAGAAGGGTCTATTTTTCTGTTTATTTAATTAATAAGTGATTTAGCTTTTGAAAAGGAATCCAGGTTTTCCAAGTAACTTTAGGACAAAGTAATTTTAATAGTAATGGGCTGATTTCATGATGCTTCAACCTCTCTGTCTCCAACACTTCACCCAGAAAAACTGACATACAAGGAAGATATTCACTAAGAAAATCTCCTCCATTTCTCCTTCAAGTTAGTATGATCCTAATATATAAACACCACAAAGTATTTTACAAAAAAGTACTAGAAATATACTGAAATCCTATAAATCAATATCTGGAGTACGGCATTATCTCAAGATGGCAACCTCTTGTACATACAGCTACTCAGTTCTTGTATCTCATTCTACTTAAGAATGACTTCAGCAAAAAAATTGCCTTACAAGAAGAAATAATTTTAAATTGATACCGAGGAACAAACTTTACTGATTAGGTATCAATGCATTACTCTTTACACCTAATAAATTACTACTTTAAAAAAACAGCAAAGTTTAGCAAGGAGTTAGGAATTACCCTAACTCAGGAAGAGTTAAGCATTTAACCGAGGGACAAAGCTTGTGCAATCCACAACCCATGAAAGTCAATAAATCTGTTTTGCTACTCATCATTTTAGGAGTTGTCATACAATATTAAAAACATCTATTTGAAAATACTTTTATAGCAACAGTAAAACCACTCAACAGTTAAAGGCAACTGGGCAAAACCACAGAAAGCATACTGAAATCTAAGTGAGTGCAATCCATCATAAAATAATATTTAACTGAGAGATAAAGTCTCTGAAACCCACAACCTACTAAAGTGTATAAATCTATTCTGATACTTATCACTTTCAGATCTGTCATGCAATATTAAAAACATCTATTTGAAAATACTTTCTTACAACAACAGAATCACTCAGCAGTTGAAGGCAATTGGACAGAACCACAGAAAGCATACTGTTATCTGAGTGAGTACACAATAAGTATAAGCAAGTATATAAAATGTTTACTCTGAAATACTTTATTGTTTTCAAAAAGAATGAAAATAATTGTACACTATTATTATCATAAATATAATTTGCATTGAAGAGTCTGAAGGAAGTAGAATATTTCTTACACCTATGGTAGCTATTATGACACTGAACAGAGTCATCTTAATTTACATCATTGCACCTGATTCTTCCAAATTAATGTGGTGTTTCACAAAGTTCAGAATCATGAAAATCCAGTGTAAGATATCTTTAGGCTTTTTTTACCATGATAGGGACACAATAGGATTCTGAAACCTCAGTCTCCACCAGAGCTTCACAATGAGTTTTAGCATTGTGCATTGCGTGCACTGCGTTAGAGATTATTACTGACTCTGATCTCCAGGTAGATATAGGATGTGTTTTAAACACTGTAAACTATTAAATTGTGGGAAAGAAATAGAAAGGTTTTGTTGGGACATAAACATCTTGTGAAACAGAAATAAGGGATATAACCTAATCAGACTCAAAAAGCTACAAATTTCCCTATAAAACCCAACAGAAAGCTGAGACCAACTTCTTCATTGATTTCCAGAAAAGCACATGAATAGTCTGACTATATTTGTAAAATTTCCTTTTTTAAAACGTTCTACTTAAAATTTCTTTAACATTTGCACAATTTTACAATGCATGTACTTTTCATTCAAGAGTGAAAATGATACTTATTAACATATTGACAATTTTTTCAATTCTCTAGTAAAAGTGTGAAAATCTTTTTTTTCCTATTGTAATCAGTTCAGATTTTAAATCACAAGTTTAAGGAAAAAAATGGTGAAGAAATCTGCACAGAAGAAAAAAAATATCTCCAGTCTGTGAAATTTAGCTAAGGCCCATTAACACACATCATTATTTATACTGGTACTTGATTGTCATGTAAGATGTCTTTTATGTCATTTGCAGAAGTAGAACATCACAGAGGGATGGGGTATATATGTCTTCCTGTGGTTTACTCCAGCTGGCATGCTGGAAACCTGTCCTGCACTAGTGAGAAGAAACTTTAAGACTCTGTGTAAACACAGACTGCCAGACTTTTGGCCAGCGAGGCAGGTAAAACAGGTAGCTTCACAAGACATTTCTTACAGAAATAATACAACCACTTACAGACATCTTCACTATATTTTGAATTGTCTTTCCCTTATCAGCTTCTCCAATCATAGTAACAAGTACAGACAACTATCAAATTATGTATTTTACAGGGAACCCAAACAGATGTGGCAATTAGACTTGACAGAGCACACCCAAACATGCCAAACAACCTAAAATGTAAATAGAGATTTCTTTTCCCCCAATCTTTGCAGCCTCTAATGCTGGAAATAACTTTTTAAAATAACATTTATCATGTTAATTGATATTCCTATTCAAAACTAAGCACAGCACAAAAATACAATAAACATTTAAGGGAATTTGTTGTCATTTAAACTTGATATAATGTATTCTAACACAAACATACAATCTTTGTAAAAATGCACTTGATCTCTGCAGGGCTTTAATACTCTGTAGCAAGATTCTAGCAAGTCCATGCAAGACAGCAACACAGAGTACCAGCTGACTAACTCCCTTATTTAAAATCACTTGAAAGGAAGACAGGACTACTTTAGACGTTTTCATAGGAGAAAATTTTGCTTAACCGTAATTTTTGTTATGGTTAACACATGAAACCATAATTAGTCAACAAAGTTCTCCTTTTTACAGGTGTAAGTACGTACACTGTATTCAAATGCCAGCTTACAGGAAGATTTGAGAATACAGTATTCCTTCAATATTTCAGAAACAGACCACTTCAGACTGTAATCTAATAAAATACTAGGATGCAATGATTGTCATTACATTATCGACCATGCTGCAAGCAGTGTTTCTTTAGTCTAACTCTTCATATGGTAAGAATAACAGCTTTCTTAGAAATAAGGTAAAAATAATCAATATTCTACTATTCCAGATGTAAAAAGCACATTCAAAATAATTTGCTTGTTTTCAATTTTTACTGCTTAATAAAGAAACATTATTGCTAATAGAGGAGGGGACCTGTCTAAGAAAAACAAAGAATCAAGCAATAAAATTTGCACTTGATTGCCCTTAGTGAATGTTCGAGTTCCTTAGTTTAAATCTGAGTATTGTAGCTCTTCCTCAAGCACAGCTTAAAATGTCAACAGTAAATTAAGTACTCAACAGGTTTTTAAATTCTATAAAAGATATATCTTGGGTCTTATAACAATTCTGGTAGAGATGATGTTAACATGAATACATTACAAAACAATTTTGATTACAAGACAGTTTGAGGACAATATGACTGCCTGTAATCATCCTAAAATTTGCTTTTATCCTCCACTACTTGAAATGCGCAGATTTAAAACAGGAATAAGATATTAAGGAGTTTAACACCTAAGTTTATACTGGCAGTTTTCTGCATATCAGTTTATTTTTCCTGCAAAATTAAAGCACCACAACCAACACCCACAACAGACAGGCAGTGATGTGCACGTCGCTCTCGAGGTGATTCGGGCAGTGCCTTACATCCAGTTTACAGGCGCTCCTGCCTCGCTGCAAGAGAATAACCAGAACAGAAAAATGACGAGCCACTGAAAAGCACTCCCTTACCTTCTAAACCTGCTTCAATCAGCCCAAACTGTTCCAACACTTTTACAAAAAGCACAATCACGATCAACACCGCTATCATTTCAAGCCCTTCCAAGTTCATGGTGAGTTAGGTCATGGTCTGACCAGCGCCACTGAGGAAAGCGTTCTTCTGCCCGGCTTTCTTTGCAAAGCCATTAAACTAGGCGCGGAAGGCTCCTGCGAGGGAAGGGGGCGAGTGGGAGGGGAACGGCCGGGAGCACATCCCGGCTGCCCCAGCAGAGGCCAGGAGAGGCGGGCGGATCAGCTCCGGCCTGCCGGCACTGTCCGGTTCGGCACAGCCCGGCTCGGCACAGCCATGCGGGCAGCGGGCCGGCCGGCGGGACACACCCCGGGCTCGCCCGGGAAAGGGAAAGGGCCCCGGGCGAGGCCAGCGCTGCCGGCGGCTCGTCCCGGCGGGGGCAGCGCTCCCGGGCTGGCGGCGGGGCCAGCGCCGCGCGGAGCCGTTGCCGCGGCAACGCGGGGAGCGGGGCCGGCCCCCGGAGCGGGCTCGGGGTGACACCGCGGGCCCGGGAAGGGGCGGGACCGCCAGCAGCGCCACGGGTCCCCTCACTGTGACCGCCAGCAGCGCCATGGGTCCCCTCACCGGACCGGCAGCCACGGGTCCCCTCACCGGGACCGGCAGCAGCGCCACGGGTCCCCTCACCGGGACCGCCAGCCGCAGGTTCCCTCACCGGGACCGCCGGCAGCGCCACGGGCCCCCTCACCGGGACCGGCAGCCACGGGTCCCCTCACCGCGCCCGGCTGTGGCTCGCCCCAGCCGCTGCATGTGTTGGTGAGGCACTTGCCAAGTTCTCCGTTAGTTCCTCCGGGTGAAACAGCTGCCTCGGTACCGTGACATTCCACCTGTTGCGTGTGGCAAGTAATACACAGCAAGCTAGAAATCTTTTTTTTTCTTTCTTTCTTTTTTTTTTTTTTTGTTGGAGGGAGTTGTAATTATAGGGAAAAAAAAAAAAAAACAAAAAACTGTCTTAGATCTCTAAGGCTTATCCTGTGGGGTGATTTGGAAAACAAAAATTGGAAAGACAGATAAAGAATCATAGTCTGAACCATAAAATGGCTTGGTTCTGAAGGAACCTTAAAGATCCTCTAGTTCCAGTCCCCCCACCGCAGGCAAGGGAACACCTACCACCAGACCAGATTGTTCAAACCCCATCCAACCTGGCTGTGAGCACTTCCAGGGATGGGGCAAGAATTTCTTTAAAGTAGTTTCTCACTTCAGCAATATTTTCTAAAGAAAGTACTTTCCATGGAAATCATTAACAATGAAATACTGACCGCAGAACTGAACTGGTGTCTTACACCACTAATAGCCACTGGCCTATCTGCAACAGTCTGCAGTACTGGCATTGACACATTCAGTGTATTCATGGTTAAGGATTTATTCTTTAAATCCCTTGGAAATTTAGCATCTGAGAAGAAATTTACAATAGAAAAACAGCACCTCTATTGCAGCAAAAAATGAGCAGGGGAGCAATTGCAACAAATTTAATCCTGTCTGGTAGAGTGCTGTCCCCCTCATGGTTGAAATCAATTACTGCCAAGGGCTTGGTTTTCTTTCTTTCCTTAGATAAGATTAAAAAAATTTCATTGTGTTATGTGAGAACTGGCAGCAACTTTTAAGTCCCCCAGGTATACTTGCATTATAATGGGTGTTGTCATTACTGGAAACACTGGAAGGGACTGAGAATAATGGCACTAAACAGGTAGACTATTTGTAACTTTTTTTGAACAGTGGATAGATAAAGCCTTACAGCGTGATGTTCACACGTCACTGTTCTATGTCTTTTACTCAGGATTGGGCTCCCTGAAGCTGCTTAAACTTTTTCTGTCAGAAAATCTATGTTTCAACACTCCATCCTAAATATTGAATTCATTCTAGTTCTGCAGGCAGCTTTTCCTTGGGAATCTTTGCTTTTACTTGCTGCAAGCTTTCTTCTTATGTTCTTTTTTTTTTTTTTCTCCCATTCAATCTTTGTTCCAAACAAGGCTAAAGGTCTTCTCCCTCTAAGCCATCTTATCAATGGCTGTAAGAAAAGTAGGTTCAGCTTTCCTTCAATATGGAACTAAAATAATTTATCAATATCAGGAACATAACATCAGCAGTCTTGTATGCCTTTCTTTACCCAAAAGATGGATGCAAGTTGTGTTTGGGTACATGCAACCTCATCACCTGAAAGGACACACTCCTTTTAATTAATATCTTTCAGTAATATTGGTCGGCTGAAAATTTAAAAATGAAAACACTTTTTAAATGACTTTTTTAAAGGTATTTTTGTGACAGTTCCACTTACTCAGGGCTAAAAGCAAAAAAAGTGGAAAGCAGGGCTTGTGCTGGCAGTGCTGCAAAGCTGGCAGCTGCCATTGCCCTGCAAACAGGGAACCCCATTGCTGGCAGTGACTAGACAAGTACACGTGTCTGGGATCTGTCTCCTCCAGTATCAGCAAACTGAACAGTATTTCCCAGAGGTGTAGGTGTACTGAACCTATGGCTAATTATGAGTCTTCTTCCAAGACACAGCAGAGACATTCAGGAGAAGTGAGGAATCAGTATGATGGCTAGTTTCACAGGTAGATGCCAAAGCACAGTAAGAATGATAATCTCCAGGGAAGGCAAGGTTTTTGCAAGAAAGCTGTGACTAAACTTGTGTTTCTCCAGTGCTGTGAACCAGCCATGATAATGCCTTTTTTCCCTCTTTTTTGATATAACTGTAGGTAATCTAATATGTTTTAATACACCTTTGTTCATTAAGTCATTGCTTTAGAGAAAAACAGAAGTTTTTTATAAAACCTTACAATACCTCTCCTGTAGGAACACAAAACAGCACAGAGCTATCTCTGATCTTCGCCTTCTTACCTCCTTAAAAATGGACCTGACTCAGCGACAGGTAGGGTTACAAACTGCTTGACATTATTTCTCTCTCCAAGTACCTTGCCAAAACCAGTGATGTAGCATGTTGTTTTATTTTTTGCTCGCCATAAAGACAAAAAAAAAAGTGAGCTTCATTTACCTATACAGTTTTATCAAAACATGACAGGAAGAATGAAGCTAACAATTGAAAGTATTGACACCCTATTTTTTTCTCTTGCCTAACTACAGAAGCCTTAATATATTATAGAAGTAAGCTTTAAAAAAAGTGTATGAGTAGGAATACAGGAAATAGGAATGGGAGAAAAGATATTAAATCATAAATTACACACTATATAGGTATTTTATACACAGGAGCATGAAGGCTTGTTTTTCTTATGTGTAACTGCAAATTAAAGGTTTCAGTCTTAAAGTATTATAAATTCTGTCTCCTTTTCATCAAAGCATTTTGCAGCATTATATTTTACTGTGAGAGTAAATATATTAAATTGAAGTCACTGGTTGTATTTTCAGCTAGGAACATATCTAAATGGTCACTTCCCATCTTGTGATGGACCTATAAACCACAAAACAATGACTCCATTTACTTTACTATGACTAAGATCCTTGATATCATTAATCTTAACTGCTATTGCTTAATGCTATATATCATGAAATGTTAATGTTAAAAAAAGACCCAATCCATTTAGACTGAAAAGTGATGAGTTGGTCTACAGATGGAGTCCCAGTAATGGTTATATTTCTTCCTTACACTTAATTTCCTTACACTCTTATGTTCATTTGGATGCTGGTAAGCCACTCCCAGATTTTCATCATGGCTTCCAGGAGGGTAATCACTAACCTCTGGTATTCCTCACCACCTCTCAAAATAGTTTATGGGAACCTGGCCTGCAGAAATCAAAATCCATTGGATTTTGTTTAAAACAAAAGATTAATGATCAGAGATAAACTTGATGGCTTTGGATAAAGCAATGGGGGCTGCACATGTACAATACCAGATTTGGGAAAGGCTATCACTAGTGGGGGAAACTTAATGGTAGAGTTAATTGGCAGAGCTGGGGGCAGAAGTCAATGTAAGAGAAACATGAAATGGAATAATACCAGTGGGAATTCCGTGCCACTAGAACACTAGTCTAAGAACAAAACCTCTAATAGAAGATACAATTACTTGATTTTGACCAGGAAAAACTTTAATAACACATTCTTTTGATGGTAAAAATCATGATGTAAAGCCAGAGCAATCTAATGATTGCTTTATAAGTGATGTCCCTCCAAAATATCACAAAGATCAATAATATTTTTGCTATTTTTGATAAAAATAGCTTTGAATAAATATTCCAACACCCAATAAAATCATTAAAATATGTATTCCCTGTCGATATTTAAAAGAAATTCATAGTTTTTATAATCTTAAAAGGAAAAAGCCCACTCTATCTTTCAAAAAAATAAAATGTGCCAGAAAATCTTAATGCATCATAAATTCAAATACTTTATTATCTTAGCAGCTAGCTGTTATTACACTGTAGTCTCCCTTTTTCTTACTCTTAAATTTACTACTAGCAATATAAATTAAGAGAATGAACTGACATTATTTTTAAAAACTAACTAAATAAAGCCTAATAAATCTTCCAGCTCATCAAATCACTGAGAAAACCATAAAAAGATACAAACTTATCTCTTTTAATTTAACACTTTTTCTTATTAATTATTTAATGAATCTGAAAAAAAGTGACAAAATACTATGATGCATTCAGCCACTCTAAATGTTAACTCTGCAACTTTCCATATTGGCATTAAGTCAGCATGATTTCCATAGCTTTCCCAGATTAAACACAGGTAAACAAAGATCACAGCAATGTGACATCATACTGCCTCATTTTTACCTTTTCACACTTTTATCTGAGTTTATATACAGAACTATGTCCAATGTTTTTCAGCTGTCACAATGCAAGGAGCTGCCACAGTTGAGTCTTGATGATGCTTATGTCATGTCAGAAGACTACTTCCCTGTCCCATAGTTACTGATATGCCCCTAAACCAGCAGTTCAGACCCATGGCAGCAGGCAGCAAGAATCCCATGGGCTGGCATGGAGCTTGTATCTCATGCAAATTGTCTCCCATGGTGTGAGCAGGGCAGGGAATGACATAGCCATGAAGCAGAAGTTCTGTCTTTTCACACTGGATGCATAGTTAGGTGGCAATACATAAATCCTGTGCTTGTACAGAACTGATTTAAATAAAAAAAATTATGCATGATATTAATCATAAGCAGGCTTTTCAAAGACTGCCAGAAAACATCCTTACATGGCAACTGAGATGTAGTTCCAGTTGAAAAGTATACCTGAGATCTGGATGATATCATAACATCACTCCAGTTTTGAGTTGCTCTAAATGTCAGAAGCAGCACAAAAATCTATCAATATATCACTTGTTATTTATTATGTTCTGAATTTTATGTGGGTATTCTGGAGCCCTTAAAATGGAATTATGTTTCAAATTTATCCTTTGCCTTGCAGTGAAAATATGGCTCCCTGAATCTGGTAGTGTATATTTCTGGAAACTGTAACACTAACGGTGACCATGAACAGTGTCATTAGAAGGCAGAAATTTTCTCATCACATACCATTCTGATGACTTCATCTTTGC
Source organism: Catharus ustulatus (assembly GCF_009819885.2). NCBI lineage: Eukaryota > Metazoa > Chordata > Aves > Passeriformes > Turdidae > Catharus > Catharus ustulatus. The sequence goes on along the minus strand of NC_046225.1, from coordinate 58,642,583 downwards.
TACAGGTCCTTAAACCTCATTAAAAAGAAAAAAACTTCAAAATTTTTCAGTGCCTTAAAATGTCAGGCAACTGTATTTTAAAGCCCTCTGTGGAAACTGAAGATGAAAAATATCTGGCTCTTGTTCCACAGTTGCAGCTCAACTGTTTCTTGTGCTACTTCTTTATTAGCAAAGAATTTTCTCCTGAGAAACTTTTTTCAAGTGTTTGCACTTGAGAGAACATACTGATGATTTTCCAAACTACAGAAAAATTCCTAGACTTTCAAAGTCACATTGAATTACAGGAGAGTTACCAATCGTCATTTGTAAAACTCTTATGCATCTTCCACAACAAAGAACTAATGTGAGCAGCGTAATTTTGATTTTGGAGATAGTCACATCATGTCAGGCTGTGGTGTTTTATGATACTTGATTTGATTGAGCACAGGGCCATAAGGAGCTCAGTGCCACACACAGTTGTGGGACACCACAAGTGGTAGCAGGCCTCCAGCAGCTTATTTCACCATGGTTCATCAGGCCTGTTGGTACATGAACCACACCTCCAGTACATTTGAGAGATTGTGTTGTTCTGCCATGGTGTAAGCGTGTGATTTGGCACTCATGACACAAATAGTTTCATTGAAAGATTCCTAGATGTGTCAGTCCTGCAATCTTTTAACCTGGGTGTCACCTCTTTCTCATTTCTCCCTTTCTACTTAAAAATTCAGTGTCTGTTTAATACCTTCAAAACAACAGCTCTAAGATTCAGTGTTTCTTCCCTGTCCAGCAACTGAATCTTTAATGCAGACTTCAGGGGTTTGCTCCTCAGCTATTGTGACCTTCTCTTTTATCTTTGTTAAGTGCTGTCTTCCTCCTCTTTATACACTCAGGATACTGCCACAAAATTCATATTTCTTGCTTACCACTCCAACTATTTCAGTCTTCCCTACATTTCTAATGGATCCACTTAATCACATGCAAAATATCTGCTGTCACCTTCAAGGCCAGTCCTAACATACTACTGCCATACCTAGTCACTGCTGACTAGAGAATATTGACCTATTAATCCACCCAAGCAATCATTTTAGCCTTACTTATTCCTAAATTAGCTGTATTCATAAGAAGCGTTGCTGGCTTTAATACAGCTTCTTAATATTTTGAGATATTATAACTGCATGTGGATGCTCACGTTTTTGAAGCCACAACTATGGACAGAGGGTGAGAAATTAATGAGACTATGTAGTAAAGTTTTCATCCAGATAGCAAAGGGAGAAGACAAATCTTAAATAATTAGAAATATCATTAATAATTAGAAATGCATTCTGTGGTATGCTACTTCTTTTGCTACAGATTATTGGAAAACTGTCAGGCTTTCTGCAGACTTTATCTGTGAACATTGTATTATGTTGACTTTATCACAAATATGATTAGGAAATTTATCTGTAGCCTCAAAATAAAGAGACTGACAGAAGAGTTCCTCCAATTCAGCTGATGCAGCATGTGGATGTTCTCCAGACTTTTCCTCCTAATCCCTTGTTGGTTCATTAGCAGCTCACTGCAGGCAACAAGAGACTTATGCCAATCAACAGTAAAAGTCCCAGGAAAGCCTAGCTCATAAGCCCATAGAAAACAGCTTGAGAGTTTGGAGAAAGACAGCATTTTTCATAGTTCTGCTTTAAAAAACCCAGGGAATCACAAAACAAGACAGAACCAATGAGCTAGGGAACTCTGAAGCCAGTGTCTATAAAACCCTTCAGCCTAAGTTAAGACCTAGAGTATAATTAGTCCAAAGAGCAAGCTCCTACTTTGCCCAGAAGCTTTTATTAAGACAAATGACAGAACAAAAGACTGACACGTTATTTTTGTTTGTTTATTTTTCAGACTGGTTATACAAAGCCAACCAACATACATTAAATAAATAAGGCAAGCTGACAGGTATACTCAGTTTCCAGTTCCAATTTTCCTATCACCTACTTGGAGCAGTATGAAGGAGCCCAACAATTTTCTTCCTAACAATTTGACAGTCTTTAAGTTTCTTTCCTGCAGATCTCTACCATATATAAATCTGATACAGAGAAATCCATGTGCCTAAGCAAAGCACTTTTTAGGTTCAATTTTGCTACGAGTTTTGGTTTGAGAAGAGGATCATGCTAAGCCATCTTATTTACAGAGACTCATGAAAGGTGCATTAGGGTCCCTGAACAATCATGGGGCATTGCACCATTTTTCTCATGGTCAACAAACCTCTCACAAATAACTATTAACTATACCGACCTTATCTTCAATAATATTCTTTACCTCATTGATAGTCCATGACTATTAAAGATTGTTTTAAACCATCTGGTGAGGATAGATGGATGGCTTTTTATGTGAACAGCTATACAGAAACACACTCTTGGGTGAGCAGTCTCAGCAGACAGTCCAAACTACATCAGTTGCAAGTGTGGTCTTTATAGCATACATTTGAAGAACATTAGTGCAACAGTCCAGAAAGATGTAAAGCACTAACATTTTTTAATTAAATGAACAGAAGATTTCTGTGCAATGAACACCAAGACTTGGACACTTTCAATATTGCTAAACTCAGCAGAAATATTCTTAAATTAATAGGCAGTGAATTCTTCTTGTTATTTAAATTATTTTTCATTTGTTTGTCTTTATGCAATATAAATGCCTGTATCACCACTTCCTTCCTCATTATTGCACTGTTTGGCTTCCAGGGAATAATTTTCTTTATAAAGTGGTAATTTGCATATAAAAATATGTATTATTACAGATTCATAATTCTATTGGTTCTTTAGTCCTCTGTGCTGTTTGAAAGCTACTTTTATTTAAATTCATATTTGTTGCACTGAAAAGATTCGGTCTTGGTTTAAGCCTTCTCCACTTCAGTCTGTAAGGTGAATGTGTTTATGTGTGAGCTGGTAATCTTCTGAAATGGTGCAAAAATTTCTGCAGGAAAGAGAGACCCAGTGGCGACACAAAGAACAAACAAGACACTGAAATTTATTTACATATTAATTTTAAAATGCATCAAGAGACTGTTTCTCTTTCATTTGAATCTCTCACAAGAATTTCTATAAAAGGCCAGGTAATGCTTCCTTTGTTTTTATATTCACTAGCAATATATCACAAAGAGAGTTTAGAATATTCCAGGGAGTTAAGGAATGTAAAGCAACATGAAATACGACATGTAATGCACCTCATTTGTCAAAACAAACAAAAAACAAGTGGGACACATACAAAGCTTCCCTACAGTTAGGTATTTATTCTTTTGCTTTCTCTGAATACCTCATTGGTTATTTGATAGATGGTCAATCCTCACTGAGTAAAAGAGCTCACATTTTCTCCTCATCTGCTGTAAACATAAAAGGGCTTACTCAAGTAGCAAGGTGGTGAGCATTTAAGGACAGGCATCAGAGGAGGCATGATGTGCATGATGGCCCAGTAAAAATCTTTCATGCAGCTGTATATCAGTTTACATGACAGAGAAAGGATTAATTTCCACAGTCTGTCAGGTGATTAAAATATTCATCAGAGTAAAGCAAACAAACAAAATTGATTGCTTCCATTCACATGGAAGATTTAAAAATGGAATTGAAGCAAGTAAACTGTGTCTGTGTTCTCTGTCTGTAAAAGTATTAATGCTAAAATTGTGCTAGATGGGTTAAAACCAAAACCATTTAAAGACTTTTATACCAATATTTTGAGATCATCTTAAAAACCAGTAGAGTCTAAAACTAAACAGCAGTAAAGGAAGAGCAGTAAGGAAGAAGGAAAAAAGATTCTGCAACACTTTCTTTTCCTCAAGCTGGAAACCAGACAAAATTGAAATGGCATCCTAAGACTGCAACACAGAAATTAATTTTAGAATGTAAATTGGATTCATCTATGAATATAGTCCTATCAGAGGACAGGAGAACTGTGAAATATACATACAACATGGTAGTGGCTGAAGGTAATTGACATACATATATTTCCTTTGCATTATCTGTATGCTCCTCCTTTGTAACTTCACATTGGGTTTTCTTCCCTCTGAGAGCTATCCCTCTGACCTATTTGCAGTGCTTGGCATCTAAAGAGAAAATCTGAGTTCTGTATTCAAAGTAAACACCAGGGCCTGGCAAAGGAAACACTTGGGAGCAGAGGTACTTGTCATAGAGAACTTTTCCACAGAAATGCAATGCAGCAACACTGATGGCTGGAGGCAGAGTTCACAACTTGTTTTCAGTCTTGCTGCATATGAGGAAGGCAGACCATAGAAAAATGGCACGAGTTTGTTTCTGTTTCCCAGTATCCACCTGCTCCACAATGTAGGCTACATGACTTCCTCAGGGAAAGTAGGATCCCCACAGTATCCAACTGTGTATATTCCATCTCCCAGGAATAGAACCAGGTTCAGGATTTTTCCCATGGTCTTACCTCTAGAAGTGTTACAGACCTAAAGCCATGACTTTTTGATGCCTGTTTTGAAATCTACCTGACATGGCCTGTGTACTTACTGTATTTAATTGCTGATGGAGTTAGAAGTCTCCAGTTTTAGAGCAGTATTTTCCTCTCATTCCTTGCAGAACTTTCCAGTATATTTTTTAAATGTTTTCTGGCTTTTTTGTGTCCTTGCAGTATTTCCTGCTGCCATTTCTAGTCACTAACAGTATGTGTAATTCCATAGCTTTCTCTTTTGAACAAAGTTCTTGTTGCTGTCCTTTGTCCCAGCACTAATATTTTGAAACATGAACATCAAAAAGGGGAAATTTTGCTTTTTCCAGGTTCTATTCTGAACCATTACTACATTAGAGACTACCTTGCAGTTGAATCACAGATCACTGTATTGGGATAATCCAGCTGTGTGTCAAATGAGTGATCTCAGACCCATTCTTTATCCATGTCACCATGTATCCATTTAAGCCACCTCTTCCCATCTCATATCTCATTGTGAAAGTGGAATACCCATGTAATCTTTTCTAGATTGCCAAAGCATAGGAGGATCAGAAATACTGGTACAGTGAAACAAAGCATTCTCTTTGAATTTATCAAAATACAGAAATATACATTTACTCCTCAGTGAATAACATATTGGTGTGAAATGCATGTGATGCTCTGCCCATTCAGTGTTGGGATTCTATTCTAATGTCTATGCTCCACTATAGCTGCATGTACCATCCTCAATACATGACCTGTGACACCCTAGCAAACATCTTTGCTGTGCCTTTCCACCATGACCTATTTTAAGAGTTCTGTCATTTCTACATAGGGACGTATAATGTGGTGGTTTTGACTAAAGGAAAAATTGAACTTCCAGCACAGGCTGTTTTCACAGATCCATCTATCCTTCCAAGGTGTTCTTAGTCTCACTAAGACTAGAAAGCACAGGATAAAACACTTCCAACGAGAAAGCCCAGGATGTAGGATTTTTTTGCTTAACAATAGATTTAACCTACCTGCCAACCTCTGTAAACATAATGGAGTAATTTGTCTGAGAAATGGAGGGAAAATACCAAAGTATTTGATGAAATATTCAGAATGAATCCAGAATTACTTTTAAAACTATGTTGCACACCCTATAACTTCTAAACCATGAATCATAGGTAGAAAAATCTGTGGAGTCTTGGAGTATGAGCTAAATATTTATGTGTCTGTTCTAACAATATTGAGTTTGTGATGTCAGAGGATCAATGCTGATCCTTCTCCTCAAAGAGATGTTAATTAATGTACTTAATAGTTGCTTAATATTAGTGGCTTTCAGAAGTCATCACTATTAGACATTTCACAGCTTCTTGTTAAAAATAAAAGAACAGTAAAGGGACAAAACTTTTGTCATATTACAAACCAGTAATTAACAAAGTATGAAAACTTTCAAGACAGGCCTATGTCTAAAGATGTTCTGCAGACAGGGAAGGTGTCATGAGTAACGCAAAATGCTATTGCATTCCATATTTATCTGTGCTCAAAATTGTTATAGTCTCTTTAAGACTCTGGTAAAGGGAGCAGGGTGGGACTGCAGGTGCTTTAAAGTCTGCTGGGACAGACAGCTCCTGCCCTTCTGCCACGAGTTTTTTATCTCACTGAGCTGTCGGACTTTGCTTAGGCAGAGTTCTCTGGCCACATGGTTTGGCTCTTGGCTTCTTGCTATAAGGCCAAGGCAGTACAGGCAGAGGCTTTTCCTTTTCGGGTTCTCTTTTCGTTGGTTTCTTCCCATTGGAGAGACTGCAGTTCTCAGGTTTGAGCTGCTTGTGCCCCTGCTCTGGGAGAGGAGGCTGGAGTTGTCCCAGCCGAGCCACCTTGCCTTGCCTGCTCCTGTTGTCTCCTGCCACTAGGACAGCAAATTCCTTTTGAGGGTTTCTAGTCCTTGATCTGGAGAATACCAATCTGAGCTCCAGCTGAGAGGATGAGCAGAGCTAGTGGGGCGGGAGAAAAGACTGGCACCTTCTTTCCCTTGTCCTTTGAACCACACCCTTGGCTGAGGAGCGCCATCCTGGTGGGGATGTACCTGCAGTTTTGGGTCTCTCTGTTCTGGGAGTCTGCAAGATTTAGCAGTTTTGTATCTGGTGGTTATCTCTTGACTGCTGCTGTTCCTTATTTTTTGCTGTTCCTGTAATTTTTTCACTGACATCTGCTTGTTTTTGTTCCTTTTTAGTGGAAAGAAATTGGTTGAACCTATAAAGAGAGGCAATTCAGTCCAGAGTTTGTGGATGCTGGTAAGAGTCAGGGAAAACAGCAGTTTGAGTTTTCCCAAGCTACTCAAAAGAAAACAGAAAGGAAAAAATTAATAACAAAGTTTAGCACCTGGTGTTGTGAACAGGAGGAGTGCATGAAGAACATAATATTTTAGTAACAAGAAGTGTTGCCTTCCTTGAACCAATAAACTTATTCTATCTTTAGTTCAACGAACCAGTCTATAAAAATGTGCCTGTTCCTGCAATAAATAACTTCTGCTTTCTGGGTAAAACCTGTGTTACTGTATTTTTTCACCACTCCCTAGCCTTACAGCAACAAGAGTTCTCCTTTCAATTGTCTTAAACTAAGACAGAAGATTGTCAGACTGTCGTTGGTTTGGGTTTTTTCATTTATATGGGTAGAATTTCCAATGATCCAGAATAAATTCTGAGACATTTTGAAAAACGGCATGATTTGCAGAGTTGTTCCTCATTCTGACTTACACTGGTGAAACTTGTTCTGTGTATGAAGCTTTGAATCTGTCCTGTTCCCAAATCACTACATCATATTGTTGCAAAAATAGTGGAAGTGTCAAGCTAAAGATTTAATATAATAATTATCTGAAACTAGAGCCATAGTTTAGCAATCACTATCAGAGGTGCTGCTGAGAGTTAAATTCATACAGAACTTACACTTCACATTCCAAAAATGGGATCACTGAAGCTGAATGAACCCATGGAAAACATAGCCTATACAAGACAACAGTAACACACACCCCATATTTGCCTTTGATATAGAAGACTTAAAGTATAGCTAGCAAAAAAAAACTAGCAAAAAATGTTCTGAGGGAAGCATCAACTAAAAAAATTTCAAAGAATTTTCTTTCAAAGAAAGAAGACCAATTGTACAATTTTAAGGGATCTCAGAAATCCATCTTGTCCAGTCCCCTGCATTGCAGTTTACTGATTTTTTTATTAAAAAAAAAATAAAATTAGAGCACCATGAGCTCTAGTACTTTTATCACTCTCTAGAAGTTGAACTCAACCCCAACCCAGTGTTTTCCCCAGTGCTTTTTCTTCTATTTGATCCAACTTAATTCTTGTCTATGCATACATCTCTGTAAACCAGTTCCTCACAGAAGCAGATCTGGGGTTAAAAATTTAAACTGAAGCTACTAGAATGCTTTGAAGTAGGCACTTAATTTTCATATTTTCATATTATCCTACTTATGATGCTGTCATACATTTATATTTTTTAACTATAAAACTGAGTATCAAAGATGTTCTTGCTATTTTTAAAACAGTTTTTCAAAAATGGAAAACAAAACAAACAAAAAAGCGTTTGGGAAATGCATTTTCCTAACATAAAAACATAGAATTTCAGAACCATCCAGAATAAATTCTAAATTATTCCACAGCTGTGAGAAACTTAACTTTCATTCACACTGACTACTGCCTACTTTGCTTTTATAATGTACTCTTTCTTCATTTCAGTTAAGAGCTTCCCTAGGCATTGACTGGGTTCTTATATATATTCAGAATGTTATCCCAGATATATGATATCCTAACTGATAAATGTTAATAAAATAAAACATCTAAGCTTTATATTTAAGAAAAAAATCTGGTGGCCAAATTATTTCTACTTAATTGGGAAGCCATTGAATACCACTTTTTTTATATACTCATTTGGCCCCTCTAATTAAGATCAGCTTCAGCCAGAAAAATTATCTGAGGTGTACAGTGTTTAATGGAGGTCAGCATATATCCCAGACTCACATGAATGCACACCGTGGTCATGTTCACTGAAAAAAATGTAAAATAAAAAAGAAGCCATGTCTGGAGACTCACAGTCTGTTTGTCCATTGCACTGGGAAAGAATTTCCTGCCAGAAACCTTGCAAATACCAAGAATGTCTGCACAATGGTTTTGATTTTCAAGCACTGCACCAACTGAAAGATAAGTTAGATGCAGCCATAGAGTGTCTAACTTGCTAAAACAATTATATTTTTTAATAAATACAAATTTATATTGTTAACTCAAGATAAGGCAGTGCTTGCTGTATGAAATGAATTTAGCATTGATATGCCAGTTTTGGCTGGACAGTCAACTTATTCTGTAATAAATGTTTAAGATAAGATCCATTTCAGGGAATTTTGGTCAGAAATACATATTTCTGACCTGATAAACTCTTTTGGAAAAATTCTTTATCCCAGCAGTTAAACTTCTTTGTTCAGAGGGAGCTGCTACCAAATATTCAACATATAACTTTTTCTGTTCTTTAATGTGTTGATACTTTGGCAGAGATGAGCCCTAAATAACTGTTTCATTTCATGTTAATAGTTCATGTGGCTGACTTTCAATTCTGTGTAATTTACTGAACACTAGAGAGCTTTATTACAAGGTTCAGGATAAATTAAATGAAAATCAAGTAAAATTGAAGCATGGGTCATCCATGAGCAGAATTCAGTGACACTGGAAAGCAGGATAGCATCTGTTACAGGATCCAAAAAGACAGATGGATTTCCAGTGCATCTGTTTCTAGAAATTAAAATGGTTTGGTTGAGGTTTGGCTGTGTTTTGTTTGAAAATAAGAAAGATGTCCTAATAATTTGGGCTAAGACTCATCTGGACACGCTTTTGCTCCTGCCTTAGTGTAGACACAATCCCCTTTGGAGTAGGTGAAAGAATGAGAAAGCATGAGATTTCACAGAGATGAGAGGAATAATTTGTGAGATAATGTCTTTCTTCTCCTAATTGAAGGAACTCAGCTAAAACCAACCAAACAATCAAAAAAGCAAAACCCCCATGCAATCTGTAACATAATCAGTGAGAAACAAGATCTACATAAGTCAGTGGTCCCAAAGGTACTGGACCTAATTTGCTATTGATTTGTAATATACAGTCTCTTCCTAAAGTACAAAATGGGTGTAAAATATTACCAGCTTTAAATGTTACATGGCATTTATTTAGTACTGGAATACTAAACAGCATCTGGCACACTTGTATTTAGCATGAGTGTGCCAGCATTAGAAAGGTGACGAGGGTCAGCTTGAGACTGAAAATCAAGACTTCTGTTTTTGCTTTTTTTTATTGGAAGTTTTCCCTGTAGAGCACTTGTGTTGCTGGAGCCTGAAGGTGGAGACCTGCATAGTCTTGTTACAATTACTACCAATTCCTGCGCAACAAGGTGCGAACTGATGCAAGGGACAGCTGGGTATTAAGTTGTCTCTACTTACTAACTTGTTAATAATTTATGTCTTAACTTACGCAGGGGACAGCTATACTTTCAATCTACTCTCACAGCTTGTGCAATGAGGGGAAGAGAGCGTTATTCCCAGCCACTGGAATCTGCATGGGGCACCAGAGACACAGTGGAAAGTCTGGTGCCATAAATGTTTGGTTTTTTTCTGCAGAAACAGCTAAGCAAGGAACTTGCTTTAAAGGAAAAGCTTTCTGAAAAAGACACCTTGTATTCTGGATAACTGGTCAAATTAAAAGTTTATCTTACTAAAATATGATTCAGTTCTTAAAAAAAAAAAAAATCACAAACATCATACCCCTCCACCTCCATCCCCCCAGACTCCCCCAAAAACAACTTTTATTGAAACCCAGTGCCTTATTTAGGCTGTGATATTTGATGTGCCAGATAATATCAAATAAAGGATACTCACAACAAAATTCAGCTCAATATTTCTACCTGCTTTTACACAGGCTGATGGAGAGCCTTAGATTGTCATTACCTTTTTAAAAATAGAAGGCACATGAATAGGCACACACTTCAGGTTTTTTTGAGAAATGAGTCACAGCTTTTCAATTATATTTCTTTTCTTACATCCTTCATTTTCAATTTAAGAAAAATACCTTATTTGTAAATCCTATTGCATCCTTTTCAAAATCCTGTGAACATATTTAATCTCACCTCATGTGATAGGGATAACAGCAATAATAGTACGTTAAAAGCAATAGGCCTCATTGTTACTGTGATTTATTGAAGATAGTGAGATCTGGTAGGTTACCATGAGAGGAATATTGACAAGTAGCACTTTACTGTAAATATTCATATTCTTGTCTATGAGTCAGATTCTATGCAAAGAAAAAGTCTACTCTGAATTCAACTTCACCAATGTATCACTGTATTCTGGGAACTGCTTCATTTCCATGTATATGGGCTCTTCCCAACCAATAGTACACAGAATTTAATTACTGCCCCAAAAGCTCAAAGTAATTTCATGATTATAAGCCGCACCATTTTGACTAAAATTTTGCTCCCAAACCGGAAGTGCAGCTTACATTCAGGAGCGACTTATATATAAACAAATTTTGGAAATTTCCCAATCCGGAAGTCCGAGCCAGCAGCAACCCCGAGCTGAGGTGGAGCCCTCCCGGTCCTGGGCGGCGGGGCAGTGGCGGCACAGCGGCAGCGCTGCCCGGCCCCAGGGGGTGCGGCGGCGGCACTGGTCAGGCAAGCCCCTCTCCCTCTTCCCGGCGGCACTGGCCGGGCACGCCCCTCTCCCGCTTCCCGGCAGCTGCGGCGAGCGGGGCTGGGGTTGCTCCCTGGCGGCCGCCCCGAGCAGGGCCAAGTCAGTAAACCCCGTGATCCCGCGATTCTGTTACTAATTGGCAACTTTGTGAAAGTTGCACGCAGATCCTCGCTGTGAATGAAAGTGCAGCTTACAATCCGATCCGGCTTATTTATGGAGGAAAAACGAAACGTTGCTGACACCCTGGAAATGCGGTTTATAATTAGTGCGGCTTGTAATCATGAAATTACTGTATTTGTCAAAAATGTTTTGCAGAAATATTTGTTCCTTACATTTTAGATAGGGAAACAAACTAAGAAGTAGACACCTGCTTTTCGTAACACAGTTAAAGAGCCAAAAGTATAATCTGCATATCTTGTTCTCCATCCTGGTATTCAGTCTGTCTGCTGTAATAAAACTTAAAGTACCTACAACACTCTAATTTTGTTGTTGCAATTTCTGTAATTGCTTTAAGTATGCTATGCTGCTGTGAAAGATTGAAAAAGGAAAGGCAGAGTACAGCTCTGACTGTGAAAAAAAATGGCAAAGGGAGAGGCAGACATACTTTATAAAGGAACATCTGACTATGGGGTCAAGATTAAAGAGTCTCCAAAATTCTTTGAAATTTTCATCTTAAAGGTAAAGAGTTTCTTCATAAGAAGTCTCAACTATAATGGCGTAATAAATTGTTGAAGCGCACAAGCCCTTTGAAATTCAAAGTGTGCAAAATGTTCTGGATGAAATGGCATAGGATGCTATGCTACATAGAGGCTTCTAGCAATCCTGCAGCTAAAAATAACCAGAAATGCTAGAACTTAGCTTAGTAGTACCTTAGTTCAAATATTTTCCCAAAGTAATATCTTACCTTGATCTAAACAGTGTAAGGAACAAGTGGAATACAAGACAAAGGAGCTGAATTCACGACCTGTGATTGGTATTAATCAGTTTTCCTCATTTAGCACTGCAATAGTTGGGCTAGAAAAAGCATTGGAATTTACAAACTTCAGGTTTTTATATTTTGGGAATAAGGAACAGATATTTCAGCACAATTTCTCACTTGATATAACATCGTCATCCAAACCTCCTTTCATATTTCTCTACAAATTTTAAATGGGAGAAAGGAAAGCTTGGAAGCAATTAGAAATAACAGGGTGATAAAGTTTGAGTTCATGTGCGTGGCTTATAGCTATGATGGGTTTTGATTTGAATCCCACATAGAACTGGAGCACCCTCTATGTAATGCATAATACACCCCCATAAAATGTGTTCAGCTTCTGGATACAAAAAAAAAGTTCTGAATTTTGACATTCCCTTCAACTGACCCATTACCACATATGCAGTGACAACAGTGTGCTGGGACACCTTACCTGTCTGGTCTGTGTTGAGAACTCCCCAGAGTTTACAAAGAAGTGCTGATATCACAGTCATATGGCAGGGGGGCCTAGTGAGGGCCAGCTGCCAAAAAATCTCACCTGAGCATGTCTGGTAGCCATTATTCAGATGTCAGCTTGTATGAAGCTACATCTTTACATGAGCTGCCTGATATTTAGGAGATTCCAAAAGATTGCTGTATACATGCTAAAATTTTCAAATTATCCATAGTACTCTGTAAACTCTGGGAGCCCCCCCCCAAAAAAAAATTCCCAGATTTCTGAAATTGTTTTCTGGTAAAGACAGACCCCTTAACTCATAGCAACACATTCAACTCAGAGAAAGACAAGACCATTCTACCTAGGTCTGGTTGTCATACTTCAGTTAAAATTACTGCACAGCTTGCCATGAGGAACAGATATAACTACTATATATGTAAACCATGCAAAACAGAATGACATTCATTTATTAGGTTTAAATCAAAATGGAATGTATATTTGTGAGACTGTAGCTAAATAAAAATGAGGCAAATTTGCTTTCCCACCCCAGGCATTTATTTGAAAATCTATAGTAACTTTGTGAGAAAACAAAATGCTGAATTATGGCAGAAGAAAATTCCAAGGCCGACAGAGACACTGTAATGGATTTATCTTTGTTAAGGTCAAAGAGAATCTGATTGAAAGTTCTACCTCTCTTATTTGGGTTCCAGTCAACAGAAATAAAGAGGAAAGGAATATTCCTTTGGCACTTAAATACTGAGATAAGAAGGAAAATTATTTGTCCCAGAAATGAGACACTCTAAATACTGCCATTTACCTTCCTATTGATATGCCTTTTTAAAAAAAATCTGAGTTTAATGAAATAAAATAGAGCAGGCGCACCACAGCTCCTGTCAAATTTCTCTGTTACTTGTCAGAAAATAAGAAGTTAAAAAAGAAAAAGCTTATCACTATATCCACTCAAGCTATCAACAATTGGGAAAGCACAGTATTTTAAGTCTTAAAAGCCATTATTTTCTCCACACACTGTCTGTGAAGATGAAAAGATAGAGTTCAATGTTTGTATGTGGAAGAAACTGAGGAATGATTTCTGCAGGAAGCTTTGGGATCCCTGCATTAAACACAGAGGCTTTTAAATTGAATATTGTATGTAGCTGAAGGAGGAAAATTGAAATGATAGAAAAGGAAGAAAAGTTCAGAGTTATGAGGATACTATGAGGACTGGTTGAACTGAAGGGTGGGTAAGAAATGAGATGCTTGCAGGCCACAAAGAAATGGGTTGAATAGACTTAGGTCAGAGATTTCATTTTTGCACCTGTCTTTAATTTTTCCCCTCCTTTTTGTTTCATCACTGAGGATCTTTTCCTTATATTCTCACTATGTAAATATATTTACATTTACAAAAATGAGCATTTATTTACATTTCAAATTTGCATGTCTACTCTTTTTTTTTTTTTTGCCTCAAGACTTTGAAAGAGATACCTGTATTCTCCCATGAGAATTTATGGAATATACATAGGTCCCTAAATCATGTCTGACAGCTTCAGTTAATGTGGGCAGGTAGCTTTTACTCTATGAAATATGCTTCATCCATAACAATTAAAGTGTACTGCACAAGTTATGCGAGCAAGAGACGGAGGGTGTGCAAAGAGTTAAAGCTTCCATGGTAACCTCAGCAGTGAGGATGCAATTGGTTCGTTTGGTCCCTTCTGTCACGTCTTGATTCCATGCCAACAAATCATGAACTGTCCATCATTTACACATCTATTTTTAGAGCATCCTCAGCTGCTTCCAAAAAAATGATAAATGATGATACATGTTCACAGAGGGCTCATGCTGGTCATAAAAAAAGGGCTGTTTCCATCTGAAATGCAAGGCTGGAGTTCTGGAGCAAAACAACATGACAAAGGTACTGACCTACAGTAAAATCAGATTAGAGGTTTTGGTCAAACTGCCCTTTGCTTTTCTAAGCAGCAACCTGTTCCTAACTAAAGACAAATAAAATCTATACCAATGATGATCTAATATGCTTGTTGCTAATAAGGGAATTGTTTCAAAAGGCTGGTTTACCTGCAGAGTCACTCTCAAGTGAGAGATATTTAGTAATTACCTCATTTGTACTGGAGTAGCTCTTTTGTGCATTAAACAGGAAGGCATGCTAAACATGTTTAAATAATGATATATGACCACTGCAAACATGGAATCTTTAATCATGCATTTCTTTAGGAGACAGCTCTATTCATGCAGGATGCCCAATTAATACAGCCTAACAATGAACACAAACTGCTTCTCTTGTACCAGCAATTGTTCAGCATGTCTGCACTACAACAACAGCAGCGAAAAGGCTGAATGTACATAGACAAATGGGTGAGAAACTTTGTGGAAGCTAAAACATGAAAATAAAGTCCTTGGGTAGTCAGAAGTGCACCAGCAGAAGCCATGTCATGGACACTCAACAGAAGACTTTCCACTTAAAGTGCCCTAACTGCCTACAAACAATAATGCCTTAAAGAAGTAAAGCAATTCCTCAGTGTTGTAAATTTTCTTCTCTCTTTTTGCTTGACCTTTACTACATTTTTCCTTATTCTGAATACTCTGCACTCAGTTTTTCTTGCTTCAATAACATTTGCTAGACTGGTAAAGTATCTTCTACACTTTCAAGCCAAGTTTCACATGCAAACTCAAGTTTCTGTTTTATTTCATAATATATCCTGAAGACATGCAGCTATATTAAGTCTAAGCACAGGGAATTAACTCAATATTTTGCAGGTTACAGAGATTGATCAGCAACTAATTTTGAACTACTGCATATTCCCTTTAACTGTATATAACTGAATTTATGGACTGAAAGGTCTTTGTAAAAGAGACTGTAGATTTTGAGAGGTTTTGAGAGCTGTAATCAGTCACAAACTACCTATATTCGCTCTCAGTTTCAAGTTTTTTCTACATGAAGTCAATATGCTTTTAGTGTTCAAACATTTTTTACATGTATACCAATGTACTGAAGGCTACCAAGCTGCAGTTTTCAGATGGTTTTCCTGACAGACAGAATATCTTCTGAAAAATCAGAACAGTAATATTATTTCAATACATCTATTTCATTTGCTGGTCTGCCTTTTTATGTGACAGCAGAGAGCATTTTCATACTAACAGGTAATTTCCTATTTTAATGTATTACATTATTTTAGAAGCAAAAAAGAATAAAAATTCTCATTTTTAATATTTACTTTTCTATATATTCCTTGTCTGAAAGCAGTAAAAAATAATGAAAATTGAACTTTGAAATAATACTTTAAAAAGTACCATTAGTTTTCACAAAAGGACAGGTAATATTTTGTCAGGAGTTCCAAAGAAGACCACAGAATTATTGCTTCATCAAAATGATTTTCTTGTTCTTCTACAAAGAACTTTCCCTCAGGTGTAAACAGGACTCATTTTAAGAAAAAAAATCCTTTTGTTTCCATGCTACTGGGAAGCACCGGATTTAGACATGATTAGGACTTTTCAAAAGAATGGTTCACTTGCAGCTATCTTATTCAAGACTTGTTGCATGTATTTTGTAAACAAAATCATTCATAAACCTAAGATATTTTAAAAACAAATGAAAAAACCTAACCAAGTCCACAAAGAAAAAATCATCTGAAAACACCTTTCCAAAAACCAGCCAAACAATTTTATAAAATCAGCTTATCAGCTCTGTTACAAAGCTAATTATAAATGTGCTCAAGTGCAATATTCCCTTAGTTCACACATGAGTAGAATTACGTCAAATTACTTTTCTCTCAGTCATTCCACATATTGTTTTGGCACCAGTAAGAATTCCTTTCCAAAGCCCATTAAAACTTGTAGGGTTTTTTCAGTCTTGCAAAGCCTTTCAGGCCCTTGTATAAGCACCCAGCTCATTAGAACGATCAGCAAGGAGAGAGGCAGTTTCACCATATTCATAAACACCACGTTTACACTTCAGAGTCACATCCATTGGGGAAACTGCAGAGGCCAGGTAGGCATAAAAGGGCCATCTCCTGGGAAATGCCAGGGCATGAGGTGGAACTAAATGGACTCCTATCTTTCCTCATTAGAGTATGTTGAATTATGCTGAGTGGATGCTTTGATCACACAACATCTTCCTTCATAAGATTGTACTTAATTGTTCTCACTGTCACTGCCAAAGCTCTGAATGGAAACAAGTGAAGAAAGGGAGAGAGAAAAAAGCAGAGACCTGGTCACAGGTCAGAGAAGAGACAGCTGGGTCTGCTCAGCACTATCTGCTCCCACTTGCCCTTCACTCAGGTACTCAGGTACCTCCTTCTCTGGGAGAGGGAAAGGGATTCCTGACCTCTTTCCAGCCCCTCATGGATCATCAATGAACAAATAAACAACAAATAAAACTGAAGGGAAACTTTTAAAAACAGATAAAAACTACTATCTTCTCCTTTTAATTCAACACAAATAGAATAATTTGTGATTAAATATATATATATAAAGACATAATCATTTATACTGGCTAATCTGTCAGCACTGCTTATTTTGTGTGCCACTCCAAAGTATTCTTTGAAAATACTGATGCACTGATGGAGGTGTTCATTTATGTACTATTGACACAGCACATATGTAGAATTTAAACTCACAGGCAGTAATTCTTTGGTCCTCAAAACATCTAGTTTAATTACCAGAACAAGTTTCTGCTCCTTGTAAAAAAGACTGGTTGCATGAAGCTTTTAGAAAAATATTTTCTTGAAAAAAACCAGATAAACATGACCCCATTGATGCTGTTGTTAATAATTTGGACTATTTGCATAAATGTGAGCAGAGATGGATGACTTTAAACAAGTCACTAATTAAGAGACTGAAAGAAACAAAGGACTAATAATACCTTATAACCCAAGATAAGCATAATAGCATACTGTATCTCATATCATTGTGGTAATGTCAGAAAGACAAATATTCCTGGTTATATCTGAAGCAGTACTGTAAATAATGCAATCAGTCACAGCAAGAAACCTATGCTTGCTGTTCATTTTTTACATTAAGTCTGTTTTTTAAATTAGGTTTGTTGCTGAAAAATATATATGTATGAAAATGAATAAATTTTTTGCAGTAATATGCAAGCTAAAGGATCTCCCTGCAACTGATTTACTAGCTGCCATTTCTTAAAAGTAGCAAATCCTTATGCACACTTCAATCTAACTCATACTGCTGAAAGAGAATGGCAGATCATTAGTAAAGTCAATTTTTCAGATTTATTGCCAGAAAAACTGCTTGCTTTTTAAAAGACGACAAAATCTTTTCCAACTGAACATTTGTGAGATTCTTTTTAATTAGCCAAAGGCTAAAAAATTACTTACAAGGAAGTAATAAAATGTCATTTAACTTCAGTTAGTGCTGGTTAGTGCTAATTCATGTGTTGCATCTATATTGCATTATACACTTTTGGACATGTGCTGTGTTAAGTCCTAAAAACTAGCAGAAGGCACAGGTAATATTTCAATACTTTGATAATTTCTAAAAGGCCTCTAAAAAGCAGTGTTCCCACTTTTCAAGGACTTCTCAAAACTAAGAGTCTCTCATAATTTAACCCTGAACTTATTGAACAGTGCTGTCACCACATTTCCCACACACAATTAATAATGTCACCTACTGTTCTTAATGACAATCTACAGTAATCTAGTCCTTTCTTGTAGTCCTTGAAGGATTAATTCATTTTTCTCCCATTAAAACTTAAGCTTTAATGCTATGTCTCCTATACATAAGTGGAGGAAGTGGGGGAATGGTGGGAAAAATGAGAATAAAATAAAAAAATGTCTGTTCTTTCTGGAACTCTCAGTTTTTCTGTGCCCATTCTGGACTGCTTTGTAAGTACATTGTCATTTTCTCTGTACATCCATATCTTTGTCCTGGAATTTGGCTAGGTACTGGAAATCACTTCATCTAGTAAAAACAAACTAAAGTGCATACATTCATTGCTAATTTCTCTGTTTGGAGGAGAAGGTGGGGACATCCATTTCTCAGGCTTTCTAGACTATTCTTTGACCAGGCTCCTGGTCCTCTACATTGACAGAACTCTTTCCTGGTTGAGGAGAGACCATGTCAGTTGTGCAGCAAAGTGGTGTTGCAGTAATAACAAATTATTTATTCTTTAATAGTTACATGTAAGTGAATAAGATGAGTAAGGCTCTTCAGGTGAATTCTTCTTGGAAATCTGCAGAAAACACATGCCAGCAATGTGACAATAAGACAGGAAGCATTCAAGGACACTTTTTATTGGACAATCCTAACACCAAAATTTAAGGCTACCCTGATTTCTTTCTACCTCTTCAAAACATTTTATATTGAACAATTTTGACCTGTACTGGATGATTAAATAGGTAGGTACATATGAGTAACAGCAGAAATCTTGTTCTTTAATTCATTGTACTATTATATGTGGTTAGAAAGATTTCTTTAATTTAATGGAAATGTTTACAGTAGGTTAAACACCAAAATGTGCTCATAATCAAATACAGAAAAAGAAAGAAATTATTTCGTTATGAAAGTGCCTTATTTTTTATGAATTTTACTGACTTAATTTTATACTATGTAGAAACAAAATATTAATTTGATTTCAAGTCAACAACTGAGTGACAGATTCAAGTTTGAAATTTAGTTGTTTCTTTTTTTAAGTCTCCTAGACCCAAAACCATAGAGGAGGTAATACAGCACAATTCATGGGTTTTGGAGGCCAGAGAAAAAGAGCAGTATTTTGTGGGTGCTTGGTGGCAAATATTCCCAGAATGCCAGATGCCATAAGCTTATAACCTGAGTGGAGATTTGCACTGTAGGTTCTGCCTAGAAAGTACAGAAATAAAACCCTCTACCATTTCATTTCCCAGTTTACCTGTCCATACCCATGAAATTTAAAAAAATAAAAATAAACAAAACCAACAAAACCACAAAAACATCACACACACATCCCCCCATCTCCCCCTCCAGTAAATAAATTAAAAAACCTGGAAGACATAGAGAGCATCAAGCATTACTATGTGGAATCCCCAAAAATGTGCTCTTGCTCCTGAGAGCCATATATTACCCCAGGTGTTAAAATGTTCAGCAAATACTGGGAATAGGAGTTTAAGTTAATACATCACTACTTTTTCTTGAACTGACTCTGGCCAGGAAAAACTCAAATGCATATGACAGCTCCATCTTATATTTGACAACAGTGACTAGCAGTGGCATCTGGCACATTTGCAATGGTTCTCAGTAATGCCAGGTCTCATTTAGTATGCATATGAAAAGCAAGAACCAATCTGACTTCAAATCAAAGGAATTTTTTGCTAGCTGAGAGACTCACAAAAGAGTTATATACAGATCAGCTGAAATACCAGAATTCATAGAGAGGTTGATCACAACCATGCAAACCTCCCTCTCAAGTATTTCTGCTCACTCTGCACTTCAGCACGAGAGTGTGCAATTACCCAAGCTGCTGGCACTCCTGGGGCTCTCCATGTGCTTGTTAGCACAAGTATTTGGAAATGCAGAGACCTGAGAGAAAAGCTGATCTTTTCCTCACTCCTAGATCAAAGAATTGAAGGAAATAAGAACTCTGCTCTGCTTCCTCTCTCCATACATATAGTTAGCACCATCTCTGACAGAAAAAAAAAAAAAATGCAGGTCTGCATCTCCTGCTGTTCCCTATTACCTTCTGAATTGAAGGAAGGAGAGAGAGCCCTTCAGTTCAGCATCTCATTTCTTCGTATCTGTGTGGCTTGTGCTGTGACGGGTTAAAAAAAGGGATGATACACTGTTCTCTTCCATTACTTATTTAACAATTTCTATAGAAACAAACTCAGTAGAGAAAAAGGGTCCAGCTTCTAGTATGTCTTCCTTCTCAAAAAGGTAATTATAAAACTCTTTTTCACATAAAGCAAGTGTAGTTCAAAAGAGAGCAAAGCCTTGTCTCACTTTCCCAATACTGAAATCAGTTTAAATAAGAAAGAAGTCTGTGCCTGCTCTTTTGGGAGTAGGAAGGAAAAATCTTTTGAGAAAAGTGGTGATAATGAATCCATCCATGCTTCAAATCACCTTTCTTCTGCAGCTCTCAATCATTTCTGCCTCTGTTTCATCTCTGCTCTTCCTTCAGTTATTAGCACTCTTTGCTTTTCTCCCTCCCAGGCCATAAAATCTTTAGGAAACTGTGAAGCTAAAGGTGTATTTGTTTAATAAATACTAACTGCCTAACTCTTGTGTGGGCACTTGTGATATGAGAAGATGGATACATGTCTTGTTTCTCCCTCAGTACTAATTTGGTACTTCTGTTTGGACCCCTTGCAGTTAGAGGGAGAAGATTTTATTTTACTGTGCTAAACTGACCAACATTGTGCAGAACAAAGAGCAAAAAATTTGTGGTTAACCTAAGAGTTATAAGACTACTTTCAACCTCTTCTCCTTGCCATATACACTTCAGCTAACCTTGTCCATAAAACATGAAACACAAGGCAGTTCTTTTTCTTGAAGGATTTGTCAGAATTTCATCCATGACTTTCTTTTCTTTGAAGTGTTCTTTTCAATTAAGAACTGTTTTGCTTTCTTTCTGCAATGGCAAGGACTATTTAAAATGAGGAAGTTGACAACAAGAAGTTTTCAAACAACCTTGTAACTACACATCAGGGACCAATGAAAAACTTGGATTGGTAAAATAATGACAAGTAAACTTACCAATTTACATGTAGCAGTAGAAATAAACTTTTTACCCAATTTGTCATAATTCATAGATTTAAAGTGCAGTCTTGTCAACCTTCTTCTGCAAGAGTATGCAATTTTTACTAGAGGGTAGAAAATGGTCAGTAACACCTGAGATAGTTCAGACAGTGCTGTACTCTTGAAGACCCAAAAATGTATTTTTGTTTGCTGACTTGTTCAAATTATTTGTAAGAAGTGCCTCTGTATATTACTAGCTTCTTGTGAATGAACTTTTCCTGATTATCTCGCAAGTACTTAGCATTTAGGTTTTAATTGTAGCTTATAACATTTATTAATGAATTAGTAATGCAGGTGAGATGCACTCAGATATTTTTTCCTTGGTAGTTGAATCTTCAGGTTGACAGCCATGAAAAATAAATCTTTTCAGAGCAATTCCTATGGGATCCCTGGCATATGCAAGGTTAAGCATATACACAGAAATAATACAAAAGTCATACTTTTAAATTAGTTACTAAAATCAAGAATAAATGCTAGTAAGCACCACGAATAGTACCATAAGAAAAGTGCATGAATTTAGTGATATTTCCTTTGGGACAAACCTTTTTCATTTTGTTTGCACAGGATTCTTAGCTGAGGTCAGTGGAGTTGATGAAGCTAGAAGGTCTTTTCAAATACTTAGTGAAAATCAGTGAATTGATACTGTAACAAGGACTCTCAGGAAATTCTAAATTTGATTCCAATAATGTTTTTGAAGATGAAGGCTTCAGAAGCTGTGCCTATACTTCCCATTAGAGAAAACTTGTAAAAGTATTACCCTTGCAAAAGTATTACCCTTGCAAAAAATAGTGCAAGAAGATATATTAGAGGAATAACTCACAGACAAGAATAAAGTATAAACATCATGGAATGCTTGCCACAGTGTTGAAGAATCCTGGAAACTATGCTAAGGTTCATGGAAAATAAGGAAGTAACTGGTGACAGCTAATATGGCTTTACTAAGGGTAAATTTTGCCTGACAAATGTGGTGGTGTTCTATGAAGGGGTTCCAGCATCGGTAGGTAAGGGAAGAGCAACAGGACATGTGTGAAGCCCTTGACAGTGTCCTGCAGGACATGCTTGTCTCTTAACTGCAGAAACATCAATTTCACTGATGACCACTTGCTGTGAAGAATTAGATGGATGGTCGCAATCAGAGAATTTGGTCAACAGCTCAGTGTCAAGAGAAAAGTGACAATGTGTGCTCCTTTGGTGTCAGTATTGGGGCTGTTGTCGGTGCCATGGACAGTGGGATTGAGTGCAGTCTCAACCAGTTTGCCAACAACACCAAGCTGTGTGGCACAGTTAATACTGAAAGGGATGCCATTGTGAAGGACCTGGACAGGCTTGAGAGGTGACCCTGTGCAAACCTCTTGAAGTTCAAGAAAGCTATGTGCAAGGTCCTGCACCTGTGTAGGGAAAACCCCCAGTATCAAAACAGGCAGGGGGATGAATTGATTGAAAGCAGCCCTGCCAAGAAGGTCTTGGATATGTTTGTGGATTAGAAGCTCTACCTGACACATCAAAAGCCAACAACATCCTGGGCTGCATCAAAAGCAGCCATTGCCAGCAGGCCAAGGAAATTGATTCTGCCCCTCTACTCCACTCTTGTGACACCTCCAAAGGAGTAGGGGCTGTGTCTGGCTCTGAGACCCTCAATATAAGAAGGACATGGACCTGCAGATGCATGTCCAGAGGAGGCCCACAAAGGTGGTCACAGGGCTGGAGCACCCCTCCTGTGGAGACCAGCTGGGAGAGTTGGGATGGTTCTGGGGAGACCTTAGAACAGACTCCCAGTTCTTAATTGGGGCCTTCAGGAGGGCCAGAGACTTTTTACATGAGCAGATAGAGACAGGACAAGGGGTGTCCTTAAACTGAAAGAGAGCAGGTTTAGACTTGATATAAGGAAGCGATTCTTCACTGTGAAGGTGGTGAGGCTCTGGAACAGGTGGACCAGAGAAGTTGTGGAAGCTCCATCCCTGGAAGTGTTCAAGGCTAGCCTGGACAGGACTCTGAGTAACCTGGTCGAGTGGAAGGTGTCCCTGCCCATGGCAGGGGGGATGGAGCAAGATGATGTTTAACATTACCTCCAACCCAAACAATCCTATGATCCTAGGAATGAGAAGTTACCAGGTTATAATATATGAAACAAGTACACATCTCTGTCCATACTAAATCCAAGGAAAATTAGCTTGAACTGTGTCAGAATAGGTGAAGAGAACTTCATTTTTCTTTGAAATCCTGTTCTTTTTCATGAAGACACAGGCATTGCAGACTTCCCCTTTGTGAGAGGTTAGCAAAGGTTGGCTTGCTTGTTATAGCAAAACGATGGGTAAAGATACTTACTCTGACAATAGCTGAATGAAGATGATACATACAGGGGAGAGAGATAAACTGTTTAAACTGAAGGAAGAACTAATGATTAAACTGTTCAAGAATAAGTTTAGGCAGGAAATTGAAAACTTACTTAGAGATGCTGTAGACTCACTCTTAGACATACTGCTTTTTCTTTGTTTTTTTCCCCCTTCAGTAGATTTGAGTCTAAACTGTAGTCTTTCTTGCAAGCTTTCTTCTTTTGATAGCTATTAAATTAGGTTTTGCCTCTTTGGTTCTGTCCAGGTTAACTGCATTTAAAGCACAGCATGACCCAATGAGACAAATGAACCAATGGCATTACATTGTATGGTTTTGTCTTCTACATGGTTATCCATTATTTAAATACTGAAAAAAAAAAAAGTTTGCAAAAAACTAAACCTCTGAACAGAAACCACTTGTTCACTCATACAATTAAACCAAAAAGAGATATATAGGCTCTGAAAATCTGGCAGAGCATAAACATGCTACTTTGCAGTACTATAAAGTAATATAAATAGATAAATGGAAAAACTAGCATTTTTTTCTTAGACAGCAGAAGAATGAGTATATCTCTGACAGAAATGGTTGTCTGAGGTGATGACGGAAAACATTTAAAAAGTAAAACAGACCTATAATCTGATTTCTTCCATTCTTCTGTTAGAAGTTTCCCTCTTGTGAAGAATCCAAAGCCTCACTTTAAATGAGAAGCTTATATTAGTGTGATTTATAGCACTGATGGTAGACTTGGTGGGCCTAAGTCTCTACTGAAACATACACACACAAAAACTTCAAAAGCCATATAAAATGTGGCTTAAAATATTTCCCTGATAACTATTCTGTGTACATTTTTAGACCCAGATTTGCTTGCTTGGCAGTACTTCTAGAGATCTAGGTCTTGCTGTGACTTAACTTTTTGACACAGGCATCAAGAGGACATTTGTCTTTCATAACAAAGCTGTGATAATTTTAGATACTTGCTGTTGACAAGTCAGAATGCTTTTATTTTCAATCCTGAAGACATTGTTTACTTGTGATAAAAATCACAGGACGAGTCAAATCTTGTCGTGAGTTGCTCTTGACTGTGTCCCAAATACATCTCTACTCTGTAATTTTTAAGTTTGTTATTTTCCCCCTAGCTTTACTGCCTTTTATAGTTACTGCTTTTTACAACTAAGGCAGCTACAGAACGTCTGGGAGCCTACAGGGGTGAGCATTAAATCACAGCAGGTGTTCAAGCAAATTGGGTACATGGGTGTTCTGCTGAAAGTGGGAATCATCTTCATAAAATTTAGGTGTGATGTGCATTATTTGGAGAAGAAGTATAATAATAATGTGTAATTCCTACCTTAGTGATCATAGGGGATGATTTAATCGAAGTAAAAGAATGAGTGTTTCATATTTAGCTGGGAGCTTTGGCAGTCTTCTTCCTGCCAGCTAAAATCACAGGGTGTGTGCTAAGGCTATCCACCAGGCAATTCACTCAAAAGAAAAGAGAAAAAATTAACCTTACTCTGCACAGGGTTCTGCCACTGATGTTGCCAGGGCCCACCATCCCTGTTAGCTCCAGGTATTCAAAGGTGTGCTGAGTGGCCCAGAAACCAACCTATCCTCAGTTACAGCTAAGTTTCAACTCAATATTTTAATGGTGGAAATCCTTCTCTAGCAATCTGGGAGTCTGCACTCTCTGCAGGAGCTTTTAACCCTTTCTGTTATGCTGTTATGTGCAAGCACTTAATCCAACCCTGATGCTACAGGAGTAGGAGCAAGGAGGTTTTGCTCCTTGAATTTGAAAGGAACATTTTCTACATGCTAGAGGTATACATATTTTAAGACCCCTTCAGAAGGTAGCACAGACCATCGGTTGTGCCCAATAGCATTCATTACAGAAGGGATTTGGTAAAAAAGCTAAAATAAAGCCTCCTTGTACCTTTTTTAAAAGCTACTTTTGAGCTCATAATCTGACTTCTAAGCAAAAAAAACCAAAACCAAAAACAAAAAAACCCACCAAAACACCATAAAAAACAAACAAAAAACCCCCCAAAAAACCCCCCCAAAAAAACCACCCAAAACTTATTGTGTACTGGTCCCTTTATTTTAATTCCTACATTAAATTATTCCTATATTATTGCCTTGAATGGAAATACTTCTGATAGCTCACATGCAGGAAGAAAATCCAGATACCAATAAGCGAGACTTTCAGGGCAATCTAAATAAGGAGTCCAGTAGATTGACTTCTTTAAACAAGAGTCAACTTCCCCCATAATATTCTTACTCAAAGTGCAGTAGTTTAGAACTTGAGTTCATTTCCCTTTTTCCTCAGGCATATTTAGGCAAGTATGTGAACCAACATACTAATGCTGAAAGAATTTCAGAATATCAAAAGCTGCTAATTGATAGTTAAATATGAGCTTATTTTTCATGTGAAACCTCTGTACTATGATCATTGTTGAAATAATGGTAATCATTTTCTTTGTGACATTCTCTTTTAAACAAAAGCCTCCATAATTGCTTAGTTATTTCAGACCTGCCTAGTAATTTTCCACTGTATTAAAAGGCATTTGTTACTGAGCGTGATGGAAAAAATGTGCATGTCTGCTGGATGGAACTTTTACTTATTTTCAGTCAACATAATTACCTTTTATTAACACACCTGGTATCTGAACAAAGGCATACTTTTAATTTAATTGACTAATACTTTCCTAGGTTCCTATCTGTAGGATATCTATTCCCTTCAAATTATAAAGAACAAACAAGATTGGTTATGTGGGCAATACAATGTTTTCAGTGTTTTTGAAAAAAAAAAAAGCAAAACTCTACTCACAATAAAACAATGCTGTTTAAGAGGAAAGCTTAATCCAAAAAACTGAATTTTGAAGTGACATTTATAAGAAAAAGACAAAAACAGAAAAACAATTTTTGTAGGACACATATGTGACTTTGTAAGGTAAGCAATATTAAAATGATATTTATTATTCAGATGTTGGAGTATTACATGACTGAGATTATCTACCTAAAAGTCAGCAATAATAATAATATTTTAATAATTTAACAATTAGTATTAGTATTAGTATTAGTATTAGTATTAGTATATTGTATTGTCATAGTTTAACCCCAGACAGCAATTAAGCAATTATGCCTCTCACAGCCATTCACTCACTTATCCTCTTCAGTGAGATCAGGGACAGAATCAGGAGTGTAAGATTGAGAAAACGCGTGGGTGGAGTAGTTAAACAGGTAAAGCAAAATCCATGCATGCAAGCAAGAAAAACAAGGAAATTATTAACATTGTGCATGGGAAGGGTGATAGTCAGCCATCTCCAGGTGAGGAGGGC
Organism: Catharus ustulatus; assembly: GCF_009819885.2. Lineage (NCBI taxonomy): Eukaryota > Metazoa > Chordata > Aves > Passeriformes > Turdidae > Catharus > Catharus ustulatus. The sequence goes on along the minus strand of NC_046225.1, from coordinate 58,615,656 downwards.
TCAGTCACACCTAACAGTGTTTTGGGAAGACAAACACCATCACTCTGAACATCTCCCCCTTCTGCCTTCTTCCCCCAGCTGTATATGATAAGCATGGATCCTGGTGGTGTGGAATATCACTTGGGTCAGTCATTAGGGGTCAGCTGTCCTGGCTCTGCCACCTCACAACTCCTCATGCACCCACAGCTTCCTCCTGGGCGGAGTACTGAGTCAGCACTGCTCAGCAACAGCAAAACATCCCTGTGTTATCTACACTGTTTTCAGCACAAATCCAAAACATAGCCCCCTCCCCCGCCAAAACCAGCACAGTTATGTCTGTTGTTACATTTATCAAACTGATTTTCCATCAGTTTAATGAGAGTTAATACTGCACCAAATGTAGGAATTGCAGCAAGGTCAGTTGGGAGACCTCAGAGCAGCAATTCTGACACAGGACCACACCCCTGTAAGCTCCAACAAACATGAAGTGGGTCTTTGTACTTTCAGCCACCCATAGTTTCACTGACTCTCTGAAATAAGTCCTGTGCTATGTTCTGGTGCTTCACAATAGCAGAGGCTTTTGTACCCATCACTATTCATGACCAGGTTGTAAGGGCTGCTGCCATGTTCACATGGATTGGAGACACCCTGATCATCACATCCTGCTCCCTTCTGCCCCTAACAAGAGACCCAGGATGACCCTCACAGGAACACACTGCAGTGGTTTCTGCTTTTCTCACTGCTTCTCATCTGCTTTTGTGCAATGACAAATGTTTTGTTTGCAAAGGACTTGGGGTCTCCCGTAAGGCACTGATTCCAAAGCCCCCCAAGCTGTGTGTGTAAAGCTGTCAGACTGCCTGCTAGCAGGGGTGCAGGTCAGGCGGTGGGGCTGCAAACATCTCCTTCAACACGTTTTTAGGTAACACAAGCACGAGCACTAGTCTCAAATAGGTTTAGGTAAGAGCACAGTTTGCAGCTCTAGAAGCTCAGCTCCAGCTGTTTCCACCTCATCACTCATGTCTGCATGTTATTTCAGCATCTTGCCATGGTCTGGCCCAAACAACTTTATCTGGAACAATGCAGGGTGCAGAATCCCATTTAATTTCATTTATTGAATGCTCAAACACAGTCCCTTGACATATTACTTATTTAGGAATATTACAGCACAATTTCAAATTACAAACAGTACTACTGCAGAAGGAACATTAAAAAATGGATTCAAATTAATGTCAGAAAAATCCTTTCCCTTAGTAATTTAACTGAAAAAAATGATCATTTTATTCCTGAATTTGAATGCAATTTATATGGCCTCATTTATCATTTTCCTCTAAACTTTGGAGCTATAGATAACTTTGCTTTTTTGATATTTTTCTTAAACAACAACAGAAAAAGTAAAAAAACACCCTAAATCAGCAATGAACAATATTTTTAGTCAATATGACCAGAAGCAATTATTTACTGTGACATGCATTTGTATGACACGTGCATTATACTGCTTGTATTCAACATCTCATTTGCAGTATACACATTTTATGAGGACATGCAAAACATATCCAGAAATGGTAATTCCTTACTTCTCAACATTAGGTTTTTCTTTTCATCTTTTCTTCTCCCCCTGTGAGTTCAAACTTTAGAATTACTGTGTAGAAGAAAAATCCAAATTCTAGTCTATTGCATTCTAACTCATTTTTGGGTCAGTTTCTCTTTCTCTAAAATAATTTGCATTTTCTTCTGCTTGCTTTTTAACACAAACACAAGTTTCAGAAGCTGCAGTGAAAGGTCTACTTTACTGTACAGCTGTTCTAAAGATATAGCCTCAGACAAATCATGATACATGAACAGTGTCAGAAGGGGAAGCAGAAATGAATTGTGTCCAAACATTAAAGTGCCAACTAAAGTTGCAAAAAATTTAAGCATTTTTCAAAATAGTTCAAATTTTTAAAAAGAAAATATTTGAAGTGCTAATTTATCATAGGTTTCTCTCAGTCTAATCAGTGATAGTGAATTGAAACTACTGTGTGAGTTTAAGAATAAAGTCAATGGTTTAAGAAAGGTACAGCCATAAGTTTTGAGGTACTCCAGTAAGATACTGAAACAAGAGTGCTGGCACTGAAGGAAATCAGAAGCAGAGGGACCACTTCAATGAGCCAACTCAAGTCTGATGGGTTGCTCTCCTATAGTGTAGCATTTTACAGGATTAAGGTAACTAAAGGCTCTTTCCTAATAGTAGAATAACACCTTAGAGTACCTTACCTTATTTTGAAATATACTACCCTGTCAACCTTTGTAATCATAAATTTCAATTCATTTGTATTCTGGGCACAGCATTGAAACTGGACAAAGAAGAAATTATGTAATTTTCACAAATAAAAACCTGGCTTAATGATTTAAACACTGCCTCTGTCCAGAGGCAAATTTGTGTTTAAATAGTGCTTAACCACAAATACTTTAATGACTCAGGCACATTGCTTAGGAAGAACTCAAAGTATGAAACTCACAGTTTAGACAGGAGATGCTCATATTTGTAAAGGGCAGTTGGATTGCCCATGCCAGGAGGCACTTTAAACCTGTTGGAGTCTCCATAAGGGAGTCCAGGAAGCTCAGCTGTGCTTTGCAGGGGTGTGGAAAAAGCCTCATCCACTCATGGCTGGAGACAGTATCCAGCACAGTACTGCACTTCCACCTGACTTTCCAAGCACAGGATGGAGAGAGAAGAAAAGGAGCAGGTTTGCTTTGTACAGTAGCTGAATAGATTAGGCAGCAATCCAGGAAAAGATGGATCATTTCCATTTGGCAGTTTGCAGCTCCTTTACAATGGGACCTTAATTGCCAGGCAAGAATGGCACTCTGGCAGAGCATTTCTCACCTGCCTGTCGAATCAGACCCCAGTTTAGGACAGTAGGAGCCACCCCACCCTGTGATACAGCAGAGAACATGGTGTCCAAAATAGTTTTCGTGTGATAGAGAGCTTTGGGGGCCAGGTCTCTTTTCAGAGTATTAGTTACACATTTTGTTCAACAAATCTTCAGTGAGGCTGTAAGGCATTTTGTTTTTCATTCGGCATGACTATAAGGCAAACAGTGTTATTTGACTGTATTCCAGAAATCCTATTATTGGTAATAGGCAGCAGGAAGATGGCTCTGACAGTAGAAAAACACATTTTCAGGAATGTTCTGTCAATTAGCTTTGCAATCATTATTTCTCAGTCACTTTATAATATCAATCTTTCCACTGAAAATGGTTATTAGTTTATATTTCTTTCCTAATAAAAGTGTTTTTACTTCTGGGAGTTTCTTTGCTGCCCTCTTAAGCCTGTTGCTAGAACAACAGAGCTGAACAAGAAAATGTTCAGCAACATGCTTTAAACATTTCTGCTTTGACTCTACTTCAAAGAACATAAATATTTTTCTGATTATATGAAAAAATAGAATTTACTTAGGTTTTAAAATCATGTTATAAATCAGTATAATATATCAGTATTATTTTTCATTATATTATTATATATTGGTACTATAATCTTTCTAATAGTAACTGTCATAAAGTACAGTAGCACTTAAAAATAATATGGACAAAAAAGAAAAATATTTGTGTGTTTATTTTTTTATTTTAACATTCTCCTCATCGATATATCAAAACTGTGTGTAAATTTTAATTTTTGGTCTCCTTTTAAATCTCTTCCACATATTTCTTTCTTCATATGTCTTCCTAGAGTAAACCAGGTTCAAATAACTTTTGAACCTTTCTCAAGAAAGACAAAAATTGATCTACTGATTTGACTTTTTTAAGCCATGAAAACCTATATAGTTGCTAATAGCAAAGAGGAAAAGAACACTGTAAATATTGGCAAAAACATGTCAAAGCTGGGTTTATCCTAAAATTGAAAAAAATCTTAATCCATTCATATCTATTGTCTTCTGTATTACCTAGATGTTATAATTAATTCACTGTAGCCTCAAGCCTTAAACTAGCTTTTTATTGAACAAAACCTAAATCTATCTATTTTAACATGCAAATTTCCCTGCCTGCTTTCAAATATTCTCTTTTGTGATATCAGGGATATCCCAAATATTAGGGATATAAGTGGGAGAGGGTGGGAAAATTGCTATTTTATTTTTTCTCATACCTCTTCCAGTTAAATACTATCTGCTTTTATGACCTATTTTATACTGTCTGTCAAAATAGTTTTTAACTCTAAGCTCTTCTAAAAGCAGTCTTCATTTACAGTTACATTTGTTAATTGCTGAGCATGTAGACGGAGGGAGATACCAAGGCAGACTTGTACAAATTCAATTATCACCTCAAACATGGACAACAGGTAAATCATTGCAATCCAACTGTCCAAAGGCCTTATCTGTGGCTCCCTGACTGCTGGGGAGGTTACCACTCGAGAAACAGAAAAGTCAGGCACTGAATATCACAGTAACACAATCAAGATCCCGGAGTGACCCAGGCTGCTAATATCTCTTTTGCGTTTTAAACTGAGAAAGAAGCAGTTGATGCAGCAGCATGAAATCCACAACTTCTTGAATTGCACCAGGCTATGTCACACTCATGTGACACTCAAGCCAATGGAAGATCTGACCCATGTTTCCCTCAAAACATGTATTGCGATACAAAACTATTTTAGTTTTCTCGTCCCCATTTTCACAGATATCATATCACAGTGTAAGGAATTCCCAATACACACAAAAAAAACATTTCACCACTTACAAGCATATTTTTGCACCTGAAATTTGTTTTTATTTAGAAAATAAATGCTACTCAGTTCAAAAACTAAGATACAAAAAGTAATACTCTATGCTTAATGAAGCTCTGAAAGGCAACTAAGAACAAATATTGCCCAAATCACCACACCTGTAAGAATACTAGGTACTTCTGGAGGAAGTGTTTTATGCAGTTCATAACTGTGTGTGCGAAGGACTGACATAATGGTACATGATCACATCAGTTTAAGAAGATTACAAAATCTATTTTCAAAAACCTAAAGACTTCTTGTTAGCAGTGCAGTTTTACTGATGGCAGCTTTCAGTCTGGTGGCACAAGATGCTGGGTAAGCATGCAAGATAATTTTGAATTCCACTTCTGTGCTTTGCTTGAATGACTTTGAATCAAGTTAACACTGAATTAAAAGAAATCCATTTTATATGAGACAATGTATCTTTTGAAAAATTAAGAAGTGACACACTTGCAGGTTGGAGAAACAAAGGGAAGAACTGTGTTTATACAGTCAAAGTGATGGGAAAAGATGGGCCTTATTGACACATGTCAGTGAGTCTGTTACCATGGGTTAACAGACTTCAGCTGGCATCAAGAAACAAATTAACTGCCCCAGGAAGACATGCTAAAGTTGAGTTGCCTTAAATGTTACTGTTTTCCTTCTTTATTTCAGTGACTATTGAGAGAATAATTTTTATGTCTTGTCTTTGTTGCAGAACTCCTCACTGGAACAAGAGTGATCTCTGTCACACTGATAGGGGAAAAAATAAAAAAGAAAAGTCCTTCAAGGAAAAGTTGTATTTAATTGAAGTTTTTAAGATGAAAATAGCAAGAGTAGGCATGATGTGGCCATCCTGCTGGATGTCTAGAAAAAATGGTGGAGAACCTAGTTAGAGCTTTCCTGAAGAAGAGAAACTGAAATTGGCAATCTTTAGAGGATTCTTTTAGGGCTGTGTGTAGTATATAATTATATATTTAACCCTAAATGGGAGTTGGTTGTCTTTCTCTGCTGTTCTGCTATCTAATCAATGTCTGTTTATGGCTGTATGATTTTGTCACTTAGAATGGATCACTAAGAAAGAGATGGAATAAACCCTCTTGAAACAGTAGGTGAAATGTATTTAATTTATCACTTACTAATCTTTATGAAATGGTGTAATTTATGAAGCTTATACTTAAAGCTTTAGATTTTTATGACATTGTAAGAATGAAATCATAAAAATTCAGGAAGTTGTGTTTCACAGAGCATAGTAGCTATGCTATAACAATGTAGTTTATATTATATTAATTTAAACAACATTAAATTTACTGTTCTTAATTAAAAGAGAACAACTATTAAATAAACTGGAAAATAATAAATATAAATTCATTATAACTTTAATTTCCTACAATGGATTAAATCCAGTGTTTTAAAATCACATTAGAAAGGATGTAAAAATTATGTTCCCTTTTCCAGGCTTTAATATCACTCATTTGAACACTTTAATTAAAATGCAAATTCATCTACAGAACAGATGTAAAGAGAAAAGCTTTAGTGAATATGGAATATCTGAGAAATCATTAACCAACATCACAGAACATCATAGAACATTAGATGCCTGCTACTGAATTGGAAATATGTTCACTGTGATGAAAAGATTATAAATTAAATCAGATGGCTATACCACCTAGTGTTTTAATTTCCGGAAACCTCATTCTGAAACACTTTCTCACTCTGAATAATAACTTCCATCATCATCAAAGGACTATTAAATCCTTAGCTTTTCACCAAAGCAGTTTTTCTTATGTCACGTTCTGTCATCTGAGAAGCAGTGTAATGCAATGCTGTTGATGTGTCATATAAATCCTTACATAAATAAATTAATGTCAGAAAAGTAAAATAGTACCTCATGGAAATGAAAGGGACAAAACAATGGACTTGGGGATGTACTGGCTTTAAACAGATTTCATTAACTAAATAGTTTGTAGCCTGGAATAATGAGATCCACAAACCAAACAAGGCATGATATTTCTGTACAGATGTGCAGACAGATCAGCACCCATTGCTGTGTTCATGCTGCTCTGACCACACTGATGGTACCCAGCTGACAAGGTGCTGAGGTCCTTACAGTGACTGGTTCTTTGACACATTTCTTTGCCTTGTTCTCTAAACAGGCATGTTTGAATGTTCCTGTGCTTTATCTGTATTTATAAAGACAATATAACTAAGTGACATGGCTGTGCTTCCACAGCTGACATCTAAGCAACACCTCACACTTCTTGCCCACCCATCTGTACCCACCACTACAACTCTCTCGTGTGCGAGCACAACTGCTTGTGAATTGCAGTCAACCAAACTGGGAACTGATCCAATTTCCAAAATAAACTGCTGTTCTGGGGAAGGTGAAGGGACAGCCCAGGTTGCAAGGCAAGCTATGTTTCCCAAGGCACCTGAGTCTGTTTGCATGGCAGGGCACAAGGTCTGCTCCCCCACCAGTCTGTGAAACAGCCCCTGCTACTCACTTTGAAGTTCCATACAAAGCCATATTTTCCAAACTATCTTCAAAGTGTAAGCAGTTTGCTCTGGAAGTTCATATTAATGCAATATCAAAGCCTGTAATAATGTTTCTGTATAGGTGACTACAAGCACAGGCATGAATTTTTAGTGTTTGGATCAAGCTGAGTGTTGAGCACATTTAGTTTCTACTATCAAACTCTTGAGTGCTCGTAATTCACGGCAACATCTGACGCTTAGAAGCACAACATCACACATGGTCTGGTGTAGGGAAACACAGCCTTGTGTTACATCCCACATACAAGATGTGCAATTAAAGTGTAAATGCCAAGATTCCCTGGGTTGTTTTGGTTATTATTTTTTCTCATGAATGAGCATGCCAATCTCAATCACTCTACAAGTTTTATTTAGAAAATAAAGATCAGCATAAGATGTGAGCCACTTCCTTCAAATACAGACAAGTGCAGCACATTTCCAGACATAAAAGTGGCAGATGAAATTCATCTCAACTGAGTGGTTCTAGTTTTCATGGCCCACTCTGTCTTTGCTGACAAGGGCAGACATTGAGACAATAAACAAGAGCATCATTTATGACAATACTTGCTGTATACTGCAGTAAGATTTCAGAGAGTTTTCTTTAGTCATATTTTTTAGAGCTATTACCTAATAAAATATGTGATACACTACTGACATCAGGTGGATGTAAGGAGACTTTACACTTACAATTGTAAAGTAAAAATAATTTTCTAATTAATCAGCCTAAGATATTGTGCCCACTATAATCTAGTACAGCTGTCACTCCCACACAAATTTAGATTATCATGAAGCAACCAATCACAACCTCTTCACTCCTAAAGCTTTTCTGGTGTTAGCACCTTTTTGATTCCCTGCTTTCCTGTCCTGGGTCCCTTCTCAGTCTCCCGTCCTCCTTGTCCTCTCTCCTGGCACAAGAATTCATGTAGGTAGATGGCTCAGGGATGGTCCAGCTGGAAAACAATTTTTCCCCTTCCTTATTTTTCAGAAGCACTGGTTGCCTGACCTAGACCACCACATGGGCTGCATGACCATCACGTTGCAAGAGTAGTGCAATGGAGTACAAGTGTAGAAAAGCTGGGAGCTCGATATGGGGAAGGAATTGAAAAGCTTGGTCTGAACTTCCCAAATTTTCTGACTTTCCCTCCTTCAGATCTACAGCAACTTGGGCTGCTGTGTAAATATTCTATCCCATCTGCTGTACAGCAACACTGGCTGCCATGGCTGTGTTAGAAGTGGATTAGAACAGAGGATTCAGCTGAAAAAAATAATGGCTGTGAAAAAGAGCTATAAGAAACTTTAGGGTTTTTCATGGATGCCATAAACTAACAAAACTGGATTAAATAAAAGACTCAAAAAGGAATTGTAGGAAACATCAGCCACAAGACTACTATTTCTAAACCTATAATTTTCTAAAGGAAACCGAAAAAAATATAAAATGTTAAATATATAAAATAATAAAATTATTTAAAATGGGCATTTACTTTATTTTCCCTGAAATTAACCCCTATTTGTACAGAAAAGATTGGATGATGATGATGATGATGATGATGATGATGATGATGATGATTAGCTTAAAAAGAGAATGGAGGTTGAAAACCATCACCTTACTATTTTGTACCAACTACACTGAATGAACAAGCGAAAAGGAAAGAAAATCTTAGAAGTCTTAATTAATCTGAAATATTTAGTGAAATAGAATTTTCTGTCAGAGACAGGGCACTGACAATTACTTTCCTGACTACTTGGGTTATTTATACGATGTTAAGTCATGCACATTTGTTCTAAATCAACTGTATATATGTATATATAGAATCAAGTACTCAACATCAACAGTTGAAATAGGCATGTAAAAATTCTAAGTTAAAGGTGCTCAAGTATGTTAATTTGGAATATAAATAAATGTGTGCTAATCAAGACAAACACAGCTCTAGGGAATCAGAAAAAAGTTGACAAATATGAGACTTCTGCTTGAGCTACAGTTTGCTGCTATTTGGACATTCTTAGGTGATATTTATTGATCCTCTTTCTTATAGCTTTTCTCTCAGTACGGCCCTCTTCCCATAACCACCTCTTAATTTTCCTTAAGCAGATGGAAATGAGGCACCTTTGAGGAATTTAACCTCCACCAAATGTGAATGAAATTAGGGTTTTTTTAACCTATAAAGTCAAACATATACCCCACACAATACATCCAATTAGAGATGTGTAGTGTAAAAATACTAGACATTTAATTTCTATAGGAAATAAAGTTAACTGGATTTCACTTAAAACTTGACCAGAGCTTGTGAACACCATCAGACAAAGTGTGATCAGAACATGACAACTGAAAATATTAAAATCATCTACCTTTCTTTTATTTTTTGAACTTAAGAAATTAAACCTGTCAAAAATTCTCTTTGAGGGTGTTCTAAGGATTCCAGAATATCTCTCTTTCCATTTGCACACAGTCTCTGCAAGCTTTCCTAAATTATTTTGCCATGCAAATTTATTATTTCTCTTTAAACTGACAGGCAGATGTTGTAAAACACATGATGCTCCATATGGCTTGAAAGTTTGTAAAAAATCCTGTTTCTAAAATTACTGTATTTCAATGTCTTTAGAGCTGTGGAAGGCTTTTCTGTCTGCCTGTTTTCTATACCATTATTACAATCCTGAAGCAGTGTTTATCACCAGAGGTAACCACCTGCTTCTCAGAACTGTATGCTATTCTTCCACGTTTCCCTCCATGCATCACCTGCCAATGAATCACCAAGGAAACTCATTACCAAAAGCACAAACTCCACTGAGCAGTGCAGCTGACTGCCAGCAGACAGTGTTATTTGCTGGATCACTCAAGCGTGTTGTTTCTTCAAATGCTGCACTTCTGTCATGTTAAATGGCTCTGCTACGCTGCTTCTCATTCTCATTCCTTATTTATTTTTAATCTCATCTGACTTACTGGTGTCAGTACAGTGTCTGAGCTGCTATCAGAGAGTCTGTGTGAGGCTACTTTTACTGCTGTGAAAAGAAAAACAAGGTTCTTGTTCTTTTCGTTTGTCTTTTATATTGAGGCATTTGCTATTTCATTAGCTCAGCTTAGGCATATCATGTTCTGGATGAATAAAGAAGAAAGTGAACCCTTCTTTCCCACAGTTCAGTGCTTACCTGCAGTTCATGTCAGGCTGTGATTTTCCTATTTTCACACTGTCAGACTCCAGGAAGGTTCACGGACTACTTCACATAAATGCAAAGATCATGACTCATCTAGATCTCGTTCTCAGGCTTAAGCTGTGACCTGAATGCCTGCCAATGTCACGTAAATATTTCCAGTGACAGCTTGAATACTTCCAGAATACAATCTTTCAGTGTTTGGGTCAAATTTTGCCTTTCCTTCTGTCATGATTTCAGATGGGATAAAGCTAGTTTTCTTTTATCTGGTGCTATGCTCTGTTTTTGACTGAGTATAATGTCAGTAGCACACTTGATGTTTTAGTTATTGCTAAGTTGAGCTTCCTCTAAATCAAAGACCTTTCAGTGTCACTTGCTCTTCCAGCTAGCAGGTGCACATGAAGGCACATGAGGGATCATGGCCAGGAGAGCTGACCCAAACTGGCCAGAGAGATATTCCATTCCAAAGAACACCATGCTCAGTATAGAAACTGGGGAGGACTTAGCTGGAAGGGGGCCTGATCACTGCTGCGGGATGGGCTGGGCATCAATCAGTTGTGAGCAATAGTACTGTGCATCACTTCTTTCTCTCATTTTCTTTACAGTTATTATTATTATTATTATTATTATTATTATTATTATCAATTGTTGTTAGTATTATCTTAATTGTTAACATTTTATTTTGGTTCTATTATCCAACTGTTCTCAATTCCACACACAAGTTTTATTTTTCTCCCTGTTCTCCTTTGCACAGGGGAAAGCTGAGAGGGTGAAAGTGAGCAGCTTCATGGTACTTAGTTGCTAGCTGGGGTTAAAACATGACACTCACCTACTCTCTAGAAATTGCAGCTTTCAGTCCTTGTGTTTTGGACATCCACTTGTGAGGATTTTCCCAGGCATTTTACTGATTGGGTGTCCTGGTCAGTTTATCTGTCCTGTCCTACTGTGGCTTATTTCTCTTTATCAAACTTGAGGAATAAGGAACACCTCATTTACCCACAGATTTAAGGCAGAGGCTTCTTCTCATTACAAGTGGTGTACCCATTAGCCAGCGTTCCTTTACTCACCAGAGCTCACAGTGCATCAGTTCAAAGCTGATCCAACCAGATATTTTAAACCTCTGAATGTCACTGCTCCATAATTTTACTGTGCACAGTCTTCCACGGACAGCTTGATGACCTTTCATTCTGGTGAAGCTCTGAGTGGCTCTATGAACTCCTTTTCTACTTAAATGGATCTATCACATTAGTGCAATAATTTAATACTGGTTAAAGTCCCAAGATTCCAAAATATAAATTAAAGAGATTTTTCTTTTTTTTTATTAAGCTACTTTTATATTAGTCTAAAACCAACCACAATTTTTTATTTGAGAACCATAGTCTTAGATATCAATGGTAATTTTTATTTTTCTGGTTTTGCCTTTCTCCATTTCTACACTTATGTAGGGCAATTTGCTACGTCTTTGCTTAATGATGCCAACTTTATCTTTTTTTGCAGTGCAGCTGTGGACACTAATGGAAACAATTTAAATGAGGATAAAATTGGAGTAAAAAATGAAAGCTAAAATAGCTAAGGTATATTTTAACTCTGAGATATTCAGTGACCTGAAAAGCAGGGCAGAGTTACACAGATAAAAATCTATTTAATCTATTGTTAGATGGAAAACATGGATAATAATTATCAAGCACCATAGATTTTTAATAGTTTTGAAGCAGTAAAGGGTGGATTTAGATTATGGCAACATTAGAAATAACAGTATTCCTGTTAGGAGTGTGCATTTAGGTTGACTGATATTTGACAAGACAGATTCTGATGAAAGTCCTGTCACCATTTCATAATTTCAAACTATAATAGCTTTTATCCAGAGACTGTTCTTGGTAAATACAGTAATTTCACGATTATAAGCCGCACCATTTTGACTAAAATTTTGGTCTGAACCCGAAGAGTAGCTTATAATCAGGTGCGGCTAATATATTGATGAGGTTCAGAAATTTGCTAACCCGGAAGCACGAGCCTGCATGGCCCTGAGCCGATCCGAGCCCTCACGGCCCCAGCAGGGGAAAAGCGGGACCGAGCCGAGCCTGCACGGCCCCGAGCCGAGCCAGTAAACTCTGCAATCCCACGATTCTGTTACTAAATGGCAACTTTGTGAAAGTTACACGCGGATCCTCGCTGCGAATGAAAGTGTGGCTTACAATCCGGTGCGGCTTATTTATGGAGGAAAAACGAAACGTTGCTGACACCCCGAAAGTGCAGCTTATAATCTGTATGGCTTGTAATTGTGAAATTACTGTACTTAAATTTGGAATAAAACTAAGCCTTCCTATTATCTATTTAAAAAGAAGCTGGTTGAGAGTATTTTTAAATTTATGGAAAAATAAGGCATCACTATAAAAATTTACAAGGCTAAAGCTCTTTCTCAGTAAAAGATTTGATTCAAAATTTATTGCTTCCAGTTAAAAAAAGAGAAAATACTTGTTTTCAGTCTTTGGTCAGGCAGTGAATTTAAGAGGTTGAAAAAAAGTTATACCTAGGACTAAGGTCTTAAGGATTACTTAGGTGAGAATGGTTGGTAAAAGATATAATACAGCCCTATTACAGCAAATGCCAGATTTCTACTGATTTCTCTGTAGGCACTGGGGTCATAAAATACTGATTTCCCTCACATTTAGCCCCTTTCATTTCTGTAGGTCTGTTTAGGTGTATAAATTTTGACTCATCTGTCTGGCTAACAAATATATGATAGTGACAAATGAACAATGTGGCAGTGTCACTGCTGAAACCAGATCTGCAGCATTTATTTTGAGAGGAACATCCTCCCAGGACTGCAAGTTTTAAATTGCATATGAGAAGAGTAAGAATTGACACAAATTCAAGAAATAGACTTAAGACCTAGCACAAAGTGCTTGTCTTAACAGAGGAAAGCTTTGATTCTGAGGCTGAGAATATTGTATGAGAGCCTTTAAATTAGAGGAGTTTGGGAAAATTGTTGAATAATTTTGAACTATTATTAGTCACTTCAAAGACTATGGGTGCTGAGCTAAAGGAGCATTATGCTTTAATCTTTGAAATATTTTTTTTCCTAGCAAAAAAAGAATCCTTTCATTTATCTCTTTATTCAGTATTCTACTTTTTTCTTCATACATGTTACAATGGGTTTTCAGTGACTTGAGCATTGCCTTTTTTGTTAATCCATTTATTGAAAAAAAAGTAAAAAATCTGTCAGATTGAATTGACACTCTCATCTGTAAAGTTAGATTATATGCCCTCATCACTCTTGGGTTTTATCACAACAGATCTCATTTGTACTCCCAGGTAGCAAAGGAATGACCAAGAAAACATACCAGTCTAAATCCAGATTGGATAAATTGACATAATATAATTATGAACCCAAGTCTGATCAAGGCCAATCTGGTACTGCTGAGTAGCACAGGAGGGCTGATAGTGCCACCATTAAGCCATGCCTGCCAGTAACTGAGCTCAGATGCCATTAAAGACTTTACAAATTCTTTGGAAGTTACGTTTACTGGTGTTAGTTACATGCAAAGTTTGCTTTTTACTACAAAGATTGTATTGTTGCATGTTATAAAGCAGGGAAAAGCTCCTTTCTCATCCCTTCCCTCCATCCTTTTGCATTCAGCCATGAATGAATGTACAAGGTGTGGTATTTACAGAGAATTGAATGTCAGCTATTTTAGGATTCATTCCTTCAGTGTCCATACCACTCTTTGGTGAACATGTTTTACTGTACTTCAAATATTCAAGCCACAGTTTCTTGTATTAATTTATTATTGTGAAACCTAACTTAGATTCCTATTCATTTTAGGTGATTTATGTCACTGTCTCAGTGTTCTGCTGACAAATCATTAGTGTTCTAAAACATCAAGTTTTAAAAGGCAGCAATGTTGGTTAAATAGGAAAAGAGAATATTCTGATAGATTGTCTTTCATTTAAACTAATTTTTCCAGAAGTGTGATACTGAAATCTACTTTATCATAGCACAACCTTTTCATTACTTCAGAAATTCCCCAAATGCTTTAGTAGTTTTTGATCCACTTAGCTGCACAGCAGTAAAGATTATAAATGTAAAAACAGTTTTTAGAAGACAAAAATACCAGGCTAAAACTACTAAAAAGGACAGAAGTCGTTAAAGTCTTTCTATATTGAAAAAACACTCCAAGAGCAGGGGAGGGACAATACCTGCATTCAGGTAGCAGTAGAAGCCACTAGAGGTACCTGAGAATTCTCTTCAACAGAGAGAACAGTGTTGAATGTGACCTTAATGCAGCTGTATTTGCACATCGTCTGGAAACTTGAGGTTTCATAGCTTGTTTACTCTTTAAAACACGTCTCTGGGAAAGCTGTGTCCTTGGAAGGTGAAGCCCTAATACACGACAGAATCTTGCCTGTTACATATAGTAATTGTCTTCTCATTTTCTGATAGCTGCTGAGTTTCTATAAATCAGAAAAATAAAAAGTGCCCCGTACACTCTCCTCACTAGAGTTCTTCCTGAGTCATCCCCTCTTTGGCCTCATCCAAATAGGCACATATACATAAATTTTAGCCTATATATTGATGAGACATACTTGGAAACATTTCAGTATCTGACCTGGAAAACACTCTCCAGAATGACTTAATTTTAAAGTTTCCCTTTTTCTTTGCTTCACCTTGTGCTTTTTAAATGAAACTTTTCCTAGCTTTATGTGATACAACAGGAGTATTTACTGCTGTAGGCATGACAAATAGTCCAACCCAAACTGCTGGTCATGAAAACAGAGAGTGTGACAAGGACATCTGATTGCCTGGAACCAGCCCTGGCAGCCGTGACTGTGTCTGTAATTCCCTGCTAGAGTGTCCTTGCTGAAGTCAGTTTTGCTCCTATTTCCTATTAGTTATGACTTTATAAACAGCAAGGTCAAAACTGAGGAAGTTTCTTTGCTCAATGAGAAGCCTTAAACCCATAATCATGGTTTCGTAAAACTACAAGCAAAATCATGAAGTCAACTTTCTCTATGCTGGAGCTTGGCAGAGAGGAAAAAAATATTATGAATAATTTACTTAATACAGTGGAGTATTTCACTCTGATGTTTAAGTAGTTGGCATTTCAATATCCTCTGCAGATACCATTTTATTTGCTTATCCTCAAAAAATCTTACAATAAAAACAAAACAATAATTTGATTAAATACTTAATTATATGTCACAAAGAATTTCAAAGTCTAACTTGATACACACATCACATATGTATGCATATGTATATATAAAATAAAACAATCTGAAAACTTGTAGACAATGCTTATATGCTTCCACACATGACATGGAAAAAGGTTGACACCTCCACTGCATCTGCCCTATTAAAAAAACCCAGAAAAACTCCTAATTGTAACTCTCATCTTCACCTGTTGTCCCACAACTCTGTTTCTTGGTACTCATTCACTGCATTAGGGATCAGCCAGCACACAGTGTATAGAAAATCAGATGAGATTATGAAAACAAACCCAAAGAAGGTAACTCTTGCCACCTGCCTTCTATGAGCACACATCACTTTACAATATATTAGTATGCTGGGCTCTTTAGATTTTCTAGCTCAATATCCATAGTCAGAAACGAGACGTGTTTTAGAGGGAGAATACAACACAATAAAACATCTTCAGCATCTGAATTAAATGGTTCATGCACTGTCACCTGTACACTTCTTTAAATATGAGTTCAAGTATTCTGAAAATATAAATTGAAAAAGTGGTTTATATTGTAGTAGCCTGGATAAAGTGTAGCATATGCTAAAATTCAGTAAAGAGAAATAATAGATCGTGATGTAGCATTGGATAGAAAAATAGAGAATCCATTCTTTCCTTCTAAAAGTTCCTGGGGAAAAAAAAGTTTTTAAAAAATTAGTATTTTTCGAAACTTTTCTTTGTTCCTGAATTTGATATGGGCTCAAAAAACTGATGTTTACTGATACTTTAATATTTGTCCTTTGATGCTTCTTGTAAAGAAAATCCAGCAGTTGTCAAATTCCTTTGTCCATAATTTCTGTGGAGCTGAGAGTTCACAACTCCCAGGAAAACTAAGAGAGCTCCATCAATTCTGAGAAATAAACCCATAAGAAATAATAGAACTTGATCAATTATTTAATGAAAGAAGTCAGCAAATGTAAAATCCATGGTTCCATCACCTAGAAACAAATCTCCAACTAGTTGAATTTATGCTAGTTATCACTGATGAAATATGGTTTTTTTCAGGCGAATGCAAAAATTATGACAGAAAAATTAAGAGAAAAAATGCCAGAAAATTTCCTCCTCGGGACCTTCCTTCAAACTGAGTAATTCACAGCAAGGTCTAAGCATTTCTGGCTTTCATCTTTAACTATACTGCTCTATAACACATAACCATTAAAATTACTTTTAATCACCCTCGCATCATAGACCAGAGGGAGGAAATGCTTGATGATTTTTAACTTAGACCCTGATAGAAAAACAGATTTTTTTGAAACAAACTGAATTGCATTTCAGAACTCTGAAGCTGTGCTATTACCTTGCTCCTCATGATTTTAAAGCTCTTGGTTTAGAGAGAGATTATACATTCAACATTCTTACTCCACAGAACTGATGTACAACTGAACTTTGGGTAACTTTTTTTCTGCTAAAGAAACTTTAGTGTGAGACTGGCCATGCATTGAAATTACATTAAATGCAAATAGAGGCAGGGAGAAACAGCTGTTTTCCCAATATAGCAAATTCTTTTGGGAAATTTGTGCAGAAGGAAGCAATAAATGCATCAGCAAGCACTGACACACTGATAATTACTGCGAAGCAAAAGAACATCTGCATGCAAGAGGAATAAAAACAACACTACAGCTAATGAAAAGAAAAATTAAAAGCAACACTTTGATGAGGAATGGAAGAAAAAAAATCCTTCTTTTCCTGAAAAGATCCCATATTACTCAAGAATTTAATTGTGACACATTTTTGTTGCTTGGTAATTTGAGCTTTTTTTGACTGAAATAGTTTATGCGTCATTGAGTAACAGAAACTTCCCCACTCCTTAAAAATAACTAAACAAAACAAATCCCCAAAACCAATCAGGACATGATATACAGAGGAGTTATTTACTACCCAGCATCAATTCCTGGGCTTGTCAAATTCATCTACATTTCATTCAAATGCAATGGGCATTCTAGAGTCATCCTAAGACAGGATGTGAAAACATTCTGCAAAAAAGCAAATTAAGAAGTACTCCTATGTCATATCAGGTACCTGGATAATTTTGTAGAAGTTTACAGGGGAATGTAAAACAGTTAGTTAAGGTCCATGTTGGAAGGTTTGAATAAACTAGCCGGTTTACGAAGTATTTCTCAGAAAAATAATTAAACTTTTCAGTTGTAGGGGAGAAAATGCCCAGCTAATATCTCTGATGTCTTTCTGTTTTGTCTTTCCCAGAGAAAATGGAGCCAAAGGACATGAAATGCATTGTTCTGGATGTGTGCTTCTGTTGTAGCAACTCTTGATTTTTCATTATTTCTGGCTGCCATTAGCCACATCACCACCCCAAAACAGCTTTTCTTAATTTTTCTAAGCTATTTCTACCAATATCTTTTGGGGTTGTTTGTTGGGATTTGTTTGTTTAAAGTTCATAAGAAGCAATTAAGTACTTCTGGAGGGGGTTTCAAAATCATCAGTAGTTTTTCATATTTTATGTCATTGTGAACTTTACAGAATCGGATTGTAAACTCATCCAATGTCTACTTTGGACTTCTTAGGATTTTATTCTCTGCATAATTTTTTTGTCCACTTTTAAAATAGTTACAAAATCTAAAAGTTATAGTGGAGGTATATGCAGTGTTTATCATCCAGAGAAATTTAAACATTACTATTAGGATTTGTGAAGAGCAGAAATAAGTAATACAAAAAGAACAGAAAAAGAAGAAACAGTTACGTTCTCAGTTACATCATAAGGTCTATGTTCTGAAAAATGTGATTCAGAGCGAATGGTGATGATAGTACCAATTTAACCAATGAATGAAATGCTAATACTTCATAAAGGTTTTTTACATTAGTCAGTGGGTATTTTTCTTTCCATGGGAAAAAGGATTATGCATAATTTTCATTTTAGATTGCCCTTGGAATTCTAAATTTTTAAGATAATTTGCATCTATTTTATACAGACAACACTGTCAGTCGGGAATTTTAATTTCCATGAGCCAGAGATAGGATAAAGATATCACCTTCAGAGCCCTGAAAATCAAGGGAAAAAAGGGTGAGATTTTTTGCAAGTCAACTGACTGCTTTTCTTGTCTCTTCGCCTGTTTATATTGGTAGTCTTTTCCCTGTTTCCTCTGTAGTTTCAAAGACTGAATCCTGGTGTTAGCTGCCAGGCACTGCTGTAAGAAGTATGATTAGTGCTCCTGCAAACATCAACTACATTCTTTTAAGCTCTAACAGCTCAGCTATACACTCCAGGTTCAGTGAGTGCATTACTGGGGATTATGCTGATCTTCACCTCAGCACCCACGAGTGTTCTGCTAGAAAACTCAAGGAATGATGAGGCTGTTATATTGATGGGGAATGCAGTAGGAAGGTTTTACAAAACATGCAAAATCATGTTAAGAAGTCTGTCACAATTTTGCATAAGTCCCCAGTACAACTGTAAGATGAAGTTCTACTTATGTTAAATTCCTCAGACAAAAAAAATCCACTGTTGAACTTTTGTGCATTCTCACATCCTTTCCACAGCTCTATACTACCATTCCAAAACTGCACCGACACTGAGTTTTTAAACAGAGCATTAAATTGTGCATTTTTGGTATAGCATGAATTTCGTCACCTGTGTTAAATGTGATTTAAATTGGTTCTTTAATCACATTTTAAAAATGTACTCAGCACAGCTTAATTTCAAGAAAGTGGAATGAGAAATTAAGCACAGTATTGATTATGTTGATTAATACAGGAGATGATGAATACCTTTCTTGCCACTTCAAAGTCAGTTCAGATATATTTCACATGCAAATATTCTCAGTCAGACTCTTCTCGCCCTGCACCTTGGTGATTGTGCTAATTTCTCTCTAGTCATCATCTCCTGTGCTGCCAAAAAACACTAGGTAATGACAGTCTTCAGGCCAAGAAAAAAGGGAACACAGCAATGGCAGACAGCAATGAACACACAGAGCGTGTGCCATGATCTCTCCATATTAGAGATAAATGGAACCTTCTCCAGGAAAGAAAAACACCAAATTCCTGCAATATTCTCCTTGTGCTACTATACATCTTGCAAGTGAGCTTCCAATTATTCAAGCAAAATCTGAGTAAAACACGGTTGACATCTTTGGCAATTCATTTGGTGAGGGAGTGGGATAAATCAAGGACATTAAAAAAAAAAAAAAGCTGAACTAAGCCAAATGTCCAGCTGGAATATGCAGCCATACAAACACTCACAGGTAACCTGCACTGAATACTCTAATTACACAAGCTACCCTAAACACCAAGAGCTTTAGAAAATGCAAACTAATCCTGTTTTCAAAATAGTTTTCAAGCAAACTTCATCAATGTGTGTGAATTTAAGGACAAAGCTTCTGCCATGCTTCTTTTATTTCTTATTTGTCCAATGTGAATTGAAGATTCGCAGGGATGCTCTGTAACTACATATTCATAAACTGCTAATGAGGCCTTTGAGTGGAATTATGTATAAGAACTGAGTTTTCTTCTCTCCACTTCTTCCACCTGGTGGAAGAACAGTGAAGCAGAACACTGTCATTGTTTTCATACTGTAGATTAATCCCAGACTGACTGACTAAAATACTTCATAAGGGTTTAGAAATTACCTTGTACTTTCACATTACAGGATGTACATTACTATTTCTGGAATGAGTTACTAAGACAATTAAAACAATGATTAAATATGACATGCTCTAATGACAAGGGTATAATTTGTCCAACTACAAAGTTTTAATTTTATGATTTATTTCAGTAATGCCAGCTAATAATTGAGCAATTGACTTTTTTTGCCTTACATGGTATTTGAAGGAGGAATTCATGGCAGACGATTCCTTTGCCCCACAAAATCCCATCAGATTTCTAGGAGTTTTTTTCCATGTAATGTCTGTCTTATTTCCAAAACTAGCATTACCCCTGTCTTTGAAGGTAGGACGATGTGTTCCTATATACCTTACAAGTATGATTATCATATGAACAAGTCACAAGACAGAGAACCAGAAAAATTCATCAAAACAACAGCTGATTAACTGACAAATACCTTCTGTTGCAAACCTCTTTCCATAAAAAAATCTAACCTTAAGGGAAGCATGTGCAAAGTGCATTTACTGCATTCTAGTGTCTCCCACATGCTCACAGTAAACAAAGATTAATGTTATTTTTACCTTTTCTAACTACAGAGAAGCGAGTTGAATTCCTCTGGTAGCTTAATTAACACCACTTCATTTTTTTTGCTTTTTGCTTTTTAATGAGCATGCATACTGAGATACACAAATTACTACTCCAAATGTTTCCCTTAGCTTTTGCCTTCAAAAATCTGCATTTAAAAAACTTTCTCATGAACTCTTTATCTTTCTTCCTATTATTACTTAGTATTACACTAGATATTAAGTAAGTTTTATGTTTAGTAATACAGTGGACAATTTTTCTGTATAAAACAGTTTTTTTAAGTTTATTTCCTTAGGGAGATAGTTAAACTTATTCTGTTTTTAAACATGGACACCAAGGAGGTTTGGGAAAATTATAGGTTTAAAAAAAAAAAAGGAATGAAAATAAAAAAATTATGTAAGATGGGTATTTTCACAAATGTCATTGTAATTAGCTATGAGATTTTTTAATTTAGGTGGCAAAATCTGATTTCAACATTTCAAATCTCAGAAATAAAATGCATTCTTATTTAGGTTTATAAAACCCCAGTTATTTAATTGTATGTTTATCTCTTTCTAAACTGAGGTGTTTACAGTGTGCCTAGATTTACTAGGTTCAAGCATCCAGACATTTATCTCATTATTTATAATCCAAAACCACATCATGGTTTTGTATTAGTCTTCTGTTTTCATGTATTTAATGTCTCTATTAAGAACTCCTAGGACAGTGTAGATAATAATGTCTTGAAAATGTTTGGAATTAATACAACTCAACTGTGTCATCTTCAGCTTCATCTGTTTACTGTGTCTCAGCCTATGATTAATGGAGCCAATCCTTGCTGCAAGCCTGAAACCTATTTTTTATTAATTTCCACTTTCATGTCACGCACTGAGGAACATCATATAGCCTGAAGTGCACTCCTCCTCTCCTCTTTTGCTAAGCCAGGAATCGCAATTTTAAAAATGACTACAAAAGAAACGAGAAGACAGAAAATAGTGTCTGTGGAAAGTAAAGAAATAACGTGTAAAATGAAAAATGTCATAAGGGCAACAAAAAAAATGTATTGAGAACAATCTTTTTTCTATAAGTTTAAATTCTAATGGTTATTCATGACAGGAGTTGCTGCACTGCCTATGGTCCTCTCACATAACTTTGCTCCAACAACTTCCCATGTAAAATGAAGATAGTATTTTTAAATTAGGCCAGCACAGCCCAGAGCACACACTGATCACATCCAGGAGCCTGCAGGCAACTCCCCCCTGCACCAGGAATTCCTCACTGCCTGTGCCTGTGCTCACCTTGGTGGGAGGCAGCATGATTTCATGGGAATGTTTGCTGCCAATAGAAGTGGTGCATGGAATTGCTTCCTGCTAGAAAAACTCCACCCAAGTACTTGAGGCACAAATGATGCAGTGAATTTTGCCCATCAGTCCACCTGAAAGGGTTGCAAGAGTATCTACACGAGGCTCTTTTCCCTTCTAGTGTTAGCACCAATAAATGACATTTTCGTTCAATACTTTATAAGTCTTCAGTGCCTTTCGTAGTGAAATCTGTTTCAAGGACTACCCTGGTGCATTACACCAGGCTAGAATTCTGGGCATTGAATTAAAGTTTTGAAAATGAAATGACAGTCAAGAAAATTAAACAAGAAACAAAACAAATTTTATTAAAAACCCAAAACCAAAACCACCAAAACCCCAAAACAACAACAACAAAAAAACCCCAACAAAAAACAAAAAAAAATAAACAAAAAAATCAACACAACCCATGGTGAATTCAAACATGCTTTACATTTCTTGAAGTGTCATGGCTCATTAAAAGCAGAAATCGATCCAGACTGAAAAAAAATAAAATAGAAATATGAATTCAAGGGTCATATCTTAAAACTTCTTTTGCTTCTATTTTTTTTTTTTTAACTTATATTAAGCTTGTTATTATCTGCAATGACAGTGACTCTGGATATAGCTTCTTTTTGGTAATTGTTTTTCTGGACCTGTCATTTTAAAATAGGAGGAATCCTTTTGCTGGTTTCCATCAGTCCTTTATTAAAATAATGTTTGTCATGTTATCACCATTGTTTTCCTGCTTTAGAATATGCAATGATGGTCAAATCTGAAACTGAAACTAGATTTTTAACTATCCCAACATGGTATTTTTATTTTACAATTTTTCAGCTGTCTTTTTTGGAAGGTGGGCTGTCTGCTAGGGAGAGAGAAGAACTCAGCTGATATGCTATTTGTAACACTAGTTAATACAGAATAAATTTTTTTCCACAGTGTGGCAGCAAAGCCTTTTAAGAGGAAGAACTGACTTGTCTCAAGATCTTGCTAAGTCAGTTGAAAATTCTGAACAGCTGTAATCAGAGTTCATAGATTCCTTGTCCCCAGTGTATTGGATTCTGTTTGGAAGACTAATTCTCTGCTCTCACATTCGAAATCACTGAAGAGTTTTTTGGATTTTTTGTTGTTGCTGTTTTTGGATTTTTTTACTTTACCACAGTTATTTCTTTTTAAAATTTCTTTTTCCACAATAAAAGTCTTAACATGCACAAGAATTCACAGTTGAATTCATCATTCAAATGTTGAATGATGCTTTGCTGTGTTATAAAACCATTCTGCAGACCCACAGGCAAAGATGTGAAAGAAACTTTCTGCTGTTATGCCTGATAGGAAGAACTTAGGAATGTGCAGGCAGACAGTCAGTGTTCTGCAGTTCAGCAAATGAAACAGATATAGAAATGGCACAGAACACTCAAAGGCAAATTATGCTGGTTTTCTATTTCCCAATGCCTTGCATCTGTGTCTGTGTGTGTACAAACGATCAAGAGAGAGAGCAAATATAATGAAATCTAATTCCTGAAGAATTATATGTGAAAAACACATTCACAGCCCACTCTGTAATCCTCCATATTCAGAATCACTCCTTAAAAAAGGAAAAATCCTGCCCACATTTTTGTTATCTATGGCTAAACCCTCCTGACTGCAGCAGTGTTCCACTCCCATTTTCCCTCCCATTTCAGGTAAGTTAAGGAACTGAGCACTTTCCATCCCTTCCATTCCCTACCCCTTCTTACTGGGTACTAACTTCCTTCTAACCATCTTCAGGTTGTCTAATTTTCTACAGAGCAGGTCTATTTTCCTCATAATTTGACTTTGTGCCTTCTCATAACACTACTTATTCTTTCATGCTTGAAGTCAAAGGCTGAAATTCTTTCTTTTAGTTTCTTAAAAGTTTAAGAGAAAAATGTTGCTATTTTGGAAAAGGCAAGACCTACTTTTCCTAAGGAAATTATTTGTTTAAATAGGTCTCATAGGATTCATGAAGAAAAAGACTTTGTATAGTCATGAAAATAATCAAAGATTTAATTATGGGTATACCAACTAAGCAAAGCTAAACAGCTGATTGTTGGTTGATTTATTTTCTGCAATAGATAATGGAAAAATAATTGCATTTTAGGAAATTATGTCTAATGTGAAAACGTCTGAAAAGATAGTAGCCTTTGAATTATAATCAATTAATTAGAACTACTCTTGTAGGTTGTCCTATATGACAGGATCTGGATGATTGAGACATCTGCCTAAGCCTATATCTACAGTGTAACTCAATAATGAAATTACTGGAGGATGTCTTAAAACATTTGTGTACCCAATAAAAACAAACGTGTGCACTTTCATCATGCATCTGTTGTGAGAACCTAAATCTTATTATGCTGAATTTGGATATATAGAATATCAGACAAGCCAAAAATGGATAAGAAGTATCCCATTAGAGAGGTTCATTTCTCCTATGGGACTTGCTGATTCATGATTTAAATATATAGTGATAAATTGCTTCTGTGAAAGAGTCTAATGGTGTGTATCAAAAAGAAGTAGCTATTAAATTCTAATATTTAAATCTGTGGGAGAACATAAATATTTAGCTACATCAAAACAGTCTTGAGAAAATGTGAAGAGCGTTTTTAAATTAAAAAATAGCAATTTCTTCCATTTTTTATTATCAGCAATGTCTGTAAACAGAGAATGACTCACAATATCAATCTTCTAAAAATTATTTTATTGTTATCATCATATACTGGTAAATCAATATTGATTTCCTGGCTTGACATCATGCTTTATCTTTGATAATTGAAGGAGTTGTTTTATCAGTATAAATCAAATTTATCTATGCTTTGCTGTGGATGAATTTAAGTTCGCTTACTATGAAACTACTGGTACAAGGTCGTCCATAATCACCTCTTAACTTCAATATATTGTACAGTATTTCAAATTAATTTCAGACATATTTAATTAAAGCAATTAAAGGAATAGAGCATTGTAGCTGCCTGTGTGCTGCCTGCAGCTATGACATGACCTATGGCTTCTAAAGCAAGGTACTACCTATATTCCAAAGTTCATTACTAGTGTCAGAAATTCATGGTCATTTAGCATAATTTGAAATAGACATTTTTAGCTAACCATTTTTTAGGTTTATTGTAAGTTAAATGCTGTACTCTGTTAAATCTCTGAATTTAACAGGAATGATGAAGAATATATAGCCAGTGCCATACAAGGATACCACTGATAGCTCCTACTGTTTACAGAAGAGAGTGGTGACACATACAAACACAAATAAACCTGCTACAGAAGTACCTATACTTCACAAACAGAAGCTAGATTGATTGATTGATTGATTATTTCCTGAGTCCACTAAATGCTGCTTCATTTTGCTGAGGCAAAGGAGACTGTAATGTTTCATGATTTCTTTAAAGTACTAGGAGTGATCCTAAAAATACATGAAAGGAAATTTATGAGAGAAAATGTAATATGGCCATGCCAAAACTCTATATGCAGTAGACTGTTTCACTGCAAAAAATATTCACAGAAATTAAAAAATCCCAACCCTAAAATCACTGCTTCAGTAATTAACTAGCTTGGTCACAGAGCTGATTATCAAGTACTCAACATGCATGGGCCACTGAAGTGGAAACTGCTTGAACTTAATGAGCAGTTAGATGAGGCCAGAGTCAAAATTGGATTTCTTTTTGGCTTAGAACCCTGTAACAGCATCTTTTCCTGCTACTGCTTTTAGTTTCCACTATCCAGGAAGGCAAACTAAAGCTGGCCTTGAAATACAGTGAGGCAGGTACGACAGCAATTCAAGCTTGTTAGGAAAGTGAACTAATTGATTTAGTTCCCTTTCCTAATTTAGTTTAGGAGCTCCATGCTCCTGCAACTGGTTTACGTGTAGCCAGCTATTTTTACACTGTAAGAGTCTCCAGGGTAAACATTTATATTTCTGAATTGTCTTTGTCTCTTTTATGCTTCCAATGAGTATCAGTGAACCTGTATGTCATAACCAACCACAGGCTCTGGTGAACCCTTCCTTGTCACACAGGAAAACATCACCACAGTGTTCCCTTAGCACATCATCTTCAATATCCCCAACAATCAATTCAGAAATACATACAAATATAAGAATCAGATTTTGGTGTTTAGGTGAGGCCTAATTTTTTGCTTTCCTTCCCATCCACTAAAAGTTTTGTGATTATTTAGGTTCAGGGTAGGGAATTCACTGGGAAAAAAATTACTTCCGTTTGAAATTTATAGATTAAATTCACTTAATGAAAAATGACTTTAGCTTGCATAAGAAAGAATTAAAGTCTACCTAGAGAGAAGAAATTAACAGAATTCTAGGATCTTGAAAAAAATTATAATACTTTTAGAAAGGGCAAAGAGTGCCACAAAGGGAATGTGATGTCTTAAAGAAGTTCAAAATTGGTTTTGTATCTTACTAAACTTATCTGTTTGCACACAAACACAGAATATAATTTTCTTTTATAGTCTGATGCTGCAGCACAAACAAGTATTCAAAAAACCTACTCAGCTATGATTTATAGAGTTATTATAATTTTCTAATCAGATTTTCACAACATGCTAAATAAATAATGGAATTGCATAGATTTTAAAAGTAAAAAAGTATTTTGTGAGTATTAGAGACAATAATAAACACAAAGCTATAGTTCATGAGCTAATACTGACCTGTTAATCTAGGAGCATTACTAGACATACATATGTACACCCCCTATATATGTAATATATATGCATTCTCCATATATGCACTCTCTATGCGTATGTACTGTACTTGCAATAGTATTTTTCTGTTATATGGGTTTAGGGGACAGTGTGAAATCACAGTTTTGGTCTCATAGGTAATATCATTACAAATTTTTTCCTAACTGCACAGTTAGACCATCTTCACAGAAGAAATGAGGACATGTTATTTTAACCACATTTAGTTAGTTGTACCTTCCTTGTTTTCTATACACCCTGGAGGGATACAATGGACCCAAAACCCTCATTCCATGGGGCCTTTTCTGATGGGTCTCATAACTCCAGTGATCAAGCGTTTCCCAGACAATGTAGAACATGCCTTTATATAATAATATCATGGAGTAAATGATGACTTGGCCTGTCAACACTGGGTTTGGAGGCTAAAAATCAGATTAATTGTAAGAAGAACAAATGCGCATGAGTCAAAAATGTACTTATGGCATACCCAGCAAAATCATTTTGCTCCTGAAAAAACTCCTGAAATTTATATACATCTGTAGTTACAGAGATGATACTTTGTAAAAAACTAGAACAGAACCTTCAAATATTAATTTCATTCGTGGCAGCATCTTATGCCTACACGGTAAAAAACTCCAGTTTCTTACAGATGTTTTAACTACTTCAGTTAATGAAGAGATAAGAGGACACAAATTTTATATTACTATGTTTACTAATTTTATGGTATCTTATCTCTTACAAAAATAGAATGAGATAATTAATTAATTAATTAATTAATTGATTGATTTCTGTAGGAGAAAATTAAGAGTGAATACTTCAAAAAATAAAGGTCAGTGTTCATCCTCAATTAATAGAACAGTGAAGTTCATGAAAGCCAGGAATATGCATGGATTTTGTGAATTTGGAGATGGGAAAGGTACTACTAGTACACTTGAAAGCAAAAGAATGAGCATGCCAAACATTAATTAGTCCCTTCATGCTCAAAGAGGAAATAAGCCATAAAAGAAATTAAGTAGTTTGCTACAGCTGTGCCAAGGCTTTTGAAGAATTCACTCTGATGTTTGAAAAACACCCAGTTTTGGCAGATTTCGTGGGGCTGCAGTGTGGTCTCCAGCTGAGGTCAAGGGATGCTTATCCTTGGAAAGCAAGCTCCACGTGAGCTGGATGAACCATGCAGGGCAGACGCTTCAATTTCTCCATGTCACATTGCAGATTTACAGGGGTTTATTATAAAGCAGGTATTCATCTCAGCGTGGGCTGTGACACACAAACACCCACTGGTTCATCCCCAGCTCCCCTGCAGCCCACCTGCCTCATGATTAAAGTGTCTGTTTTGATCCCATGGCAGATGTGCTTCCAGTCATTTCAGACCACTCCCACAGGAAAAAGGGCAGCTGGGAAGGACCTGCAGGTCACTGAAGTGGCTCATCCAGCTTTGTCCCTTGTCCCTTCTCCAGCACTGAGCAAACCTGACATGGACAACCCATCTGTCTCCTCTGAAGTGTAACAGCCAAGATACTTTCATGCTGTGCTAGGAAAGAATACCAGAGGGGACATATTGATAAAGTATTTGCAGCTCCAATAACACAAATATGTCACCAGAAGTGGCACATTCACTTATTCTATGTTTATTCTAGTTTAAGAGAGTTCAACTCCCAAATACGTGTACAGATACTAACACATATTAGTGAATATAACTAAAACTTCCTTCTCAGAAAACTGTGATTTCTACTGCAGAAATTCATAGCTAAACCATATTTGCTTTCAGCTTCTGACACTCAGAGCAGACCATTTGCCACAGGCTCTTGAAAGCACAGACCCAGTCACATCACCTTCATTTGAGCAAGGAGTGTGTGGTACTCCATTGCTTTAAAGCATTTTTAGTCTAGTGCTGATCACAGTGCTGTCAAAAAAGTGCTTTATTTATAGCAGGCTGCTGATTCTGTCTGAAATTATTCCTATCTCACAAATTATGCTCCGTGACTGGCTTTGTTTTGGGAAAACGCGTCTGCATAATTGATAGTGGAATGCAGAAAGGTGCTAACAACTATCAATTTCTGATGTCAAAAAGAAACTGATGCTGAAACATGCTGCTTAATGTACTGGCAAGATTATCTAATATATACAGAAAATTTTCTAAAATCCTAACATGTATCAAATAAAGGATATCATTAGAAATATGATTATATGATTCCATAGAAGAAATTAAAATTATTTGTAGCTTTGATCCAATGAATGTTTAAATAGGGGATATTTCAAACTCAATCTTTCACACACTGAATACTTCTTTAATAGTAGAGACCTCTTTTTTTCTGCAAAGGAAACATGTGTTTTGAATTATTAAATGCTCTTTGAATGCAGCTAAGGTTCACAAGCCTGACAGTCTGATGAATCTTGTGACTATGTTGCATTACCACAAGACTAAAGATCCTTGACTGTCTGATAAAAAATGAATTGCTTTTTCTACAAAGCAGACGGTAGGAAAAAAAATAAAATCTGGCAAAAAATTAGATAAATGTAATTGTTAATTTTCCCATTTTTTCATGATAATTTTTATTCTGCAGCAGTTAGCACCCTCTAACACCTAAGGTACAAATCAGCATTATCTGTGGATTTTGATTTCAAAAACGAATCTACATTAATAACTGTAAATTAACTCATATAACAGAAAAGCATATGATAAAGACCCCTAATTTCATAATTTCAGCAACTAAAAAAATATTTTACAGTTAATGCCAGACAGTAATTTTTATTGAATTACTGTTTTTCCCACAACGACAATAATTTTAGTGTCAGGGTTGCACTTGTATTTTCTACACTGCAGATAGACTTGCCAATATGGCCACACACTGCTCAAAACATTCTGATTTAGAATTAGGACCTGTTTTTATATGTGTGTTTTCATTGCTTTGAAATAAAATTCTGTTTATTGAACTTAAGAAACTTCTCTGTTTGTGATCTTGCCATCTATAGTAGAAGAGCTTCTCTGGCAGAGGCCTCTGGCCTAAACTCTCCAGTTTATGCAGGGTTTTATTCTACAAGGAGATGGAAAAGGGCTTCCAACTTCTCTGTCCTTTCATGTAGAATTGCAGCTACTTTTCATTTCATTTTTCACTTGCCAGGTAAAGTCTTCTATCTACACTGAGTGCTCTTACTTTGCTCATTTAGCTAATCCTAACAGAGTAAAAAAGTCTTATGTATCAGAATTATGTGTGCTTCAAGGGGAAAAGACAATGTTATAGTGGAAAATAAATGGATCAGCAGCCCAGAAATATATGGGTGCTTGCCAGTTTTTAATTTGCTGGGAGGACACAAGTGGGGGAGAGAGTTTATTACAGTATCATTGGCAAAAAAAGAGAACAAGAAATAAAAGAACATAGTAGAAATAAACAGAGGGAAGATGAAGTCAAGAAAGCTAAATGTGTGAAATGCAGAACTTACTGCCCAGGTTTTGGGGTTTTGGGGGGTTTTTTGGGGTTTTTGTGTTTTTTGTTCTTTTTTTTTTTAATTAAGCATTGGACATGTATTTATCAGAATGGGATAGAAGTTCATGGTATTAACATCATACTATTCTGAAGCACGTAATCATTAGGAAACAGCTGAGAAAACATTTGCTTTATACCTTTGGAAGGAGTCTATAAATGTTGCAGAGAGCTGAGTGAAAGTACTCAACCATTTTATGACCTTTAAACAGTGCTGCCACCTTAAGGAAACATCAAAATAACTCTGAGAAGAAGTGTTTACATGTTACAGACACAGAAAAGAAGAAAGGGAACAATACAGAAAAGAACAAACCAACCACTGAACTGACTATTTGGCCTTGTAGAGACCCAAAAGTTTTAAACAAGCATGTAAAAACAGAAATTTCTTAGCCTACGAGGTGAAATCCTATTGGGAGAACAGCTGAAGAACTGTGCCTGATGCATTGAGTTCTGGTAGCTTTCTTCAGACCATAAAACATGTTTGTGTACTCTTGACATTCTCTTTATTAGAGTGTCCTAAACAGTTTTCAGACTTAAAATTTTCAGGAAACTAAGCTTTTGATGGATTAAAGGGTACAAGGATCTACAAAAACGACTTTTTGATCAGGAAAATTGAAAGGCACAAATAGAGTCCGTGATTGGAAGACCACAGCTCTTGAGCTACAGCTAAATGCACACAAAAATTATATTATGTCCAGAAAAAAAAAGGTATTTCTCAAAAAAGCTCACTGTGCATGGCATGGCATGGCATTGTAGTCAACAGGAATGGCAGAACAAAGATCCCAATGTAGCCAAGTCGGATGCTGACATCTGCTATCTGACAGTATTGCAGGGATGTCCTAATGGCTGCAGAAGTTAATAAAGACCCTGCAAGAATGCAACTTATTGGTCAAATGTCACAATGACTAAGTTTCTTCAGACATGCAGAAAGAATGATATGACATCCTAGTGAACATGAGCTGGAAGAAAGCAAAAAGAATGAGATATTTCACAAGTGAACACATAGCTGGTACGGCAGAGCTTTATGAGGCAAATCACAGGACTGGAATATTGGTGTGGAAGTCACTTTTTCAGCAAGCTCTTTCAATGGGAAAAAAAGGCAAATGTTGTCCTTAGTTTCAAGAACACATGTAAATGCTATAAAATAGAGAAAATTCAAAAATTTGTTTGTTGAAACTCTTGGGGAGCGGGTACAAACCAAAAAAGGAAGAGCAAATGTGCTAAACTGAGCCAGGAAGTGAGGACTACATCTCTTTTGCCATTTTTGTGAATGAGAAAACTGAAAATCCTATGAAGGAGATATGATGAGACTTTAAATATGTAGATACCATGTGATAAAACAAAGACTTGTCTGAATATCACACTGTAAGCAAATTGTAATTTCAGAGTGAATAAGTTATTATGGAGAGGTTATTTTAGTTTTGGTGCTGTCCAATAGGAAAGAACAGATTAACAATGTCTGCTGGGGAATGCAGACAAACTGATTTTTTTGGAAAATGTGATGCAACAGCTACAGAAAAAAACCAGAAACACCCTCCAATCACATCACCACCATCAAACTCAACAGATTTCAGCAAACTCTGGAGAGTGGTTAGAGGTTGTTTAGAAAGATGACCTGAAGAAAAACATGTGCAAGTATGCTGGCAGTTTATGCAGGAAAGTTACAGTAGTTTCACGAATACAAGCCGCACGGATTATAAGCCGCACCCCCGGTGCCTCGACAATGTTGCTGTCTTTGTCAATAGATAAGCCGCACCCCGAATATTAGCCGCACTTTCGTTCGTCGCGAGAATCCGTGCGCAGCTTTCACAAATTGGCCAATTAGTAACAGGATCGCGGCATAGCGGGCTTTACTGGCTCGGGGCGGGGCCAGGCAGGCTCGGCCCGCTCATGGTTGCCGACGGGGCCGGGTGGCCCAGCTCAGCGCCACGGCTCGGCGGGGCTGGCCGGGTGGTGCTGCCGCCGCCGCCGGGCTCGCTGGCCCCCCTCTCCCGTCAGCACCGCCCCCCTGCCGCGTTCGCTCGCCCGGCTGGCAGGGCTGCCGCCGCCGGGCTCGCCGCCCGCCCCGCTGCCGCTTTCGCTCGCCCCGCTGCCGCGCCTCGCGAGCGCCGCGCCCGCCCCGCGGCGCTTTCGCGAGCGGCGCTTCGGCTCGCGCCGCTTCGGCTCGCGCCGCTTCGGCTCGCCGCGCGGCGCTTCGGCGAGCGCCGCTTCGGCTCGCCGCGCGGCGCTTCGGCGAGCGCCGCTTCGGCGAGCGCCGCTTCGGCTCGCCGCGCGGCGCTTCGGCTCGCGCGCTTCGGCGAGCGCCGCTTCGGCTCGCCGCGCGGCGCTTCGGCGAGCGGCGCTTCGGCTCGCCGCGCGCCGCTTCGGCGAGCGCCGCTTCGGCTCGCGCCGCTTCGGCTCGCCGCGCGGCGCTTCGGCGAGCGCCGCTTCGGCTCGCGGCGCTTCGGCTCGCCGCGCGGCGCTTCGGCTCGCGGCGCTTCGGCTCGCGCGCTTCGGCGAGCGCCGCTTCGGCTCGCCGCGCGGCGCTTCGGCTCGCCGCGCGGCGCTTCGGCGAGCGCCGCTTCGGCTCGCCCCGCCGGCAGGGCTGCCGCCGCCGCCACCAGGCTCGCCGGCCGCCCCCTCCCGTCTGCACCGCCGCCGCGTTTCCTCGCCCTGGCCGGCACTGCAGGCCCCCGCACCGCCGGGCTCCCCCACGCTGCTGGCCCCCATTTTGCTGGGCTTCCCCCGCTGCCAGGCAGCCCCACCCGCCGGCCTTCCTGCTTCTGCCATGCTCCCCTGCACTGCTAGCCCCAGTTCTCCCGGGCTCCCCCGCCATGCTGGCTCAGGCTCTGCCGCCCTCCCTGCCCCGCCCTGCTGGCTCAGGCTCTGCCGCCCGCCCCCCACACTGCTGGCCCCGCCTCTGCCAGGCTTTCCCACCTCTGCCGGGGCCGGCCGGGCTCCAGCTTGGCTTGGGGCTGCCGCGGGCTCTCACTTCCGTGTTGGCAGCTTTTAGAATTTTGTTAATAGATTAGCCGCCCCGGAATATTAGCCGCACTTCCGGGTTTCCACCAAAATTTTGGTCAAATTGGTGCGGCTTGTATTCGTGAAATTACTGTACATTAAACGGACAAATTGTACCAAAGAACAGAAAGAGGAGCCCCTTTGCACTTGGAAATCTTCAATGATCGTCTGTCAAAAAGTAATCCTACAAAAAAAACCCCAAAACCAACCAAACAAAAAAACCCAACCCATGTAACAAAGGAGGAATATAGAGAAAAAGGATACGAAGCAAAATGGAAGTACAAAGTGAATTTCAACTTGCAAGAGACAAAATGAATAAAAAGTATTTTAAAATACTTAATAAATAAATAAATAAATAAATAAGCAGATCAGTGGTAGCAGAGAGGGACAGAAAACAATGCAGAGAAAGGTAAAATGCAATTATCTAATATCCCCTTCACACCAGCCTTCAAAAAATGGTAAATCTTGACAAGCCATTCAAAACCACTTAGGAGAAAAAAACTGGATTGCAAGCTGAAACATATAAAGAATATGTTAATGAATATTTAGGTAAGATGGATGTATTCAAATTATCTGGTCTCAATTAAATTCACCTTAGAGAAACTAGACAGCGATTTCTGAATCATTAAAAATTATCTTTGTGAGCTTCTGGAGGACAGGGGAGGTCTCAGAGGACCAGAGAAGGGCAAATATAGCATTTTTCTCTTGCCAAAGAGGGAGTGCTGATGGAATGACAAACCAATTAGCCTAATTTTGATTCATGGAAAAATTCTGCAATAAACTACTCAACTACACTATCCACAAAAATTTCAGAATAGATTCTTCTTACTGCAGACTATAATCCTAAAAAGAAAAACAAATCCACACAAACTAAAAATACCAGAATATGTTTGTTTGTCAAACAGGTACAAAGTAATGTTGCAGGGTAGGTGGCCCGTGGCATAGAGAAGGTATGGCAAGTCACAAAACACAAAAGTAAAACATGTGCTTCTGGCATTTATGTGCCAGGAGAGATAAACAGGGTCAATATTCTTCAACAGAGAATACATACACAAGAATATGGTAATAATTTATGGGAAGTAATTTTTAAAACTGACCAGGAGAAATGCTGTAAATTGTCAAGGAGAGGCAGAAGTTAGAGAAGAAAAGGTTTGTTCCCCAACAATAAACAAAGCTTTATAAATTGATTTAAAGACTGCATACTCTCTGCAGGACACAAAGGGTCTCAGATGGGCTCACACAATTTTAATGCTTGGATAAAAAACTTTGGAAATCATCTAGTCCAGTCTTCTACTGGAAGAAGAACCAGCTTCAGTGATTAATCCATCCTCAAAGTCAGGTCAGGCCACTCAGGGCTTGTCCAGACAAGTTCTGAAAATCTCTCAGGATGAAGATTTCAGTCTCTCTGGGCAACCTATTCCAGCATTTGATCACCCTCTGGGCTGAGAAGTTTTCTTATGATGACACAGAATTTTCCTTGCTGTAGCTTTGGTGGATGTACAAGTTTTGCTCCCTCTCTCTCTAACCAGCCTCCAGGTTGTGCAAGTTCCATTTCAGCTTTCTCTTGTTCAGGCAAGAAAAAAACTCTCTCAGCTCCCTCAGCTGCAATCCAGCCCCTTCGCCACCTGTTTTTCCCCAGCTGTTCCAGTTTGCCAAGCTCTCTATTGTACTGCTAACCCCAAAGCTTGGCACAGCCACGGGCACCACTCATCCTCTGCTCTCAGAGCAGGGGGAGCTCTGCTACAGAGCAAAGAGCCCAAAACACAGGAAAAGCCAAGTTTTTCTCACCCTGTTATGCCTGACTTCAGGTGCTCTTAAGATGAACTTGTTACCAACCACATATTCACTGATAGGCAACAAGGTGGGAAATTGCTGAAGTTCCCCTGAGGGGACCAACATCACAAATATTCATTAATTCAGCAAATGAATTTTTAAGTGATGAGGGAAATCACTATGAGTTTTAATCACCATATTGTC
This sequence comes from Catharus ustulatus, assembly GCF_009819885.2. NCBI lineage: Eukaryota > Metazoa > Chordata > Aves > Passeriformes > Turdidae > Catharus > Catharus ustulatus. Next base: position 58,580,423 of record NC_046225.1, on the reverse strand, counting down.
CCCTGTGTTTCTCAAGAAAAGCACAGGAGAAGCTGTCTCAGATAAACTGCTGATTCTATTTTTTTTCTTCTTTCTCATGCTCAGAAAAATAAAAACATCACACAATAAAGAGCCTCTCTCTTGTACTGCCTCTGACAAAGCACTGCAGCAAACATCCAGTAAATTCCCAGGCCAGCAAAAAGAAGTCAAGCAAGACAAGTTCTGCTTCCAAACTGTGTCCCACAGTGGGTCTGTTGAGTGGCAAAGAGCCTTCCTTCAGCTGCCAAAGGACTGAATTGACAGTAACCTTTATACATATATGGTTGAAGTATTAAAGCTCATGGAAAGGAAAACCAACTAGCTAAAGCTAAAGGAAAACCAACTAGCCCCTATTTTTAGACTGTCTCAGAGGTTCTCTCTATATTCTTCCATGTACATTTTAAACTATTTTGGTTCTAAAATGCATGAGTTTTGGCAGAGAAACAAGCCAAGGTGAAAACATCACTAAATATCAGCCAATGCATCTTCACAAGTCATGATCCATTTAACACTGCATAAACCATGGAAACAAATTGTTTGCATTTCCTTTGTATAAGCCAAGGAAAAAAATCTAGAAAAGCCATAAGGATTTGGAACCCTCATGGTCTGAAACCCCCACACTCTAAGACACAATCAAAGCAGTCAGCTTCATCCCTTCTCTAAAAATTTTCAAGCTGGACAATTCAGCCCAATGATATTTTATAGAGGAACACAAAATTATTTAAATTCTTTGTGTTCATCTCCTAGTACAGACTGCAGAAGCTGTAACCAGGTTTATATCCATTTTCTAAGATGGGTATTCTTCCTCCACCCGTGACCTCAGAGCCAGCATAGGCCAAGTCCATAACTTAAGAATTTTCCCACTGGTGTAGGGCAAATACACTTCCAACTTATCCTGTAGATGCCTGGAGAAGACTAGAAAAGTGGTATCTCCTTTAAGATATCCTTAATGTTTTCAGCCAGGGCTTTCTGAAGTAGAGGTAAATTTCCTGCATATTTGCCCTTTTGGATTTATTTTTCATGAATTTGTAAAATTATTTTTTTAAACCTTCTAAGTTTTGGCCAAAATCAGTATCGTTTACAAATTGACTATATTCAATTGAAAGGTACCCCTGGCACGTTCTGAATCTGCCACAGGATATTTTCATTCCTCATACCTCAATAATGAGAAACACTGAACCTCTTTATGTCCCTTCACACCACTCACTTTTATAACCTCCTAGCTCATCTCCTGCCTTCCCCCTCATTAGTCATTTTTTTTTCCAAGGCTGAAGAGTCCTGATCTACTTAGACATGTCCTTGTATTAAACCCCTTCTGTACCTTTGATCATTCATGCTGTTTTTTTCTGTACCTTTTCTAGCTTTGTTTTGTCCTTTTTGAGACACTGGAACAGCCCACAGGAATCAAGATAAAGGCAATAGTTTCATACAGAGATATAATGATGTTTGCTTTTGTTCTCTTTTCCTTTCCTGATAATTTTTAATGTCATATTTGCTGTTTTGATAGCTATGTAGCACAGAAGTGACATTTTCAGAGCACAACCCATTATAATTTGCAGATCTCTTTCTTGAGTGATAAAACCAGGAACATGGCACACTGCTGTGGATATAATGGGAGGACTGTGTTTTGCACATACATTACTTTGCATTTATGACTACTGACACCTTATAACCCATTCATTCAACACTTTTCTGCTATTCTTCACAGCTGCCCTTTTGCCCTAAAGGGAACTTCTCCCCCACTACTCCCCCCTTTTCCTGGGACTATGATAGCAGCAATGAGGAGGAGATTTAGATTTAAGGAGGTCACTGGAAAAAAACCCAGCAGTTATAATCCCTACCCATAAAACTTGGAAACCACTCTAGTTTTTTGGGTAATATGAGTTATTTTTCCACCATTTGCAATTATGATTTAAAGTATTAAAAAGTAGATTTGAGGATTTTTACTTAAAGGCAAAAAGAAATATCTGAAAAGAGAGATAAACAGGCCAATGAAGACCTCAAGTATAATACCTCAGCGATATTTCACAGGCTTTTTCTTTAGAGATTCAGCTATATGTGAATTATTCTCTACTTTTGTAGAATACTTTAATCAATGTCTTACTGGTAGAAAAGTGCTTTAAAGATCATTTGATCCACTAATTTAACTTGTATGAGGAAGGCCCCTCTGCCTGCTGCTCCTGTTAGCCCTAACCTGCACCTCTCCCTCCTCTAACAATTTCTCCTGCTCACCCTGCTTTGAACTCTGATTTGCTTTGATAATCTTTCCCATTTAGTTAATTCCAGCACTTTTGCCAATGTTGCCATTTCAGTTCTTTGAATATGGCATGCAATGTAAAAAATCCAACAGATTCTCATTTAACAGGAAGCATTAGGATGATTTTACTGTTCCTCTGGAAAGGACTACCCTGCAGGTCTTTTCAGCCTTTGCTCTGCCATGCTAAACGGCATTGCTCTAGGTTTAAGGAGACATATCAATACAATTCTTTTTAATCCTATTGTAAGAACAAAATTTTCTGATGACATAGCTTCTTTTACAAACAAAACAAACAAAATACCCCAGCTCTACTTATCCTGTAGATCCTCTGTAAGGTTTTCTGTTGCTTATACACAGAGAACAATCCTTTTAGTGCTTTTCTTATGCCTTTATCAAGTTATTGTTCAACATTTGATTGGAATGCTGTAATATTTTTACAGTTAGGCAGACCATGTTCATTTTTCTAGTTTCCTTTATTGGACCTTCTTAATACTGATTTCCTAGTTAGTAATATATTTGACCCTTCAATTTAATGACACCTTTTATTTTCTCACTGAAATCTGTTTTGATATTGTAGTGTGAATTTTCCCTGAAACTCTAATTTGATGTTTCACAATTAAAATTATCCCCATTACATCTCACCATACTTTACTCTTACAAATGGTTCTTTCAATTTCCGTTCTTTGAACTCCTCATTTTAACAGAGATGATTTTTTTCAAGTTAGGCAGAAATATAATGAATTCTGCTGTTCTTATCAGAATATTGAAACTAATTGCATTACAGTGACCTAAAGAGTTGGACAGTAGCTTTTTGACAGTAACATTTTGAACTGGATCCTGTCTACTCTTGCAAACCAACTTAAAAATTTCTTTTCTTCTCCTTCCCTGAGCAGCTGTTAAATTCAACAGGCACTTGTGGATCTTAAAAATTTACATTTCAAATCACATTTCACCTATCTTCAAAGGGGATAATGACATTTTTTCACTATAATTGTATTTTATGAGTGGCTTGTTCTAGGACATAATTTTCTGAATAGGTTTCTAAGATTCAAATCATAAATTATTATGTTTATAGCTAAATACAAAAAATACAAGGGATTAGTCTTTAAAAATTTGTCTTCAATATGTCTCATATCCTTAAAAATGGATGGAAGAGAAATAAGGCATAATGAAATAGCTGCAATAATTTTCCTTTAAATTCAAAAATTTGAAGTACAGTTTAATGTTTTCATTTCTCCTACCTTTTCTTCCTTTGTCCCAGCCTGTTTCTGCCTTTTTCAGCTGCCATTCTAATTTTAATTCTTTCAGTTTGAAGGTTGATTTTCATATTCCCATTAATTAAACACGGAGTAAGCAAGACAACTCAGAGCAATGCCAAAGCACTAAGCAGCCCATATCCACAGGCAGCTTGTACCAGTAGGGGCAGCTGTACTGACTGAAAAAAGAAATTCTATAAAAACTCTTAGTTTGAAAGACACATTCTTTGATGAGCGTTCTCCTCTGTTTATCAATGTTTTTTGAGATACTGCCACTTTCCTGTAAAAAAAAAGAAAAAGCACCTAGAGGAAAAAAAATGACATTTTTAAAGGAACATGGAAAACCTGTTTCCTCTTTTCTTTCTCCTTCATTAGCGAGTCATAATTTTTTCCAAGTAGCTCATTATATGATACATTGAGAGTCATGGCATGAGAAAAATGCCTGTACAAAATGATCACAGACCTGATTCCTATTTGTAGCTTTTAGGACACACAGAAAGGGAAGGTTTGAAAGAGTTTAATGTTAGTAACTTAAGGCATTTTCCATTAAATGCTTCATGACATAAACTCCTTGGTAAAAAAGGAAAGTATAAAGTATTGAAAAAAATATAAACATTGTTAAAATATGGCAAACCAGCATACAATTTTGCTTAAAGTACAATTTGCACACTTCAAGAATACAAATCCCAAAGAGAAGCTATGGAAAGGTAAAAATACTGACTCCTAGCTGTAATTTTCTCATGCTATCCTTTAAAGTTTTGTTTCAGCATTTTTATATGCGATGGTGAATGAAGGCCTAGTTTTACCAGTTGTGGGACTCAGTAACATATCCAGAGACAGAATAAGTAGAGGTTCAAGTCTCCATTCTCCCAAGATTTCAGCCCATACCATTTTAAGACAAGTCATTTCCACCTCCTGTTACACAAGGGTTAAAAAACTGATGGCAGCAATTGGCAGTTAAATCTCTTTTGCACAGAACAGTAGTGAATGCACATCCCTCATTCTGGCATATGGTTCAGGGACTTTTGGAAAAATAGATGCCAACAGCAGTTTCTCATTTTCGTAAAGGTTTATGAATTTAAGCCAGGGTTTTTTTCTGAATGTATAAAAGAGAAGCCCTGCTATTCAAACACATATATTAATTCATTGAAAATGCTAAAACTTATTCTGCATCTGCTTGATTTGATTCAGGTGCTGGCCAAACTAAAAATATACATTATAAAAAATTATTTATAACCCAAAATATTTTTATCACAGCAATGAAGACTGGAGATGCAGCTGTAAATGACATGACAGATTTATATAATCTTAGAAGCCTTAGAAGCCAGTGCTCACCTGGTATATCCATGACTGATGCTTTGAAGAAACAAAGCCCTGTACCTCCATAAACTCCAAAAAGCCATAGACCCATATGTCTGACTGATCCCACAGTTAATGAAGATAATAAGAAGGTAAGAAGGTAAAAATAATCAAGTATAATTTTAGCCTAACAAAAATGTTAAAATAACCAGTTCAATAAAATATTTAAAAGCTGTGTCTGTAGTCTTATCTGCATATCCTCAGGAAAAATGTAAATAATTCCTACAGCAGGCAAAACCAACATAATACATTGAAGTTTAGCTCACAAAGCGTAATAAATCTCAATTTTTTCGCTTCAGAGAACCTTTGTGCAAAGAAAATGTATACTTCTGTGTCATCTCTCAGCATGTCTCTGGAGTTATTGAAAATGTAAAATAGTCTAACCTCACTCAAAATAAATAAATAGATCATATGACTTAACTGCTCTCGAGGGATGAATAATAAAATCACTGAAGAGTCAACTAGACACGGTAAACAGATCAAATTGCAAATGGGACTTACTCTTTTATCCTTAATAATGACTGAGAAAACAGGAAATATTTATAAAAATATCCGCTCTTCAACACAACTTTTCCTTGCAAAAAAATACCTGTCCTAAACAAAAACCTAAACCAAAACACAATAATGAAGTTTCTTAATGAATGGGTTTTTAAAGTATAGAATCATAGAATGGACTGTGTTGGAAGGGGCATTGAGGTAATCTAGTCCAAGCCCCTTGCCATGAGCAGGGACACCTTCCACCTGATCAGATTGTTCACAGCCCCATCCAACCTGGCCTTGGATGTTCCCAGGGATGAGGCATCTACCACTTCACTGGGCAACCTGTACCAGTGTCTGATATGCTCAACATTAAAAATTCCCTCCAAATATCTTGTCTGACTCTATCTTCTGTCAGGCCAAAACCAGCAATAGGCCCTGTCCTATTGCTACAGGCCCTATTATATTTGCATTGATACATCTATATCTGAACACACACATGGATAATTTCTAATTTAAACAGCCATTTATCTTTTAAAAGGCAAATCAGCCTGAGAAATATTTAAAAAAAAAGCCCAAAATCTACAAAACAAATTTAAAAAATAGTTTTCCCAATAGATACAGAAATAAATGTAAAATAAATGTAAAATAAAACCAAAGGCAAATAATGCAAATAACAGTTTCAATTTACAGCAGAAATATAAGAAGGATAGAGAAGGGTAAGGAGCATGATCAAAGGTAAGGACTGGATTTCTGTACAAAATGTGGCAAAATATAAGATTAGAGAACAGTAGATCAGTAGCACTTTCAGTGGTAATACTAGGACATGTCATGAAACTAGCAGGTGGAGAAAGGAGTGTCTTCTTCAGACACTGCACACTTAGGATGCAATTTTTTTTTTATATAGGATGCTGTAGATCCCAAATTGGGCCATCCTAAAAAAAACCCCTACCTTTAAAAATTCATGGATTAAAAATATATAAATGATTACTAAATGCAATGTGATTATCTCCTGTTTGGTAAATCCTTGAATTGTAAATTGCTAGGAATTAGAGAACATTCCTAGGACATTTCTATATATGCTTTTCTTATTTATTACCTTCTCTAAACATCTTTGACAAAGGCAATATAGAAGCTAAACGAACTTCACTATGACCTACAGGAGATTTTTATGTTTTGTATTGCCATTTATATGCCCATAAACCCTTATGAACTCTTCAAAAAGTACAGTAATTTTCATTGCAGGTAAATGACCAAATAAAGCTATTCTGCCTGATAAAATGAATTCTTCTTGACAGGAAAAGTTTGGAACCAACCATAATGTACTTTAGGGTAAAGTTTTACATGCCTATCATATTTTGCAACCTGCAGTATATGAATATCATGCAATACTAACACGTGCTGCAATTTAATCTCTCTCTATAACTTATCTGTATTATTCATGATAAATAGTTCACATTTCTATGCACAATATTGATATTCTGCTAACATGACACAGGCTGACAAGAAAGGGGGAAAAATGGATAGAGGGCCTTACTATGTCTGGAGGCATTTTTCTATCAGCAACCAAGCAGGCAGCAGAAATAAAGAATCCTCTCGCCTTCTTAGAGCTGCTTAAATGAGCTGTTTATTTGACTAGCAAGTCATGGTGTAGACTGTGAAGCCCAATAAACAAACAAATTTAACACAGCCTCCCAGACAAGTGGGTCACCTCCTTTTCAAGGAAGCAATGTAAACAAAACCAGAAACCTCCTAAGATACAGATAGACATATCTGCAACCTGGGTAAGATTGGATGCTGAGAGATTATGGATAGCTCAGTCTCTTTTAATCAGATATTGACAATATATTTTATAGTTTACAATTGGATTGCTTTCACTTGCTTGTAGAAAGAGTTTATGCATTGCATAGTGTTGAATAATAAATTGTGGTGCAATAATCAACCTTATTTCTTTATCTTCTGATTGTAAAGAATGTATTTGTTTAACACTTCTTGCTTATACTGCAGCTCAACTATTCCAACATAGCAAGAAACTGTTATTCATCACTGCCTCAGAGAGTTTATTCTCAAGAATCATCCCCATGTTAGCTGGATTTTTAAGGAGAATCTCATTAAACACACTAGTCCCTGTCATAGTATTACAGTTTTATAATTGCATGTTCCTTACAAAATTCCACTCAAATAATGTGAAAATATTAATTAATTAATATTAATTAATATTAATTTTTACAAAAGGCAAACACTCTGCACTGTAACCTGATGTTTCCTGGATGTAGGTTTTCACCTGTACTATGTGCATCCTCTACCTGCTCATAGTTGAATCTCTTTTTGTCACTTTTCCTCTAGAAGGAGAAGTAGACAAGCTTTTTATGGGTTTTAATCTTAAAAAATACATATCAACTTATTGTTACTCATAAGCCTAATGTGAAATTTGTAAAGTTACCACCACCAAGCTACTCTCAAAGCTAAATAACAAAATGATGAAACAATATTGCAAAAAAACCCTGTTAGAGAAATCATAATTCTCAGCCAGGAATCTTGTAATTATGTCTCAGTTGGGTTTTGTCCAACAGTGCACACAGGAATATGAAGGCTGAAATAATAAATCCATTATTAATAGACTGAGCGAAAACTGGAACAATTATTCACAGTGACTTACTTACATCTATTCAGAAGTGATTCAGGGGTCAGCTATCAGAAGGTATCACCACAGTGATTAACAGTGTTAAACACACAAATTCAACTTTAGAAACCCTTAGGAAAGGACATGAAAACAGAAGGGCATTACTGTTTTTATATACTGCACTCAACTCCCAAATACTGTGCACAGTGATGGTTCTCCAATCTTCAAATAGAAAGCAAAAATAAACTTTTAGAGGAGAGGACAGCAAAGATGGACATGCACACAGAGTGAGTTTTGTAAAGACATACCCATGGAAAAATGGACCAAAGCATAGACACATGAAAGTTTCAAGTAGCAGTTATAAACCAAGAGATGGAACTTTTTCCCCTACCTACCTACCATGTAATTAACTGTGGCATTCATTGCCATGGGATGTTGTGAGGTCAAAAGTCTACACAGGACCAATGGGAAAAAACCTCATGAAAAGTGCTAAAAAATGACAAAAGAATGGAATAGTCATCGTGACTACTGTTATTAACTGAAACGTTATTAAAAGTCTTCTTGCTGGAGCCTAAAAAGCCATGACAAGGAAAGATAACATTAAATTTGCCCTCATTTTCTCCTATGCTTTTCATGATTAGTCAGTCAGTGAATTTCACTGAATACTTAGTCGATTACACGATACAACCACTGTTTTCATTATTTTGTCATAATTTTACTTTAAAATATTTTTGGCCCTTCTCATGCTATATCATGATATTTATTCTGAAGCTTTGGCTGAGGTCTTGAGCATATTTTCTTCTTGGCTAGACAGACTTTCTTTTTCCTGATCTAAAAAGCAAGAATCTCTTAAAAGCCCTGTAGTAAAAATCAGTATTTCTGAAATCCTATTCTGACCTTCACCCCAATCACACTGTATGTCCTCCTTTTCTACTCAGCACTTTTTTCTTACAATTCTTCTTTCCTTGAAAATCATTCATCCACAAAATTTAAGTGACAGCTATCCCCCATTAGAAGATTAACTCTGTTTAAAAATTATGCTTTGTTAAGAAGTACTATGTCACACTAGAATTAGATGCTTGAATTAACACTGCAAAATTTAGAAACATGATTACTGTATTATTATCATTTAATGATTTTCATTTTACAGCTTACTTTTTCATAAGAAAACCATTTCTCCATCTTGTGCTCACACTGTGCCTACTCACTTAGAACTATACATCTAACTATCGTGGAACAAAAATAGCATAAGAAAGCTGCTCAGAAATAGAAATTACCATATTCATGACTTTCTAGATAAACTTTTCAGAACACAGTAGAAGACAGAATTTGAACCAGAAAAAGTTATTGTCAAGTTTCCTGATGAAACAGACAGCTCCATAAAATAGCAGAACTTGTTAAAAAAATATAAAGAAACATTTATTTTAAAGCAATGACGTAAAATTACAGTTTCAATAAGTCTAAAATGCACTACAACAATCTTGTTCATTAAAGCTAATAAGGGATAAAAATTAAATATATATTAGAAAAGCAAAGTAGACAATGAAAAGCTATTTTCCAAGGACATAAACCTAATCATTAAAAGATAATTTAAATACAAGTGTTTTGAAGTAGTAGAGTGTAAAGCAAGCAACTGAGGAATACAGACTACTTGGCTTTTTGAAGCACCACCTTATTGCCCTCCTTCAGGTTTCTCTTTGAAAGTGTGTCTATTCTGAGAGCAAAAGAAAAAACATGCCTCAGAGCTATTTCACAAAAGACTAGTATATATTTCAAACTATGTTATGGCTTAAATGTCTATTTAGAGTTTGAGCTACTCAGTTTCTGCACAATGAGGTAGTTGCAAGAACATCCTTGGGCATTCTGATCCCATTTTCTAACATTGTCTGGTCATTATCTTCCAGGAAACAGGTAGATTGAGAAAGTTCATTCTTTTTAGGTCTGAAATATTTTTAATAACAAATAAATCCAAAGAATAAAATCACAAAATACACCTTTGATAAAGATAATAGCAGAGACTTAAAAAACCTTCTTCAACATTACCCTTATTTTAACAGCTTAAATTTCATCATGTAAATCTAAAGCTTGTTTAACCTAATCACAGCTGAGGAATATCCTAAAGAGAAAATTTGTTCTCCTTGGAAATATAAGCACTGTTACATACTTGAAACAAAACAACCTTGATAACAAAAGAAGGGCTCTGCATCACAGCAGTTAGTGTGACATGGGTTCTCACCTGTGGGTGCAAGAACCTCATTTCTTCACAACATCTGATTTTGGATGCATTTGCTCTTGCCAAGTTGGAAACTGTTGTTTCTTAACATCTTAAAAATGAAAACATTCTGGTGTTAACTGTATTTTCCTAAGTTCATTAGGTATCTTGAATTTTCTGATTCTTTTGATTGAGTTTGTATTTGCAGTTCAACAACTGGAAGAGGGGATATTTAGATGTTTAAGATGGAACAGAACTTTTTAACAATGACAGTTATGCCTCTTCTCAGTATTTAATGGACCATGACTGACTCGTTGGCAAGAAAAGAAAACAAGGATATGATCATCCAATTAGACTAAGGTTAACTGAAACAGAATCAGGCAGACAGATAACTATGAAATAAAGACTTTTTCAGGACAGCCCATCCTTAGATCCTTTAGAAGCACTCTGATCTATGTGGGAAGCAGATAGTACAGTAATTTCACGACCATAAGCTGCACCGGATTATAAGGCGCAGCTCCGGGAGTCGGCAAATGTCGCAACTTTGTGCATTATAAAAGGCGCACCAGACTATAAGGCGCACTTTTTTTTGCAGCAAGGAGCTGCGCTGCATGCAACAAAGTAACAAATTACTGGCCAGCACTCAATTTGCAAACATTTTTCACAGATTGGTGTAGCCTTTAAACACACCCCCAGGCACCCTCCCTGTGCCATGGGCCTCGGCACTGCTGCCCGCCTTGGGGGTTGGCTGGTGAGGCGCAGCTCAGGGCAGCCACAGCTCGCAGCGGTTCGGGGCCAGCGGCTACCTCCCTCCCCGCGTGGCTTGTGCCGGGCTGGGGCCGAGGCCGGCTTCTTCTTCCCCTTGCGCCCGGGCCGGGGCCGGGGGCAGCTCCCTCCCTCCCTCCCCACGTGGCAGTTGGGGCCGGCGGCAGCTCCCTCACTACGCAGCTCCTGCCGGCCGTGGCTGCCCGCTCCTGCCCCCCCTTGCGACTTGGCACTCCCGCGGCACTGCCCCCCCCATTGCAGCTCACACTTCCGGTTTAGCAAATTTCACAACTTTGTCCATTATATAAGGCGCACCGGAGTATAAGGCGCACTTCCAGGTTCAGGCCAAAATTTTAGTCAAAAGGGTGCGCCTTATAGTTGTGAAATTACTGTAGTTTTTTTAAAGGCAGTCAGTCATTTTTTTCCAGACAAAAGTCTCAGTGAACATTGCTTTATGTATTCATTCTTGTTCTTTTTGCCATTGAGATAAATATGGAATGAAAAGTGAACTGCAACATATCAGTGTCTCAATTTTTGTATTTTTATAAAGTGAATCTGATAAATCACCTTTTAAGAGTGCCAGTCATCTTAGAGAATGACTCAATTCACTGAACAAGGTTATTAGTTTAACAATTAAAGATTATATTCTCTCAAGCTGAATTTATGTACTATGTCTACACTACCTTTTCAATTAGTTCTTTATCTAGCACATTACTCTCTCACTATACTTGCAGACATACAATACAAACCTATGGAGTGAATCAAGCTTCATAAATACCTTTTAAGAAGTCAGGATTCTAGATGAGGACTGAAGCTCTTAAAAATTGTGGAAACGTGGAACTTTGCAGAATCTTCCAAATCTATTACATCCAAATCCATTTTCTAAACCAACATTGCTTGCTTGGATTTTCAGAATGCATTTTACACACATTTTCAGGATGTTTCACTGCAATGATGCAATAAGTGCTCTACTGGACTTGTGGTCTCTCAAGAATTCACAAGAGTTGAATGCCACTATAGATGCTGTTCTCACAGTGTCACAGTTAGGCCTGGAACTTGAAAGATACCTTAATTACCTTCCTACTGTCATTATTTTCCTTGGTAAACACAGTAATTAGTGAATCATACCTTAAACTAAAGAAAAAGTAAACATCAGAATGTCTAAAATCAGAATAATATAAGGGATTTTTGCAACTGAGCACTGAGACCCTGACTAGATGCTGACAGAATCTAAATCTCTCTCCTTCAGGAATTTGCAGCCATCTGTCCACAATATCTAATTCTTCTTGTGGAGCCACTTTCACAACTGTCTAGCACCCTAAGATGTAAAAGTACTCAGATCTTCCCATGAAATCCTTGCTGTTCACCTGGAAAAAAAGCTATCAAGCAGTAGTGCATACAACATCAAAGTTGTTCTGAGCTGGGTATGTTGGGATCCTTTGACTGATGGAGATTTGCCAACCTTAGGCAGAGAGACCATGACCACTAGCACAAGAGAGAGTGTTTTACAGAAACACAGGTACAGCCCTAATGGGGTATGTATGGGGTACCCTAACGGGCTTTTCATTTTCTCTTCTCCTCAGCTGGTTCCAGAACATCACAGTCACCCCAAGGAGCCATCCTCAAACCTTCATACATGCTTGCAAGAGATGCCAACCAACAGCAGAAACACCCATTTCTTCTATCCAGACATTTACTCTGAATTGTGTTTCCTATTCAGAAGTGGTCTTATACACCTCTATATGAACATGCTGGCATTAAAAAGCAATTTAATGTGCTTAGAGTAGAAAATGTCCATGCATTAGATAATTCTGTGCACATTTCATGAAATAACACTTTTGGGTCTTGCATTTCCTGGTTAAAGCCTGGGGGGGGAGTGCAGGAAACAACTCCCAGTGAAGTAGGATCATGTTTACATTGCTCAGAAAGGGAATCTGTCCTCTAATTAGGAAGGGTCAGACTGTCTGCCAGTGTAGAACAGAAGTAGAGGTAGAGGGGTTTCCAGGTGAAAAACAAAGCAAGCCTTTAACAGCTGAAATGGGTGAGCAGTTACAAAGTACTCAACTAACAGCAAAATTAAAATTCATGCAAGGTCTGAAATGTAATTATACCTTGTCTTGAGAGAAGCAGTAACTCAAACAAGAGCAACAAATACCTTGTTAACTGCAACCATAGTGCCAATTTAAACCTAGTTGTTCTGCTATAATCATTTGTAACTGTGTTGTCTACTCATATTTTACTGTCACCTGAAATAGCTCTCCGTGGCTTTAACAACCTTGACATGTCTCTAAGTGGGATTCTGTGTCACCTTTACAAATATTCCATTCCCAGTACATGTTGTGCAGGGGTTGAAATGATATAAGAAGGAGGTTCCTTGTGAACTGCAGGCCCAGGCAGAGAGTTCCATACTAGTTGCAGGGCAGGTCAGAGCATTCATGTTAGTTTTTGGGGTACTGTTAATGCAGTAAAATTTCCAAACACCAGGACTCAAAAGAAAATGTCAGCAGTTCATGAGAGTAAGAATACATTAAGAATAAGAAGTATTTGGTTGTTATGAAATATTTTCTTAGACCATTGTGCTATGAATACTGGTAAAGAACATACTTACAACTTTTATGCAATATCAGGCAAATATTTACATAACCAGAATGTGAAAGACAGATAAAACCTTGCAGTTGGCTGCCTTTGAATTGTTCTGAGCTGTTAGGATGTTATTATTGACCTACTGAATTGGAAAGTAAAGATCAGGCTAAGTAAAGTTAAAGCTTCCTCATTACCCAACACGTAATAAGCAATGATGACTTGTTTGCATGGTGAGATGATGGAAGTCTCCTTGTTTATAATATAAAGTGAAATTTGCCACTAAAGTTCTGAAGATATATATGAAGAAATTATATAAATATACTATATTTAAGTAGTTAGAGAATAGGACTTAATAAAATGTTACATGCATTTGCTAATTTATCCTGCCTCATTAATTATAGTTCCACTCAAAAGAGACCCTCTCTACACCTTAAGAATGGCCATACATACTGTGTTATACATTTCGAAATACTATGTAAACCCTTAAGTCTGCTTCCTTTCAGAAAAGCCCCAAAGAAAGAGAAGGGCTTTTCTTTCTGGCTTTTCTTTTGACTACCTTTCAACATTTTCATACCTAAATATGGTAAATTAAAAGCCATTAAAAGCAGAACTAGAAGAGCTTTCGTAGTACATTTTTAACTGCATAAAGTTTAATTTTATATGATGAACTTTACAGTAATTCAAACTCTACTAACCTAAGGGAAAAAAAAAAAAAAAGTACAATAATTTCACAATTAGAAGCCGCACCGTTTTGACCAAAATTTTGCTCCCACACCGGAAATGTGGCTTACACACAGGAGCGGCCAATATGTGAATAATTTTCTGACATTTCCAACCCCAGAAGTGCAAACCGAGTCAGTGCAAACTGCCAAGTCGAGCACCTGCCAGTAAAACCTGGCGTTTACGCGATTGTTACAAATTGATTACTGTGTTGCACGGCGGGTGGAGCAGACTCAGTGCAGGCAGCACAGGGGGTGGGGAGAGGCGGGGGAGCTCCCTCCTGCTGGTCCCGCGGCCCGGGGGGAGGCGGGGGGCTCCTATCCCCTCCCACCACCGCCACGGGTGCCGGCGGGCTTCATGCCCCCCTGCCACTGCGGTGCAGCGCCGGGCCGGGGCGAGTGAGCCCAGCGGCAGCGGTGGCGGCCGGCCCCGAGCGGCCCCGCCGAGCGGCAGCGCCGAGCTGGGCCACCTGGCCCCGTCGGCAGCCCCGAGCCCTCACACCCCGAGCTGAGCCAGTAAACCCCGCCATGCCGCGATTCTGTTACTATTTGGCAACTTTGTTGCACGCAGGTCCTCACTGCAAACAACAGAGTGGCTTGTAATTGGGTGCGGTTTGTGCATGGACAAAGAACGAAATGTTTGCCAACACCCGGCGATGCGGCTTATAGTCAGTGCGGCTTGTATTCGTGAAATTGCTGTAGGTCTTTTCTGTAGATGAGATTGAGTGGGTTTTTCCCAATAAATACTACACTTTACTGAAAAAATAATTAATAATAATAATAATATTAATAACAATTAATACCATAACAGGTAAATAATAATGGGAAAGCCTTGTACTTTGAAGCAAGTTTTTTAATTCATTGTGTCACAGTGCCTACACATCCTGCTTGGGCTGTGAGTGTCATTCTCCCAGAGGAAACCACAGAATAAGCTGAGTTGGAAAGGACTCACAAGGATCCCTGAGTGCTGCTCCTGGCCCTGCACAGGAGCATCCCCAAGAGTCACATCATGTGCCCAGGAGTGTTGTCCAAACACACCTTGAACTCTGTCAGGCCTGGTACTGTAATATCCAAATGCTGGGAGCCACCTGACAATCATTTCAATGATAGCATTAAAAAGCTGTGAAAGATGCTACAAAGACTTTCTAAAATAAAACCATCATAAAACAAAATCTATTTCCACTGAAAGTCCACTGGCAACAGAGTGCCCAAGGCTGTGCATTCTCCTCTTTACTACATAAAATTGTGGAAACAATGAACCCTTGGGTCAATATTAATATTTATAAATCTAGGGGAGCAAACAACCTTTATCTAGGATAATGCCAGCAAGGACATGTGATGATTTATTATGTCAGACAGACACAAGAGACTCACTACTAAAAGCAAGAGGCTCACTGAAAAAACACTTAATAGTTCCAATTTCTTGAGTACAAATCAAATAAAAGAAGCACTGTGACACTTTCATTGGTATCCCATTACCTCCAGACTCAAAAGGAGTAATTTAGTTTAAGCAACAGTTGATGCAAATATTTGTGGTAACTCAGTTGCAAGCCTGGCACGTTACATAGCATTTCAGCATAAATGGATGTGTGCTTTTCTTGTATTATGTTTACTAACATCCTTTTTGGTATTCCAAAATCTTAATTTTAGCTTGTAATCTGAAAGTAAAGGTTTCCCAGTCTTCTGAAAATCAAAGTTGAGCTTTTCTTTGTCCTGTCAGTGATATCTTCAAAATATTACAGACATAATTGTCCTTAATTGAATTAATGCATTTTCCTTGAATAATTTTAATGTTTCCATATTAGTTTCCATTAATCATTAATACCTCAAAATTAGCTAAATTTAACAGTGACATAAAACTGTTGTGATTATAGATAGCTGAAAGACCATTCTAACATTGGTATCAGTCCATTTACTAAAGAAGAGCAGAAAAATCAACACCACCCTCTTTCTTTGGACACTGTGCCTGTCAAGAATTAAAAAAGATGTGACACAATTAGTACTACTTCTTGCTGTATATGGGATTGAAGTAATGCCATTATTCATTCCAATTTTGAAACGTGTGTCCTCAAACTTGTGGGAGTTCAAACATCATTGATAGGTGTGGATTTGTACCTGCCTTGTTTACACAGCTTTGTGTGTTTATTTCTGGCACTGGGCTCTTGATAAAGTCACTTAAATGAGATCTTCTGGTGCTCCAGTGCAAACCAATTTAGAGGTTCTCTGAAGTCTTATGGTAACCAGGAGAATTTAATCCATTTCATTGCACTTAGAGAAATGAAATTATTCTGCCTCTGGCTCCTTTTTCCAGCCTACAATGTTGTTTGGGTAATCACAGGGTATCAGTGCTACCAAACTGCTTTCATATAAACATTTTGGGCTTGATCTAATAGCACTGTGTCCAGGGGAGCTGCATAAAATCTTGAGTGCAAAAACTAAGGGCGTATTTAAGCTATAAATACGTGCTTGACAAAGAAATACTGCAAGAAAATATTCATACTGCAGTTGCTAACACCTGTTTCTTTTTTGCATTGTAGATGAGATCCAACATCAGCCTGAGTCTTGCAAATCCTGGTACCATTTAATATGTTTGAAAGTGCAAATAAAACAGTGCTATCTTAAAACCACACTTAGGATCTTTCTAAAAATAGTAAAGTGCTGGAGGTCACGGTGTACTGGAGGGAAAACACAGTAGAAGAGCATAAGAAATTTAAAAGTCTACTTGGAGTCTGGTTTTAACATTAAATTTACTTCAAATCAGTGGTTTTCTTCCGCTCCTTTGCATGCATTCTTTAAAATGTCTAAAGGATATTTGAGCAACTGAATCTGATAAATAAATTAACATTTGAGAAGAAAATTTATTACTACATTTAAATAATTTTTACAAAGCAAAACTGAAAGGCCTGTAAGAAAATGGTGTGAGGAAAGAGGTATAGTGTATATAGCAGTAGACTACAGTAATTTCACGACGATAAGGCGCACCCTTTTGACTAAAATTTTCCCCCGAACCCAGAAGTGCACCTTATAGTCCGTTGCGCCTTATCTGATGTACAAAGTTGCGACATTTGCCACCCCGGAAGTGCGAGCCCACAACAGTCCCCAGCTGAGCAGAGTCCGCCTGGCAGCGGCATCAGGCCAGCGCCGGGCCGGGGTGAGCCCGGCGGCATCGGTGCAGCGGTCACGCAGGGGAGGGAAAGGGCGGTGGCGCAGCCCAGGCAGGGGGGCAAAGCCGCTGGCATCGGGGAGGTGGCCTTGCAGGGTGGGTCCACTGGCATCGGAGTGGCCACCGCGTGGCGGGGGGAAAGCCGCCGGCATTGGGGCAGCGGCGGTGCGGGGTGAGCCTGCCGGCATTGGGTCACCCAGAGCACCAGGGAACTCCTGGAGCAGTGGGGCCCGGGGACGCTGCACGGAGCAGCGGCGGGCATAGCCTGGCCCCGGGGACGCTCCACAGAACAGCGGTGGGCATGCCCCGGCCCCGGGGACGCTGCACGGAGCGGCGGTGGGCATAGCCTGGCCCCGCCAAGTACGGGCGGGCCTGGGGGCCCATGGCTGCCGGGCTGAAGCGGGGCCTTGGCCAGCAACCACGCGGGGGGAGTTGGGGGGCGGAGCCTCGCTGCAAAAAAAAAGTGCGCCTTATAGTCCGGTGCACCTTATGGTCGTGAAATTACTGCTATTGAAAATTAGCTACAGAGGTTTCTTTATTCTCTTTCTATACATTCACTTCAATATAGTAGTGGAGCTCCTTGAGGAGAAAAAAATAAGGCAGCATTAATTGATTAATTGTGCCTGGACAACTTATGCTCAATGTACATGCAAGGTCAGATCCAAACTCATGGCTTGGTGGGTGGGTTCTTGTCTTTACCACTGATTTACAATTAAGACCTTAATTAAATTTTATCTCCTCTCTAGTCCACTTGGTTTGAATTGATTTTTTTAAGTTTCAAATCTCAGCATGAATCACGGAATACTTGGAGTGTTGGAAAATAAATACAAGGAACACTGAAATATGTGAAAACTGGAGAGCAGGTTGGTGGGTAAATACAAAGCAAAGTAGAGTTACACTCATGACAAGCTTCTGCTCCTCAGAGGATGCTCCTTCTTTGAATGCAAGACATTTGATATCCCTGAAGGGCATTACTCTCCTGTTTACTGCTATCTATTTTTTCAGAACCATTGTGCCTCAGGGGAAGCCACTCGCTTGCATCTGCATTTGAGGTGATCTGCTGTTATGATAGCAGGTGGCTTAGAAAAGCAGATAAAGATTGCAGGGGCACAAGAAAACATGTCCTGGGCAAATAACATCCTCCAAAGAGAAGCCAAAAATGTGATCTGATTGAAAGGTTGTATAACAACTGCTGCAATTCATTATTTCTTACAGCACTATTGTTGCAAGAAATTGAGTAATTTTGGTATTTTTACCATTTTTTTTTCTTTTCCTTAAAGAAGCTTATGACTCTCTCATGGAAGAACATTTTCTCTTCTTGATACTTTCATACCAGTAAGATACTAATACGGAGTTAGAAACAAAAATGGGGGGATGAGGTATGTTGCAAAGAAATTGCACAGAAATGAGTCCTAGGGGAAAACAAATCCCACAAAATGTAATTACCTCTAGTGGCAGGTAAACTCCAATATCTGTGAAGTATGAAAGGTCCTCACAGCCCAGCCACTATCAGTGAGATGCCAGGATTATAAAGTGCCACCAGTAGAACAAATAAAAGTGCCTAGGTCCTGTGAAACCCACCCTGAGGGAACCCAAGTTATGTAATTGGGAAGTACTGTGTCATATTAAGATGGCATCACTGTGAATGGGGAGTTTGAACAACTAAACCACTTTCTCTCCTTTATGGGTGAAATGCTGGAGCCCTCCTACTCTCCTTACCCCCTGCAAGTGACTGATGATTTCAGCCCCTTAACAAGCTATTTAGAGTCTCCACATTTCCTGCCTTCTCCTTTAGGAAATTCAGACAATTCCACTGACTACAGTGCCCAAACCTGCATGTTTCACTTGCTGTAATAGCAATGAATCAATTCCAGAATGCTGCTAGATTCACTTTCACATTTTAACAGCTTCATAGACAAATTCAAGTGGCAAGATTATATTGCATATTCTCTATTTAGTATCACCTGCCTTGTAAAATAATTATTCATTTTTATGTGATAAATTTAATTGTGTCCTCAGAACTGTCCTCTAGGTCATGCTAAGTCATTCTTCACTAGATGCAATATTTCCTGCAATCATTTAATTTTAGATGTTCTGCTTTCATTGAAATTGTTATTCCTTACGTTAAAAAAACAGTGTTCATCTGATGGCTGTGTTTTAGTAGGCATCTTCTTAAATTCAGAGAATACAATATATAACTGTATTCATGGAATCCCTGAGACAGTCAAAATAGTATTGGACATACAAAGTCTCAGGTGGACCAAGTGTGTAAAACTGCTTTAAATCCAAATATGCTTGGAAAGTTACTGATAAAAGCCCATATTGTCCCTCCATAACAAACATATATGATTGTATTCTGTAATCCAAGAGCTAAATCCCAAAAGGAAAAAATAATCTAATGTTTCCAAAAAGAGAGAATTTGAGGAATTCAAACATTCACTAGCCATGTAAATTTCTCTACCAATACAAGTTCCAACAGAATAAATATTTAAATAAAATTAAATCTGAATTTTCCAACAAAACATACTGTTACTACTGCTGTTCCTGAAGACACTGGTGTGAAACATCCTAAATCCATATCCATGCTTTGTGTTTTGGCACCTGCACACTGCCATCTAGTCAATTTATTAAAAAACACCATCTGATCAAATGTGCTGACATCTAAACCAAAATTACTTTGACAATCTGTAGATTTACTGTGGGTTCATCCCTAGGACTGCAACACACAGAAAGTATCAACTTCGAAGCAGTTAACACAGTATTTTGAAAATATATCCTTCAAGGGCAGTCAGTATCCTTTCTTAGCCATGAAGTGAAATATATTTTTTTCATCACATATAAAATATGTGATGTCTCCCTCATGATTCCTACTGTCAGAAAGAATAATTCCTTTGAAAGTAGGGCAATATATACACTGACATCTTCTATACCAATAAGAGCAGCTTAGTTTACCATAGTGAAATGGCTAAACCAGATAAATTGAGAGTGAAAGGCTAGGACAATTATGCCAAAAATGCAATAGGAAAACAAACTGACAGATGAATTATTCCTAAATCTTGGTTGCAGACAATTTTGCTACCCTAATTCTGGATGAGATCAGGACTCTGCCATGAAGGCAAAAATTAACAAGGGGCATTTGGTTGTGGTGTATCTTCAGAATACTATTTTCTATCTACATACATTCACAAGGTACGTTAGCAAGGAAACCATTCCTGAAGTGAGATTCATAGATTTGTGAAATTCTAATAGCTTGAAAATGTGCCCCAGCAGATACTGCTGTGTGATGGAACAGTTTATCAGTAGGAGATACTATTTTTATCTCTAATCAAGCAGGTATAAGTGTATGTAATCTAGTCTTTCAACTCTCCCATCCCCATCCCCCCCCAAAAAAAGCTCATTCAGAGTGCATTACCATAATTGCAAATGTCTTTTTCAACTTTGCAGGAGGGAAAAACAAAAGAGTTTTTCAATGCTTTCTACATCTAACTTCGAGGCTTAAATGGAAAAGCTTCGTATTTTTATGCCTTCAAAAAAATAAAAATGGATTATTCTCAACAGGCAGTTGTCTCCCATGGATTATTAGGTCTCTCAAGATAGCTTATATAACCCACATAGTTCTTATGATTATCTTGAGAACCCAAGGAAACATATTATTATCCTCTTAAAAGTAAAGGGCCATATTTGCAACAGGGGTTTGAAGATAAAAGTTATTCCAAGTTTTTCCTATTTCAACATTGCTTTTTTATTTCAAAAATTCTTTTAACTCCAGAATGTGCAGAAAGTTATTAATGGGGGTGCAGAAAGCACACCCTGTAATACCAGATAGAAGAGGCTGCTGTAACTGAGCTGGAACTTCTGCTATGAAAAGTCTTTACATAAAAATGAAATCCTGAAAATTTCAACTGATGAGCCAGGTGAATGACCAAACTTATCTGGTCACCTGTACTACTTAGTAAAATAGACAGAACAGTTCCAATGGAAAAGAGCATACTTTATGATGAAAGACCTAGTCCCTCAAGTGTGGATTTCTGGGTACAGTCATACAACAGAAAAAAGGGTTCAAGTTAGAGAATTTTATTTATCAGAAAAGTATCTGATCTCATTTTCTACATTGTTTGCCTTTCTCAGTTTTATTTCTTTCTGTTTTGTTTTTTTGGTTTTTGTTGGGTTTTTTTTTTCTTGTATATTTTTGTCTTTACCAGTTTTCACATCTGGTGTTATTTTGTCGCTCTTGCTTTATGCCTCTTTTTCCACCCCTAGATTCTTTAGCTTTGGAAAGCTCCCTAACCCTCTCAACCCCTTGTTCTTCTTCCACCGCTAAAAAATCAGCTAATTTAAATCACACATAACATGTAATTCAGATGCTGGGAAGTGTATGGGGAGCTAAGCTACATGTGAAGATGGAAGGCCTTTTAAAGACCCTTGGGAAATGCCAAGACCAGGAGAAACCAGGGGGAATTTGAGTATTCCTTTGTCAGTACCCTTTGAGAAACCGTCCTGTGTCTTGCCAGATTTTTACGGGGCACAGCAAATGCAGTCATGCTGAAATGACTAACAGCAGCAAAAAAAAGGACATTTTTTCTGACTTAGACTGATTACTAGATGGAAAAGGAAGAAAAATATCTTTCAGTCAAGATGGTAAACAAATGCTGTTTCAGCTAAGTAAGGAAAAAAGAAACACTAAGAGCAAAGCTGAAAGTCAAGTGGAAAGCAGAGAGCAGAGTGCCCTGTGTTGACACCAGGACGGAGCCATGACAGCATAATTTCCACTCCAGAGAGGCAGAGGGAGGTCACTGGATCCTCCTCAGTGCAGAAGAGCAGGGAGGCTGATTCCTTCCCAGAATTTCTCTGTTTAACAGCTCAGTAGAGAGCTGTAAGCCTTGAATACCAGTTTGTATCTGAGTGTGTATGGGTGCCTGTGTGCACAAAAGAGTGATGCATGTGCATCAACATTTTCTGCCCAAAGACTGCTCAAATTTATACTGGAATGAAATGGCCTACAGCAACCAAGCAGCCCATGTTGTTGAATGTTTCAAATGTTAATCAGGCATATGCATACATTACATAAGCTCTTAGACATCTCCAGCCTCCTAGACAGCAGGTGGAAATTTGGCCCCTGGTGCAAGTCACACAAGATCAATGGAGTGAGTAAGGATGACACGGTTTCTGAAATCCTGAGGGAAATACTATGCCTGCAATCAAAAGACAGATGCAAACTGACCCCTTTGTGCAACTCAAATCTCTCATCTGAGGTGAAACTTGGCCACAATGAAGACAGTGGAACTGCCACATTCTGTGGACTACAGCCTTTCATATTATTCAAAAGAATGAATTGCAAGATCTACGAAATGTTAAATGTTCTGAAAAGTGACTGAAATTATCAGAGGATTTAAAATTGTAATTATTAATACCATTTATTATCTTTGACTTGCTAGACTTGGATAATCCTCAGTGACACTTGCAATTTCCATAAGCAAACAAACAAAAATCCTTCCAGTTTGAAAAGTAAGTCCATTCATGTGAAACTATTCTACGTTTCCCAATCAAAATTGGCTCAAGGCAGTTCTGCAGTTTTCTTTTTTGCAGGCATTCATCTACCAGATGCTGTCACTTTAACTTCTGTGATTTTTCCTAACTTGGGTATTGCACATTGCTTCTAACCCTTTTAACTGAGCTTTCTGGGAGTTCTAGTGGGGGGAAGTCAGTATTGATGCAGACTCAACTGTTAAATGCAAGAAAAGAACTGAACATCTTTTCACTGGATATATTCTATGACAGCATCTGTGTTTGATTATCTTACCAGCAAGTTGTACAGATGCTAAATGCTCAATGTATAAAGTGCTGCATATGTCTGTACAGCTACAGAGACACACACATTTCCTAGTGCACCATGACTGAGATTCAAAAATAATACTAGTAAAGGATAAGTAAGATGGATTTTTTTATATTGTCAGCAAACAGTAATGTGTTTTTTTTGAAAACTGACTGCAGAGTAATTAATGGATCTTATCTTACAATATATGATAGAATTCACCTTCCAATATAGGACTATGAATGTTACAATGATGTTACAAGTCATTAATATATATTTAAAAAATGAGGTTTGTAAATTTTTGTAAGTCATGTTTTCTGCTCCAAGGAACACAGTAATCTTAACTGCAAGGCTCCAAGAAGGAGATGAATTCTGTTGGTCTTTATCTACTAACCAAATAAATATCAGAAAGGCTGAAATATTGCTACAGCTGACCCTCAGATTTCCTTTTCCTTATCAAACAAAATGAACTTCCTAGAGGAGAAAGAGAGATAATTTTTCGTATTTTTTTAGGAAGAGGGTAAAAAGGACAATGCCACTGCAGTGCTTAAAAAAAAATAAAAAAAGAAGATAAAGAAAATGTAAAAATGCACAAACAAGCAAATCCTACCCTAAAACTTCCTTGGGCTAATGGAAGTAATTTTTTTTTGCAATGTATGTGCTTCAGAACTCATCCTTCAATCTCAGCAGACTAAAGGGAGTGCATTTATAAGAATTATACTGTCGGGAGTTAGCAGTTCAAACCATAATCAATTCAAGGGGAAAAAAAAAATGAAGCCACAGAGCAGTATTTTTCTATACTTTTCAATTTCTCATTACTTTTCAATAAAAATCTGCTGAAATTGTTTTACCACTTTTTGTAAGAATGAGAAAAAAAAAGTCTGAGATTTTTGTTAGCTTGTGTGTGCATGCCAATGTGTATGTGTATTTTGGTCTTAGAGCCCATGAGAGCAAAAAGCCTTTTGTGACACATCTGCTAGAACAGTTATGAACCACCTAACTCCAGCCACAAAAGCACCAGCTGGCCACAAACGGAATTTGCCATCAACATCTCCAAGTTGCTCACTCTGCCTGCTCAAGCAGAGAAAAGTAAAGCTGCCTAAAGAATGACTGCATGCAAAGATGCAAAGTTGTTTCTAGTTCAAGTGGCAGCCATATATGTAAGAAATAAAAAAAAAAAAAACTTGTAAGGCCAGAATTACCCCCTCTATTGTACTACTATACCTAATGCACATAAGCTGGAAACCCACAGCTGAGTTCAAGAGGAAAGCAATATTTTAAATAATTCACTCCAAAAGAAATACAGGACAATACAGGACAATACAGATTAAATACACTATATGATATTTACATCCTATTATTTTATTTAATTTAAGAATAAACAATTGAAAACAGATACTCAGCTGTACTGTGCCATATACTAACAGAAGGCAATACAAGGTCTGAGAAAATACAAAGTTGAACTGCTACTCTTCATTTCACTAGCTGAAAGGGTAAAATTAGAATCCTCTAAGGGAAGAAAAAAAAAAAGAAGGAAAAAAAATCAAAATTCATTACAAAAATATCCTATATAGAAGCTACAGCTATACAGAAATAATCTAAACACAGATAAACTAGGCCTGACTGAATTATAGAAATTTCTGTAAAACCACTCTGCTGGGTTTTGCATATCTATTATTTTAATAGTATGGGATTTTTTTCCCAAAAGGATGTCTTTGGGTTGCTCTGACAGGTTTATCTTCATGATATATGATCCCCTTGCCCTATTTTGCATAGTACAAATGAGACTATAGAGGAAAATTTAAATGAGCAAAACCAGCTTTAACTTGTCTTAACTGAGCCATTCGTTCACTGGTACATGTGGTATATATTTTAAGATAAAGACTCTGCAGAGAAAAACATGGGTACAGAAGAAATAAACTTAATTTGCCATTAAAGATTAATTAAGAGAAAACATGATGAGGATGAAAATTAAAAATTATATTTATATAACTGCAGTTAGGAACAGCAAACCATCTTCTGCGTGTCCCTCATCAAAGCAGGGGAGTGATTAGGGGATGGAAGACTCTGCAAGCTAAGTAGCAGACTTCTTTCAAGAAGCTTCTTTTCCCAGCACCTGAGCAGCACAGGTTTTTAATCCAATTGAACTCATCACTGAGAAGATTGACTAATAGCAGCAAGCATCTCCGTGGAGGCTGGGTGTCTCTGAACCTGCTCTTATCTCCGGTCTCCAGCAGAACTCAGCCAGATTCCTGGCTGGCAACCAGACCCAAGTACACATGGCCTAAGATCCCCTCTGGAAAGTGCTGCATAGATTCACATTCATTATGACTGTTTCCTTTGCTGAGGGGGAAAATGAAACAACAGTATATGGAGAATGCCCTGGAGTACCCAAAAATTTATTCAAAAATTATGAGTGCTGGAAAAAGACAATGTTGAGCAGTTCTTGACTTAAAAAACCTAACTTTGTTTTTAAACTATTCAGGATCTGGGACGTGGAAATAAAATAATTTTTTACCCATTATGGATCTGAGAACTGCCCCAGGAAAACTGGCTATTGCTTGAAATTTCTCCTGGTATTTAGAGAAGTTTTCCTGCTCACATCATGGAATTAACTGTTTTCCTACCTCAACTAGGGTGCATTACTATTTACTACGAAGGCTTAAATGGTATAACTATTTTTAGTATTTAATATGGGAAGGACACAAAAAAAATTTGCCTATGAAAATGCAAGTCAGTATTTTATTAATGAGCAGTGAAGAAACATCATAGAATCATAGAACGCTTTGGGTTGGAAGATACCCTAAAGATTATCTTGTTCCAACCCCCAGGGCCACCTTCCACTAGAATGATGATTTTACTTGTTAATTGCTAGCATATGAAACAACTAGTAAGAATGAGAACATGGGAAGAAACCTGAACACAGCACATTGGTAGTAGAAGAAACAAAGCAAGGCACATGAGAATCTGCTCCTACATGGTTTTTGTATTCTTAGTGATCAGGTCAGAAAAAGACAGAGCTCACTGTAAAACATCTGCTGCAGCTGACCTAGGCAATCTTTCCAAAAAAAATGCAATGCAGAAGTTTGCCCTGTTTTTCAGCCCTACTTACTATTCTATTCTAGCCTGAAAAGTAAGCATTCAACCACAGGGCTACAATTTGCTTCACAAATGTATCAGTGGTTAGTTCTTGCTTCCCAATTCAATGCAGCAAGCCTTTGCATACACTTTGTGACTTAATTCTTGAATAGCACCTTTCTTCACATAAGATTTGACTCACATATCTCTTCAGGGCAGGAACAAAAACCTGTTTTCTTGAATCTTAATAAATCCTTGCTCTCCTGGATGTTCTTTCAATGCAGTCTAATGAAATTCAGAGGATATCTGTTCAATCATAACTGGAACAGTTTCTATCTTGCAATTTTCTTTTTGCTTAAATAAGAGTACAACAAGCCCATTATATTTACAGATTCTCCCCAGGATCTACTCAATCATCCACTTGTTTGTGCTTTATTTCTATTCAACCTTATTAGCCTCATTCTTTACCATGATTCTGAGAACTTGTTCTCCTTTCCTGTTTCCAAAACAAGATTCTTCTTTAACAGTTCCCTGACATTCTTCAGACAACATGAAGAACCATCTATATTCTCCTTTGCTTATAATTGCTATTCTTTCACTTCATATATCAATAGTATAAAAAGTAATGCTATTTACTTACAAGCCTTGAGTTTCAGGACAGACATTTTTTTTCATTCAAATTTTTCCTTCAGTCTTTTTTATTATGTCCCATTCATCATCTTTGTCAGACTTACAATAGATCATAAGGTAAACCTTGTAACTTACTTGCATTTTTCTTGTATTTGCAGGTTTGGTTGAAATAATTTGCGATGCATTTTAGAATGTATAGTCAAATTGAAGGTTATTGTCTAGGATACTCAAAAGTCTATTTCTCAAAGGAAATAATTTTTTGCTTTTCATAAAATATAGAAGAAATTCTTTTTTTCTGGTTTATAGCTAAATGCATTCAGACATTTTCCTGCAACCCTTGCTCTATCTTTACATCTCAAATGAGAAATAAGGATATCTCACTGAAATGACTTTACAGGGAAAAAGAAAAAGCCCTTTCTTAAAGACACCATCATATCTTTTAACAAATAGTTCAATATTTCTGAGGAAACAGGTAGGACAGCCTCAGCTGTAAGAAATAAAATGTCATTAAGAAGGGGCTTAAAATAGTTATGATGATTTTTGACAGTAGAATGTTCACCTTTATTCCCTTTCTTTCCCCATAAAATAATTCCAGTGGCATATCCTTACTCCTCATATAAGATGGAGAGAGAAAATTGTATTTTTTTTCTGTGCTAGCCAAACATGAAGTGACACTTGAACTGAGTATCACCAGCTGTCTCAAATCTTTCCCCTCTGCTTGTTTCAACATGACTGTGCTTTGATGGCTCAAACCTCGAGTTGTTCTTAAACTACACTGCACAACCAGAGCCAATGTCATCACTTCTAGAGGCAATCAAGCTCCCTTGCAGCACTGTTGATTATTGTATATATCAGTTCAGAAGGCTAAGCAGGCAAATGACATAAATCCAAATGGCATAAGGGAAGCAAAGCAGCAGTAACCTCAAAGTGAAAGGATATGCTAATTCAGGTTATCCTTAAAATGACATACTGCCAGAATCTTGAGAACAGATGTACAGTTCACCTTATAGAAATGGTCACAACATCTACTCAATTAATTGAATGCCTCAAATGGTGCCCTCATTAACCATGATATCCTCTGTGGACTTGATGGAATGTGGAAGACACCTTGACAAATTAATTTTCCAAAACAATAAGCTTGGGTTAAAGAAGCATTAAAACTATTTACAGTTATAATTTGGGAGAGATTGTGAAACAATGGCAAAATATCTTAGAAATTAAATGTTAGTCAAATACTGGGGCAGTAATTAAATAATAACACCATTAGTCATCAACAGCCATGAGCAGGTCTCAGAATTTTCATACCTTTTCCCTGAATTTTCACTATTCTACCTAATTTTAAAACTGCTTGGAAATACTTTCTTTTCAGTTCTAATTTTTTTCCCTTAAATCCCACAGTCTTACATAATTGCTGAGTCCCATATTCAATTTTATATTACAATAATTGTTTTGATATGATGTGATAGGGTTTGCTAGTATTGTAAAAAATGTACTTTTCCTGATAAAAATTCAATAATTAATAATGGGAATTTTCACAACAGCAAGGAGACTGGCAGTTCTCAACACAGCAGAATCAGTTTTCTGGTTGCTGAACTTAGCTAAAGACACCAATTTTTTGACACAGGCAGAAATAACTCTCCCATGTTTTATCACATTCAGGAGACGATCTGACACCTTCCCTGAGATGCTGTTAAATGTAATAGGGGTTCTTTATTCTTAGGAGTCTGTAGAAATACCCAGTCTATAAAGCCATAAGTGTGCTTTGTTTTTCAAAACAAGGGGCAGGCAGCATTCAAGCTCTAAAATTTTCAAACAAGCATGAGGCAAAAAGAAATTCCTGATTCCAGTGGCACTAGGAGCAAGACTCTGTATACTCTTTTTATTATGTTCTTCCTTCACACCTTCCATGTCCATTAACATCCACAGTTTGTATGAAAGGACAGCTACTGCCAAAACACTTTTATCAACCTTTCTGCTTTGAAAGCTGCTAAAAGTTCTAATGTATTCTCACTATGTCACTTTTCATCAACAAAACAAGTTTCTTTACCAAAAATTCAGAGTAATGGACCTCAATTAAAACTAGCAAAAATGGTCAGGCTTTTCTTAAAAATGGCTTGTTAATTAAAACACAGAATTAAAAAAAAAAAAAAAAAAGCAGGGCAACCAAACTGAGAAATTTACCTCAAGGAAGCATCAGAATGGAGGAGGCTATTGTAAGACTACTTTGCTCAGAACTATTTCTAAATAGCATATTTTATCAAAAATTAAATTAATGAAGCAAAAAAACCCCAATTCTCATAAATGAAATAATGAAAAGTGATTTCTGCAGAGCCAGAAAAGAGAGCTACAGAGTGTTCCCAAACTTTTCTTTTTTTTCCTAGAAAAACCCAGGGGGAACAAAGAAACATACTGCCAATGGTTGACTCCAAAACTAGGTGGCCTCCTATAATTTCAACTCAGCTCAGCATGAGAGGGCTATAAGACTTTTCCAAAGAGAAGTATATAGTATAAGAACTAAACAAGAGCATATATAAATAAACCAGCTTGTCTACCTGTACCTCTTCTAAGTTCACAGAGTCAACTTCATAAATGTATGCAGTCAATTAAATTCTGACAACAGATCTGAGATTTTAGATAAAACAAAGACCAAAAGACTCCATAAAAACTTGTGTGGAGAAAAAAGTGTACTTTAATTCACAATCTGTGAGAATTAAAATGCTCTTTGTCCTGGATATGAAAATGCAGAAAACAAGTCCTGAAGCATAAATGCATGCCTATCATTAAGTCAAAAACCCTGTAGCCAAAACTCAACATCAATAGAAAAAAAAAAAAAAAACAATAGCAATTTTAGCAATCCTCTGCAATAAAACACTACAACTTGAGATAAATAATGCTTTATATACACAATCTTTCATCACTTATAGAGTCACAGAAATGTTGGAAAAAACCTCCAAGATCAACAAGTCCAACCTTTATGTCCAAATCCTTCTTTTAGAAAGATTATTTTGCAAGATTCTTACAAAAGGGTCACTGCATGATTGTCATTCCACCCTGGACAATCAGTATTGTTTGTGATAACAACCTCAAAGCAAATGTGATGTTTATGTGGTCAGAGTTGTGCAAGCCTAAAGGAGCAAGAGGAAAGCAGTGAAGGGTCAGGAAATTAAACTCATGATTTGCAGGCACTAGCTAAGTAATAAGTGAATTTAATGTATGACTAATTACAAATTGGAAAGACAAAACTGTTGCTGTATTACAAAGCAAAGTAAACCTTTTACTCCATTGACTAACTGCTTGCATTGGAGGGGCAAGAGAATGAAAAGGTGAGTAATGTGAAGAGCTTGTCAGGTAATGAATGAAGATGGCAGAGAGCTGCTGAACTTCACCAGTAGGAAAGGCCAGAACAGTGAAGGACTGAATCCTTCATTTCTACTTAAACATAAAAACAAACAAATAAACTAGATGGAAACTGGACAGTCTCTTTAAATGAAAGCAGATTAATATCTTTCTACAGTATCTCAGCAGAGTCCTTTAATGACATTCTGCAAACATGCTGCTTGGATACACTTTGAAACTTTTACCAAAAAGTTGTTTAGTGAATTTTTTCCAGAATTTTTAGTTCAGTTCTGTTTCTTAACTGAGTAGAAACCAGGGGTTGTAGGTCTTCTTTTGAGGGTATAGATATACATGACCTGTGGAAATTAAATGTATACTACAAAACCACTGGAGTAGGGTACAGAGAAAGCTGCATCCAGTTTTTCTCCTTCCATTTAGTTAGAGCAGTATTGCACAAGAGCATACCATATATATACACACATATATATGAAAAGAACCTTAATAAAATGTGTGGAATATTAATGAGATAATTAAAGAAACCCCATGCCTGAGGTTTCCTATCAGCAAATACACAACTACTTCCATGGCCTATAGTATGCTGAAAATATTTCTAATGCAACATTTTAAGTATGTTTAAAATACATTCTTTACATTTTTCCTAGTATGAACTTCACTAAACTCCTCACATTTTCTCCTAATACAGATTTAACTAATGAATACAGAAATAACTTAGCATAAAAAATGAAATTTTAATTCAGCAGATTGAGGAAATAAATGGAAAATTATGTATACCATTTCCTATAATTGAAGACCTTTCTTTCTATAACATAAAGAAGCTGAGTTTTCCAGGAGAAAACCATTACTGCACATCACAGTAGATATCAAACAAAAAAAAACAGTCACCAGTTTTGACAGCTTACATACTTTGTGTATCAGTAATTGACATCCATTTGGGGACCTATTCTTTGGGTTTTGAAAATAATTCTCTTCCCTGCTGTCTGCTAATTATGCATTTGAGAGCAAGAACAAGCTGTTATTTTAACATCAAGCAAGAACAAACTGTTATTTTAACATCACTCCATACCTTGACACAGGAAAAAAAAAAGAAAAGCAGAAACCAGAGCCAAAATCACATGCTCTTACTAAGACCAAGAAATAAACAGAAAAAGGGAATATAATAGGGTCTTTATGGGAAAGATTATTTCCCAGAATTTTTTTTCCCACTGAGTTCAGTACTATATTTCTACAGAAATGTAAACATCAGATCTTGAGTTCAGGGCCATGCACTTCAACTTTTCCACTCTATCTACACTGACAAAGGACCTTTGCCTTCTGGAATCCCAGTCTGCACTACAACAGTTCAGCAGTATGAAGACAGCTGTGACCAACTGGAAAACTAAGGGGCATTCACAGGCATCAGTGTGAGATGCCCTCTTGTAAGCAGCACTGTAAAATAAAAACAAGCAAAAAACAAAAATACAAACAAACATAAAAAACAAAACCAAAAATCCACAAACACCAAAACTTGTTTACTGCAATTTCTATAGCTGACTGCTTAAACTCTTGAGGGATGGGAAGAATTCTTCACACTTACTATTTCCTTGCATTTTATTTTCAAATTTTGATGCATAATGAATTTTTTAAAATGTAGTTTTATAAGAAAAATACTAAGCAGAGTAAATACTATCTATTAAAATCAATGATGTAAATGCAATGGGTTCTTAAAAAAAAATCCCACTACTTCTAGAACACACCTTTTTTTTTTTCTTAATTGTACAGAGTGAAACAAATTAAATTTTATGAACTTCCATCTGGGATTCAGGATGTTTGATTGCATTTTTACGACCAACTAAAATGAAAATGAGTAGTTTGGTTTGGCAGTTGGTACAGTTCTTTGCCTGGAAATTTATCACAGTTTGCCATGTAATTTAAGCACTCAATTTCCAACAGCTACTGCTCTCAGTCCGGGGAGGCAGCAAGGAAAAAAAATCTACAACAAATTACACATGATGAATTTTTAGTAGCCCCAGTAGGGGGTTTTTTGTGTCACTAGGAGACAGGATACTGTGCAACAGACTGCCTGGGAGAAGAGGTTAACAAATTGGGCTGTAAAAAGAAGCTATGTGGAAGGTGACCTTCTGAGAAAGGTATTCCAGCCTCTGGCTGGGATGAGGAAAGGGTATGACTACTGTAGAATTATATTAAAGCAGCTTATCACCCATTTCTGAATGAGAGTTGTCCTGGTAACTTTGTTTTGTATTGAATCATGTGCTACTGCACTTATGCATTTGTATGTCTTTGAGATATTTTCTTGATTGGACTTCTCAGGAATCCAGTGCTGGAATGATAAGTCTTTAATCCTACATCATAAGACAGATACCAAGCTACTTAATTGTACCAGAATGACTTCTGCCCCAGGACTGGAAAGGATCAAAGCACAGGCAGCAGTTTTATCCATGTTTTCTCGGACTTCAGCAGAATGTAGGCACCAAGGTCCTACTGTACTTACCCAGAAGCTGAACCAGCTTGTCCTTGACAGGGAATTGTCAGTGAAACAAAAGTCTCAAATCAGTTTTGCTTTCTATCTAGACAAGCAAGTGCTTGCTAGAATGACAAATCTTAATGATTGCCAGTAGCATCCATGGAAGAATCTCTTCAAAGGCATTACTGAGTCTCACAAAGCACTGGAGCAAGAGATTATTCCTCTTGTTCTGTTTGGAAGAAATTCACAATGACTTATATAGATACACCCTGCACTGTAATGTATTTTAATACCTTGTTATTCTAGCAGAAAGCAAAGAGAAAAGGTAAAAAAACGCCAAGAGTTTTAAATTAATTTAAACAAATGAGTGGCATGCAGTGGACTGGTGGTAGGAACACTGATCTTTCAAGGCAGGTCTCGTGGCATTCCCTGTAGGATGCATATGACCACTCCATTTGGATGCACGACTTTTAGGAGTCTGTCAGTCTTAATTGATACATTTTTTTAAAAAGGCCAAAGGCAGGAAATTGAGTAGTTACAGGCAGTGACATCACATCAGAGGAAAGTTAAGAGTGAAGGAGTCCCTAGAAGGTAAATGCTGAAGCTCCAAATGTTCAGCATATTCGTAAGTGTCCAGAAAAACAGGACTAATAATGAAGCTAGAAAAATCCGCTTATGATATTCAGTGAAGGGTTAGTGGAAGAACTGCAGAAGGACCACATAGAACCCTGAGTGACCAGGGATGAAGTGAATAAAGACAGCAGGCAGATGAAAGAAAGCAGCCAACTTTATAACATAAGGCAGGCAGGAACATCAACTTTACCTCACACCATAGGGTGATGAATCAAGACAGACCACAAGTACTGAAAAATGGAAACATACTCTCATAATTCATAGGTCTAAAAAAACATTATCTTAGCAGCTGGTCTGTGAAAAAGCAAACAAAATGTTTTGAATTATTACAGAAGTGTAAAAAGAATTGAAGAGCGACCATACAGAACTGTTTGGGGATTGTACATTTTTGAGTAGTACAAGACCTGAATTTCCTAGACTATAAAGGACTTAACAGCAAGTAGCAAAAGCAAAGCACCTAATTCTATACATATAGGTGCCACCGTGAAGAAAAATATTTATTTTCGAGATTATTATTAAAAATTTTTATTTTCAAAAAAAAAAATTTGAAATTTTAGTACATAGTATCAGTTTTGTGAGTAAAAACCTATCCTGTAAAGAGACAAAGTAAGTGATGTTTAAATGCATAGAGATAAGCCAGAAAAATCTAAGCTGAGCTCTACTCATCTCCTAACTCCTGACCTTCAGCATTGTTTCCTATGCCATATTCAATCTGCAGGGAGCTGTAAGTGCAGTGAGGGTCTTCCACACTGCTTCAGCCTGTAAGAGGGCAGAAACATGAAGCAGGATATTTCTAGCAGCCATCACCTTCCTAGTGCCCTCTAGACACAATTATATGTGTTTGAAGGCTTCTTCCTTCAAATTCTGCTCTTCCATGGCCCAGCTTGCTAAAGCTCCAGCATTACACATTCCCTTTCACAGCTCCCAGATCCACAGGCACACCATGATGTTTACTTCATTTTTTCAATTCACTGTGGGGCAACCACTTCTGCCTCTCCTTTGCCCTGTCAGATTTTAAGACCAATACACCTCCAGGTAGGTATAGATGTAGTTACAACACTCAGTCTATTTAAGTGTGGAATGCTTCATCCCCAGATGTACATTTTGGTGGTATTTCTTAAGTAGTTGTGGTGCAATACAGATCTGGTATTTGATGCCAATTAACTAAATCTGAAAAAAGTAGTAATACAAAATATAAACAAAAACTTTGTATTGTTTGGAAAGAACAGTGTTGTTGTTGTTGTTGTTCATACAGTCATACATACAATGCCACAGTATATGTTTATCTTACAGGTACGCAGTAGTAGAAAGAAAATCTCAAACTTGAATTTTGTGACTTTCATCAGTAGCAATACAGCTAAAAGTAAACACTCAATGTAAAAGCACTAAAAAGTGTGAACACTCTACTTTCTATCATTTTCAGCTCTCTTTGCTGAAGAACTCTACCTGGTAAAATAGGAGATAACATTACTACTACTAATTTTGTAAATGGAGGGACTCACATAGCAAAATGTCTATTTCCACTGCCAAGATGGATCACAGAATGGATCAGGTTGAAGGACCACAGTGGTTCATCTGGTCCAACCTCCCTGTACAAGCAGGGCCATCCCAGAGCACATGGCACAGGATTGCATCCAGGCCATCCTTGAATATCTCCAGTGAGGGAGACTCCACAACCTCTCTGGGACACCTGTTCCATGTGCAGTCACATACACAGTAAAGAAGTCTTTCCTCATGTTCAGGAGCTTCCTGTGCATCAGTTTCTGCCCATTGTCTCTTGTCCTATTGCTTGGCAGCACAGAGCAGAGCCTGGCTCCATCCTCTGACACCTCCCTTACAAGCACTGATGAGCTTCCCTGTCAGCTCTTGAGGCTGCACAGACTCAGTTCCCTCAGCTTTTCCTCGTAAGAGAGATGCTCCACTCCCTTAATCATCTTTGTCACCCTCAGCTGGATTCACTCCAGGATATTTACAAGAATTCTATTACTTTTTGAAGAGCAGTTTCCTCCTTGATGTAAAAGGACATATTTTTACTATATGGTACTTGATTGATGGAAACATCTCAGCAGACTAGTCATGAAAGAACTGGCCTTAGTCCTCTACTGTCTCAACAGGATGACATTTCAATTACTGTCACAGCACGACACTATACAGACAACAGGTAGGTAATTTAATAGCTCAGTCCAGAACTTCCTGTAAGCAATACATAGAATCCAATTAGTTTCTCACAATAGACTACAGCAGTTATTTGAGGAGCTTCAAGCACTTCATCTGGTAAGTCTTCATGGGGCAGGAATGGCCTGCTGTTTCTATTCCCATCCGTCATTCAGCATTAATGTTTCAGAGCACTGTGAACGGGAATGCAGCGGATGTTGCAGCACTTCAATTCACCTGTGTGTGGCAAGCAGGAGAGTGCCTGCATAGCCATGAAACTTCCAAAACCAGCAGTCAGGGTCACAGATGCATCAAACTGAAAGTGAGTAGTGATTGTCAGCCACCATCATCTCTGTCTTCCCCAAAAAGCATTTCAGTTACTGTTGTAACTCGCAGGACTAAAAAAGAACTCCAATTTTGAAGGAATAAATATTTCTACAATGTAAAAATTCTGCCTTCAATGAGCACTGAGAGTGAAGACAGGACACCATGCTGTCCTCTAAATATTTCTCTCAGACCAAACTCACAGACTTGTCTGCAGTTTTACACCAAGGATGAATCTGATACACAATAACATGGAGGTATCAGAGGCTGGGCATAAATGCACATTTTTTATATACGGGTGTCACTTGTGCTCTTCTTTCTCCTCCATCATCTCTCCTCACCCTCACTCTTAATTTTCATAAAGTCTTATTTCATATTTTCTGTTCTCTTGACATTGAGTTGCATCTAATTTTCTTAGTTTGGTTACATTTTTAAAAGTTATTAGCTGATTGAATAAACTAAAATTTTCTTTTTCTTACTAAAAAGCCCCGATGCCTTTTCAGGAGTCCTGAAGAGCTGTGCACATAGGCTACTCAGGGAAGTTAATTATTAATTATAGTAAGGTGGAATAGTTAAGATTAATTCCATCACTGTTGAGACCCACTCATTTAGAATTAAAATAGAATTTGTCTTCATTTCCTTGAGAAATGAATTATGTTAAATTAAAATGAGGTCACTTCAGTTCCGATTCTTCTGCAATGTAGCAGTTTTATTTAATTTCAATTAAATCTGCACATGAAGACAATTCCTTAGATTTCTCTTATGTTTTAACTCCTTTTCTGAAGCAGTAATGAAAGAAGCTTACAAAACTTGTGTTAGGCTGCAGTACAGCAATTCAAAATCAGCTTATCATTAGTGTTTAATATTTGCTTGTCTGGGAACAAACATATGATAATTTGGGGAAATTGAGTAAATATATGTAATCATTAGCCTCACATTTACAGTAATGAAGCAATTTCAGATGCATTTTCTACAGAAGGCTCTGCAGATTTTATTGTTGTGGATTCCATAGGCATCACTGACAGTGAATTAGATGGTAAGAGTACTGATTGTACCCAACATGAGAGATGCTGATACGACCACATTTAAAACTTGGAAGTGCAAATAAACATTGCATAGACGAGGGATTTGTTTAAAACTGGGTGTACTTATACATTTTAAATATATAATTTTATAAAGGTAAAGATCATAATTTTTGCATAATCCAAGATACTGTAAATAATCAACAATAGTTCATGATCCTAGGTTTATGTATCCATATTATGTGTACTCTAATTGGTTAGAAATGAACTCGATTTTTTTGGCCCCAAGCCCAATGCATCTGTGTGTGTCAGCACCAAAACTGACTAGCAACTCTCTTTCTTTAAGTGCTTCATCATGTCTTTGTCCCAAGGAAACCATGTGAGAGGAAAATCTGACCTGGGATTTTTAAAGAAATTCTTCAAGTAATATAATGAAATGTAGCAATTAAAATAAAGAATCTATGGACAAACTTTTGAGAAGTAAATGACATAAAAGCCCAATTCCTATTTTCAGAGTTGACTAAGGAATCTATTTTCTGCTGACCTTTACAAGAATTACTATAAATCAAATATAAATGATCAACTGTCACATTTTTCCCTGAAATTAAATGAAGTTTACAATAGCTGTCACAGAAAGGTCTGCTCTGCACAAATTCTAAATGCTATTTGACTTTATTCACATGCCTCATAAAGGGTATTTTAAAAATTGCAAATCTGCTGACAAAAACCAGACTAACAGACACAAAAACATAAATCAAAATCTTTTCAAGATTTATTCAATTTCTTAAACTAATGGAGTATGGGTTTTGATGAAAACAGACTTTTTTCCCCTCTATCCCAAACAATTTTATTTTATATTTAAAATTAATTACACTGCCTAGATGGGCACTCCATAAAACACTTAAGAGTATAAATCAAATTGTTACCAGTTTTAAAAGCTAAAGAGCCTATTTGACACACACACAAAATAGTAATGTATATGCTTATTTAATGTATTCTGAAGAAACAGTAATGACAAGCAATTTATAAAACTGTGGCATCTATATTATTTGGAATAGAACTTCAAATGCAGCATTAATGACTAGTTAGAGTTCAATACTGTGGGAATCTAATAATAATCAATAGATGTTGCATGTTCAAAATGTTCAATATTAGCAGAAACCCTCAGTAGCAGTAGACCCCCTAGAATACCTGCTGTAGCTTTAAAAAAGAAGTTTACAAAATAAAATAACTTTTAATTTTTTGAAGGATTTCAGTCAACCCCCTAGGTCCAAGTGTATACATATTTATACATATACATATTTGCACCAATTTGCTAAACATTTCAGTTAAAAATGCAAAGACATAAATTTTCACTTAAAAAACAGAATATAAAGGCAGTATCTTAGTTGATGTTTAAAAAAAAAATTATCCAATTTTGACATCATTTTGCAGTGAAAAGTTCAGGAGCTTAATTTCAGACAGTTTTTCCTTTGTTTTATTTTAAATTACTTAATTAAAATTTTATTTTAAAAGTCAATGTTTCAATTTTGGAAATGAAAGAAGTATTGGAGTGAATTGTGTTGTCTTCCATGACAGGCTGTCATCATGACAAGACAGGAGGCAAGTGAAGAGTTCACATGAGTCAATATCCAAGCCAATTCAGAGACACACAAAAATCTCTAAGTGGAATTTAAATGAACTGTGTTATACACATAAAATATAAATGTTACAAATTAATTCAGTCTGAAAACACAGTAAAGCAAGTAAAGACCACCACACCGTACCAGGAAACAGAACAGTGACAATTGTGTTATTGCCCATAAACAGGCGCCAGTGTAATGGGACATTAGATTGGCTGTCACCAGCCACAAAGCAGTGTTAAGTTTTATCAGTTCTACTGTTTCTATTTGGTTGTATCAGAGCCAGGCACACAGAATAGCCAGTTAAAGACTGAAGTGCTGATAGCAGGTAGTTCAGTGTCCATGTATTTCCAAGCCAACATATCACTGCTGTTTTCCAGATTGGACTATATCCAAACATGGAATTGAATTTGCCATCATCTATCTCTAATGTTCTTACAGAATTCAAATATTTAACAAATGGAAAAAATATTTTCTGTTAATACAGGCTCACATTTAAGATAGCCCTTGCAGACTGTTAAGCATGAACATGTGGTTATCCCAGTTCGGGACATCCATGAAACTACAAGTTAAAATACACACTATCACTGCAGCCACTAAATGTACTTACATACATTGTCCTATTTGGGTGGATGCAATTGCCATGGTTTCTCATTTTTATTCCTAACTTGCATCTTTCCCTTAACAAATAAAACTCTGAAGCAAGTCCAAAAATACTGGAGTTTTAAAACCTCCATTTGAATGATCAGCTATTGACACTGCTATTGATAGGATGCATCCATCTTCTCTATCTAGCCCTGCTTTAGATGTTACATACTCATTTTTTCTTACATCACTAGAGTTTCTAATCCCTATTCAGGGTATTTATTAGTGCAAGAAAAAGGAATGTATATACACATACACTTTCCTATGGACTAGTTCACTGAACTTATCCTAAGGCTACTCCATATGTGAAGACTAACAAACTCAAGATATAAAAAAAACACATGCAGTGATTCTTATTAGTAATCTGTAAAAGCACCATCTGAAAAACTATTTCAGTTGACTTCATATTCAGTTTATACTAAACTACCATTTACCATTTAAACTACCTGCTTTAAACTTCTGGCAGTTGCAGGAAGGTGCTCAGGCAAGATCACTCAGTTGAAAACAAGAGGCAGGATTACAGCTGCTGAACTGTGGTACTACACCATTGAAGCAGTGAAAACATCCTAACCCCAGAGAAGCTTATTTTGACTTTTGTGGCTGGGGTTTTATTTGTTTGTTTTTAAATATCAAGACTGATGAAACTGGTGTAAAGTAGCATTTATCAAAGGCTTCATATTTTTCTTAGTTAAAAAAACCCCAAACCAGTTAGTAAATGCAGGTTGTACTAGTCGATGGAATGTTCTCTGATAAAACAGATTATCAAAGGTAGTCTCCTTCATTTTGCCTTTTTTTTGCACAGGAATGTTTTCTATCCTGCTGCCAGGAGGAATGTATCATCTGGTGTGGGAGGCCTCACAACTGTACTCCTCTGACTGTCCTAGTTCATGTGCCTACTGCTGCCAAAAGTCTGAGACTCTTCAAGACAGTAGCTTATTCTGAATTCTTTCAAGGGTTGCTCCTTGGTAAATCCAAGAATCATCTGTGTTGAAAACAGGTTAGCAATATAAAAACATAGGAACTACCATATTGGTTCAGACTAAGGATCCATCTAGCTTAATATGCTGTTTTCACCTACAGCTATTAGTGCATGCCCAGTGAAAATGAGTAACAGAAAAAGCACTTGGAACATTTTCCCTAACACATTCATAGCCATGGACTATTTTCATCTCAGGGAAATTCTTACATGTTTAATCTAGACAGTGTCTCCCAACAGATTTGTTTTCCAGTTCCTTGTCCAGCTGGTCCCTCTGGATTTATGCAGAACTTTTTGCACTAATACCCTTTAGTAAGGAGTTTCACAGGTTTATCAGCCCCAGGGTCTCATTCCTGGCCAGTAGTAAGTTCACAGCTATCCATTTAGACATAAAGGTCATTTTCCCCAGCATGTACCACTTCATTTCACCCTACATTGAATTTTATCTGTCATTTTAGTGTCTTTGAGAATCATTGCACAATGTCTGTCTGCAGTAGAAAGTCCTTATAAAAGGCAAAAAACATAACCAAAACACCGGGCTATGCATTGCAAGATTATGTTTATTTCAGTTTGCACCCAAATTTTTGATCTAAATATATCCTGCTCCTTGCTGCTTCTCTACTCCAAGTTACTCTGTGCAATGGTTACAAAAATGAAAAGTACACACACATTGAAGAATTATTTTGTATCACACAAGGCTGAGAGGGTCCTAATGCTGCCATTTCCCAACATTGTGTCTGCACGATTTGGTAACTTTGAAAAAGTTCCTTTAAAAGTATTTTAAAACATATTATCAAGTGCTGTGTCCTACATATCGCTGAATTTTTAATGCTATTTTTATAAACTACATCAGTAGTTTGGACTCTTACAAGAACAGTACAGAATGTAGGACTTCCAAAGGGAAGATCATTAATGATCTTCTACAGGATGCTTTCCAATATGTCATTTGCCAAAGAATAACTCTATCTTCCATTATAATTAAGACTCAGACTTGGACTTTTTCAACAGAAATGGTATGCAGCATGCCAACTTTGTCCTTTTCCAATTAACACACCATAAGAAGCCTTATAACTTCAGTGAAGTCTCTTTTGGAAGGATCTGGAAAAAATCTTCTTTAAATAGGTTATATGATGGAGTTAATGCCTAAATAACATGGGACATTTGAGTAAAATATTTAAAAATATTCAGGGGAATATGTTTAAAGATTAGGGTATTGACTTTAGACGCCCCACTTCAAGATATCCAATACTGCTTCATGCATCTGTGAAGTTCAGTCTATCTCGAATATGCAGGATTATAAAGCTTGAAGCTGAAGCATTTTGCACAACACTGAGTTGCAAATCAGGAAGAACAAAGGCAGTCTATGTAGACCCATTTCTGAAGAGGGAAAAGTTATAATTTTGAGTGCTTAAATGTAACTTGTTATAATATGTTTTTTAGCAAATTATACTATTTGAAATCTGAGCAACTTTCTACAAAATTGCTGGAAGTTCACAGAAAATCTGCAGCATGTGAGAGGCATATAGGTAGGATTGATTTTTTGAGGGAATAAAACTAATATTTTTAATTTTTTCCAATTTGAAAGAGAATGCATCATAAGTACATTGAGTTAAGGCATTCTCAGATTTTCCCAGAATATATTTTACATTGCCGGCTCCTAATCTCAAGACATCTTTGTATCTTTTGTCTCAGAGCATTGTCTGTACTACAGCCTATTCTAAACAAAATACCTATTGGAGTGATAATATATATAGGGGTAGTATAATATAAAACTGTTTTCAAAACCAGGTACTCAACAATGCAATATATGAAAAATCCTAGAAACATTACAC
Organism: Catharus ustulatus; assembly: GCF_009819885.2. Lineage (NCBI taxonomy): Eukaryota > Metazoa > Chordata > Aves > Passeriformes > Turdidae > Catharus > Catharus ustulatus. The sequence goes on along the minus strand of NC_046225.1, from coordinate 58,538,445 downwards.
GAGGACTCAGGTAAAATTCAACTAAATATATTTAAGAAGAGTTAACAACAACCAGAAAAAAAAAAGTTTGGGGGAGTTTTTGGTTGGTTGGTTAGTGTTTTTTCAGGTATTTTTCTGTCAATGTCTGATATTTGTACTTGAGCATCTGCCAGCTCATACATGAAACCTACTCAAAATCCCACTCTGCTCACATTTGGAATCCACCGCACCCTTCCGCTGGAGGGATCTCCCTCAGAGGTAGATGAATACCAAGACAGCACCTGCAAAAGTTGCCAGTCCTAATCAGGAAACTGAGCAAGCATAAAGTAAAATGCAGAATTTCAAACGAAATCTGGAATGGTTTCTTTTAAATTAAATTTTTCCCTAAGTAGTATATGGCAAATATTTCACTCTTGTACATTGGAACTTGTGAAATTATCTATAAAGAGAACATTGCACCTCTGTATAGGAAAAGTTTCCAAAACCCCACAGGTTCAAATTACTGCATAGGCAACAGGCAAGAGATGCTGACCTTGAATCTGGAATTCTTTCCTATTAAAAATAAATGAAAAAAAGACTAATTAGGTTCATGAATAAAACTTACTTGGTGTTTAAAAAGAAAAAAAAAAAGAAAGAAAAAGGAAATATTTCAGCAAAAAGAGGCATTTGGAAATACACTAAACCTGTTTTCCCAAGAATGTTGACATGTTAGGTTTTCCATAACATCTTTAAGATAAAAGGTCTTTTAAAATCATATTATGTTATATCCTTATATCTTTTAATTTATTCTATTTCTCATATTATTTACCATAAAAGTTAAGGGAATATGGTAACATGCATTCAAAAAAAGGTGATTCCACTTGGATTTACCAAGGAGTGGCCCTTGAGGGAATTCAGAATAAACTACTGTCCTGAACAGTCTCAGACTTTTGGCAGTGATAGGCACATGAACTAGGACAGTCAGAGGAGTACAGTTGTGAGGCCTCCCACAGTTTCAGAGCTATGCCCAGATGATATATTCCTCTTGGCAGAAGGCCAGAAAACATCTCTGTGTAAAAAAAAGTCAGAATCAAGAACTAGAGACTACCTTTTGTAATCTGTTTTATCAAAAGAACATGCCATCAAAAAGTGCAACCTGCATTCACTAGTTGGTTTGCCTTTTTTTTACCTAAGAAAAATATGAAGCCTTTGATGTTACTTTACACCAATTTTATCAACACTGAGATTCAAAACCAAAGAAACAAACAAAACTCCCAGAAAATCTAAGGAAGACAAAAAATCCCACATCAATCCATAATCTAATCTACAAAAGCCTAGAAGAGTGAGATTACTTCAGTTTGTTGGAAAGAGTACAATTTCACAGCCAGGGCTGTTATCCACTTCATTCCCTGTATGCCTATATGCTAACTGGGAATTTGAATCTGACCTGTAAACTTGGCCTCCTATATAAAACTTAATAGTTCATAGCAGACATTTAATAAAAACATGCCTGAAAGGGATGTAATTGTGAAAATCTACCACTAAATTCAATGGTGGTTTTTGTTCTATCATCTCTTTCATCTTTCTTCTGTTGCAACAGTTAAGAAAAAAACCATAGCCAGTGCTCTGAAATCACTTCTCTTCCATTTTCAAATAATCTGACCTACTTCTTGATCTCACAATGATTTATTTTGTTATTTACAATATGCAAATCCATGTTGCATCCAAAAACTAAAACATTCTCAAGAGCAGTGCCAAGATTTTATGACAGTGCTTCAAAGACAAGTCAAGAGGCAAGAGGGAACAAAGTAGGAATTGGTATGATATTTGGTTTGCCATCTTCAATGAGGGAAAAGGTTTCACTTGTGGAAACACATAACTTACTATATAACAGGAATCACGGGAAATTAAAAACTTTGCATAAAAGACTATTTCTTTTCACTGCATTTGGCTGTCAATCACAGTGACTTGCTGTAAGAAAAAAAAATAAAAGCCCCAAAAAAACCTGAGAGAGATCTGGATGTACTCATGCAGAGATTGCCACTTAAAACCCATTGTAAAGATTTATACAGCATTTACCTTCAAGCAAGGGGGTAGTTTCATTAATATTGGTTCCAGCTGAGTGGACTATGACGCACAAGTCCATGCTTATGTATTATTACAGACAGCTATATGAGATCATTTTTATTTTAGACATTTAGATTTACCACAGAACAGGTCTATAGTACTATAAATGGTTATGAAACACAAGCTATAAAACCAGTAATCAACAGTGACTCCTTAGCCAGGCCCATAGTCAGTAAACCCAGTCTCCCTCCTATATCACTTTGTTTTGTTTTCTGATCAATGTAATCACACCAGCTGCAGAAGAATTGGTACTTATTGTACCAATGTGTAGATTAAGTATATATTCAACATGCCTATCCATACAGGAAGAACAGATGGATTAGATTCAGTGCAAGTACTTTCAAGAATGTGTCATTCCAAACTATTAAGTATAATGTAAATATCAAGGGACATCTGAAAAATAAACTAGAAGCTAAATCATATCAACAAGAAAATTAAATTAAGGTCACCACTGTGCTTCTTAGTAAACATTTACACTTTGAAATTAATTGGCCACTTGGGTGAGGAGATTGCCTGCTTCTAAGAAGTTAAATAAGCACACTTTTTTGTTTCTGATACTGATCCTAAATTTTTGAATGCTCAAGATAGAAACAGCAGTATCTTTAATATACGAAGTATAACTTTCTAACACTTTCAGCAAGGCTTTCTCATTCATCTTCATTAATTATCAACTAGTTATCAACAGAATGAATTATACATTAGATGATTCAGGATGAACAGTAACTGGTTTGCAACAGTTGAGGTTAGTGGGTCGGACTGGGCTATGAAAGAACTTAACAGTGGAGTTCTACCTCCCTTGGCATTTCACATATTATCACAGTATCCTGATCTCATTTGCCACATAATTTGTACATGATGAAGTCTATTAACTTAATAAGAGTAGTAAGATACCACTACCTGTAGCAAAAACAAACTGAAAATCTCCTCAAAGTATCTCAGTTCTTCCTAAGAGTGGGGATTTTTTGCTTGTTCGCCTGCCTGTAAGGAAACATGTCTGAGGCCACTCCACTTGGCTTTTTACATTGAATACATGCTGCTTAATGGTAAAAATGAACTTCTTTTAGTGATTAGCATATGAATCAGTATCCTCAGCAAGTCTTGAAATGGTTTTGAATTGTGAGCTCAGAAAGACTGCAGCACAAATGACAGTCTGAAAAATAGAGTAGTGTGTGCATCATTCCCTAGATAGGAAAGGAAAAGCTAGGATGACTTTGTAAAAGAGTATTGCTATGAATTTCTAACACATCTTTCTTCTTGCATCATATATTATTTAATTTCCATAGCAACCTACGGGAGCAAGAAGCCAGTGTTTTCAGAAAAATTTGAATTGATGCAGTTCACAAAAGAGAAACTACGATAGAATAGGAATGATAAAGAAAATGAAGGCAGAGAAATTGTGTTACCAGACACTCAAAGTTATTAAAAAGCTGTGTCAGATTTCCATAAGTTACAAGCATCCCATAAAGTAAGCATTGTCAGTGTTTGTGCTATGACTTTTATAGAATTGTAACCCAAATCTGATTAACTGCACACATCAATTCTTCCAATCATTACTGAAGAGTCAACTTTGCTCTCAAATCATTTCATCAGTGCCAAAACAAAAAACACAACCAAGACACCACCACCAAACAAACAAAAATAACCTGCTGACACTTTCAGATTACTTTAAATAAATGGCTTTTAATTCTCAACAATCATGTTAGCATAATTGGATATTATCTGCTGATGCTGTACTTGCAGCTCTGCAAGGGGAAAAAAAAAGTAACCGAAGTCTAGAAAGAAGCACAATTATATTTTATAAATACAGAATGACATCATGTAAGTTATCATATTTGTCAGCTGTTGAGAACAGTCATAGAAAATGCTGAATTGTGAAAAAAGTATATTTTTCAAAGTGATAAGAAAACTACAGCATCTGCTCTGTCTAGCTTAGAAATCTTCCCTGGTACTGCACACTTTGTCCAAGGTTACAGAAAAAAGAATTACCTAAGGAAAGCTGACAAGCACTATGCTTCAAATTCCTTAAGGGCAAAGCACAAGTGTTATTTAAAATTTCCTACTAGATACTATAACATCCCATTGACAGTTTGCAGTTGATTTACATCTTTAGATAAGCAAAACCAAGCCTCCAAGAAAAAGAATAGAGTGTGCTTGTCAAAGAATATCAGTCCAAGAAATAGTGAAAATAAAAACCATAAGATTCATCCTTTATGATCAACGTGTCTTCTCTACAGTACCTTTAACACATACAGGTGGACAGGTGGAAGCATGTACACTCACATCCCAATTTGGGTTTGTGCGTGTAAAGGCTTAGAGAATGTCAGACTGTTTAAACAATGTAACATCAGACTATGCTCTGTTTTCATTATGCTCAGCCACAAAGTAGTTCACAGATCTTCTTTTATTATTATTATTTATAAGATGAAAGGAATGATAATACAAAACAATGACAACCCTGTATTATCCTTAGGCAATTCTCTTGTTATCATGCTGAACAGCTCGACTACAGAGAAAAACAGTCATTACCTGTGTGAAGAGAACCTGTGATTAGCCTGAGAAGATACTGGGCAAATTTCATTATTTCCCGCTTACACCTCTTCCTACAGCCACTCATCTTAGGCCAGGGGGTATTCCTCTGAGGAGAGCCTGGAGACTTTGCCAATAAAGGGAACAGTTTCTGCCAGCAAACTTCTGGGGCAGTTCAGAGCCTCACACAGCCCCGCCGCCTCCTCACGGCCGAGCAAACTCCCGCCGATCTCCCTCGGGTGGCTGCGCTGGGGAGCCCGGCGGTGCGGGGCGGTGCGGGGCTGCCACGGCACAGCGCGGTGCGGCACGGCTGGGCAGGGCACGGCACGGCACAGCTCGGCTGGGCAGGACACGGCACGGCAGGACACGGCACAGCGCGGTGCGGCACGGCTGGGCAGGGCAGGTCACGGCACAGCTCGGCTGGGCAGGACACGGCACAGCACTGCACAGCACGGTTCAGCGCTGCACAGCTCGGTGCAGCACGGCACGGCACGATTCAGCACAGTACGGCACGGCACGATTTAGCACTGCACAGCACGGCGCGGCTCGGCGCGGCGCAGGCAGTGGCGCGGCCCCCGGCGCCCCCGGCGCGGCCGGACCCGCGGCAGGCGCTGGCCGCGGGCGCGCAGCCCGGCGGGCGGGGCGGTGCCGGTGCCGCCCCACGCAGGCAGAGCCCAGCACCGCCCCCGGAGCCGCTCCTCCCGCTCCAGGTGGGAGCCGGCCGGGGCACGTTCCCTTCCCAGGGGCCGGTTCCGAGCCCCGCGGGGAGTACAGCCCCCCCCTGGCCGGGGGCACGGCCCTGCCCTGACCTGACTTGCCCGGTCCTGCCGGACCTGCGGGAGTGTCAGCGAGCTGTGACAGGCGCGGCTCCCTCCACCTGCCCTCCGCATGTCGGCCTCGGGCCCCGTGGCCTGCCTGAAGGTCGTGGGAGCGCCAGGACACTGCACACCTGCAGGCAGGGAGATGGAAGCAGAAACCCTGCTGGTACCTCTGAGCTGCCCCTGCCTTCCAGCGCCCTGACCTGCGCCGGGGGGGAAATGGGCTCTGGCACAGCATTGTGCGGTTAGAATGTTTCCAAGAAAGTCTTGTTAGGAAGCTACCCGTACTTCTTACTGTTCCCTTATAAATTTGTTTTTTTCCCAACTTGCTGAGAAGTGTTTCTTATTAATAAAAATGATCTGCTGTAGTCTACATCCATGACCACAGAACCCAAACAATATGTTTTCATTTCCTTTGGAGTATTTCCCTCATAGAGAACAGCTCTATTGCATTAGAGGGTGATGCAATATGTAATGCCTAATACAGTTTAAAAAAAAAAAAAAAAAAGAAAGAAAAGAAGAAAAGACATCCCATTAAGGAAAAGCTTAATGAAAGAAAATCATCAACTGATCTAATTTTGTGACAGCACTGACCACAAAACATTTCAGTGAATGCCTTTAAAAATTACAATAAACACAAACGCACATCTTCAAGCTATTGTCCATATTATGTAGTGAGCAGAGATAAATACATTATAGACACAATATATCAAAGCAGTATCAAAGTTGCAGTTAGATGACACAGTTTCTGTGTCTGCTATCTGTACCACTAGCGTGCTGTTTTATGCTTCCAGTGAAGCTACCCAGATAATGGAAAACACCAAAATAAAACAGCTCACAGAAGCGCCCTCAGGTTACTTGAATACAGGGATTATTCTGAGAAGGATATGGACAAATTCCAGTATTTCATGTTTGCACTACATCCTACAAAGCAGGAACTAATTTCTTGGCATAGTTTTTCTGAAAAGACACAATACAGTTTGACCGAAGAACCGTTCCCGCAAAAAAGAACCCATAAACCTGAAAAACCTCCCATAAAACCCTACAAACAAACTAACCAACCAAACAAACAATACCCAATACCTGCTCAACAAAACCCATCACATTCTGAGGTATTGGAGATGCCCGCATACCTTACAAATTTCTGAACTCCTCTGGTCTCTGAAAGAAGAACTACTCAAACAGTTGGTAGAGGTGAAGAGATACTGCAGCCATAAACCTGTATCTCCTCCTTAGAAGAGGACTGAAGATGCCAATGCAAATGGTTCTGAGCTGGAGTACAGTAAATTCACGAATACAAGCCGCACTGAGTATAAGCCGCATCTCTGGGTGTTGGCAAATATTTCGGTTTTTGTCCATAGATAAGCCGCACCCGAATATAAGCCGCTCTGTCGTTCACAGCGAGGACCTGCATGCAATTAGTAACAGAACCGCGGGAGGGCGGGGTTTACTGGCTGAGCTAAGGCTGTGCAGGCTCGGCCCGCTAGGGGCTGCTGACGGGGCCAGGTGGCCCAGCCCGGTGCTGCCGCTCGGGGCCGGCCGCCGCTGCCACTGGGCTCGGTCACCCCGGGTCGGCGCTGCCCCGCGGTTCTTCCCCCGCTCCTACGGCAGCGGTGGCGGGCGGGGACGGAGCTTTCCCGCGCCCGTGGCGCCGGCGGCGGGCGCGGACAAAGCACCCCGCCTCCTCCCCGGGCCACAGCAATGGCTGCGCGGGGCTCCCGTCAGCTCCCCGAGACGCGGCAATGGCAGCGCGCGCTTCCCCCCCCCCTCCCCGGGCTGCGGCAATGGCGGCGCTTCCCCCCCACCCATCCTCCCTTGGGCTGCGGCAGAGGAGGGAAGAAGAGAGCTCTCCCGCCTCTCTCCCTGCCCCCCGTGCTGCCTGCAGGGAGCCAGGGCAACACAGTAACACTTTGTAACAATCGCGGAATGCCGGCTTTTACTGGCAGGTGCTTGGATCGGCGCCCTGGCTGGCACGTCTGGGGTTGTAAATGTCAGAAAATTATTCACATATTAGCCACTCCCGAGTATTAGCCGCACTTCTGGGTTTCCACCAAAATTTTTGTCAAATTGCTGCAGCTTGTATTCGTGAAATTACTGTACCTTTTTAATCCTTTGACATCTCCAATTACTTTATAGAATTTTCACTAGCAGTGTTACTTCAATATAAGGAACTGAAAATAACTGAAGCCTAAACAACTGAAATCCTGGTTTTCTAAAGTCATAAGCATGCATAACCAACACCATGTGTTGCTCTTCCTCCACCCAAAAAACCCCTCAAATAAAGCTGTTCCAGTTCTGATGCTGTTTCCTAAGCCTTTACATTTCAATACGGCAATAACAATAATTGCTACCTGAGGAAGATTTCATGGAAGATTTTTGACTAGTTTCACCAAGATATTTTTCTAACAATCCTTGCAGTATTTTGATAGCATTGGAGATAAATCTATCTCCCAATATTTCTCTGGTCGGCAGAAAAGACTGACTAAGACTAAAGTTGTTTTTTTCCCCAAATCAAGAGAGCAAATCAGAAAAAAGGGGGCAGGAAAGTTAGAATAGAAAATGCTAATAAAACCAACATGGTACTTTTGAAAAATATAGTAAAATAATGTTGGACAATATCAACTTATATATATGGGTAATATACCATTTTTATCTTTTTCTAATTGACAGGACACACTAAGGTCCTCAGTCAGAGCCAGTCTCTTTACACTGAGGTATAAAAATACTTTTTATATCTATAAGCTAGGTCCATCCCTAATAATTCGCAATCTATAGAGATGAACTAAAACCCACTGAAACAAGATCCTCCTAATGTCAGAAGAGTCTGCATCAGTTCCTAGAAATTCTGAATTTCGAACCAGCTACTTAGAAAAGCCACTATTTAAGTACAATAGAGGAGGAATAAAACACATGCACACATAACAAAAGCTCTTTTCAGACATTAGGAAAAACAAATGGAAGAAAAAAGTAAAAGCTCTTTGTAAACTATATTTTAAAATTGTTTCACTAAGTCCAGCTTGTGGCCTCCTAGAATAACATAAAATACAAAATTACTTTGTTTTGAAGTGCTTGGCAAGAATGAAATTACTAGGGAGGAAACGTGCAGTTTTTGTAAAAGACTGTCAACAGCTGCAGTCAAGTTTAAAAGCAAAATGGAAACACTTCCCTGAACGTACAAAGCATATTATAGTGCAGTCAGAACAAATTGATTGATAATAATAAAATATTTTCTTCCTGTGATGATTTCTAAACAAAGCTACGAGACAAATTTTAAAATCTGTGTCACCATGGCAAGAAAGTAGTGCAAGACCAAAAAATGTAAGAAATTAAATTCTATTCAATCCAAAGATTAAATTCCACATGCATTTCTTTAACTTCAATTAGGGTCTCAGCATCACAAGTCTATGCCCCAGGCCCACCTGTTGTCAACTGAAGTGCAACCTAACCATCCTATAGCTTTAGTTTAACACTACAAAAGAAAAAAATGCTGCACCAATATTGTAGTTCAGAGCTGGTCATTACTGGCAGGTATGTGTCAGTATTTCTGCACTTGTTCCTGTGTAGGAATAATATTTCACTAATAAAAAAAAAACCAAACACAACCAAAAGAGAAATACATTAACACCAACATGAAAAAACATTTGAAAATAAGTAAACCAATTATTTTTAGATTGCTTAGGTTGTTGGGACAATGTGGGTGACTCTTCTTTGAAAAAAGAAAAAGTACAAACCCCAAAAGCATTAATGTCTTAGAACTGATCACTGCAATAGACTGACATAAAATGGTGAAGAATGCTGAATTAACTAGCATTATAGTTATGTTTTGAGAGAGAAAAAGTTACTAAATACAGATTTTATTTAATAAAAAACAGAGAAAAAACATCTCTTAAAGCATTCAAAAAGAAATTAAATGTGGCTGTTTTCATATTAAGTAACAATGGCAAAACTCAAATGCCAAAAGCTCATATAATAGTTTAGAGAGAAAAAAACAAAAGCCATCACAAATATTTGATGAGAAGAAATCCATAGAATAGGGATGACAGTGCATACCAAATATAAATTTTCTAGTCTGGGAATAAAAAACTACAGCAGAAGCTGAAGTGACATATACAGAGCACAAGTTGATTGCCTTCTTGCAGGCAATTTGCTTTGTAAACCTCTTCCATTTGCACACAATCCTGTGACTTCAAAAAACAAAATTTCCTCCTGAACTAGTCCTTGCTATTGACTACAAGCAAATTGAAATCTTACAACAAAAATCAATTAAATGCTTCAACCTCATCAGCAAGGGTTATTCACAGGAAGTTGTCCAGGAGCACACAAAACCTGTGCAGAGATTCCTCGGCACTGACTCCAGAGGCTTATAAGAGCTTTTTTGTTCTTAATGCAAATACTGAATTCAATGACTGATTTTTTTTTTTTAATCAAAGGATTTTTAACCTTTTTATTTCAAACAACAGTGATATTTACAACCTAAGCTCATGGCAAGCAATAACAGATGGGCAGAAACAAACAGATGGGTGAGCACAAGGTAACAGCAAGATGTTTACGATAAAGCATAATAAACAGCTGCCACAAGTAGATGACCATCACCAGATCTCTTTTCAGCTGCTCCTTGCCTGACATAAAATTAAGGGTCCTCTTAAATCACAGTCCCTACTGCTTTATTTTAATAGCTCTTTTGTGGAGTTATACTTCTTGACTTGGCAGTATTGTGCAGTGAAGTGTCCCAAGTTCACCATCATTATTCAAGTGGATGCAGCAGGATGAGAGTAATTCATCATAGAAATCACTGGAAACGGCAAAAGTAATTCCAAATTATTCATGATGTCCAGGAAAATATCAGCTACCACTTTTAGCCACAGCCAGTGAATAGCAACAAAAATTCTCTTGCACGTCATTTGCCCAAATTTAGGGTTAGATATTAACACAGAACAGAGATGGTTATATGATAGAAGATGAGCTGGGGAAGCAGAGATGCAGGCATATGCTCCCTTCCTAGCAGCAACATGCCAACTAAATTTACTTAGATTTAAATGGTTATTGTTCTTTGTTGTCTGTCCTGAATGTTATAGTTACAACAAGGAACACGAAATTATTTCTTGTTCCATGCATTCCATGGATATTAAAATGGATGTATACATGGGATGTGGACATGATCTGCTTCTGTCTAGTAGGAACAATAACTTCCACAGAGGCCAGGACAGAGAGTGAGGGAACTGCCAATGTCCCTGGTTATGAATACAGACTTATTTACCTTCTTTGATTTTTTTTTTTTATACTCTTCACAGCAGAATTAAAACCTTCCTATTAGCCCAACTGTTACTTATCCAAACTGCATGCAATGTTTTTAAATGTGGAACACAAAATAGTAAGAAATCTGGCCTGTGCTACTAAAAATTAATACAGTCTTCCTGCTTTTGTCTATAGTCTTTAATTTTCTCCTGAAAGCTTGCTAAGAATAATATCTTCAAACAGCTCTGTTGCTGTGTTTAAAATAGGACTACAGAGAAATGACTGCTACCTCATACTGCATAATATCAACAAATTATACATGTGCTCTATTCCGATAGCTAACACCTGTGTAAAATAAATTACTTTCATTGCTGTTACAGTCCCAGACTCTATAGGTTCAAACTGAATTTTCTAACACATTTATGTAAACTAATAAAACATGTTGGCTTAGCCTACCAGAATCTTTGACCAGTGTAACAGAAATACTTAAAACATTTATCTCTATTATTCCTACCTTCCCTGAGCTAGCTGTTCTCAGAATGCCTTTTTTTTACCTACTCAGTGTCCTTGAAGCTTACCCCAAGGATTCATTTTCACACAACACTCTAAGATGATACTGCAGACAGTAAACCAGGAGCTACAACTGCCTCAACCTCCCCCATGGTCCACACTTGCCTAATTAAATATTCATCACTCCCAAATGCTGCAGTGTCAAACATGAGCAACTTCCCAGCCTGACCTCCTACAGCCAGCCTGTGGTTTGTGCTGGAGAATAAACAAGACTGAGACTTACCCGCTGAAACATAAAATAGCATAATGCAGTTTTCATGTTGCACTTTAACTTCTGTGCATGCAGTGTAAAATTCTCACTGCAGAAGCCAGAATACTAACTTTTAATGCTCAATATACATGGAACACCTGTATGTAAAGTTGCATGGGCGGTGTTATCAATAAATGTTATGCAGACGACTAAAATATTAGCTTCCTTATAATACAGATCTTGTTTTCTATGTATGGTAATACCTTTCAACTTAAAAATATATTATTGCTGAGTCTTCATAAATAAAAAAACATGATTGAAGCATACTAATACAAGCATATGAGGTTTTTTTGGTGGCTTTGGACTCTTATTTTAGTTCAATTTTCAAGAAAGTTGGGGGCTGCCTCCAAGAGAAAAGAGAAAAATTCTTATAACTCATTAATTGTATCAGACTCTGCACATATTTATATCTGTACTTAATGAAAGAGAAATCTGAACAGAAAAAAACCAAAAGGAATCATCTTTCCTAATCATAGCTGTAATAGTCTGTAAGTTCCATAAATCTTTGAGATTTGATATAACTAAAACATATCCATATCATGCCCATACAAAATAAAAAATAGTATTTGACCCCAAAACCTACATTACCCTGGGTATGCAGCATTCTTAAGACAATAGAATAGGCATTGCACCAAATCAATCATGAAAATTCTGTAAGTATAATAACTAGTACAGCTTAGACCAGTAAGTAAATTTATTCTGAAGAAGCTTGTTTTCACTACATATGTAGTGAAAACACTGCATCTATGTATATGTATATACATTTACCTGAAAATATATACATATATACATATATAAATACAGTTTTTAAAAAGTTCACTTCATAGCTTCAATAAATATCAGTTGCAATTTATATGCCCCTAGGATTTCTTCTTCCAAGTCAAGGGCTTCCCCATAATTTTCAGGCATTTTCTTTCCCCTTTTATGCTAGTTATGGCTTGATGCTCTAATTAACCGAAAATTTAAGATTGAAAAGTGCATATCCTTAAGTTTTCACATGCTTAATCTGGCATGAATTGCAATGTAGTTGGCTGAATATACTGCAGCTACTTCCTCAGGGAGGAGAAAGACAGAAGAGAGATACCACAGTCCAAACATTTCTTCAAAGCCTACATCTTGGTTGAAGCAATTTTGCAACAGATGTCCTTCATCCAAAACTTGATTCTGTTAGTTATTAAATATAAAGTACCAGTGTTGAGAGCAAGTAGAATTACCACACTCCTAGGTCTGTGGTCTGTCTTTTTCCCTCCTGGCAGGGTCCGGCAGAGAAGAAAAGCAGTTTATCAGCTGTCCTGTGGAATCCTTCAGTAATGCCCTTTGAGGAACATGACCAGCTACCAGTCTACTCCAGATTTCCCAGAAAAGTTGTGACTGTAGTAAGGACCCCTAGATCTTCTTCCCACATAATACAGCTGATGACCTGTCACAAAAAGTATATAAAATTTGACTCTGACACAGAGGAAAACCATTTTAAATAGACTTAGAATTGTTCTGATCATATCTATGGTTTGGTAAACCTGAGCTGAACCTTGCTCATGAGTAATAAGAAAAGTTTATGTGCACTCAAAACTCTACCACTCTAAACTAAACAACGATTTTTCTACTCTGCACTCTTATTTTCATTACAGGCAAAAAAAAGAAGACAAAAATCCAAAAATAATTTTATTATCATTTCCAGGCAACTGGAAATTCATCTAGGTGCTTCATGATACATATAAAGCTTGAAGAATCTACCCACTGTATGCTCCAGGCAGAAAATGGTCCTCAGAGACATGAATCAGAGGGTATCACACGCATTCAGCTTTTCTGGACCTGTAAAGAAAACATCTGAGTCTGTGTTAGGGTCTTGAAGTTGCATACTACATACAGTGGGTAGATTTTGAGGGCCTTATTCAATATCTATTTGTATCATTTGTTTCCCCGCCTTCTACCACATATTATTCTGCAATCATATGGCCATTTCTCTGACAAGCATGACCACAACTAGAGTACAGTAATTTCACGAATACAAGCCGCAGCAATTTGACAAAAATTTTGGTGGAAACCCGGAAGTGCGGCTAATAGTCGGGTGCGGCTAATATATTAATAATTTTCTGACATTTACAACCCCAGACGTGCCAGCCAGAGTGCCGAGCCAAGCACCGGTCAGTAAAAGCCGGCATTTCGCAATTGTTACAGTGTTACCGTGTTGCCCTGGCTCCCTGCAGGCAGCACGGGGGGCGGGGAGAGAGGCGGGAGAGCTCTCTTCTTCCCTCCTCTGCTGCAGCCCAGGGGAGGAGGGGGGGGGGGGCGCCGCCATTGCCGCGGCTCGGGGAGCCGACGGGGGGGGGGGGCGCCGCCATTGTCGCGGCCCCGGGAGCCGACGGGGGGGGGGCGCCACCATTGCCGCGGCCCCGGGAGTGGACGGGGGGGGGGGGGCGCCGCCACTGCTGCGGCTCGGGGAGGACGCGGGGGGGCCGCGCCGCCATTGCCGCGGCCCGGGGAGGACGCGGGGGGGCCGCGCCGCCATTGCCGCGGCCCGGGGAGCCGACGGGGGGGGCGCCGCCATTGCCGCGGCCCGGGGAGCCGACGGGAGCCCTGCGCCGCCATTGCCGCGGCCCGGGGGGGGGGCGGGAAGTGCGCACCACCATTGCCGCGGCTCGGGGAGGAGGCGGGGTGCTTTGTCCGCGCCCGCCGCCGGCGCCACGGGCGCGGGAAAGCTCCGTCCCCGCCCGCCGCCGCTGCCGTAGGAGAGGGGGAAGCACCGTCCCTGCCTGCCACCGTGGGGCAGCCCCGACCCGAGGTGACCGAGCCCAGGGGCAGCGGCGGCCGGCCCCGAGCGGCAGCACCGGGCTGGGCCACCTGGCCCCGTCAGCAGCCCCTAGCGGGCCGAGCCTGCACAGCCTTAGCTCAGCCAGTAAACCCCGCCCTCCCGCGGTTCTGTTACTAATTGCACGCGGGTCCTCGCTGCGAACGACAGAGCGGCTTATATTCGTGTGCGGCTTATCTATGGACAAAAACCGAAATATTTGCCAACACCCAGAGATGCGGCTTATACTCAGTGCGGCTTGTATTCGTGAATTTACTGTAATTCCACGACCATAAGGCACACCGGACTATAAGGTGCACCTCCAGGAGTCGGCAAATTTCGCACCTTTGTACATTATATAAGGCGCACCGGACTATAAGGCGCACTTTTTTTTTGCAGCGAGGATCTACTGCCGGCTCCCCCCACGGCCCGGCCTGCCCCTATTGGTGCGGCCCCGCTGGCCACAGCACTGCGGCCCTGCCTGCCCGTGCTGGCCATGGCCCCGCTGGCCCCCCTGCCCCTATTGGCTGCGGCCCTGCCAGCCCCGGAGCCGCGGCCCCGCCTACGCATGCCAGCTGCAGCCCGGCAAGCCCCAGTGCCACGACCCAGCCTGCACCTGCCAGCTGTGGCACCGCAGCCCCTCCTGTACCTATCGGCCGCGGTCCTGCTGACCCGGGCATCGCGGACCTGCCTGCCCTTAGCAGCTATGGCCCTGCCAACCCCAGCACTGCGGCCCCGCGGGACCGCCCTCGGCTCAGGGTTGGCACAGGGTAGGGCTGCCCTTGGCCCAGGGGCAGCGTGGGGCGGGGCCGCCCTCAGCTCGGGGCGGTGCAGGGCCGCCCGCTCCCTCCCTCCCTGCACGGTTTCTGCTGGCCAGGGGCTGCCTGCCCGGTCCCACCCCCGCCTCGTGGCTCGGCTCACGGCTCGTACTTCTGGGTTGGCAAATTTCACAGCTTTGTACATTATATAAGGCGCACCGGACTATAAGGCGCACTGCCGAGTTCGGACCAAAATTTTAGTCAAAAGGGTGCACCTTATAGTCGTGAAATTACTGTACTTGTGGCTTCAGGCAAACCTCCCTCATCTGCCCTTTTCACACCACTTTAAGTCAGTCCCTAGGAACCAGTGATGAAAAGAGGCAGAGTCAATGTAAAATTTCGAGATTAAAAGCAGGAAAATGGAGCAACCAAGGAATTCAGTCTCACGTGTGACCCAAAGGCATCAGTGAAAGACAATTTTTGGCCTCCAGGTGAGAACACTTAGTGGTAGGGCAGGTAGTTGGGACCATGTGCATGAGACCTCAGGAAACTGTTGATATTGAGTATGAAATCACTGCAATCTCCTAGCAACAACACTCTAAGATGTGATCAAATAAAGGCCTTAAGCAAAAGCACAAACCATTTTTCAGCCCTACAGCCTAAGGAAGTGAAGCAGTGGGATTGTGAACTCAGCTACTATAAAGTTACAAGTCAGTGACAATGATAATAACATGTATATGGTCAAGGTGAGTAAAGAATAACATCATCAATTGCCTGCAAATAAATATCTGACTCTGAAGCCTAGAAGAAGATAAGTAAAATCAAACTCTACAGGTCAGTAAAAGGGATAATCATTTTGATATAATACACACATACATTATATAATAAATACAGATACTCAGGAATATAAAGATACAGAGGAATACTCCTGCTCATCTCTCTCATTGTGAGGAGAAGAAATACTACTAGAAGAAAAGAACATCTATACACTCAAAGAACAATGGTAAACTTTAATCTTTATAGGATCTTATATTGTGGATATTAATATTACTTCTATTTAAGCCCTGCAGAAATTTCCTAGTTCATATCAGCTGGTCTGTGCCTCAATATAGACTTTCAGTCACCAAACAGAAATCATGCTTTATATTACAGAAATTATGACATCAAACTTTTTTCCACCAGAACAGGACTGCTATCTTTACTGTAGGAATTGTATTCAAAATGGAAAAGATAAGCTCTTCAGTGAAAAAAAAAAAAAAAAGCTATTAGAGTTATCTTATGTCTAAAGAATAAGACTGAGGGGAGCAAGAAAAAACCCCAGAAAAAAACCCCAACAGTCTCTCACTATTTCCAATACTCAGCTAACTTGTCAGCTATAAGCATCCTAATTGCAAAGATACCCCCTTAGCAATTTTGTTCAAGTATTTATGGTATGTCATACAGTTTTCATTACTCCACTCAAAACCTCAAGTTCCTTTTGATTTAGTAATCACATTTTATCCCACATTATTTTACCTTATCATAATCTAGACTCTATCATATGATGTCTTCAGGTCACATTTTAATACCTTACCTCTTTGGTTTTCTACCCAAAGACAGAAAAAATAAACAAAAAAACCCAAACAAACAAACAAACAAAAACCCCCATGAGTAATAGATGTTTTAACATGTGGGTTTTTTGAAGGCAAAACATTAATCTGTAACCAACCATAGATTTCCTTACTATTTTAGTAGATACCACTTTGGCTTCTTTAGAACATTTCATCTTCTGAGAAAAAATCAACAGGGGAAAAAAGCCATGAGTGCTTTGTGTGACTGCCTTGCAAGTGGTCTATAAAAGTGGAAGTGATCTATAAAAGTAGAATACTATCAATACAAGGACATCATATTTCAAAACATCCTACAGTCTCAGGGAAGATTACAGTACTATCTAAGGGAGGAAGATTTGCTAGCCAATTTTTTCCTGAATGTCTCTAGTCATTAAGTTGTCACACAGTGATGTCTCATATCCATATGAGCTGTTGATATTGCTCCAATTAGAAAATTTTGTAAAATTCAATTTACATTATCAATATTTTAAATAAGCTAAAAATAAATTCATGGCTTCACAAACACATGGATCAGGTTAAGCATTTTCCCTCTCTTGTCCAAGCAAGATTTCAGAAATCATGAAACTTCATAAAACTTTCTCTTACTATAAGAATGTGTTTGCAGTTTGCTTTCCTGCCTGTGACTTTTCATCAAAAGTTGGTCTCATGGTCATAATTTAGGAGCAATGCCAACTTCTGAACTTGCTCAGCAGTGAGAGAACGATTTCCCAGAACTGAGTCCATTGAGAACTTGCAGTTCACACAGGTCACCCAAATGCCCACAGACAAGAAGTAAATCAATTTTCACTTTAAATCGTGCAAGACGTTGCTATGATTGAAGTACTTAAGGTACTTGGTTGAGGAAAACAGTTTTTATATCAGCCCTCAGTTCTTAAAGGTAAACTGTTGGGCTGGGCCCTTCCTCTGCCTCATCCTGAACCTCCTGGTTTTTTTTCCAGAACTTTCTGAACCACTCCCATCCGTGGCAGCACAGAACTAATTTACTTCTGTGGACATGTCTAGACTTCATTTGCTTCTCCAAGGAGGAGTTAAAAAACCTATCTTTCTCAGGTCCTTTACTAGATAATCTAGTGCATCGTAATTACCATCTGATATCAAAAATAAAATTTTAAAAAATCTAGCCTGCCAGGAGCAATTGCTTTTCCTTTTCCAGCAGTGCTTTATTTAAAAAAGGTGATCAAATTTTAATGATCTTCTTTTGTTAGCTTAAACCAAGTGCAAAAATTCCTCCTGCCACTTCCCTTGGGTTTGAAGGGTATAATTTTAAATAGCACAAAGATTTTGGTGGTGAAAACTCAGACACTGAGTTTTTAAAAAGAAATTATAACATTTTTAACAAAAAACAGACGCATAATCAATCAAATAATTAATGCCAAGACAATATTCCAGCAAAAAATATAAGGACCCTTTGAAAGCAACACTGAACCTTTGGTGTTTTTCTAGGAATTTTAGTTTTGTTCTATATACAAAACACTTGCTCTAATCTGCACTTAAGGCTGGGGAGGAAGGTCAAAGTCAAGCATGATTATGACTTCTTGTAAATTTGCAGAATCTGAGAGCTCTAATTCTAATAACAAAGACTTCTGAGAAAACCCAGGATTGCATGAATAATCCATATTGAAGAAAATACTATTTTCAAAACATCTGAGACTGTATGAGTGAGCCTGGTAAAAAAAACAACCCTGAAGTAATTTGGCTAGAAATATACTTATCTAACCCTGAATATCAGAAAGTGCACATCAGGATAATGCTTTAAATTTCAATTAAACTGCATTGGATGTCCTCTGCAATAAAAAAAAATAATAAACCTTTAAAAAAGACAACTTTTTGCTGAATCTCAGAGACAAAACAAAAGTCACCCTATAAAATTTTGGCTTTCAAAAAATTTCTTGGCTCAGACTCCTTGGCAAGACAAATTTTTATTGTCATTCTTGCAATTTGAATGACCCATCAAACCTGAAAAACTAAAAGGCATATTTCCTGCATTTATGCATACAACAGACAGATTTTTCCTTCTATTTTGGGGTTTAAATAGCTTCCCATATTTTAAAATTGTAATAATAATATGCGTTAAAAGAACTGGCTTCCCCATCATTTTGAAGAGGAGACCAAAAATTATCTACTGCTTTGTTCTTTCTTTTTTCTTTTTGTTAATGAAGTGGGCAAGTTTAATGGTAGAGTTTAATCACAGAGTTTAATGGTAGAGTGATATGCAAAAAGCAATAATAATTAAAAAAGTTGTTTTAGTAGAGTTGTTTAAACAAGTGAGTTATAGAATAAAAAACACCTGACAAGTTTTGGGGGGTTTCGTCGTTTGGATTTTTTTTTCTTTACTTGTAGGAGAACATACAGTAATACTAGACCGTAGTCTATTAGAAATCCTACTAACCAGGAAACACGATGTGTAAAGTCTCTAAATTTAAGGACTAATTGGCAGAGATTCATGGTTACACTGAGAACAGAAGTGTCAATGAGAAAAGCATGGCTGGAACAGCCACTTAGCAGAGCTTCAGAAATGTCCCTTTTCTCTGGCAAAGGTTTAAACTGCCATCACAACCCAATTCCAATTCTGACTGTAAACTATTAGTCTTTATTGTGCTATTTATTAGCTGTTAAAAACACCATCAGTTCAAATTGAGCTTCTCAAGGTCTGAGGTCCTGTTTGTTTGCAGTTGCAATCTTGACTCACAACCACTAACAACTGCTGGCATGGCCACTGGCTCTGAATAAAAAAAAATGAAAATGCTTGCTGATGTCTCATGCAGAAGCTTCTGGGGAAATAAAACATACAAAATCCTCAACCTAAGAGCAATAAAAAACCCCTTCTGCTTATGCTGTAACTAGAGTGGATTATTTCCCCAAGATCCCAACAATTATTAGACCAACAGCTTCACAACCGTTTGTACATTTGAGCAGAAACTGGAGGACTGAGATGCATAGATAAAAATCTTGGCATTTGATTCCAGAAAAGTTAAATTGGAAACACAGAGCTGAAAAGGACTTTTTGGGATACCCACTCTCATTTGTGACTGAGATGACTTGGACCTCGTAATCCAAACAATTTGTGTAGCTTGTTCAATTTGCTATAAATGCCATCCTTGCTGCTGAATTTAGGTAAAACACTTCCTAACCTCTCCCTCCCCAACCCTTCCCATCACTACTTCCAAGTTCAGCCCTAGAGCTGCAGTGAAAGGGAGACAGGAGGAGACCATCCTTGTCTGCACTTCTACCCATTCAGGTTTAGATTTGAAGTCTATGGTCAGAAGTGGAAGCAACCAGATCTGCAGCGAACAGAATTAGTACTTCATTGATGGTAAAGGCCTGTATTTTGCTTATGAGACAACTGCACCAGCTTCTCTTTCCCCTCTCTTCATTTTCAAGGCCGTTTTAACTGAAACAAAACTGCACATTAAGAGAACAAAGGACTCTTCAAGAGAAAAGGTAGTGTTTCCCATTACATGACAGTATGGTAACAAGCTACTGGAGAAGAGTACTATAATTGACAGTGTATCAGGGGTGACCCCAGAATTATTTCCCAAACATGTTATGTAAGTCATGATGCAAGCTTCAAAATAACAGATTCGAAGTTCAGGGAAAACATCATTTATTGAAATTGTATAAAATAGATATGCAAAAATTACTGAGAGCTTTTAATTTACCTTTCCAGATATCAAAGCTGGAGGTGGGAAGAACCAAACAATAAAAAAAAACTCAGCAGGAGTTACAAACTGTGACTAATCCAGAAATGAAATTTCAAGTCTTAGGAGACAGCCATAAAGACACAGAAGTGCTCATTTCAATCTAGACTAGTTGCAGCATTTAAAAATTGGGTGCAAAGAAGAGTAAGAAGTGGATCAAACAAGAAAACAAAGAGAGGATTGCTTTGAAAGAAACACTTTTCTCAATTATTAGTGTGTTTTATCTTATTCAGTCCAGCCTGTGGAGAAGGGAGGACACTCATGCTGTTCAATGGATTTCTACTTGAAATTCATTTTTCTGACCTGCAGTATTCAGCATGTAGTTTAACAAATCTTATGTGTATTTGCAAAATCGAGGAGAATTTGAAAACTAAGCAAGAATGCTGATGTGTAATCTTTGTGAAATTATATTTCAGCCTGAGATAGAAGTAAGCACTAGCCAGAAGATGGCAACTGGAGACACAATGGACACAGACTCCTAAGCCAAGTCTCAGAACACAATGTTAAATGAAACAGCTGATCAAAAGAGAAGACACAAGATAAATATTCATTCAAAAATTAGCTAAATATTGCAGGTCCAAGACTTTTCTTTCCGAACATTCTAAGTTAGAATCTTATTTGAGATTTCTTTTTAATGAATGTGTCATAGTTCACAATTTATATTAGCTCAGCTAGATCATCTATTCCCTCAGGATCCTATTCCTACTGAGAGCAACAGATGCCTTCAGTATTCAACCTTGTTCTTTTATGTTTGTGCCTCTCACAGTGCAAATATTTCCATATTTTCAGGAAAGTATATAAAGCCAGAAAATGAAATTATGTCCCAAGAGACATTCTGAGTATTGAACTCAGAATAAAATATTAGAATAAAATATTTAACAGCTGAAGGTAAAATTCCAGTTTGGTAGAGCCACAGGGACTTGCTACCTGACCTTGATGTTACTGTTCCCCAGAGCTGGTACATGATATGAAAAACCTGTAAACTGGTAACTTACCAAATTATTCTTTTTTTGGTCATTGTAAGTAAAAACCAGTAACAACAGGTTCTCAAGAAACATTTGATAAAGTACTTCATTCTGATATAACAATCCCTTTTACAACTTCCATGTGTTCTTACACATTGCATTTTAATTCATCACTCCATTTGAATTTGATATTACAGTAATTTCACGACTATAAGGCGCACCCTTTTGACTAAAATTTTGGCCTGAACCCAGAGGTGCGCCTTTTAGTCTGGTGCGCCTTATACAATGGATAAAGTTGCAAAATTTGCCAACCCGGAAGTGCGAGCGGCAATGGGGGGGCGGTGCCGCGGGAGCGCCGAGTTGCGAGGAGGGGCAGGAGCGGGTGGCCGTAGCCAGCAGGAGCCATACAGGGAGGGAGGGAGCCGGCGGCCATGGGCAGCTCCGGCAGGCGGGAGCCGCGTGGGGACAGAGGGAGCCGGTGGCCACAGAAGCCTCGAGCCACGAGCCGCGGCCACCCTGAGCCAACTCAGAAGTGTGAGCTGTGGCTGCGCCACGGCAGCCCTGAGCCGCCCTGAACCGTGGGCAGTCCCGGACTGTGGGCAGCCCCGAGCTGAGCCACGCCAGCCAGCACCTGGGGCAGGCTGGAGTGCTGAGGCCCACGGTATAGGGAGGGCACCTGGGGTTGTGTTTAAAGGCTACACCAATCTGTGAAAAATGTTTGCAAATTGAACACCTTCCAGTAATTTGTTACTTTGTTGCACATGGCACAGCTCCTCGCTGCAAAAAAAAAGTGCGCCTTATAGTCCGATGTGCCTTATATAATGCACAAAGTTGCGAAATTTGCTGACTCCCGGAGGTGCGCCTTATAATCTGGTGCGCCTTATGGTCATGAAATTACCGTACTTTCTACCTCTGTAAGATACCACAACAGAAATTTACTGAGTTACTGAAATTTACTGGCAATCATCCTATCTAGTCACCAGTTTTCCACTTATCACCAATTAATCTCATACTCCTGCACTTTTTCAGCATTTCAGACTTCCCTCAGTTTCTCTGAATGCTCTCCAGCATACTGAACCTTTGATTTTCAGTTCTCACCATGTAAGCATTTATTGTCTCTCCACAAGAAATACTCAGAGCCTTTTCAGAACATTTTATTCACAGATAACATGTATCCTGATACAACTTGGCAACTCGACAATCTACTTTGACCAATTTTATAAAACATGAAAAAATACACAGAACTTGTAGGATAAAAGAATGTTATGTGCTTAAGAACATAGGCACAATTATTCCTATATGTACAATATCTGTGTAGACCCCTTCAGCATATGGATGGAGGAAACAGAAGGGTGTGCTTTCTTTATATAAGTTCCATCAGGACAGAGAATTATCAAAACCCCTGTTCATGCACTGATTAGAGAGCTAAACCGAGATTGCAAAGGGAAACTCACAGGGAAACAGAGTTTCAGTTCCTTCATACACATCCAGAAATGTATTAGAACAAGGAGAAACAAAGTAACTTAAACCAAATATGACCTTTCACAAACCTTAATGTGCATCAGATCTCAAAGATCATTTATTGAATCTGCATAGGTATTTATGCATTATCAGTGCTCTCTGCAAGTTTCTTTCCCTCTGGGGAATTTTCTGATAGAAATATTAAGTTCAGGGATAAATTTTTATCTCCATCCATTCTTGCTTTGATATTTACAACACTTTAGAAATGCATTTCCTCTACAAAGATATTTTCATCTATTAAAGAATATTTATGAGTGCTGTTTCAAAGAAACTCACTGGAATAAGAATTCAAGGGAAAAAAAAGAAAATTTGCATTTGCAACTGTTTTTGCACTAACTCCTAGCAAGACAAAAAGTGACACCTAAAATGTAAACCTAAAAACTTAGGTTAGAAAAGGTAGTAGTGCACAAATTATCTGTTCAGTGCTTCTGCTTCAGTGTTTCATACAGAACTACACCTAGAGGACACATAAAAAACTTTAGATGGTACTACAATTGAAGTGGCAGGAAAGTAACTTACAAAGCAACTAAACTGAAGACAACTGAAGGAGGGTGGCCGGCAGGTCAAAGGCAATTTTTCCCCCTGTACTTTGCTCTTGTGAGACTTCACTTGAGTACCCACTGCAGTTCTGGTGCCCCCCACATAAGAATGGCATGGAAATGTTGGAGCAAGTCCAGAGCTGGTAACAGGACTGGAGCACCTCCCCTGTGATGACAGGTTGGGAAGGTTTGGGCTATTCAGCTTGGAGAAGGCTCTGTGGAGATTTGATAACAACCTTCCAGTATCTGCAGGGAAGCCAGAGAGGGACTTTTCATCAGGAACTGCAGTGACAGGACAAGGAGTAATGGGCACAAATTGAAAGAGGGGAAATTTAGGTTTACTGTGAGACATTGCACAGGTTGCCCGGGGAGATTGTGGATGCCCCAACCCTGGCATTTTTTAAAACCAGGTTGGACAAGACCTCCAGCAACCTGCCCATGGTGGAGGGGGACAGGGACTAGATAATCTCTAAGGTTCATTCCAACCCCTTAGCATTCTGAGGTTCTATGATTTTATGAAGCAAAGCTACTATGATATTTCACACCAGCCTCAGAACTGATTGAGAAGCTTTACAAATGTGGCCTTTGGATCCAAATTCCTTTGGGTCATGAGCATACATCTCCAGAGTAAAACTGTCCTTTAAAAATGCTAAAGACAATAAAGCACATACCCTGGCAGTCAGGGCAGCATTTGAAATTTTGTTTTACAGGGGATACACAATATACAAACACCCAAGCCTCAGAAACCAGATGGATCATTGGTGATAGTATCTAAAAATTCTGCTTCATTCACTGGGATTCTTGTTACAAAAATCCCTCTTATCATTGGCTCTCGGCCCTCATACTCTGGCGCTCCAGGGTTAGCTCCACCTCTTTGTTCCAAACAAGACAATAGTGAGTACTAATGCGATAGGTTTACATTTTCAAGAGTAGGGAGATTATTATTTAAAAACCAGAGCCCAATCTTGACATTATTAGCAGTGCCATACTGCAGTTCATTTTTATCCCTCAAAAAAATAATTGCACAAAAACCACCTACTTTCCATGCAAGACTGCACCCATTAGAAGTTTGGGCAGGAAAATCAGGCTCCTAAAAACACCATCTGTTTGCATATGCACAAACCTGCTTCAAAAACATTCAGGAATTTCAGATGTTCAGCTTTTTGTTTAAAAACTGAAGGGAAACCTAGCAAATGCTGGATTGTACACATGTATATATTTATGTAAGGGTTTAAGAATTCCACAAAAGGCACTTATTTTTAAAGTTTTGATGAGAAGTTTTGTCGACAGTAGCAAGACAAATACATGAATTACTAAAATAGGAGTCACATTTATCTAACTGTTCCTAGTGAAGCTTAGAAGCCAATGGAGTCTCAAAAGAGCACTTTTGGCTTGCTTACTTAGCTTCCACTTGAAAGATGGCAACATTTGTATCACGAAACTCAGCAGCTTTCTGAACAGTTGGTGCCCTGACATTTTAGTGCCAACCCCAAGAACACCATTTCCAGCAATGGCATTTCTAAGGAATTGTTACAATTTCCCACATTCAGAGGTAGGTGCAATCAGTTGCTTCCCAAGCAAAGAATCAACTTATTAGCCAAAATAAAACTGAAAAAATGGTTGATTATAAAAGCCTTTGTCACAGACCTCTACTGAATGATAATTCAGAACAGTCTTTACTGCAGCTTAGAAGGTGACAGTATTTTTAATCAAACAAGACTGTGACATTATCAAATTAAAACAGCATTAAATACCATGTCTTCTTAATTATGACATCCTTGATTTATCGAAGCTACACTTCCCCCCCAAAAAGATCAGTTCTCACTATCTTTATTTAGATACCTGCTTTACTAATACTTGGATTTAAGAAATTGCTGAAGTGTCCTCAGTATTTAGAAAACGTATCCAGCTTTCATTTTTATAAGCTGCATTTTTTTAAAGTCTTGCAGTCATAAATCTATAATCATTCCAACTACTTTCATGCACTAGAAAGGCTTTAATTTCTCTTATCTAGCACAATTATTTCCTTTGTAACAATCAGAAATCCACTAAATATTTTGCAAGTGTAATGGCTCCTAATAAAAAATTTAAAAAACATGCAGGACTCAGACACTGAAGAAAAAGACACTTCAGGAAACTAATATATTTAATACATTTATTTTATGGCATTTTTATCCAGGATGGAGTGGTTTACTCATATAAAAATCAATTTTCCAATATAATCAAACTGATGCAGACAGTCCTGCTAGTGCAAACTACAATGAGAGTTTCACCCTGTTTAATACTGGGAGAGGTGAAATGGTTTATTGGGGTTAAAGAAAGCAAGAAGCTGAACAACTTCTGCCAGTTTTGAGTAAAGATCTGTCACCCTTATTCATTAAAGTTTCTCTGCATGTTCCAGGGCACTATGCATTTTTCAATCATGAAAATAGGGGAAGAATTAACCAGTCTGAAGAACTCATGATCTGGAAGAGTCAAAACGGACAAATTGGACTTAAGAGGAGGCAAATAGGCACATTAGACTAAGTAAATTTAGACATTTTGTGTGATCAAATGAGGTGTAAAATCCATGTTGTGAAATTGCAAGACACTATTCCCAAATTGTTTTCATGCCATTGCTTCTATCAGTTATTACAAGTATTTGACCTATGAACTATATTTAAAAAGCATTATGCTCTCTTTGGCATCCCAAGACATTTTATAGAAAGCCAAATGAAGCCAAGGTAGGAAACACTGAAACCACAGAAACACTCCTGTATTCTAGAAAGAAGGAATTTCAGGTAAAATCCTATATATTTATACACACACATTTATTTATTTATTTGTTTGTTTGTTTGTTTGTTTGTTTATTCATTCTTCATTCATTCATTCATTCATTCATTCATTTATTCATATCAGCAATTGATGAGTAATAAAAATAATGAGTTCTCAGGGTATCACTATTGTCTCAAGTTACAAAGAGAAAGGATTTCACATGAAAAGTATTTTTAAGTATTTTTCAGTAAATTAGTTTTATGCCTCTAAAAGTTCATCTATATGAGAGCTTACAAGATTTTACTCAAATGCAATTTCCCTTTTAGTAAGAAAAAAATCCCTCACAGTTCAAACAATAGGGATAACATATTGGAAGATTTGGTTTCTTGGGTGATACCTGTTCTTTAAATGTTTCTCCTTTTCTTTCGCAAGGCACAGACATGACTAGATGACTTTAAAGGTTATTTTGAATGCTCCTAGCTGTACCAGTCAGAAAGAAACAGGAAAAGTAACTTAATGAAAAATATATTATCTATTATTTAGTATTTACTCTCCATTTTTATGTGCCTATAGTATACAATATTTGCATTTCAAAGGCCAAATCTCAAATTCCTAGATCATCAAAAATCAAAGTATTGGTAGAGGTGATTTTGGTCCCACACGAGCTTCAGTCAACATACACATGGCAATACAAGTTGTGTAGCTGTCATGCAAATAATCTAGAATTAACTTATCTTATGGTAGCAAAGTAAGTTGTTTATAATTTAATTGATTTCCCAGTATAGAAATATTAGAAAGCTAAATTTCTAATGGTGAACCTTAGTTTTTGAGAATTTATTTTGAGAAAAAGAAGTTCCTGTAAAACATTCTATTATTAACAAAACCAAAACATAGTTTGATTTTACAACCAAACAATTAACTTATAAGAGAAAGTATATTTTCACACACAATTTCAACAAAGCTACTGGTCTTAGGAAAATATGACTTGAGTAATAAGTGTCAGTCACTATCAGAGGCAGACACTGTGACAAGTTCCAGAAAAGGGCACTGCTAGAGGCTTTTATTACTTTTTATGTACCATCACCCAACTGTTGTTACAGAAATTCAATTACCATTTGAAAGGTCATTTATCCAAATTATTCAGTGCTACAAAAGAAATCTAACATGCAAACAATTTAGATAAAGAATCCTATTGATCTAGTACCCCAAGTTGTCTGCAATTTGTCAATTGGATTCAACTTTTACAGGTAAGTGTTCATTGTCTGTAGAAAAAATAATTCCATTAAATGCATGCTGACAGATACAGTAGCTGATTAAAATCAGACAAATAAATTTTCATACATCCTACAGTATCTCCCATAATTTTTCAGCATGTAAATACCATAATAAAAAGAAAACAAATTGAAAAGTGAATACTGTACAGTGCACTATACTTTGGTTGTTCCCTCATACTTGGACAAATAATTTTTTCACTCCAAGTACATGTGTTTATACACATATATATATTTCTCTATATAGATATATATATATGTACACAGAGACATAAAAATACTTTTAACAAATATTTTAATAACTGACCTGGTCATTGAGGCATATCTGCCCATAGCAAATATATTCTCTGCACCTGCACAGAAGCAGTTTAAATTTATCTTCTGAATTCTCAAGATCTCATCCTTTCCCAATTTCTTGCTGAAAAAGCTACAAGTGTGGAATATTCTATAACACACCATCAGTCTGGGACCAAATTCTACTCATTTTGACCAAGGTAGATAGGCCCACCTTCTTCAGTGTTTAAGCCAGAAAAGGAACATACAGAAATATTTCATGTCATCGCAGGGGAAAACCCCAGGACAGGGTTTTATTGAGCTCAGCAATAATCCCTCACCAGGAAGGGTGCAGTGAACACTTTGAGCAGGCAGTTAGAGGAGATGACCACCAAAAATTCTTTCCAGTCTAAATCGTGCACAGGTTTTTGGATGCTGAAGAAGTAGCAAGAGACAACAACAGCAACAAATTCCCAAGCAGCACAAGGAAATCCAGGTTTATCTCTTGTTATTTCCTTCCTACTAATTTCTATTTTTTCATTAATGCAAACAATAACTTACAGATCAGTTTTCTGATCTGTAAATGAAAGTGAAGTTCATTTCTCTTGAGGGTCCTCATATGTTCACATTCAAGAACATTCTTAAGTGAACAGAAGAAAGGAAAGCCCAAAATGTGAGGAACTGACCGTATTTGCAATGACATAATTTACTCTGACTCTGTTGGTGAAAATAAACTGAATATCTAAAGAAAGTCAAACTTAGTTTTCAAGAAGACTTGAAATCAGTTTTAGAGTAAATTAAGTGTAAAGTACAATTTTCCTTTTACATTTTTTAAAATAAAATAATTGAAAATAAAAAATGTTAAAGCATAAAAGTTTAAGTCTTAATTAGCAAACTCAAGGTAGGCTGGATATGCCATCTGTTTTACTGGAGCAAATGTCAGAAGCATACTCTAATTTAGTAATAAATAGATTTTGTAAGGGGAATATTGTATTGTCAAAAAGGAATTGGCAAAATATTAGACCAAGAAATGGCTTCTTTCAGAAATAGGCATTCAGTACTACAACATGCAATGCTAAATATGTTTGTATATCTTAGCTGTATTTATACCTAAAAGATAAGTGTTTCTGCCAAGATCAGGAAACAATCTGGGAGACATTACTGGATTGAAAGCTATTTTTAATTTTACCCAAAAATGCATACATGTGCAAAAAAAAATGGCATTGATATCTAGAGCAGAGTGCCTGCAATGTATTTGCTAAGCAGAAGGACACACAGTTTGACAGGAGCTGTGTGCATGCTTGGGTTGAAAGGGCAAATTTATTCAGCCAGAGAAAACAGAGGATGAGAAACTGAGGAATTGTACATTATCATGACATTTGCAAAATGATGGCCAAACAAGTCTCACTGGTGCAAGTTTTTCATGTTTTGTCAGTGAACTTACTCACAGAGTACTCAGCAAACAAGTCAATGGGAAAAAAACACCTTAGCATTTCCAGGGCCACTTCCTTAATATGTGAGTCAAAGTGTATCTCCTACCAAAATTTATCTTTCTGTGACATAGCTATAAACTCAATCTTGTCTCACAGGAGTGCTGTGAGTATTAACTATCCCATAATATGTCTTAGGTCCTTGCAGAAGGACCAATAGTGTGAAATTTCATGGACAGTTAGTAATCCTATATATTAGTAACACAAAACCTATTTAAACCATTTGCTTCAAAATATGAGAATAATTTTTAAAAGAAAAATATAAGATCCTTCTCCATTTCAAAATCTGACAATAAGCTATGGTTTTATTATAAAAAACTATAAACTTATTTTCCTGTTTTAAATTGGAAGCAAAGATCACTGAACATCGCTTTTTTGTCAGTTGCTATGTCTGCTCTCAGCTATCTCTGCTTTCGACAATATATCACAAGCATAATTTCTTCTGGTACTACATACATTACCTTTTTAGTAGTTAAACTTGCTATGTAAGCTATCCAACAAAAGACAAGAAACTGAGTACTGTGAAGTCTGTTTATAGGTTTCTGCCACTACAACCCAACAGGACATCAAACCAATATACACAAGCTTAGATGCAGCTCAGAAAACAGCCTCTGAAGATGCCATTTCTGCAATAGTGGAGTGCATTTTCCCCTAAAACCAATGATGCATCAGCTGTATAATGCTCAAACAGACCAGACCACAGAGTTTGTATAACATCCTAAGAACAACAATTTCCTCATACATTTAAGAGATGTGAAACACTGACCTTTACATATCCACATTCACCAGCTTTGGTCATTGTCTTATAAGAGAACAGGGGCTGACACAGGGGAGCAGGAACTGAAATGATCTTGAAGATATCCAAGAGTGCTATTGATTTGCTTTTTTATTCCAGTGCATGCTCAATGGAAAATTGGATTAAATCAGTCAGCTAAATATATTCTTGGAACCGAGTTGATGGGTTTAGCTATGAAAAAATAGGAAGGGAAGCAAAACAGAAAAAAAAATAACATTGCATTTTAAAATACCAGCCTCACCTTGGACAGTTCGTGAGATCTAATTTTTACTTGGCAAGCAGTGGACATTCACTACTTTTGCAGCTGGGGTTGTGTTGGTTTCATCCAATGTTACTATGATAATAGATAATTGCCTGTTTTGATTTACTCTAACAAAGAAAAAAAAACCCAAAAATGAACAATTCTTTTTTAATTTCATTTTTTTTGTATATTTTCTTAAGGCAACTGATGGGATTATTTCCTGAAGATGTTTAAAGAGGGGTGCCAATGATTAAGAAGGCCTCTGAAGTTACCTTTGTAGAGAACTATTCTCCACTCAATTAATATGCAAATAGACAAATTAATTCCAGAAAACAAATACAGAAAGCTATAAAGCCACCTGGTCATCAATGCTGACGGATATCACAAAGTTGAATTAACTAGCCATTATCCTATCTACAACCTCTCTTTCAAATGAAAAAGAGTAACAAGCAAGGAAGTGAACAAACCAATCTGTCTAGAGCTGTAGACCCTAATGCACTTGCAAATCAGATTCTGGAACCCATCTCAGTCACCTGCACAGGACTTGGTGGATAACTTCTTCATCAGCATTGAATACATCTGAGTAGGTTTCATATACCAGCTGACACTTGCAAAAGATATTCTCTTTATCCTTTAATTAAAAAATACTTTCTTTGGAAGACTTTTTAGATGCATCTTGCACTGAATTCTTTCTGATTATCTAGGATATTCATTAGACTGAAACTTTTTGCATGCATCTAAAATATATCTTTCATGCTTTTTCAGGTCCCGAAGGACTCAATTAAAGCATGGTTCTAGTATATTAGTAACAACATTTTTTTTTTTTTTCTGTGAAACTTTTTTCCAATCAAAAAAATGCCAGTACATTCAGACTCAGCCAATTTGTGGAAAAATAGACTCCTTTAAATGGAAATCTGCATAATTAATCTGTTTGTTTCATCAGGTCTCTAGAAGTTCACTCTGCACCCTGTCCTACTCTAGACCTGTGTTTCCAAGCAGTTTGCATGTTTCCCACGACCAGCTCAGCATCTCTCAGGATCCACGGGATGCCAGAATTCACTGCCTCTCCTGTTGAATCCTCTGGCCACCCAGTGCAGCCAGGTGCAAGATTCTGGCTTTCACTGGCACTCTCCACAGATGAGCAGAGCAGACCCATTGCACAGCAGGAGTGAATTCCTTTACAGGACTCAGAACTCCATATGCTACAGCTACAATATGTTAAGATTCACTGCTGCCACATGGCTGCTTTGGACATCTGTAAATCTGGGTTTGCAGGATATTTCCACAGCAGGAGAAGTGCTGGGAAGCACAGGCTGGCATACTTTCAAATGCAACATAATTTCTCAGTACCTTGCCAAGGGTTTTGTCAAGTGTAATTTAAAGGCTTGCAAAGAACCTGGCTTTTACCACTTCCTTTGGGAATCAAATCCACAGCCTACTCTATTTCACTGATGACCACCCAGCACGAGGGTAGGACACTACAACGCCCCAGGACTCCAGTCAGAGAAGATAAAATCCAAGGACTTGCCTGAAACTTCCCTAG
Source organism: Catharus ustulatus (assembly GCF_009819885.2). NCBI lineage: Eukaryota > Metazoa > Chordata > Aves > Passeriformes > Turdidae > Catharus > Catharus ustulatus. Next base: position 58,506,714 of record NC_046225.1, on the reverse strand, counting down.
AGCAGATACATTATTTCCTCATTTCTCAAAGGAACTGCAGGTTTTATCCATTTGCTCACTCCCTTCATACACACACACACATGCACACTATTCACAACCCCTCTTTGTGCCTTCACCATTGAGATCTGTACTACAACTGCTATAGACTGGATAGGGGATCTGTTTCCACATATGAGTTCCTGGGAAAATAAACCCCAATGATCATCTCATATGCTGAAGATTATTGTATTTTTCTGCTACACATTTGGGAATGTGTAAGAAACCAAATGAGCAGCAGCACCCAAAGCCAAAAAAAGAGTTTCTCTCTGCTACATCCCACTGGGAAGAAATGCAGTAAAAACGCTTCTGCAGAGATTAAAGAAGGGACAGCCCTTTGTGCACAGACCATGGAACGGGTCCTGTAACTGTGTCACCATAAATGAATTTAATGTTGTTTGGCACAGATTTAGGAATTGTAGTACGGAAGATTTACAAGCAATGCCATGAGGAACAGACACTTAAATTCACAAACAACAGATGAACATTAAACATGTTTATAGTACTATATACAATGTCCCCTACATGACAAAGCTGGAGAAGTTGCTGTAACTCACCTCCATATTGGTATATTGTAAAACATGCATATATATCATATGGATAGATATTATTTTCCCTTCTGCTACTATAATGCAACTTTTCTTTTTCCTTTTTTTTTCTTTTTGGAGAGGGGCACAGACACCCAGGTAAGAAAATTATAGATGTCACCAAAATATAAAAGCATTTCAGTGATACTCTGAACAATAAAAGAATGTGTATTTTTTTAAGCTTCAATAGAACTTGAAAGTCTACAATCAGCATTTCAAAAATTAACATTAGATCTCTGTATTGTTAGATAGCAGTAATGAGCCTTTTTTGTTATTTCATGGTTGGATTATTAAACTACATCGGACTTTTGCCAGATTTTTAGACTTTTACTTGAAGCTGCAAGGAAATGCTTAATCACTTCAAAACCAAAACCAAATGAGATACTATCTGAGAAATATGCAGTTTGTTGAGACAATGGAACTGAATCTCAGAGGACATTCATATTTTGTGGCTATTTCTGCAACCTATTATAATAAGCCTTGGGCACTCTATTAGCAAGTGAAAGTATTAATTATTTTTGAAAAAAGCGAAGCACAGCTTAGCACCCTGGAACTATGTTTTGAGAAATTAACTTTTTCCTTGGAAATACAAAGGAGTGCTTTTTTACAAAAACAGTAGGTAATTTTCAAAAACACCTTTTTGATAAGGGAATGGCTATTTTAAAGAAAAAATATAGAAACATTTGTTGAAACAAAATGTTTGAAACATTAAATGTTGACTGATAAAACATTGAAGTACTGGTATGGAAAAACACAATGACAACTTTCTACATTTATTAGTTCACAGTTTCAGAGGATCCTATTTACTGGCACAAATGAAGCCATTTCTGGTGCCTGACTATCACCACGACTACTTAAAAAATCAGTGAATGGTCTTTGCATTTCTGAATGATCTCTGGGACAGCAGCCAAGGCCTTTTAGATGAAGAGCTCAACTTCTGGATCTGGTCAGCAAAAGCTGGCAATATATTTTAAACAGCAAACAAAACACCACCTAATTGAATTATATTTACTTAGAGCTAAATGGTCAGTGGGCAATCCCATTTTTTCTTAGAAGACAGCATATCACACAACCAGAAATGTACCTCAAATTCATCTCTGTGCTTGGGCTCTTTTTCCTTTGGGACAAACTCTGTTTAGCAGCATCCAAGAGGTCCCAGAGCCTGGGAAGGTTATTCACCTGGGGAGCCCCTCCTGATGCACAGTCCTTGCAGGAGTGATACAGATGTCTGTGCCAGTACTTCTCCTACACCCCACTGCAATCATGCAGAAAAAGACTGCAGAAAGCTTCCACCAGTGGCACTCTCCTCAACATCTCTGCTGCCTTGACCCACAAGCCTGGGTATGAAAACAAATGTTTGTACACCAGACACTCATTCACAGCATGGAGCAACAGCTGTTGTTTATGCTGCAGAAGCTGGCAGAGCAGAAGGGACAGTGCTGTTCTGCCACTTGAATAATAACTACTTTTCCTGAACTCTGGCATTTGACATTGAGGTACTGTGCTCAAAAACGAAATCATGATGACATTATGGCACGTGAAACTGCACTGCATTATTACTAGGGTAATTTTCTAATGCAACAATTTAAAATGCATCATTTATTCTCAGCTGAGCACATTTGCATTACAATTTGACATGTAAAAAAATAAAATTAACACCTGAACACATAAGAGGGAGGTATGGAGCGCAGAACATAGCAAAATAGTTTCCACTGCAGCTCTTGAAATGTAACTTGAATAAGATATTAGCCACAATAAGAATCAGATATTTTGGTTAAGTTATCTAAGGTATCGATTGCACCCTCAGCAAGTTTGCAGATGACACAAAGATGAGTGGTGTAGGTGATACAACAGAAGGACAGGATGCCATCCGGGGGGACCTGGACAAGTTTGAGAAGCAGGACCATGGGAACCTCCTGAAGTACAGTAAGTTCAGTAAGTTCAGCTGCACCTGGGTCAGGGCAATGCCAGAGATGAGCACAGGCTGTGAGGAGAACCCATTGACAGCAACACTGTGAAGGAGGACTTGAGGGTTCTTGTGGATGAAAAGCTGGATCTGAGCCAACAGTGTGCAGCCACAGCCCAGAAGGCCAAACATACCCTGAGCTGAATCCAAAGCAGTGTGGTCAGCAAGTCAAGGGAGGGGATTCTCCCCCTTTACTCCACCTCCATGAGACCCCACTTGGAATGCTGCATCCAGTTCCAGGGTCCTCAGCACATGAAAGACCTGGACCAACTGAAACAGTTCCAGAGGATGCCACAAAGATGATCAGAGGGCTTTAAAAACTCTCCTAGGAAAATAGGCTGAGAGCTGGGATTGTTCAGCCTAGAGAAGAGAAGGGTTTGGGGAAACCTCATTGTGGCCTTCAAGTACTTGAATAGGGCATATAAAAAGGGGGGAGAGCAACTTTGTACATGGGTAGACAGTGACAGGACAAGGGGGAATAGTTCTAAACGAAAAGAGGAGAAATTCAGGTGAGATGTTAGTGAGAAGCTCTGTGAAGGTGGTGAGGCACTGGAACAGGTTGCTCTGACAAGTTGTGGATGCCCTGTTCCTGGAAGTGTTTAAGTCCAGGATAAGACCCCAGGCAACTTGAACTGCCCAGGTGGCATGGCTGCCAGTGGCAGGGGAGTTAAAACTAAATGCTCCTTAAGTCCCAAACCATTTCTATTCTATGACATAATATTAAAAAAAAAAAAAGTTTTTTTCCAAAGACTTACAATTACAAATCTCTAGGCTAATTCTTCCTCACAGTTCTTTTTTCCCCTAGGCGGAATTCTGTGCTCGCTATCTTTCTGCCTGTCTCCTTATCATTCTTCTAAAATGGGGAAGGAAAGGAAGAGAGATAAAAAGGAAAGTTTCATTAATGGAGTTTAAGACACAACTAAGAGGGCAGGCAGAGCAATCTCCTTAGACAGCATCTGTTTTGAACAGTTGTTCACTGTCTGAATTCCAGAACAGCCAATACCCTGTAATAAAATGTTATTAATCAAATCCTAAAAAAAAAAAAAAATATTAAAAGAAGTTTATATAGGCCTTTGCAGTCTTTAATCCTTAAGAATTTACAGCTTGGTTTTATGGAAGTTTTAGCAATTTAAAACCACAAAATAATACAAATAAACACAATATTACATTTACCAGAATTCGGTGGTTTGTTTTAAAGCTATAGTCTAGTGTTGGTAGCATCTTCTCTTGTTTTACCTCATAAAAGTCAGATATCAGAAGTTGCTAACTTTAGTCTACCAAAGTGTCCAGTTCATAAAGATCTAAATTGAAATCCTATACAAAGGACAAAAGGAGTTGATAGCAAGTGTAGGTGATGCTGAGACAACCCATTTTTTCTGCCTATCCTGTTCTCCTTTATGCATTTATTTCCTATTTTCAGTGTTGTGACGGGCAGCAGTTAAAGAACATTTAACAGACAATGAGAGCACTGAGTGGATTGAATAGTAAACCATAAGAAAGTTCATAGGAATCAATAAAATCTGACAGCTTATGTCCTGTGCTGCATTTCTCAAGAATGGGGTGGAGAGAGAGAAAATGATGCATAGGTCATACAGTCATCAGAAAGAAAGGCAATTTCTAAGTGACGACCCTAGGAAACTAGAACAGTTTTCTCAATTCCCTATCAGCTGCTCCTGTGTATTCCTTAAGAAAGTGCTCAGTGACTCAAAACATACACTTTCTTAGGCACAAGACAGCTACTTCATGAGTGGCTGATTGTTCTTTCAAAATTCCTTTTTCTATTACCTGCTCCTGAGGAATCCAGTTTTCTGAAAGTTTTTTGAATAATATACTTATCATCCAAATCAAATCATAAAGTTTTAATGATATCTTGAGCAAATACTAAATAAAAGTAATCAAAATCCCAAAAGACATAAACAGAAAAAATGTTTCACAATAATGTGTAAAAACTGTGCAACTTGAATAAGCAGGAAACTTTTTGAAAAACTTTAAACTTTACCAAAGGCTAAACAAAGTATGTCCACTATTTAAAATTGTTAACACAGGGCTCTAACATTTTAAAGATTTCTACTTCAGCTACAGCCTGTCAAAGTCTACAACATTTCTACAATCTGAAGGGAGTTGATACATGCAAAAATTAAGCATAACCTTCAAACTTTGGAATGAAGAAGTCCAGACAAGTAATGGCTAAAATAAAGTTTTTCAAATTAATTTTATAAGTGAACAAAAAAACTTTTCTATGTGCATCTAGTGATAGAATCCAAGAAAACTGGCTTTAATCAGAGCCACCTAATGGGACTTGAGAAATTCCACAATTCTGAGCAGCCAAAACTTAAGCTGGATGTCATCAGATCTAGTATGTCCAAAGAAATGGTTGCGTTTGCAAATGTATGTATTTAATGCAAATTATACTTAACTGTTATAAATGGCATTAATGAGAAATTTCTATACTAATTTGTTTTAAATACAGTAATTTCACGACCATAAGGCTCACCGGACTATAAGACACACCCCCCGGGAACCAGCACATTTCGCAACTTTGTAGATCGGATAAGGTGCACCGGAATATAAGGCGTACTTTTTTTTTTGCAGCAAGGAGCCGCGCGGCGCACAACAAAGTAACGAATTGCTGGCAGGTGCTCAATTTGCAAACATTTTTCAAAGATCGGTGTAGCCTTTAAATGCAGCCCCAGGCGCCCTCCCTGTGCAGCGGGCCCCGGCACTCCCACCCGCCCCCGGCACCGGTTGGCACGGCTCATGGCACCCGGCTCCCACCGTGCGACCGCGCTGTGTCCCGGTTTCCCTGCGGCCGGTGGCGGCGGCGCTTCCCATTGCTTCCCCGTGGCCGCGCCGCTTCTCTCTGCTTCCCCAGGGCTGCGCCACTTGTCGCCGTGATTCGTCGGCCGCGGGGGGCTTGGCTAGCGCCGGGATGCAGCGACCGCGGGGGCCTCCCCACCGCCGCGATTCAGCAGCCACAGGGGCTTCCCTGCCGCCACTTCACCGCCGCCACTTTTCGGCAGCCACAGGGGCTTCGCTGCCGCCGCTTTTGGCGACCGCAGCAGCTCAGCCGGCACCGCCTTTTGGTGGCTGCAGGGGCTTCGCCACCGCTGCTCCGATGCCGCCGCCAGGCGGGCTCTGCTCGGGGCTGTTGCGGGCTTGCACTTCTCATTCCCTCCGCGCCCGGGCCATGGCTGCCTGGGTTCTCGTTTTCCCTTCGCCCTGGTCAGGGCCAACACTGCCCGGCTTCTCGTTCCCCCCGCGCCCGTGCTGGCGCCGCTCGGCTTCTTGTTCCGCCCGGGCCATGGCCGGCGCTGGCTCCCTTCCTCCCCTGGTGGCTCCTGCCGGCTGTGGCCGTCCGCTCCCGCCCCCACCTCGCGACTCGGCACTCCTGCGGCACCGCCCCCCTCACTGCGGCTCGCACTTCTGGTTTGGCAAATTTTGCAACTTTGTCCATCAGATAAGGCGCACCGGACTATAAGGCACACTTCCAGTTTCGGGGAAAAAATTTAGTCAAAAGGGTGCACCTTATAGTCATGAAATTACTGTAATTTCACATTATTTACTTATACAGGCTTACATTTTGTCTTTAGATGAGCCTGTATTATAGAATCTTTGAGGTTTTCACATTATGTGCCTGCCAAACACTTTTGAAAGAACCATAGATGCATTTCAGATAACTACCTCGTTTTGTTAGGTAAGTAACAGGAGAATCATTTGCCTTTATTTTGTCCTGGCATGGCCACAGAACAGGCTGTCCATAATTAAATCACTGAGGCTTCATGGTATGTCAGTATTAGTGCTCCTCTCTGGAAACAGCAGTTGTGTCACCCTGCAGTCAGAGCAAAACATAGCAAGCAAAGGACTATACTGTGAGAAAGTACCAGTCCTGCATCTAACACTTTATAGCAGATATGTTCTTTTTTTCTTTTAAAATAAATATTTTTAGATATATGCCTCTTTCTTTCATGTGTTTCCATAAAACTTTTAGGAACTTGGAGGAAGACAGTGGGTGGAAATCTGTAAGATACATTGGGCTCATTTAGGGATTATTCACAAATAAGCAAATATTCATTGCTCATTTTATGGACAGGCTAAACTTGGGCTTTGGGAGTAATGTAACTTTTTTAATGGATTTCAAGGGAAGTAAAATTATGTGTCAGCTAAGGGTTTACTCAAGGTCAGTGAAAAGCCAGCTATTTGCATCTATAACAAAATGCATGTTCTCTTAACAGTCTTTATAATCAAAGAATGAAAATAATTTTCAAGGTTCATGCAATAAAATGTCATTATGAATAACAGTTATAAGCTGGCCTAGTTATTTTGAGAGTGGCAATAAAGACTTTCATTTTTAATTACATTTTTTATTTCATTTTTTGGTTGCAGAGGAGTCAAGAATCACATAAAAAAACATATTAAAAAAATCCCCATGTGTCCTCTCCTGATTATCATTTGAAAATACGAGGGTGTCCTGCAGAACTTTTCTTTAAGACAACACTAGTTTTATGATGAAAATAAGTTAATATATGCAAATTTTTATTCATAGAAAAATGAAGGAAAGTCATACAAAAAAGAGACAGGTAGGACACAAAGAGGCTGGAAGATGCAGCCTCAGCTTGGGGTTGCACTCCCCAGGCACAACAGGCCTGCAGATGTTGCCAGCTGCAGGCAAGATGCTTGGATGTATTAAAAGGATTTTAAAGCCAAATATTTGAACTCATAGCCCTTCTATAGCAATGTATAGTCACAAGCATGTTCATTTAATTGCTCTGTAAAATGATCAGAATTAACACGTTCATCCAGCAGCCAAAGTCAGTCATTTGTTCCGTGTTCTTATACTGGTTTTTCAGGCAAATATATCTGGAGAAAGCAAAACACCAAACAGGGTAGGGAGTGTCAAGAGCTTGCAGGGTATATGCTAATTCCCACACATTGCTGCCAACACAGCAGAAAGTGTTAATCGAGGCCATGTCAGCAGAAATGCAAAATACGCAATTTGAGAGCCCAGAGTTGCAACCGACTCTACATGACAGGGTTTAAGGCCTTGGTGGATATGGCCATGCCTCTGAGGAGATGCTGGTAAGATGCCAGCTCTTAACTCTGCAGCTAAAACCAAGGAAAGCTCAATGCTATGATGATATTTTGGGGCTGTTATCTCCAGGAAAGAGCAGATCTCCAAACATACTGAGATACACAACAAAAAGACCAAGAAACTGCAAGTTATTCAAGTGTGTAACTGAGACCTTCAACTGGAACCCCTTTCCTGGACCTGAACAAATTAATAAACAAACAGAAAGTCACTTGCAAGAGAGAGTAAGCACATCTATGCTGAAAATATTAAGAATTATATATAATAATAATAATAATAATAATAATAATAATAATACTATATAGTTAGAGGTACTTGATCAAAGATATCCATGAAAGGTTTCAAAAGAGAAATCAGAGCAAATAAAGAGCATAATTCTCCTTGCACAGCTTTCCATCATCAGTTATCTGTGGCTAAAGGGTAAGCAGAGCTTTAGTAAATCACCATAATTTTCTATGCCACTTAATGTACTTGTCTTACTGGAACTTATCTAATGGCTTTTGAAGTTATCAATAAAATTGTTAGCAGACATGCACTCCTGTATTTCATTAAGCATTGTGTGAAAAACAATTTATGTCTGGCACTTAATACTTTCACTAGTTGTTCCCTGACTTTTCATCCCTGGGAAAACTTGGACAACCTTCCCTATTTGTTTTTCTTGCTCAATTTATATGCCAGTATCCATTAATTATCTTCATATTTGTTTTCCAAAAGTATTTACAAGAAAACCATCCCATTCTTACAAAAAAAAAAATATATGCCTTTCCTGAAACAAGTAGATAGAGAATATATTAAGAGCATCAGTAATATCTTGTTACATATTTCATTCCCATCCAGGTTCCCAAGGGTATATATGCAAACATGACTAAAAGTGCCTAATTCTGAATACATACATGACTCATTTGCATAATTTACATTTATTAATAGTAATTTATTTCTTTTTACTTCCTAATTACTAAGACTTGCAATCTTCTGCTAGTATGTCCATGGAGTTTTAGATTTAAATATGGTGATTAACTTGGGGAACTTCTACAAAATCATTATTTTAGCATTAAAATTTTCTCCCAGCTAATTTATTAATGTGAAAAAAAACTCTTCCCATCTCGTCCTATTAATTCTTATCCCCTTTTTTATTTTATTTAGTCTCTTGCCAGTCTAGAAGTGTACCTTTCCTGTTAATCAATTTAAAATATTTAGTGAGAAGATTTATGTAAAATTTCTTCAAGTGTTTATTGTACTTCCATAAAGAAAGCTTACCTGAAAGCCTGCCCTAAATTCTACCCTAATTAATGCCCTAGGGCTCAATTTCTTTCTACAGAAGTTACATTTATTCTTTCCTTTTGCAATACTCTTTTATTGATCTAATCATTTCCCCATTTTTGTTCCATACATCAGATTTATTAGTCTGTAATTTCTGAAAAGCTTTTAAAGACCATTTTCACTTTCGTTGCTTTGGCACTGGAGTCAGTTTAAGCAAGAAGTTATGCACCATACTGAGCAGTCTGGCAACTTCACTATGTTGCAGCTTGGCAAGTTCAGAGACTTCATTGACTCCAGCAATTTGTTGCTATTCATTTTACAAAGTTATTTTGTTTTTATAGAGGCTGGCATTGCTAGAATCAAAATTCTGTAGGAACATCAAGAAGCTGTTTTGCAAGAGGCAAGCATACCAATTTCTATATGGGAGGTAGAAATAAAACACCACCTCTCTGCCTCCTTTGGACAATAATTTCATTCCACATTTCTTCCACACAAGCAAAATCTCTAGACATAAAATTATCAGACTGGTTTGGGGAGTCATCCATTGTCTCTCATTCAAATTATTCCACTTTTCACAGTACTAGAGTGGAGCTGAGCACAAGAGAGATCAGAGTGGATGGAGTATTGGTCTCCAATATAATGATCTCTGATATCCCATGTACAAAAAGAGAAACCCCCTGATGCTTTCTTTAGAAATACTGATTAAAAATGCCTTACATTTTTAGTATTTTATATATTTGGATGTTTTAAAAGCAAGATAAGAAGTTTGATGCTATCAATTTTCTCTATTTAACATTGTTTTTCCTTTTTTCTCAGATAATAAGATAAAAAAATTACCCTGCTTTTATTTGTGTGCACTGTCATGTTATAAATCTACAACAAAAATAAGAATAAAATTAATGTAGCTCATCTACACATCCTTTCCACGTTTTAGTTACTATTAGGCTGCAGTCTTTTGAAAGCTTTTGTTTTGATCCAACACATCTATGAAACTCCTGTGCATTTTTTATGCCTTACCTATGACCTCAGTTTTCACAGAATTTTTTAGTCTTACTGTGCAGTTTTACATGAGGAAGAGCTATGACTTTGGGATAAAATTAAGAGAAGCTACATCTGTTTTTTTGTACTAAGACCATTATGATGCCTGTCAGTGACTATGGAGAAACACCATTATGCATAGAGCATTAACACATTAAGGCATTAGTGACTCCTTTGAAACCATTCCTATCTGACTTTCGATTTCTACTGAAGAAGCCCATCATGCATATTAACAAGATTACCCAAATCATTATATCTGCAGAGGTGTCATTACTCAGACTCTTGACTACATGAGTACATCATTTAAAAAAACCTCCCAAAGTAATAGTTCCATAGCAAATTATGACTCTTCTGGAATAAAAATGTAGCAACAGACAAAACCTCAGTCTGCAAAGGCTCCCAGGACATATTAATGCTCAAAATCCCCTTAAAGTGAAACGAAAGGTAATGATACAGAGATTGAAGGGGTTGGGTCTTAATGTTACAGCTCTCATGGGCTGAGCAAGTACAAAAGACAGGAGTTAAGATTGCCTGGGACTACTCCTGCCACGTACCTGTTCTTCCCTGTTCCACCTAATCTCAGTTACCCAACTCACAAATCAGACCCGTCAATGTCTCAAATGCAGCTCTCAGAATTCTCCCCAGATGCAGGAAAAGAAGCCAGGCTTGCAGGAAGTGAGTGCCTCAAGGTCTGTTACCATGATAGGAGGTGAGCCAAAGATAAAGAGGAGAAAGTCTGAGGAACTTCTTGGTGCCTGTGAATGTGATTTTGAAGTAGGACACGCATGGGAGAATAGAAAACTTCAGGATGATTTAAGGAGGGGGAAAGGACAGTACTTCAATTGAGATGGGCTTCACCCTTCCTCCAAAGCTTTTTCAATTGACTGCAGAAGTCAAGGCTACAGAACTTTTTAAATAAAATGTACATGCAATACACTAACAGTAGAACATTTCCTGCATGTGCTAAGTCTCTAGTCGGTGGACATACGTGTATTTAAGAAAGATGTCTGAGTCTGAACCCCTCTTGAGTACGCAGTTGAGAAAATTGTAACAAAAATACGCAGATGGACATTTTTCCCGCCACACTTCCAAAGGATGGGTTTCTCCATTCTGGAAAAATGATGGTTGCTTAAGCAAACACACACCACTGCCTAGCACCAGCTACTCACAGGAGCACAGGGTACTAGGTTCATATTTGGGTGCCTCCTTGGAAGTTGTCACTTGTTTGGATTGTGCTGTACCATAAAACAGTTCTATGCCTAACAGCTGATTTTTGGTGTCTTAACATGTACTAAAGTGAGGCTTTTTTCTGGAATGGAAGCATAACAACAAAAGGTGTCACTGAACATTGTCAGCGGTTGGAGCTTTGCAGTAGAGAATCAAGCAAAACCATAAAAACTCACAAAACAGAGTAACAGTTATCTGCCAAACCATCCCACAACCACTGAATAAATACAACTGAAAGCCAAGCAGCGGATGAGGCATATAATCTCTGTTCTTGAGGCTATTATTCAGAAATATCTGCTGCAGTGCATAGTGTAGTGTACATGGATTTAAGCAAAAAGTAGGTTTATTTGGCTAATACCTGGCTACTCCAGCAAAGCAGTGGAAAATACAATGAAAATAATAAAACTCTATATATAAACCTGTATGTGGTTCTAAACAGTTCTTCATGCTGCTGAATTTCCAGAGACTAGCAATACAAAAACACCTGAAAGCACTGGGAAAAAAAGTAACTGGGAAAAAAGTAAGAATAAGTTTCATACCAAATATTGAAGCCAACTTAATTGGGGAAAAAAAATCCAAATAAAAATAAGTGTGATTTGGGGCTCAAGGGGCTAGCAATCTCATGCAATCCATCACCACTACTTAGAAATTAATATTAAAAGATACCTTCATAAATTAAGTTATAATTATCTTAATAAGATTAATCTGTGCTCTGAATAAAGATTTTGATTTTCAACTTTTTTTTTCATATCTACTCACAAAGGCTGGAAGGTTAATATATTGCCAGAACCTCATTTTGCTTATCAGAAAATGAAGAGTAGGCTTTTAATCAATGCAATTTATTTAATACTTCTGCACACACATAAACACAGTGTGGTTCTGCAGACTACCATAGTCCGTGTTTACCAGAGTTTTGGTGTTTAAACACATGACAGCTACATATCTATGTATAGATCTATGTGATCTATACATCTATGTATATGTCTATGCTGTATTTCTATCGCATGCCCTGAAAGGCACATACTGTTAAGTCCCAAGTGTTCAAGTGATCAGTTATGTATCCCAGCTCCAGATGGAGTTTAGTCAACAGAGCCTAAAAAGGAATGACCATGTACGTTCCTGGTTCAGACCTTTTCCCAACAACAGCTGGTCCTTCAGAGAAGTGTCACCCTAAACATTCACTGGCCCAAGACATTCCAAAAATCTCTCCAGTAAAAGCAATGTCTAAGCTGTAAGAAATCTCAACTTTCTTTTCAGGAAAAAATGAGACCTAACAGATATGTATTCAAATAATTAGCTCCTTGGGGAGCAAAGGAAATAGAACTCCAGAGTACTGAAAGCACCAAAAGTGCCAAGATAAGACTTGTTCATGGTCATCAATGCAGAGCTTTTGGGCCTTGGTAGAATACCACTTGCTTTCATTATCCTGAAGGACTCTGAAAAGGCTTCTTCCTCACTCTTATTGCTTAACCTCTTCAGGGCATGCTTTACTTTCTACCAGACTCACAAGGATCACACTTCAAACCCTGACAGCCTCAGAAAACCTTGTCCCGTAGTGAAAATAGATGGAGAAGGGGAATTGGTGATAAGCTAAAATAAAATTGCAGGAATGATTTCTCATGCACAGGATGTCAAGATGCCAAGCATTGTTCAGTATTAAGGGATTGTGTGAACAAAAAAAGACCACATTTGGGCTCAACAGATAACATAAGGACACAAAACATCTCAATACCAGCAAACCCTATTCTTCCAATAAGGTTGAAGGTTTTGCTTGCTCTAAAAAGCTATTAAAAACAAACAAAAAAAGGTTTAAATTGCTTTGCATTCACAATTTCAATTCAGATTAAAAATCAAACACATCTCTCTCTAGAAAAAAAAGTCAACAGACTTGGCTTTCCTCTCCATCATAACAGCTCAAAAGCAACAGGAATTAAAAGCATTGGAGTGAATGTGTGCTTTCTAGGCAAAGGTTAGATTTATTCAAGGATTTCTGCAGCTTGGATCTCACCTATCACACTTTGAGCAGACAGACTACACAGCCAACATTTATTGTGAAAACTCATATAATCACTAAGAGGATAAAAAAAATGAGAGCAGTAGACCAGACAATTACCCTTACAGACACATTTTCACATCAGATGGAATTATAGCAACTTCAGTAGGAGAGTTTGCTAAGTGGTGCCACCTAAAGGACTTTCTTTTATTGTATTCTGGCTTAAATTTGTGCTCTGTTTCCAGAACAAAGAACATTTATTTACAGTAATTTCACGTATATAAGCCGCACCATTTTGACTAAAATTTTGCTCCCACCTCAGAAATGCGGCTTACACTCAGAAGTGGCTAATATGTGAAAAATTTTCTGAAATTTCCAACCCCGGAAGTGCAGCTGAGGTGCCGAGCCGAGCACCTGCCAGTAAAACCCAGGATTGCGCGATTGTTACAAATTGGTTACTGTGTTGCGTGGCGGGTGCAGGCGGGCTCTGTGCCAGCAGTGTGGGGGTTGGGGGAGGTGGGGGGCTCCCTTCTTCAGGCAGCACAGCCCGGGGGAGAGGCGGGGTGCTCCGTGCTACCATCCCTGTGGCTCGGAGAGGAGGTGGGGGCTCCCTCCTGCTGGCCCCATGGCCCAGGGGGTAGGTGGGGGGCTCCCTCCCCCGCTTGCCACCGCAGGAGCAGGCAGGCTCCATCCCCACCTGCCGCCACCGCCGCAGGTGCCAGTGGGCTCCGTCCCTGCCTGCCACAGCGGGGCAGCGCTGGGCCAGGGCAAGCGAGCCCAGCGGCAGCAGTGGTGGCCAGCCCTGAGTGGCCCTGCCGAGCCGCAGCGCCGAGCTGGGACACCTGGCCCCGTTGGCAGCCCCAAGCGGGCCGAGCCCTCACGGCCCGAGCCGAGCCAGTAAACCCCGCCATCCTGCGATTCTGTTACTATTTGGCAACTTTGTTGCACGCGGGTCCTCGCTGCGAACAACAGAGCAGCTTATAATCAGGCGCGGCTTATGTATGGTCAAAGTATGAAATGTTGCCGACACCCGGAGATGCAGTTTATAGTCAATGCGGCTTGTAATCGTGAAATTACTGTACTTGATCACTTGTTTTGAGAAAGTATCCTGTAAGCAAAAAGTTCCTGTAAGCAAAGCCATTAATTAATAAAATATTTCTGAGAATTAGATGTTCAGTCATGACATGCTGTTTTAGTCATTAACTCTTATTCCTGAACCTATAGTCCTTCACTGCATACCTGCAGTCTAACAGAAATAGCTCTCTCACTCTTAGGATCCATAACATTCAGGAGCAAGACCTCCCTGACTCTTCCCTGTTTGCTCATAAGTGGGTTCCAACTCTGATAAAGAACTTGGGGCACCGCCAATACAATTTATAACTATATTAGTAATCATCGTATTTGGCCTGTTTACATTCTTACAACTTGCCATTTGTAAAGGACAAATTAATTCATTTCAGTGTGATGAAAAGAAGTTCTTCTACTACACAGATCCTTCTATCATTTAGTCACATACCTTTCACTATCATCAATGCCATCAGGCAGACTGACCACAGGAGGTATCAATAGAGCTGCCCCACTTGGTTCTGTTGGAATTTACTGAGGCAGATCTACAAGGGTACAACAGAGCCTTGAGAGGAATCACAGAGCAGGGGAAAGAGCTAAGGAGATTATAATGTTGTGGCAAACATGGTGAGAGAGAGCTGATAGTTATATTTCTATTATTTTGGTTAAAGAAACACAGAAAAATAAAGAAAGGATCCATGTAGGTTGATCAGAGGAGAACAAAGGAATTCAAATATGTAGTCAGCGCATGACAATGTTCATAGAATCACAGCATGGTTTGGGCTGGAAGGGACATTAAAGATCATCTAGTTTCAGCTCCTATGACATGGGTGAAAACCTTCCATGAGACCAGTTTACCTAAGGCCTCATCCAACCTGGCCTTGAACACTTCAGGGATGGGGCACCCACAGCTTCACCGGACAATCTGCTCCAGTGCCACAGTGGTGAATTTATTCTCCATATTATAACTAAAGTTCCACTCTTTCAGCTTGCATCCATTACTTCTTGTCCTATCTGTGCAGCTCCTGATGAAAGTTCCTGCTGCTGAGGGAAAAAAAACTAGGAGTAAGGCTACCCTGTAATATCAAGAGGTCCAAACTGCAACTGACACCTGGATCCAAATGATAGTCAAAACACTGCCTGAAATTTAAAAAGAAAAAAAATTAACCACTTCTTCCTGCCTTTAGTATGATGTCAAGCCACTACTGGTGTCTCCAGCAGGCACAAACATGTCTTGTCTTCATCTGCTCCCTGTTGACTGTGTGCATCAGCACACCAGCCTAGTTCCCTCGGAGGAGAAATGCAGTGTGATGTAACTGGTGCCATGAGAAGCACCTCCCACGGTGAGACACAAATCCATGTGCACAGGAATGAGCCAAAACACATTTTGCTACTTCTTCAAATTCCTACTTTTGCAGCATGACAGCAGATAACTCTCAAAAGATAGGGTAGGGTATACTAATTAATTAAATATACTAAGATATTAAAGAAAAATGTATCATTTAAAAACATTACAATCCCTTCATATCTGTACCCAGGACTAGAAAAAGAAAGAGAGGAGGGCAGAGATAAAGATCAAATTACAACATTTTGTCTAAACTAGCAACATACAACTGGATTTGAAAAATTTCATTATCTATTCAGAAGAAATAATTTCAGACATAGTACACAGATTCTATCTTATCCACTTTTTCTAGTTTTCTAAAACACTACTGGATTTGATAAAATCATCCCCTAGAGAATACTGGAAATTTTAAAGTTTAAAAAAAAAAAATTGCATTAGTCTTCCTCATCAATGTACAGAATTTTGTTTAGAAAAGGAATCTTGGGTGGATTACATTGAAAGCTCTCAGAGGTGTCCAACCAAGCAGTCACAGATTTTTCACACTGCTGATATGTCTAAAATTCAGAGCAAAGGGTCAGAAGAGGAAAGTTACCAGAGGAAACTCCTCCTGAAAATGCAGTCAAAAAGTATTCAGTCTAATAACATAGCAAAACACCTTTCTGACATGCAGAACAATTTCTAGTCCAAAAAACAACTTCTGAGTGGAATATAATTTTTTGTTCACACTTATCAAAAAATTATGATAACTTTCACTTCAAGAAACAAAGCTGCCGTTTAATCTGAGGTACAGCACATAACCTTTGTGGGCTCAGTCAGTGCACTTGGACTGTTCTTTCTCACTTTTTATTAAGTAATTTCATATCTATGTAGAATAGCTGAATATTTACATAACAATATATGGATTTACATTACAAATCTAACAATAAAATTAAAAGAAAAACAATTGATATGAAATTTTGTAAACCAGTTATGTACTAAAAACTTAAGTGAGTTTAAAGAAACTAATGACTTTCACCAATATTTCTATTTTTCTCAAAGAACTTATGAAAAGAGATCGGAGACCACATTTCTTTCTGGTTCACAGCAGCCATCCCAGTACTTATGATGCTAGAGGAAACAATATCTCAATTTCACAATTACAATTAATTTTTCAATTACACAAAAAGGGGAAATAAAGTGTTCAGGTTTTGACAGGCACTATAAAGAAGCAGAAGCCCTTCCAAAAAGACATTACACATGCTGGGGAACAGTGAACACAATCAGGGTGGACATGAACATGGAAAAATTGTCAATCAGTGCGACACTTTTAGTTTGACCAGTTCACTAAGACAGTGCTCAAGGACACTTCTGGACTGTGATAAGTTACTACTGAAAGTGATTTTTATTAAAAAGTGAGGTTTTAAAAATGTATCAAATGCATATACAGCAAATAAAAAAATATATAATCAATTCAAGGCAGAGTAGGTACAAAATGCATTCAGCTGCATTTAAAAAAACAACCCTTTTCATCCCATATAAAATAAACCTCACTTTCCTTTAAACATCAACAAAGTGTTTACAATCAATTAAAAACCAGACAAGAATAATAAAGTGGTGCACTAGCTAATTACATCTGCAAGCAATACTTTTAAGAGAGAAATTATTAACTAACTACTCCTTAACAAGCTACAATACAGAAGGAGGAGCCATAAAAAATTAAGGAAAGCATTAATAAAAATACTTGAAAGAATTTCCATGGATTGCTGCCACCATTTTCCTACTGCCACTAGGTGGTGATAGCTTGACACAGATCAGCTTTCACTGTGTTAAAAGCAGTGTAAACTGCAAGCGGACAGCAGCATTTCCTATAAAATTTAAAGGTCCTCTGTGTACTAAAAAATAGAACCCATAATCCTTTTAACTTCGTAAATTGCTGTAGCAAAGACTTACCTGCTTCAGTCCTTTCACCCTGGTCTTATCCACTAAAGCACTTACAGATGCCTTGAAGAAAACTCAGATCATTCATTCAAACAGCTTTCCACCTTGTTTCTGGCTGAGTCACATAGCTCTTGTATGCTGTATAGTCTTTTTGTAGCAGATACTTCTAAAAAAATCGTGACAGTTCTATCTTTAAATCCTTTTTCCTCAGCACTACTTATAAAGCTGCTTCCACAAGTCTATTAAGGCCCTCAAAGGTGAGGCTGCCGCTTTTTATTTGCCTCAAACTCTCATCTGGATTCCTAGGGCAGTTGAAAAAGATTGCTTTTAGATACTATCCATGCCACTGCATTTTTCTCAGAATGTTCAAGTTATAACTTTCCCCCAAGTTCACTCAGCCACAAAACCTAACCACAAGTCCCCCTATGCACAAGCAGTTAAGCAAAGTTCAAGAAGAAATCGCTTGTGTTGAAAGGCTTGTCCACCAGGCACACCCGAGCCCTGCCACCATCCCTGGCTGCAGCTGGAAAACACTGCCTGGTTTGGATGGGGATGGCATGCCTGCGAGTCAGTAATTTGTTAACATACTGTGCTTTCTAGTAAAGTTGTTTCTCTTTAACTCACACTCAGTTGCTGCCATGTAGTTTATAGTTCAGTGCAAATAAACAGTGTGGAATGAACTAAGCATAATTTATGTCAAGGAAATGGGGACAAAGGCTATAACAAGTACGTTAGTTAACAGCATGGCTTAAATAGGTTTCAAACTAAAGCTGAGAAACTTCTACTTAAACCACAAGCAATCCAACATAAAAATCAATGGGAAATCAGAGTTACAAAGCAGTAAAATACATGGATCATTTCCCAAAAGAGATAGGCTTTCTCACTAGACTGAGAGATCCCATGCTGTTCCCAAATCTGCATCAAACTGTCATTAAAGAGCACATCAGAGAATGATAAACTCATGAAAATAAAGAAAACAAATCCAAATCCTTAATTAAATGACTTAATCTCCTAAAAATCTGTCAGTTCTTAACACTTTCCTGATGTTCCTCCCTGCCCCATGGTTCAAGCTGATGCCTCTACCATGATGCAGGGCATGAATTGTACAGCACTGGTGTGCCACAACATGTGACGCCTCTCAGATTTTCACCTGGACTCAAAAATGGTTTAAGCTAGCAGAGGACTGAGACCATGGCTCCAGTTCTGTCCTGCAACAAGGAATTTCACAGATCAGTTATGGCTTATCTTAAAAAAAATCCAAAACATTATGAAAAAATTCAACCCACAAATCAGTCTTGTATTATTAAAAAAAAAAAAAAAGTGCACAAAGTAAAATCTGGTTTTGTTCAGTGCTTGAGTGCTTGATCCGTTTCCTTTCTATTCACAAATTTTCTTCTCAGCCTTGTGCTGATCAAAAACCCACCACAGTTAATAATGATAGCAAAGTTAAACTCTGTAAAGAAATTACAAGTCAAGTTTCTAGTATCTCTTAGTAATCCTTAGTTTTAGAAGCATTGCTCAGATTCCATGGGAAGCTTTCCACATAGCTAACCATTTTCACTAGACATGTTTCTGCTGCAATTCTATAGGATCCTGTTTGAGGGATGAAGTTTATGCTGGTATCCTCTTTGCTGCCACCCGTCACACTTTGTTACTTGATTTTGAAAAGTGAAATGGGTGCCAAGTCTCATTCCTTCAAGCTATAAGAAATATCACCTTCTTTTCTGGGTTTGTATGATACAGATTTTCTTCCACTGAATTAAACTCACAGTACTGTCATTTAGTGTAAATGAGAAAGTGAAAAGGGCATTTAAAGCATCGCAACCACAAAATAAATGCTTGAATAATATTCTCAAATGTCGTTTCAAAAAAAACCTCACCAGCAAACAAACAAACCCATGAGGGAAAATAATAATAACCTCAGGCATGTCCAGAGTGAATTCCAAAGTATAAATAGCTCAGTTGAAAGCAGAACAAAAGTTGGGTTGTGTTATCATGCAGTTGAGCCAAAAATAAAGCTTCTTTGAAAATGCTTTAGAGAATCTCATAATTCTTACAAATCTTAATGCCTTAATCTTTCCCTTTAACCTTTCTCCAGCTAGATAAAAGGAATTAAAATAAAGCTTTTGATTCTGAGGAACAGAATGTTTGGTATCTATTGTTGATAAAAAGAAGAATAATAAGCCTTTGAACATTGCTTGACCTCTCCCTTTGTATCAACCTAAAGATAGCATTTTTGTAGGTATTACATAATTTCAGTTCTGAAGCAGAAAAATTCTCCAATACATATTTTCCTTTGGTCATTTTTCTGCAGTAAATGATGCAAAAAAGCCAAAGGTATGAAGTAAAAGATATATTTGATTATTTTAATATTTACCTTGAATTTCAGGTGCTAAAGAAGTCAAATTAAAACTATTGAAGTCTTAGGGAAGTTGCAACTAAAAAAGACAATACAGCAGGTCTTGTCATTCATTAACCAGGCCTGCTTTTGTCTTTGTACTTTCCAGAAGCAGATAGCAGAAGATTCTTAATAATACGATGCCAAGATATACAGGATATAACTTATAAAGAATTTAATAACTCTATGTAAATTTATATTAGTCCATAAAATGCTCTGAAAAACACAACCTGATAGGATGCCTGACTGATTCTTAAATTAGTCACTTCATGAACAAGGCAAGGTGGAACTCATTACCAAAATCAAAGAATGCTTAAACAAGAGCATCTCCTAAACATCTGTCTACTTATTCTTCATCCAGGAAATACAAAATGACTCAGCTTCAAAAAGCTGATCTTCCTGAAAGGGAATATTTCAGAAAAGAGAATGCTTACTGCATTTTCAGAGTTGAAAAGACCTCCTTTTCCAAACAGGAAACCAGTCTTTCCCTGTTCAGAACTATCATGTGCAAGATTTCCATGAAAACTCCATGTATCATCTTAGAGCTGTAGGTAAGAGATAAGCAGATCATTTTCTGTGGGAGATGATGACACTGGAGAAACAGAGGCCACCAGTAAAGGCACAGAGCTTCAATCAAGAGACATAGAGAGCCTTTGGGATGGTGGGACCTTCTGTCAAAACACAAGAGTTGTTTTAGGCCACAAGGCCCTATCTGAGTATTTCTCATTGCATTTTTAGACTGCAGAATGAGTTTTTCCCAAGTGAATTACATTCTGTATACATTGTGTATACTACTACTTGCTGATTTCATGGCATTTTGAATGTGTGCGCTGTGGGGTGCTGCTTTAAAAAGAAAAGCAGGATAAATAAGTTATTAATCATAATTTGCTTCCATTAATTTCTTTCCAAATTCACTGACCAGATGAAAAATGTGCCAGAGCTTTTCTGAAGATGATAAATTAACTACAACTCAGTAAAAGAAGGTAAGGAAAAAACAGTATGTATCTAATTCATTAAGGGAGGCATTAACATCATGATAGACCTTAGTATGAAGGAGAAGAATTTTTAATTATCTCTTCTGAGCATGGTCTACCCTGAATAGCTGCAGTTTTGTAACTCCTACCACCTACTCATTACAACTGCTCCAAAACAGCTTCTAAGAACATTTTCCTTTCTTAGAGAAACTGACTCCCACAGCTGGAAAAAAAAAATCCTGAATATTTTTCACCTTAAAATTATTATTTAGTTCAACACAAAGGTTTTGTGGCTCTATATCAACATGAGCTAATTTTTCTTACTATACAGAAATAAACCCACTTTACTCTGTTTGAAGCTCTTGTCTTTTTGACTTGTACTTGGTAGCAAACATCAATTTTCCTAGCTGTTCAAAACGTTTTAAAAAAAAATATTCATAGCATGTTTTAGTGTGGAAGGGACCTTAAAAAGTGTCTAGTTCCAACCCTTCCAACATCCACTAGACCAGGGTGCTCAGAGCCCCATCCTAGAACACTTCCAGGGATGGGCCATCCACAACTTCTCCGGGTAACCTGGCCACTCCTGCTTCACCATCTCCGTAATAAAAAAATTTCTTCCTTTTTTCTTATTTAAACCTAGTCTGTTGGAAGCTATTCTCCATTGTTCTATCAATACACACCCTTGTAAAAAGTCCTCCTCCAGCTTTTTAGTAGCCCCTTTAGGTACTGGAAGGTTTGTTCCTCCTGGTCCCACCTCTCACTGCCTGCGATCATCCTGTGATCTCTGACTCCCTCCAACAGGTCCATGTCTTCTTTGTGTTGGGGTCTCCCAGGGCTGGATGCAGCACTCCAGGTGCTCAGGGCTCATCAGAGGGAAGCAGAGCAGCAGAATCACCTCCCTTGACCTTCTGGCCACACAGTTTTTGACACAGCCAGGGTGCGGTTGGGTTGCGAGTGCGCATTAGTGGGTCATGTCAAGTTTCTTGTCAGCCAATGCTCCCCAGTACTTTCCTCAAGGCTGCTCTCAATCCATTCTCCTTGCAGCATGATCGTTTGCCCTGATCTAGGTGCAGGACAGAATCACAAAATCACAGAAAGGTTCAGACTAGAATCACAGAATGACCACAGGGGGTCATGTAGCTGAACCTCTCTGTTCAAGCAAGGCCACCCCAGGGCACAAGGCACAGGACTGTTTCCAGACACTTCTTGAATGTCTCCAGTGAAGGATACTCCATAGGATACTCCACAACCTCTCTGAGCAACCTTACATTTGGCCTTGTTGAACTTCATGACATTTGCATGGGCCCATCTCTCGAGCCTGTCCCGGTCCCTTGGGATGCCATCCCCTCCCTCCAGTGTGATGTTTGGTGTCATTTGCAACATCTTTGGGGTGCATTTTTTTCCATCTCAAACTGTACTTTTCCAGTAATTTTGGATAAACCACCAGAACTAATGCCTGGCTATTTTAAGATCTCTGCTCACAGGCACTGACAAAATTGCTACTAATGTCTCAGTAATACCATTTATATTAAAAGAATGAGATTTCCTTGGACAGTTGTGGTGTCTTCCTTTTCAAATTTGTAGCAAGATATCCAGTTTTAGACATGGCAGGAAAAAAACAGATTGCTCACACTCACTGAGCAAGTGGCAGCCTGGCACATCTGGCACCGAGGCCAGTCTCAGCAGCCACTGACCGAGACTCTGTGCGTACCTCCAGGAGACCCAGCCCACAGGTGAAAGAAACTCAATGCCATTTGTCTCTTTTAAGTTCTCCTGTTGTTTGAAGCAGCCTTCTTTCTCTGCACTCCAGGGGGGAGCTAGATGCATGCAGTTCACTCTGAATAAGCGGTGAGAAGTTCACAGTTCCCAAAAATAGCATTGTGTACAGCAGTAGCTGTGTCTCAGAAGCAGTGCAGCTCTGCTTACATGGCATAATGCCTGCTATAGTTAGCGTTGCTTAGTTGGCTAATTAGCCAAGTGAAGGTCCTGCATGAGCATTTGCATATGATTTCCCACTGCAGAGTTAATTCAGCTACGATAGCTCTGCATAATTTATCACTGTCCACAAAAAGAGCTGGATTCCTGGTATGCCTGTATGGTGATGATCGAGCAGATAACTAATATCTATACACCCACCTCCGTGGTTTGACCCACATTTCCCTCCTAAGCTGATTGAGTGAAAGTAGAAATTCTGTTCTTAGTTTACATGTCCCAGGGAAACATATATTCAGTGACTATTTTACCTTAAAAATATCAGAATATATACTTAGACCAAAAAAAAAATTGCTTATTACAGCTCCATAAACTTTAATTGTCCCTTTTCAATATATTTTTGTAGTTCTAAACCCACTACTGTACTTTTAATAATTCATTAGAGTAAAGCTACTGAAAAATGGAAAGAATATTTGTATTATAGGGTAAGAAAAAAATATAAGTGGAACCACTGAACTTTTCCAAAACATATGATACTTTTAATCTATGTAATTAATTCAAATATGACTTTTTATTACATCCTTTTGACATTTAATTTGCTAAAATAGTACATTAGAATGATCCTAAAATATTAGTTGGGGGAAATATTTCATTATCTTACCAATATAAGTGGGCATTTTGTTTCTTCTGAATCTGACTGTTTTTTATGGAATAATTGTAAATAAAGAAAATTATGAATTCATACAGTATTTTGATAATTTTTTGATAATTTTTTTTATTTTTACTTGGAAAAAAGTCTAACAAATGACAGCATTTACTAAATTGATGAAAAACAAGTAAACAAAACTTCTTATGTGGAATTTGAAAATCTTGATAAAACTTGAAATTAGGATCTCATTGAGGATCCCATAGAGCATTGTTAGGTATTTAGAAAAGCTGAGAGATTCAGTGTCTATGAAATGCAGAAGGTTCATTTCCCACAGCCTTTTCCTTAGTGAAGTAATTTTTTTCTGGCACAAAGAGGGGTTTGAATGTTATTCTCAATTGTCAGATTTTTTACTCAATTTCCAGAAGTGCATCTTATCAGAAAAAGTGAAAGGCAACAAAGAATGGAATGCAAGCTCTGTTGTGCAGCAGGCAGAGGCAAGAACAAAGGTACCTGAAATTCTCTGAGGAAGGTTAAGAATATTTCTATAACTGACATTAAGCAAAAAGAATAAATAATTTTCTGCACAATTCTCCAAAAGCCTAATGCAATGAAAGGTAGCTGGCAATCAGACTTCTTCTCTGGTTACAGATGCCACATTCTATAGTTAACATCCAATTATTTTATGAGCTACCGAAACACACTGATGTATGTCTCTGTTCCATTATTATTCAATAGGTTTTCAATTTTACTTCTAGTTAATCTTAAGGAAGATCAAACCTAAAAATTTCTTGAAAAATTTCATATGTACCTTGTCCTTAGAAACAGGGTTATGGTACCCTGGTGGTTACTGTAAACAAGAAGCTAACCACTCAGTTTGAGGTGTCATGCAGAAGGTGACTCTTCCAGAAAAGGCATAACAGTCTATTGTGTGGACCAGTGGATTGAGGACAAGGCCCTGCATCAATTTAATCTGTAGTTCCAAAATCTTCAGAATCTCCAATTCTAATGTAAAGTAAGCTGTATGCAATCACAAACTGACAGGCAGAGAAAGTATAACCATAGGACACTTTTAAAAGCCAGTAGAGACACTGTGGAGAAGCCAGACATATGCTTATATGAAAAAATTACCCAGAAATCAAGAATTTAATTGCTGTCTAAGAATCAACCTCTCACTGAATTGTAGTGCCTCACAAAATTGCAAAGGGGTTTCATAGAAGCTGAAATAATTTATATAATATACCAGCTCTACAGATCCATGAAGTTTATATACAGTAATTTCACGAATACAAGCTGCACCGTTTTGACTAAAATTTTGCTCCCACCCCAGAAATGCGGCTTACACTCAGGAGTGGCTAATATGTGAATAATTTTCTGACATTTCCAACCCCGGAAGTGCAAACCGAGGCGCTGAGTCGAGCAACCTGCCAGTAAAATCCGGCTTTACGCGATTGTTACAAATTGGTTACTCTGTTGCATGGCAGGTGGAGCTGGGATCCATGCAGGCAGTGCAGGGGGGGAGGGAGGAAGGCAGGGGACTCCCTCCTTCAGGCAGCGCAGCCCGGGGGAGGCAGAGGGCTCCCTCCTGCCGGCCCCACAGCTCAGGGGGAGGCGCGGGGCTCCCGCCCCCGCATGCCGCCACCGTGGGTGCCAGCGGGCTCCATCCCCGCCTCCCACCACCGCCGCGGGTGTCAGCGGGCTCTGTGCCTCCCTGCCACTGCAGCACAGTGCCGGGTCGGGGCAAGCGAGTCCAGCAGCGGCAGCGGCCGGTCCCGAGTGGCCCCGCCAAGCGGCAGTGCCGAGCTGGGCCACCTGGCCCCGTCGGCAGCCCTGAGCCCTCACGCCCCGAGCTGAGCCAGTAAACCCCACCATCCTGCGATTCTGTTACTATTTGGCAGCTTTGTTGCATGCAGGTCCTCGCAGCAAACGACAGAGCGGCTTATACTTGGGTGTGGCTTGTGTATGGACAAAGAACGAAATGTTTGCCAACACCCGGAGATGCGGCTTACAGTCAGTGCGGCTTGTAATCGTGAAATTACTGTAATTCATTCTGAGATATTTCATAATCAATATTGTTATTATTATTTTAAAATTACAAGACTGGGATATAAAACAGTTGCCATCTCAAAGATCTGATAAAAAATGGATAAATGGACTTCATGATACTGAAAGAAGGTAAGAAAATTCTCCTTTTTGTGTTAGAACTTTGAGTACTTGTGAGAATGCCATATTTTGGATATGCCTCCATTCATGGCCATTTGGAGGAGCATTGCAGTTCCTGATCAACCAGGAACCCAGCAGAGTTTGCCCTGTCCCGAGGCATTATTTTCCTTCACAAGCTTTCTCTTGGGGCTTTAAGCTATACAATTTTTCTTCTGGATTGGTGACAGAATACACCAACTTGTTATCCCAACCAAATACCTTTGTTAGCTTTGTTTCAATCACAGATCCAGGATCTGATGTGAAAGAGCAGCAAATATGGTCTATCTCAACTTTTGCCTAGCTTTCAACACTGTCTCTCATAACATTGTCATAGGTAAACTCAGGAATTTTGGACTGGATGAGTGACAGTGGGATGAATTGAAAACTGTCTCAACAGCAGATCCCAGAGTTGTAATCAGAGGCACACGTTCTAGTAGGAGGCCTGTCACCAGTGGTGTCTCCCAGGGTTCAATACTGTACTGTTTAACTTATTCATCAATGACTTGGATGAAGGTCCAGATGCCTCCTCAGCAAGTTCATGGATGACACAAACCTGGGAGAAACTTTGGGCTGAGCCCCCTGAGAGCTCTGCAGTCCTTCAGAAGGACCTGGGCAGGGTGGAGAGATGGGCAGAAAGGAACCAATTTGAAATTCAGCAAAGGCAAGTGCAGGGTCCTGCACCAGGGGAAGAGTAACCCCACTCACCAGCCCAGGCTGGGGCCAAACTGCTGGGGAGCAGCTCTGAAGAAAAGGACCTGGGGGTCCTGGTGGACACCAAGTGTCCCTGAGCCAGCAGTGCCCTGGTGGCCAAGAGGGCCAATGGTACCCTGGGGTGCATTAGGGAGAGCACTGCCAGCACATCAAGGCTGGTGATCCTGCCCCTCTACTCAGCCTAGTGAAGCTCATCTGGAGTGCTGTGTCCAGCTCTGGGCTCCTCAGGACAAGAGAGACATGGAGCTCCTGCAGCAGGTCCAGAGCAGGGTGACAGAGATGATGAAGGGACTGGAGCATCTCTGTTACGAGGACAGGCTGAGGGAGCTGAGTTTGTTCAGCCTCAAGAGAATACAACTGAGAGGGGAGCTCATCAATGTCTGTCAGTTCCTGAAGGGAGGTGTCAGAGGATGGAGCCAGGCTCTGTTCAGTGCTGCCAAGCAACAGGACAAGACTGTTCACCAGCAATAATACTATCACACTTCTTCCCAAGTCTATACCAATATGAAAACTTGTGGAATAAAACCTTTATGAGGGATTTAGATCTTTCCATAAATTTATCCGTTAATCCCACCAGGTAATCTAAATAATATCAGACTTGCTTTGCAATTCTTTTTCTCAAACTGCCATGTTTAATAAGTTGTTGTCTACTATGGCATATGAGATTTTCCAGAACAACCTAAGCTTATACTGATGTCATGGACTGCAAAGTATTAATCTTAGTATTTACTCAATTTGTGGAATACAAATGTATCAATTGTGTATCAATTAAAATTACACTGCTTAGACAGTTTATAATGAGAAAGAAAAATCACATGTTCGCATACTCAACTTTCTTTGTGCCAACACATTATCTTTGTCCCATTAAAGAGCTTTATGCCATCTGTACCATCTGTGATACCAGCTGGTACATTGGTCCAAAAATATCTCTTCAATTATAGTATACTGATTAGTTTTTATATAGATTCAATTGTAGCTTAACTGAATTATAAAAATAAATTTATAGTGGTTTTTTTTTCCCATTTATGTGATTTGATTTTGGTAATAAAAATTCAAAATATTCCTGTTCTTTTCTTGAGAGCTGGGGATTTTATAGTTTGAAGCACATAAAATGAAGTAAAGAAATAGTTGAAATTAGGTTATAAATTAAATAAGTTAGGTACTGACACCATGTTCCCCAAAACTTTCCTTCTAAACAAATACAATATTCATTATAAAAGTAATTTTACAAAGCTAAAAGTTGGGTGATATTTTGTTTTCCTACATAAAGATGTAACTTATCAGAAGAGGGTTATTTATATAAAGCAATTGAGTGAAATTCCTTTTATGAAGAGATTTAATGGCAAGATTCTCATTCACGCCAGCAAGCCAAAATTTAGCATCACACAATTAAGTGAAAGCTGTACATCCTTCTGTACCCCTCACCCCTTGTAATAAGCATTGATGCTTAGATCAATCACATTGCCCCTGCTTTTAAGCTAAACTACAAGCAAAGATCTGCGTTTTATGTTATGAATACTTCCCACGCAGAAATTCTGGTATATATATTAATTACATAGGAAGTATACATCAAAAGAACTGTATCATGATCATAAATCCTAACAGCTTTAGTGTAGCCCCTTTTTACATATGCATTGTGGTGCAACCTTTTAGTGACATGATGATGTGCTTTAGTTTGAACAGGAGTTTCTTTTGATAAGCTAATTTAATTCATGGATATTAGTTATTTACCAAATTCAAAACTTCACACATTTCTCATTTTGTGCCCACACAACTTACTTATCAAACATTATTGAATATCTGAACTGAAAACAGACTTCTCTCTGATGTTCATCACTGCAGTGTCTGAGTGCTTCACAAACACTACTACATTTATATTCAAAATATCCTTGTGAGATGAGAGGTTATTATTACACCTACTTTATGCAGAACAGAGGCACAGTGAGATTAAGATCAAAGGTACCGACTAATTTGGGCACTTGGTAGGAAACTCATGGAAGCTCATTTTCACAACGCTTAATACACAGTCTTTCATATATGTTCAAAGCCTAGCTAGTAATGGTGCAAGTGCTCAATTTTCTGCCAAACCCCAAGAATTCACTCAGAAAACATGAAACACAGAGTGTCAATACCTGAGATTTGTCATAACTGTCTCCTTTCACACCACATCAGGGGAGGTTTAGGTTAGCTATCAGGATATCAGAAAAAGGTTCTTTTCCCAGAGGGTGTCTGGGCACTGGAGCAGACTCCTCAGGGAGGGGGTATAGGACAAAGCCTGACAGAGTTCAAGTGCTTGAACAGCACCGTTGGGCACACAATGTGATTCCTGGGGTGTCCTGCACAGGGCCAGGAGTTGGACTCCATGATCTTGATGGGTCCCTTCCAACTGAGCATATTTTGTGATTCTATGACACAGGGGCTCTGTGAGAGAAGAAATCTGGTTCTCCAGCACAAATTAAACATAGGGACCTCTTTTCTTTCTGTATCCTGTTTTGTTCACTATTTTCTAAATTGCTCGTTCAACAACTATGGAATTGCACTGTTTTTATACTAAAAGCAGAGGGGTTTTGGTTTCAGACAAAGTTACAGTCAGGAAAGAGATAAACAGCTGCAGCAAGTTACTATGTCCCCATATAATTCAAAACTAGAAGGAGATGGAGTAACTTCTGTTTTCTCACAGTAGAGAATACTGAGATTCAGAAACACAAGAACAGATTTTATGTTACTGTAGGGACATACTGTGATGATTCCCCTACTCCATCTAGGTTTGATTTTTCTCACTTTTCATCTCAGTTTGATCAGACATGGTATGAATGAAAGGACTTAGTTTAAGCAGTGAAACCATCACAGCTTGGAAAGGGTAGCTCTTGTCAACTGAATGGTCTTCAGATAAAAAATTTTATCTCTCAACCAGCAAAGATAAACACAAACATGCAAAGATAAACATAGAGACATTTAAAACAGCTCAGTTGATAGATGCTACAGTCGAAAGTTGTGGTATTTTCATGGCGTTAAATATATATCTATTAAGTATAACAAGAAAGTCAAATGTAGTGATGCTAATTATAATCAGAAGAACTTGGTGATGTGAGCTGACAGAGATTTAACTATGATGCATTCTTGCTGGCAGTCCTTGCTGTTAGATTCAAGATAACTTGAACCTATGCACATGCTTAGGCCAGCAGGAGGTGATGAAAACAGCTTCACTTTACCAGAACTTGTGTCCTTGTATTGTCAGAAATAGGTTTTCTTCACTGCTGAGAAGGACAACCCAACTCTTTCAAGTATCTTTTTTTTACACTCACAAGACCAAAATTAACACAAATTAAATGTTGTTTTAGAAAAGGACTTTTACAGGTAATCAAATTTTTCAACTTTTTCGTCTATTATAGTTTTCCTTTTCCCAGCCTGTATAACAAAGACATCAGGTTGGCCTCAAACATGAAGGGTTGCAGAGAATAGTACAAAAAGCACACAGGTAGCTCAATATTTCCTGCACCATTTTCTGTGACATAAGTGAAGCCAAGTATGCCTTCTGTTTTCCTACACAGTATAGGCTTGCTGGCATTTGGCTGGAGTGATCTGGAAAATTCAGTTGCACTGTTGCCACATATGACTAATATTGTCATTGAGCCCACTAAAGATTTAGATGTTTTGGTGAAAAACTTCACCTCCTTATTGACTTTTCATTAGTTTCTTGCACACAGAGAGGATGAGTGAGAAAGTTAAAGAATCACTGAGAATGCATCTTCTTGCCAAGGAGATAATGCTACTGGGAGGAACAGCGGGGAGGTGCCAGCAGGACAGCGTTACTGCAATAGTGAAAAGCCCCATATCCTCCCACTTACCCCTTTTGGGCTGGAAGAAGGACAAATCTATCCTATCAGAAGTGTTGTTTGCCAGAACTACCAAGACCACACTGCAGACTCCCATAGAAACAAGAATTTAAATTAAAGGGGGAGAGGGATAGCAGGAGAAAGCAAAACAACATGCAATTTTGTCATTTCCTACTGTTTTTCCCTCCTTTCTTCTGCCTTAACTTTTCACTGCTGAGGTATGCTGGTTTTCCTTTTATTTTGATCTTTTGTGAAAAGTTATCCAGTTATTATGATTCAGCATGACCAAAACCAAACCAAACCAAACCAAAAATCCCTGGTTTTGCATGCTTTTAAGAAGCTGCTTCTGTCAACTACCTTGATCTGCAGTAGAAATGCTCCTTCCAGTCACAGGATATTTTCCAGAGACAGATGTTTGCAAATGCAGTTGTGTTATGCTGCACTAATACCCAGCAAATTCGGTAAACAAAATGCAGATCTCACCAACTACCACAACAAATTCAGCTCTTTATGAGCCATACCATTTATAAAAAGACATTCAGAGCTCTCATTTAATCTAGAATACTCTCAGTATATTTAGTCATTTAAATTGCTGGAATAATGCCCAGATGGAAAGTGGCAAGATATTTAAAGATTTATTCCATTTTCTAAGTATACCATGAATATAAAAGTCCTTCCACTTAATCTAATCTGCTTCTTTGGCCTATTAGTTTTAGATGGATAAAATGTTTTTAAATAAAAAATCAGCAGTTGGTAGACACAGTAAAAATCAAAGATACTGTGAGTATAGAGACTTAATCGGAATATATACTGGTTTCTCACAGGATACAATTAAGTTTCCAAAAGCAGTGAAACTTTACCATTTATTGTATTCCAAACATTGCTAGATTGCTAGAATTGATTTTTAAGTACCATATTTTCAATAAATTAGCAACTCTTCTCTTTTTTTTCCTTTTCACCTTTTTAAAAATGGGACACTGACTTGTAAAAATGAAGGAAAACATAAGGAAATAAGATTAGACATTAGATTCTTCAATGGAGAGGTTGGAACTTCATAGCTTACTTTCATCTTCAGGGAATATAATTTCTATATTGCAGTGCAATGAAGAGTTTTCAAATATCTGCATAACATTGAAGCAGTAACTCCATTTTTGCTAGAGAAACAAGAAGAATTAAAGAAATTATATTTCTGGTATAACTAGCTGATTAAAAAGTAGTCAGTCAACTATTCCTTACATTCTTCAGCCCAGCTGAAGAAGATGGCAGGATTATGTTTTAATAGTTTACACTGACTGAACAATAAGTTGACCACCGGCAAGCAGGATTAATGGTCTCAAAAAAAAAAAAATTTAAATTTCACTATGCAGAGTCAAGAATGACATTCATGGAAAGGTTCCAGCCAGCTTGATGGTTTCTTATGCTTTTTATATGAGAAGAAAAGAAACATTTGTGATGATTAATTAAAAAATAAATGGTTTATTAAAAGGGTCTGCTCATAGCTCTTAATTAGTACAAATTTAAAATTGGGGATTCTTAGGACACTTATGCAAACTGCTTCATGCTAATACTGGTCAGAAGGAAGAGAAAGAGACACAAAGAGCAAAAATGCTCCTGAGTTCAAGGTGCTGCTCTGCAAATGCAGAATTCTAGGCAGCCACCTGCCATGAGTTAAGGCTTCATCTTCCAGCATTGTGTCTCTCCTGATAACAGCAATGCTGGAATTAGAAAGTTGGTAATTGCAGGAGACCTTAAAAATCCGTTCTGACATGAAGGAAACAAATCTCCAAGAGAACAGGAGAGACAGACCTTGTTGTGTAATGTTTATTATCCAGGGAAGCATAGAGCAGAAGCTCCATGGAGTGATACACCCACATCTTTCCGAGCCTCATTTCTCAGGGGTTAATTGTGGAGCATGTTTTACCCTCTGAATGTCAAGCCCTAAGGAAATCTGATTTCCATGGAATATCATTCTCCTTACATAACGGGCACATTCACTCTAAGGAGAACTGACTTCAGAATCTGCATTTTGCAACTTGCTATCTTTGTATCAAGCATCTTTAAAAACTTAGTTATGGATAATGCTTACTTTTATAGGGACTAAGAACTATTTCAAGGGCTCTAAAGATGCATGTATGAATTCTCTCCAGACTGTAAACGAGTGGCTATTATAAGAGTTCTGCCACTTTATTTTAAAATTTGGTAATGTTTAAAAACCTTTTAATTACAGAGTAAAGCTGCAAGATTTTTTGTAATGACTGTAGCCTCTAACTAAAAAAATTTTAAACTTCAAGAAGAATCAAAAGCTTCACAAATACATGTTCATGGGGTCTTCCTTATGAGAAATAAAGAAGAATGACTATTAAACTGTCCCAATCCAAAAATGATGTGACAAAATTTTATGCATTCAGAAGTGTGTGCCAGAGCCTCACATTTTCATTAGCTACATGCAATACTCAGTTTAACAAGTCTCTACACAACTACACAGTAAAACCCCTCTTCAAAACATTAATCACTCTGGAATGATTCTAAATTGTGAGAATCAAAGTTTTCCCAATTCCCATTTTAATGCTCTGAAAGACAACAAGAACTGCTAAATAGTACACCTTCCTGTTAATTTGTGGCATTAACAATTAACTGCTGCCCTGAAGAGAGTGTTAGAAGTCTTACTGAGATTAGATCTCTCCGTGCTACAAATTTAAAAGAAAATTAAGTTCACCAGGGAGAGCCTCTAATTTTATTGCAATGATTTGTCTTTCAGAGTTAGCATTCTGCAAGAAGGGAACAAACTGCAAGGTGCCCCTTTTTGCCAGATAACTTAATACAAACTCCTTTGTCTGAGATTGTAATGGGTGAACAGGCTTTAGTGTAAAGCAAAAGGGAAAAAAAAATTAAAAATAGATTATTACCCCTCTTTTTTTCCTTTTTTAGCATGCTTAAAACAGCTTTTTTATAGTCAGTAAACATATATAACTGCATATTTATTCTAATATTAAGAATTATTTAGCCAAGTATAAAATTCGATATAGGTTTCAAGGAAAAAAATGAGATAAATAAAAACGTCCACTTAACAACACTTTTACATTTAAATTCATTATATTCACATTTTCCATCCAGTTCATTGAGTTGAAAAAATATGTATATATGTTGTACTCAATATTTGTTCAAAATGCAAAACATTCATAGTACAAAATGGATCGTTTGCACAGAGAGCCAGAAGGTAGAAGGCAATATGAAACCTTGACTTATTAGAGACAAATAAGAAAACAGTGCTAATTCACTCTTCCTTGTAATTTAAAAAAAATCCCAAAGCAATATTGAGCAATGTTCACTAATTGTGAAAAAAACATCATTCAAGGACACAAAGTGAATTATCTTTTCACCCTTTAAGTTTTCCTGGGTCTAAGTTATGGGTAGCAAATTTACTTCAGAATAACATATACACTAAGAGTAGCAACATCAAATTGTAAAACATTTTAATAAGTATTTCAAATAGATGAAATCGGCCAAACATCACTTGTTTTGAATTCTAAAACAAATTTATTTTTGTAGTTTTTACAAAATAAAGATTTCTGTATTGCCTAAAACCATTAAATGTTCCTTTTCTAAATTAATTTCTTTTTTTGTGTTCAGAGCATAAAATCTCAGATATGTTAACTTCTTCAGTCATTAATACAGGCAGTAACAGACTAAAAAGTCTCCTTTTTCAGCATTCAAGAAATATTGAAAAGCATTATGATCTAATTATTTACATGCTGAGCACCTAGAATGGAAAGAAGTGGATTTGGCAAGGGACACAGTCCTTGGTCTCTCTCCACAACTTTTCTCTCAATCCTTTCCTCAATCCCTACTTCTTTTTCTTCCCTCTTCACCCCCCCCACCTCTTTTTTTTCTCTCTCAGAGGCTTTCAGACTCAAACTTGCAAAGCCATGTGAACTGCAGTTGTACGGGCACATAGGACAAATGTTTCCGAGTGCCCCTAAAAAGATCCCCTCATGTAAATCAGTGATTTCAAGAGAAACCAAACAATGCTCAAAGCATTTGTGAGAAAGCTGAGGGGGAAAAAATCCCACAAAAACTACAGGATTTATCTTGAAATGACAGGAAATAAAAAACGACAGGCCATAAAAATTCAATTACTGGACAAGTTAAGATCTGAACTGTGGATCAGCCATGGTTTAGAAGAGGACTGTTAGTAAAGAGCAGCTATTGGGACATGGGAATGAAGTCAGAAGTGTAAAGTACTCCCGACAGTGAATTTTTAAATTTTTTTTTCTGACATTTTTATCTACACCATTTATTTCATAATTTTTCCTATAGGGAAGGTTAATTAGGACCAGGCAGATTTCAGGAACTATCGCTCCATGCACAAGCAAACAAAAAAGATGCTTTGGCTTCAGTAATCAAGTTAGGAAAAAAATCCTGTTTCCTGAGTCATGATACTTTCTAATTAAAGTATTTGAGGGCTTTGACAGTGGAATGCAAATCCTGTATATAATCCTGATGTCATCACTTTCTACCTTACATGTTGTCTTTGCCTCATCACTTCACTGCTCAAAAGAAAAGCACACAACAAGTAATGCTGAGAGACATTGGAAAAATATTCCAGTCCAAAGGACCCGTATCCTGTATACATAAACATTTTTGTTAATTTTTAACAACTAGGGGAAAAGTTTTTCATGGTCTTTGAGAGACCGCGAGATGTGACTAGATTTCAAAGCAGTGGTCAACTTATTTGCATAGGACAAGCAAAGGCAAATGGGCCATAGGAGACAAATTACTACCCTGTTCACACAAAGTCCATGTTTAAAAATCTGGTACTGACAACCTTCAGCAGGAATTTTTTGAGCTATTTAAGGCCTGAGACAGTATGAAGTATCCTAGGCAGAGTAGAATTTTAACTAGCTCTGAAATAACTTGGGCTATTTTTTCCATATACACTTTGTCAAATGTACTGTTTGACAGGGAGGAACACACACAATGATTGACATCTTGGGATTATTCCTAAAGCACTCATACCTCAACTCATAAATATGTGATATGAGGAAACACAATGCAAAAAACATAAATAAACAGTTGATCACGTATAATATTTTTAGCAGTATGAAATGCAGAGTCAGCAGTGCAATGCCTCCAAATTTATCTTCATGACAGACAACTTGTTGTCCTCTTGGTGTCTCTCATTTGCATTGTACAGAATCTGCAGCAAATGTATATTCATGGCACAGAATGATTATAAAAGACTCATAACTGTCCTAGGTTAGCTGAGGAGGTTGCCAATTTAGTGAGGGGATACTTCAGGGCTGCCTCTTTTCAAAATTGAGCATTTAAAATTGAAATTTTTTTAACACGTCCTTTAAACTTGGGCTCAGAGTTTACTGCAGCACCAAGCTCTCAGTGATACATTCCTGGCATTGTCGTAGTCTGTTCCTCTGGCCTCAGTTACAAGATACCTGCTCTTTGAAATTATTTTCTGATAGAATTAGTCAAATTACCAAGCCTTGAGCATTGACTAAAATACTGGGTTTAGTATGTTTCCCATTTACAACCATGTTATTTCATTTACTTTTCTTTGAAATACAAGAAGGTTCTTTCTTTTTTTTTTTTCATTTGCTTGATCATCGTTTTACGGATGCACTCATGCATTGAATCCATGCTGTTTAAATCCTGCATCAAAAAGGGTTGAGTATAATTATCTTTCCAGTACTTATAAAATAACATTCTTTTTATTCCCAGATTTTGAAACATGAAGAGCAGGAAGACATCCCCAGTGTGATGATATTCTAAAATTTTATCATAAGAGTGAAGGTTTTCCATTCTGAAGGTAGAGTTAAATCATCCCAACACTGCAGTAAATCAAATATTTATATTCCTGCTCCAAATTCATAAATGGAAATTGTTTCTGAAAGAATAATTAATACTATGAAGCTTAAAGATGTTGACAAACTCAGTTGGAAGATTATACAAATAAACTAAAGTATGAAAAATGAATTCTAGAGCAGAAATGGTATGTTTTAAAAGAAAGATCAAATATCCATTACTTTCCAGCATTTCCAGTTGCAAAATGTTACACGAGCAATGAATTACAAAATAAACTCATATTTAGAGCTATCATGATTTTTTAGAAATCAAAACAAAAAAAATTCAGTTATTTGTTAAATACTAAACTGCAAGCCTCAACTACCAAATGACTACTTTTATACCACTTTACCAGTGTAAGTTAGCTTAAGGTAACCAATGGGGAATCTCATTTGTGTAAAAGAACATCTAGGTGGGAATGAGCCACCACAATATGATTTGCAAACCCACTCTCATTCTTCTGACAGAAAACAGGTATTGAACAAGGAGCTCTGTAGCCACATGCTCTTAGTTCCTACAGCACTGCCACGAGTCCTGGGAATGCTCTATCATTGCAGTCCAACAAAACCTGTCTGGCCAGCAAGGTCACCTTGGACAGCAGCACAGTACTGAAGGAAGTACCTCAGAATGTGTGTCTTCTTGATCCTCACAAATATTCAAATCTTCTTGTAAAGGTATCCCTATGGGAATACACTTTCTACTATTTGGTACTACATAAAGCAAAAATAATAGCTTCATTTTGAGTTAAGTATGTGTCAGATTCTGATTTTGTCTCTGCCAGAGTAACCGAGAGTAATTTAACTGAGCCTGATTTTTACAGTGATTCATCTGTCTGCTAATTCACTTTAGCAAAATAAAATAAATCCTTGATTCTGTCATCACCTATTGACTGTTTTGAGACCCTTTTTGGAGGTGTAAATTATTAGTCAATTTGAAGGTATTGAAGAATCAGACCTATAAACTTCAATGCAGTTTGCTTTAGATTCACCCATCATTTCTAGAGAGGTGATTGCTTTAAGATACTGAGATTGAGGATAAATAATCCAGTGAAAAAAATTCTAAAAAAATCGCATGAACAGAAGGATGAGTTTTCTGAAAGAGTTATAAAAAACCTATTTTTGCCTCATTAGCTCCAGTAAAAATACAAAAAAAAACCCCAAAGTGAAGCAAACTACAGGTACCCAATACAAGAGTAGGAAATCAAACATGTATTTAGCAAACTATAATATGCATGTGATTAAAGCAGCCATTTGTTGAAAAATTAATTTAAACATCTAAAAATGAGTGGCTGAGAATAGCTAAATGTAAAGCATATAAGGCACTTATTTACTTGGACGATGCAGAGATCAGTGCAGTTTAAAACCTGAGGTAGGTCATATTTAACTAGAACATTGTTTCTAAAAGCTGGAACTAAGCTACTAGAGCATAGACTTTAAAGTAAATGTGCAAATAAAGTAACATATCACACACTCAGGTTGTGGTGACTTAGCTCTTCTTGAAAAAGCGATGTCATGCTTTTGTTTTTCATTCTGTTTGACACAAATTGGATATACTTAGGACTTGGACTGGGGTTTCTTTGTTTGTTTCTGTCATAAACTGTTGTATAAATGCTGCCAACATGCAAAAGAATTGCTTGGGACCGTGTTTTTTCTTTTGTTTTTACATAATATTGCAAAGTATAAATATAATGGCAAAAAGAGGAATCTGTGGTGAATAAAATTCTTAACTGTTTGTATGTTCCTGAGGGAAATAATGTGAAGTAGATTAACCATCATTTCAAGACAGTTGTTGTTTAATTTATTATTCATATAAGAGTTCAACTTTCAATGGTGAGATACTTCACAGCCAACTTATAATTTTAAAAAGAAGCATTTCTCTCAGTATTTATTAATAAATACAGTACATAACATCATTATGTATAAATGTGACAGAATGTTACCTTTCTCCATTTCCTCAAAGACAAAGGGATTGATCATGTAATTTCCATGCAAATATACTCTGACAACAATGAAAGGAGGTTTTACTCATCAAAACAGCTTTTTGGGTTGGGCCCTGATAAATTAATAAATCTAATTTCTGGTATTTTACATTTACTCATTTATCTTCTGACTGAAGAAATTTTTTTTCTGCAGACCATGTATTTTTATGTGCTGCAAAATGACTACTCATGCAGTACAATTATTTTTTATCACATTATGATAAAGCACCTCAATCAAAGCTGTACCATTTTTAATCTCTCTGCATAATAGACTCAAGACAGCAGAGACTCTTTGTACCTGTAACTTGACTGATGTTAAATTCACCAATACTATTGTATCAATAATTCAGAATTCTTGAAAGGACAACAATTTGTCCTACATTAAAATTTTCAATAGAAATGGTACCTTTAGAGCTCAGACTTTTCCAGGCAAAAATTCGCTTTATCAAGCAGCAATTCCTAAGCATTTTCTTACAGCCTGCAGGCTTCTGAGGATACTGTTGCAAATCTTCATTCTTTTCATGTGTTTTCTTCTCAGGAGCTAACACTTCCATCCTAAACAAAAACTTAACCTTTAGTTTTCCTGCAGGATATATACACAACTTAAATCCAAAAGCTATGGGTAAGGGAGATGGGGGGAGAAGAGATGGACGGGGGATAAAGGGAAAATATTTAGAATTTCATTAATCATTGTCAGCTAATACATTCCTAGTATTCATTAAGTGGAATAAGTGTATTAATATTCCTTAGATTTTAATTATTTATCTGGAACATTTATGTATTTTTAAAATATAGAGATGGGGTAAAATCAGATTTTATCTACTTTGTTTAAAAACTCTGATTTTAACTTAAATGATAAAAATCATATAATATCTCTAGATGGTAAATAAATATTTACCTCTTACCTTAGTCAGTAGTTTAGGTAAAGGAAATAATGTAATCCTCTAAGCATGAACCTATTATCCTTCCTATCTTAGCTTGCCTGACATCAGTGTCATAGAGGGGAGCTGCATTCCTCTAGCTGTCACTGAAAGACAGCTGCTCTACCCAGAAAAGATGAATAGTTGGGATTCTGTGCTGCCTTAATGCCACTGTCACTCAAATGCAGAAAAGCAGCTGAGCCACTTAAAGCCAGTTGCACGCTTGGGGACCATTTCTCTCCACTACCTTCTCCTCCACAGAGGCAGACCATTGCATTTCCATGTAGCATTATTTTTCTTTGCAGACTGACACTTTGAAGAAGCCAGAGGCCGTTAGCAACAACCAACACCGACTAGGACCTAACCAAAGCCCTACTCAGTGGCTACAAACCGAAGAAAAGGAACCTACCCAGCGTTCCAGGACTTTGGTGCTACTCCAAGGTCAGGCAGGAGTCCTAAGCAGCATTCCTGTGCGCTCTTCAGCGAGCTCCAGCCGGAGATGCCGAGGAGATGACTGCTGCTGAGGACAGAGCCACCCTGCCAGCCGCAGCAGCCCTCTGCCAAGCAGCCATGGACTGCACCAGGGGAGCCCTCTGATTGCAAACTGAGGCTGTGCCCAGCCTGTGGCAGGACACCAAAGTGGCCCCTCATTCACTCTCCTCTTTTTCAATCTTTTGTGTGATTGTGCTCTCATGCACAGTCTGCATCTGACAGTATTAAACATGATTTCTAAAGGCAAAAGGTTGGAAAGAGCCAAAGGAAAAAAAAACCCAGCAAATTGGCACTGTACACACCAGAGTTTCAGAGTTTCATAAACAAAGCTGACTTTTCAATTGTAAACCTACTGCTTCCTAAAGAAAGCAAGCATAATGGAACACAGCACCTCACTGCCTTCTCCTCAATCAGGAGTTCCTACTGATTGTGCAAAACAATCAAAGGATGCAAAGGAATAAATGCCACTTTTCTGCAATTTATTTTTTATAAGTTACTGGAACTAAAAGTTTTTAATCAGTCAGCTTCCATTTGAACTGAATTAATCTCCATATCAATTATATACATTTGTAACTTTTATGCTTGTGAAGATTCCGGTGGACATTTGAACTACAACTTAAGAATATTGCTTTGGGCAAAACATTACACACAAAACCCCATGCCTGTCTATAAAAACTGGAGACATCTCAGGTCTATCCACACAGGCAAGGACAATAATTCCACCTCTGGAAAAAGCCTATATGTCAGCTGTAAGAAAAAAAAAGCTGTCAGTAAATTCTGTTCATAACAAAAGAGAAGCATTTGCCTTAACAATCAATTTTTAGGCTGCCAAAGTAAAGGGAAGCACTTCCCCTCAGATTCACATCTAGGGACATATTTCAGGTCCATTGCTATTTAGAACTGAACAACGCTTGAATTTCCACTGTTGGAACAATACTTGCTGGTATAAGGTCCTTTGAGTCCTTAGCATGACACAGCACTCCAGACATGGCTGTATTCCCATCACAAACTGCTACCAAAGTAAGCTGAATTTCAATAGGATAACAGAGTTTCTGAAACTTCGGAAACTTCAACAGAAAACTTCCAATTTAAGCATATTTCATAGGTCTTATATCTTTCAAAAGTGGCATTCTGAGAATAAATAATAATTTTAAATTGTTGTTTACTCTGCTAAGAAATACATTTTCACCACACAATATACAGTCTGAATTTCCAGATGATTACTGGAATGGAATTTTGATTTGCAAGAACAAAATATGAGTGTTAGTTATTACATAGAAATAATAGTTATTTTAAAAAGAGAATGCTCTCAACTATTCCTACATCCCATTTTTGAATTACATTAATGTACTCTAGAAACTAGAGTTCATTTCTCCGAACACTGGAGGTTCTCTTCTGATCAGTCTGTGCAAGGCATCTGCAGAAAGTCACCCATCACACATCTATATTGCTCCTGTCCAGTGGAAGGACAAAACCAATCCTATGCCCATGAGCACTGGAATATGGCATCATGTAGTATAGCTCCAAACAGCTAAAATTTGAAAATGTTCTTAATTCAATTCAAGTTCAAGTTTTCTGGATATAAACCTTGAGAGAAACTGCCTGTCCATGTAACAGTCAGCTATAAAATCCTTGATGTTCCAGCTCAAAGGCCAGCTCTCTCAACACACTGTCATACTTCTCAGAGGGCTTCATCTCAGAGATTCATCAGTCCACAGGGAGTGTGAATGGGGAGCCAGGCACAGCAGATGAGACAAGCCCCTGGGAGAATGATTCCCATGATGGGATAATAAACAGGAATGTGTGCTGCCTAGACACGGGGCAACTGTCCACATGCAATGGGAGAGGGTTATTTGATATGCTCCCACATTAGCATTTTAATAAAGTCTTTAGAAGGTACAAGGATACAGAGGTAATTTGCCAGAGATGGGAGGTACAAATGCACAAATTTGATATCAGTACTCAAGAGGGAAAGGAAAGGTAGAATCCTTGCTGAAATCTTCAGGACTTGCTTCTATGCAGCTGAAAACCATGTCTTATTTGCCACAGATATGAAGAGATTCATTTGCAATAAATCTCTAGATGTATTTTTTCTAACACTGGTTCAGAAGATGTCAAGAAGTTTCCTTACTTCAAACCTTAATCAAGTCCACAGCAATTTTCTTCTATAATAGAAGTACACATGAATCAGAAGTTCTGTGCAGCACTAATCATCATGTTAAAATTCTGGAGTGAGTTAAAAATAAGCGTAAGCGGTAGAACACTAAATTTCAAGGTACCACTGAATTTTTTCAAACAAATGATGCTGTACTTCATATAATCATAATAATGATTTAGAAAAGGAATTACAGTAATTTCACGATTATAAGCCGCACCATTTTGACTAAAATTTTGGTCCGAACCCGGAAGTGCAGCTTATAATCAGGAGTGGCTTATCTATGGACAAAGAACAAAAAGTTGCTGTTTTAGTTTGGAGGACAGTTGTCTGCTGAGAAAGGCAGGAACTTCTCTTTGAAATGGAGACTGTAAACCCCCTCCCTCCAAATTATTATAATTTTGAAATCAAGGAGCTCTCAGGCAAAGATATGGGAATTAGGAATAACAGTTCTTTTCTAGGGAAATTAAAATAGAAAGACAGTACTACAAAGAAACAAACTCTAAACCCTGACAAAGTCAGAGTACAACCTGACACCCCATCAGGCAGGGTGTTGGTAGCAGTCCCATTAAATGGTGGCTGCATCCTCCTGCAGTGACAGATGTGATTCAGTTGAAGCAATTCTCCTGTAGAAGGTGCAGTTTCCCTCCGGAGGTCCAATGGTGATGTGAAGAAATCCGATTTTCCTCTGGAGTCCAGTGGAGAAAGAGGCTCCCTTAGTGTCCCAAAACCTCTGTTTTTATCTTGGTAAGAAATGTTGGGCTCTTCCCCCTGGCTGGAGCAACTTCCAATGGGATGCAGTAATTTTATCAGTCCCACAGTGGGACTCAATGGGTCATTAGCAGAAGATAACTCCTGGAGGAAGGATGGGTTGTGAAAAGATAAAGAACAATGCCCTGCTTGGTTTCAATGGATGCCCCATTAGCAGAATATCTCCCACGGAGATAAGGATCACTGCCCCCGCCCTCAACAGATGGTGATGGAACAGATACCTTTTATCACACTCTGTATTGTAACCCAAGACAGTTTTCGACACCCGGAAGTGTGGCTTATAATCAGGTGCTGCTAATAATTGTGAAACTACTGTAACATCACTCTTCTGAAGCTGTGCATTTGATTTACCTCCTTCTTCTCTTCAGATCATGTACTCTGACTTTGAGGAAAGGAAATGGATTGACAGTGAATTCCACATTTACAAACACAAGGACTGCAAAAAATATATTGCACACAATGTTAGACAAAAAACTGGTCATATTGTAAGCAACATGAGAAAAGCATGAGTGAAAAGTGCATCAATCCAGGCTGCACATGATCCTTCCTTTGCCAAAATACAGTGAATCATTTCATAATTTAGGTGAAATGAAAAAGGAATTTAAAGAGCACTCTACAGAACCTGAGAAACTTCAGGATCTGGGAATGGGGAAATCTTTCAACTGGGAGTGAGTAGTAAAACAGGTCAGAACACAAATAAACAGATCTATGCACTAGTGGGAGTATCAACAACAAGACAGATGTGGAGCTCTAATCTGCAAAAAACTGAAATTCCTCTGGTCTGAGCCCTTAGATGTTACTGCCGCAGTAACCAAGACCCTGAACACTTCCTGAGCACATGCAAGTCAGGAAAGGCACACTGTGTATTGCAGCTGCAACAGTGCACAGAGACAGGGACTGCCTAAAGAAAGCAGGTTTGCATTATTTCGCGTTACTGGATTTTATTTATAATCAGTTATACCCAAAAGTAAAGTTGGGGTTTTTGGTTGTTAGGGTTTTTTGTTGGTTTTTTGTTGTTGTTGTTTTTTGGATTTTTTTTGTTTCTATTCATGGTTAAATAACTATTTTTATGAGTGATCTAAATCATACAAGTTAAAAACTCCAGAGAGTCACAAGCTGATGAATCATATAAAGTCTGATGCCACACAGCTACAGATATTTTGAGCAATACTTATTTGAACTACAAGGAAATGTCTTCTAGCTGGGTGTAAGTGGACATGGGACTGCTTGATCAGATTTGATCTTTGTAAAAATGAAGCTGAACTTTATATGGATTCATGGAAAACTGTATAATTCTTCCCTCAATAATGAAATAGCAGCTGGAAAGAGCATAAGTATTATTATAGAGTGAGAAATACCTCAGATGAAACAATCAAAAATAAAATTCCAGATGAAACAGTCAAAACAGGCACCTATATGGGATTTGGGGGGAATCTTTGCAGAACTGCTAGTTGCTTTAGCTGATCACTCTAGCACAAGTAGTTAAAGAACTTCCACTGATGACTGCAAAGAAATTGTTTAACTTCAACAAAGCTAGATTAAACCAGTGATGTCTGCTGAAAACTTTGGGCCACAAGAGATTGCAGCAATAAATTGTGAAATGAATGCTGAAAAATAGGGCAAGCTTACAGAATCCAGTCCTGGATGAATGTGTGGGTGACTGCTGACATATTAAGGAATATTACAATGAGATGCTTCAGAGAAAAAGCAGGGTTTGAATTTTATTTTTCTTAGCAGAGGCAAGTTTCAGTAGTATGTTATGATACCTGATTTTGGTATAAAGGAAAGGATTTGTGAGTGGAAAGGAAAATTTCATTCTCATTCTGTAGAATGAAAAATGGAAGAGAAAAAAATATCAGCAAAAATGTCTGCTATTTATTTACCCCCACTCTATACTGCTCCCTAAAGTTTGCTGTTGCATTAATGTGAAATGTATTTACATATTTTTGATTCTTTTTATCATTTGTTTGTCTACATATAGAAAAAAAAAAATAAAGGTAATTGGACAAATACCAGGTCACAAAAGCTTCCTGTATGCTTCAATACTGACTAAAATTTGGGGTTCTACTTTTGCCAGAAGAAAACAGAAAAATTTTTATTAGTCTAGAACCCAAGGAAGAGTTGAGCAGTGGTAGTCTTTCTGGAAAGTCTGTAGGAAGCATCTGAAAATACTATACAAGTATAAGTGAAACTGGTCTTTGTTTTTTTCTCATCTCATAAAGATCATCATCTTTTATACATAAAATGTCTACAGGTCTGTTCATGCACAGTGAATCTCTGTATTGTAAATGAAGAGAAAATAAAAGAAATCGGAACAGTGGGGCAGATTGCTCCAGAAGACTTTTTTTTTTTTTTTTTAATTCTGAACATTTTGCTGGGGCAACACAGGTTAATAACTGATTTCAGGTTGTATTCAGGTTAGAAGTAAAACATCTGTGTCCACACATTTTATCTCAGT
Organism: Catharus ustulatus; assembly: GCF_009819885.2. Classification (NCBI taxonomy): domain Eukaryota; kingdom Metazoa; phylum Chordata; class Aves; order Passeriformes; family Turdidae; genus Catharus; species Catharus ustulatus. The sequence goes on along the minus strand of NC_046225.1, from coordinate 58,461,865 downwards.
GCTGTGTGGGTCACAGAACACTTGGTGATACCTGCAACAAAGAATTGACTGCATAAAGAGCAATGAGGAGCATAACCAAGAGCTAACATTGGTGGGCGGGAATTCCAGAGCCCCTTCAGTGCGCCAGAGGAATTTCATGTCACAATGAGCACTCCAGGTGTTAGATAGGGTTGAGCTCTCATTGGATGATTCAGTAGCCAAACTAAATTGAGAGAAAAGGTTTGTTTCCTCTATCACCAGATTATGGTGATAAGAGACATGACAGTGACAGTGATATGAGTAGAAAGGATTCTAATTATTCAGGGTAATTAATAAAACATTCCTGCTTGCTATTAGCACTTGTCTGGAGTGCACATATCTACTCTCCTTAGTTAAGGTAGCAGGGAGTTTTAGATTTTCAGTGTTAATAAATATTTCTCAGCAAAGACTAATCTATTTACTGGTGAAAAATTAGAGTTTTATAGCTGCCAAGAAGCTTTCCTGTCAATATGTCAAAGACTGAATTCTTACAAGACTTGTTACACTGTACAGAGTAACATTTCATTTTCCAAATTTACAGGAGAAAATTGGATTAATGAGAGGGGATAAAAAGGATATGCAAGACCTAAGAAGTTTTTTACCTAATTCGAAAAGATTTTTCATAGGTAACTTAGCAAATTTGAACAATTGCATTCCATTGCTATGAAAGGCAAGGACCCTTAGAAAATATTTTTTTAAAAAACTAGTCAGTAAAAATCACATAGATGAGAAGTCTGCCTGGACTGGGTGTTTCAAAGGTGAAAAGCTCAGTGCCAAATCCTCTGCCACTGAGAGGGACTCCAGCAGAGGGAGGTCAGAGAGATAACTCAAGTAAGGCAAACATGCCAGGACTGATCCATTTTCTTTCTGAGAATGGTATGTTCTGATATTTAAAAAGGATAGCAATCTACCAGAAAATGCTATCACTGTCATAGCTCACGAAGAATTAATGAGTCCGTTGGACAGTTTAACTTCCTAAACAGAGATTTTTTATCTCAGAGTCACAGGATGAATATACCCAAGACCCATATGACTCCATACAAATAGGTACTTTTTTTCCTACATTTGTATATCTTCATGTTTCAACAAAAAAACCCTTGTATTTTAAAAGTCTGGAAACTGTACCAGAAGAGAATAAAGCTTTATGAGACTAATCATGGTAGCTTTGGATACAAATTATGGTGTGGTTTAGTGTATAATTTGTCAGAAAAATTGGTAGATCAAATTGCTTCTTCAGAACTAACAGAATGGGAGACTGGCCCCAAATAAAGTGTGAAATAATGTTTTCTGTACCAAAAGTAGTACCATAAGAGTATAACTTTGGGAAGGATGGACAAAAAGTAGAGGAAATGAATACTAGTAGATTATTAGATTAACTTCTGTAAACGTATGGAAATGTCAACAGATTCTGAAGAGAAATTTCCACTAGAATTTGTTGGAAAGTATTTTCTCTTGGTTTAAATTGCTATCTTTACAAGTTTTACAAGTACAGTAATTTCACGAATACAAGCCGCACCATTTTGACTAAAATTTTGCTCCCAAACCGGAAATGCGGCTTATACTCAGAAGCGGCTAATATGTGAATAATTTTCTGACATTTACAACCCCAGAAGTGCCAGCCAGGGTGCTGAGCCGAGCACCTGCCAGTAAAACCCAGGATTTCGCTGTTGTTACAAATTGGTTACTGTGTTGCACAGCGGGTGGGGCCAGCTCAGTGTCGGCAGTGCGGGGGGAGGGAGGGAGGCAGGGGAGCTCCCTCCTTCAGGTGGGGGAGAGGTGGGGGCTCTGTGCTGACATCCCCACGGCTCGGGGAGGAGGTGGGGGGCTCCGCCCCCCGCCACCACAGTGGGAGGAGGAGGTGCTCCGTGCCCGTCCGCCGCCACAGCGGCGGGAGCGGGGCCAGGACGAGCTAGCCCAGAGGTGGTGGCCAGCCCCGAGCAGCCCCGCTGAGCGGCCCCACCGAGCTGGGCCACCTGGCCCCATCAGCAGCCCCTAGCAGGCCGAGCCTGCATAGCCTTAGCTGAGCCAGTAAACCCCCCGCCATGCCGCGGTTCTGTTACTATTTGGCAACTTTGTTGCACGCGGGTCCTCACTGCGAATGACAGAGTGGTTTATACTCAGGTGCGGCTTATTTATGGACAAAGAATGAAATATTTCCCAACACCCAGAGATGTGGTTTATACTCAGTGCGGCTTGTATTCGTGAAATTACTGTAACCATATTTGTCAGTAGCAGCATTAATCATATTTTGTGCTTTATAATGATGATAAAATTGTAAACACTGTTCTGTAATATATAATGCATATGCTTTGCTTCATTACAGTAAGAGATATTCATTTTTAGACTGGTCTCAAGCTTATTATATGGACTGAATACACTCCCTTTCTGCAACTGCCTTGACTTCATTTATGAGTCTACATCTATTGTGCTCAAAAACAATGACATTAATAGAAGACTCCCAGTTAACTCCTAACTATCAGAACTCCATTTCAGATGATCATGTCTTTTGAAAATGCTTCATTTTGCTTTTGCTCAGACTCCTAATTGGCCTAGTATTTGTCAAAACATCCCTAGAAACAAGCTAGAATTTCCTTTCTCCATGGATCTTTACCATTTACATATAATTTATACCTAAAAAAACACAAAACAAACAGTCCATCCTTATTTTGTGGCACAGAGTTTCCAAAAAGCAGCAAGGATAAATTTGTCCAGGACTCATACACAATTTTTCTTTTTTCCATAGGTAGAGATCACCCAGTACAGGACAGAGAAATTATGTTCAATTCTCACATATCCATTTAACTAGTTTTTTATAATGTCACAGAATTATGACCATATGCAGCAAACTTCACAGGGATTGTGACTTATTTATGAATATCTAAGAAGATTTAGAAGCAATGAAAAACACTATGATCACAGCACTGGTAACAGGAAAGAGCTCATTGCCATCAACTCCTATCACAAAAAAAGCTGCTTATCAGAGACTGACCTGCAGATGGGGCAGCACTAACAAATGAAGCTAACTGAACAACGGCAACACATTTCCATGACCCCCTTTTTTAACTCCTTGTTTATATAAACAATTTATGACTAGAATCTGAAATTATTATTTCTATGGTATGCTCTCCTTAATCTGAGGTATTTTCAAACATAAAAACCTTAGAATAAGAAAATGTTATAAGAAATCATCTACAAAATTAGTTCCTTACAGATACAAAGCAACCATCACTGCTGTTCTGCTGATTTTTATTCACAGAAGAACAGGAACAAAATCTGAATTATTTCAGATGCAATGATGCCATGTTGACAGATACAGTCCTTTAAATGGTTAAAGAAGAGAGAGAAAAAGGGGTGCAGCTGAACAACTAATGGACTAGCCGAAATCAGAAGCATCTAAAAATTTATTTGACCATGAGAAGTATTTATCCATAATATGGTCACTGAAGAAGGAGTTTGAAGAAATAGAAGAATGCTACTGCACAATATGCTTGGGAAGAGAAGCCAGAAAGGTCTGATATTTTATTTTGGTTTTGAATAAAAATTGATTATAAACCAGGAGAAGTTTTATGATTTCATATTTCAGTAGAACATAACTCGTGCATTTACTCCAAAAAGGCACAGAAGCCTCATTTACCAGGGATATATATATTGCTTGCAGAGAGTATCCATGAATCAATATGAACATATTTTTCACATGGATACCTGATGAAATATGAGCAAAACTTTTAAATGTCCTTCCACATTCAGAGAAAACAGTGCAGACTGGATACAAACCTGCCAGACAATGTTGCACTAAGTAAAACCACACTGAAAATTATAATCTCATTAACTTCATGCTTGTTACCTTATGCTCAGCAAAATAATGATAAATATGTCAGAGAAAATTAAATAGAAGATAAAAGAAAGGTATTTGCAGATAGAATTTAAAGCTATTTATTTGGATATACATGCAAAGACAACAAAGTTATGAAGTAGATGAAATAAAAGTACCAGAAAATTCTGAATTTTAATACAGGTTTTCACATGTTCTTATTAAATTGTTTGCAAATAATTTATATTCTTCTAGATACAAATAGCCTCAAAGACTGAACAGAGGTTGAGAGAATAAAAATAATATAATCAATTGCACTATATTGAACTCACATACAGTAAATTCACGAATACAAGTCACACTGAGTATAAGACGCATCTCTGGGTGTTGGCAAATATTTCGTTTTTTGTCCATAAATAAGCCGCACCTGAATATAAGCCGCTCTGTCGTTCGCAGCAAGGACCCGCATGCAAAAAAGTTGCCAAATAGTAACAGAACAGTGGCAGGGCGGGGTTTACTGGCTCAGCTAAGGCTGTGCAGGCTCAGCCCGCTCGAGGTTGCTGACGGGGCCAGGTAGCCCAGCCCGGCGCTGCCGCTCGGCGGGGCCACTGGGGGCCAGCCACCGCTGCCACTGGGCTCGGTCACCATGGCCCAGCGCTGCCCTGTGGTGGCAGGTAGGGACGGAGCCCCCCCCATCTCCCGCGGCGGCGGCGGCGGGCGGGGACGGAGTCCCCCGCCGCCTCCCCGAGCCGCGGCAGTGGCAGCCCGGTTCCCCCCTCTCCTCCCCGAGCCGCGGTAGTGGCGGCCTGGGTCCCCCGCTCCTCCCCGGGCTGCGGCAATGGCGGCGCGGGGCCCCCCCGTCTCTTCCCCGGGTTGAGGCAGAGGAGGGAAGGAGGGAGCTCTCCCGCCTCTCTCGCCGCCCCCCGTGCTGCCTGCAGGCAGCCAGGCTCCACCCGCGGTGCAACAGAGTAGCAATTTGTAACAATCGCAAAATGCCGACTTTGCAGCTGCTCGGGTCGGCACACTGGTTGGCACTTCTGAGGTTGTAAATATCATAAAATTATTCACATATTAGCCGCTCCTGAGTATTAGCCGCATTTCCGGTTTAGGAGCAAAATCTTAGTCAAATTGGTGCGGCTTGTATTCGTGAAATTACTGTAATTAATGCTTGGTTTTGTGATACGCTGAGCATTTCCAGCTCTTACAGTGGATAGGACAGTCAAGTGTCCAGCATTTTACAAGATCAGACTCAGATGATTATAAGACAATGAAAAAAATTATAATTTGAAACTATTTTATCTTTTTTCCATCTATGATTTCTTCCTCAATGGTCCTGGAGTGAGACCAAAAATGATAGCACATTGGAATTCACATTGTGGTAAGATGAGAGGAACTCAAAAGGCAGAAAAAACACTGGTAAGCAAGGAAGTTATTTATTATTTAAAAATGTAATAGGAGAAACCTTTTATGCAATTTTTGGGTGACTACATTCTATATACAGCATTTATTCACATTACCATTTAGTAAGTTCAACTACTATGTGACATGTTTATGCTGCCTCATGTCAATAATTTACCTGCATTTTTTTATCTGTTAACAGATAGCAAGTTAAAACTGTCTCTTCAGAAAGATGCAGTAGTTTTCTCTACTCCTAGGGTTGTCCAGCAATGTTTAGCCTTCACTAAATTAGACCTGAACAGTGGACAAAAATCGTTGCATGTGCCATAGCTATTGAGAAAAGCATTCCAGTTGTTTCTAGATATCTACAGGCCAAGCTGGTCAATACTTGCAATTTAGGCACAAGCAGAACCAGCACCAGGTAGGGTGAGTGCCCCCACCAATAACAGTTTGGGCCACTCATCGAATTTAAAATTCTTGTTTAATATAAAGATTTAGTGTGTGTTGTGTGAATGTGCCTGACAACAATGGGAATTTTTAAATGCTTGGTCTCATTGGAGAAAACAATAATGCATTAGTTAGAAAAACGTAGTTGTAGTGTCTTTTGTGGCTGCAGTTTCTCAGAGAAAAATGACCAGAAAACACACAAAATGAGTTACCAAATAACAACTACAGGTTTATGATTAAAAGAGGCAGCTTTCTTCAGTAATTAGCACACAGAATATCAGCAGCTAAAGAAAGACCCTTGAATAGCCAGGTTCTAGCTATTGATTTTCTACAAGAGCCTAATGATCCTTATGTGCACTAAATGTGTGGATAAAAGTGTGCCATAGGAGGTAGGAGCTCCTCATCAATTTATTAATCACCATCTCCAAAACACACATAAGATTTTTTTTTTAAATTTTAAGAACAGGAACACTGTCTTACATACTTATGTAAGTGTACACTTATGCACTTATATAAATGCACTTATACACTTGCATAAGACTGTATTTTCAGTCTTTCATACTTCTAGCCACCTAAAATTTGCTCCAGGGCACAGGGTATCCAAATTGTACATCACAGACTATTACAGTGCCAGCACTTTCCAGAATTCCCATAACTGGAACACCTGAGAGTATTTTCTTCCTCTCTTCCTCTTTCAGTAATCTTGAAATATTGAAACAGAACTTTTCATTACAGAAAGAACTTTATCAGCATGGGCCTTAATCTAGTGATATATTTACATAAGATCTCATCAGGGAAAAGCTGATTATTGTATTGCTTGGGAGGGAAAAACAGCTTTTTTAAGTGGTTTAGCAGGCCAGCACTATTTAAAATGGAAAGATTCGTGAGTATTCAAGGCATAGTGCTATTTTTGATTATGTACTGTCAACATTTGTTAAATGCCTGTCCAGGTAGAGCAGTGACAGTGCAGTTACAGTGAAATCCTCAAAGGGAGCAGTGATACAGGGCACTCAGAAACTACAGAAACAGATCCATCAACAGCATGCCTGATTCCAACACTTCCAGATGACAGAGAGCACTCTGCAAACCTCCACCACTACCTGTCAGAAAATCAAAGCTGTCACTTCCCAGTGAACTAGTAAACTCTCAGGAATCTCCATGTTGTGTTGTTACTGCAGAGTAGTACTGCAGGAAAGAAATAGAAAAGCTATAATTTAACAGTCTCACACTTTTGCCATGTAGCAGATCATATATAAATTGCAAGACATATTCAAAAAATATCAAGAAGCCTCATTTCTATCTATATTTATTAAATGACAGAAAACTCAGTTATTTCTCATAGTTAATGAACAAGAACTATTATTTCTCATTTTCCTCTTTGGGCAAATACATACATAAAACAAAATTACTTTTCAAAAAGTGAGTCTGGAGTTAGACTATGCTAATAAAGGATAAAAAAAGGTGAAAATTCATGTATTTCTATAGTGCTTATGAAGGCAGCATAGCTGGAGACTGTTCATCTTGCACAAATTATAATAAACTATATTCTTCACGTTTTGACAGCTGAGTAGCAAGCACTTAGTTTTTTTATTAACCCAAGGAGCCTGAGAAGATACCAGGGAGTTATAACTGTTACCTGTCCTAGACAGGGGTATTTTCATGTGTCTTCTCAAACAAGTGGCATACAGATGTCTGACACAGTACCTTAGCTACATGCCTTGTTGTCACTAGTGTGATCCATGGCAGAGGGATTGGAACTTGATGATCTTTAGGATCCCTTCCAACCCAGACCATTCTATTATTCTATGACATCCACCAGCTTTCATGTCTTTCAGCTGTGTCTCTGCTCATTAAATTGTACTGTGCCATAGGTGAGATGTTATTAAACATGAGTAGTAGGGATCACTCATTAATGAGAACACATCTGTGAATGGGGAAAGGACTGGCTCTTGGTCCAACTTGTCAATTTTTATCAGCAACTTAAAAGATGCTATTATCTGCTGATATGGATAAATGCAAGGATTGATGGATAAATAATCAGAAAGATATTTCATTGTTATAGGATATTTTTTTTCAGTTCAGTGAAATGCAAAACCACACTTCTAGGAGCAAAGAATAAAGTGACTTTATCTTTGTTCAAACACAAAAACCCCTCAACCCCTCAGATGAGCATTCTGGTTTAGCATACAAACTTCCAAAGAGATCAGAAAACAGAGGAGTAACTTCAAAGAATGACTGTAAAATAAAGGGAATAAAGGGATTACTACCTCTTTCTGTGAGGATACTCATCAGTGGCAAAGAGATCTGAATATGGAAAACTCTTGAGGCTGATGAACATGGAGAAATTATGAATTGAAAAGTTAAAAACTCAAGGTAGACAAATCTGGAAAAGAAGATAAAAATTTAAAATAATTAAATATGTGTAGGGATCCCTTTATTGGCTTATTTTGTTAAGAATAATAATAATATTTGAAATACAAATCATGATCCAATTCCTGTGAAAAGACCTCTGCCTGAAGAAGGTCAGCTTAGAAGATTACTGTGATCATCTCTGGATTTAAAAAAATGCTCTTTTTTGCAGATTAAAGGAAAGAGCACTATGTAGTTCTCTCCTCATTTCACAGGTTGTTTTCAAGGTAACTTTTGTCATCATAAGAAGCTGCAAATATAAGTGTAAAAATAGGACTACAGAACAGAGCTCTGTAGCAATTCTATCAGATCTTCTGGCAAATTCATAAGGTTACAACAATGCTTCTAGCACCACCTAAATTCTAGCAGGTGAGTTCAAGATTAATCAATTTCTTCAGGATGAAGTAATTTTTCTGCATTTGCCTGTGTTGTCCTTCAGCACAGAAGATTGTCAAAGCTCCACACAAATCCGTATGTAATCAGATGATTATAATTTAGCACTATGTTAAATGCCCAAGTGATTAAAACACATGAATAATTGAAGGGATTCCTAATGGAATAATTACAATAATGTTCTTTAGTATATCCCTATTTTCATAGCTTTAGGCAATATCAAGTGGTTCAAATTAATAAATCATCTCATAGATCGGATGATTTTCTAGGACCTACAGTTCAGCCCTTGAAGCTATTGGTTAGGAAGGAATCCATAAACAGTGCAAATAATAATGAGATTTTTGACCTTCCGCTGTCATGTAAATTGATGTGTGCCTGGCACAGGCAGACTTTGCTGCTAAACTCAAAAGCTTTCAGCTTTGTCATTGTCCCCATCTTGTAATTGGATGTGTTAACTCTAAAAGGGACTAAAATAGAGGAGCAAAAGCAGGGAACAAAGCTAGGAAGAAATGAATTTTCTTTTTTAAAAAATATACATATACTGAGTTTCTATAAAAGAAAAGTTACTAAATACTTTACCAGAAATGAGGATTCATGCTGATAATTAATGTCTAGAGAACTATAATACAGGTTATTCCCCAGTACCTAGCTTTTCAGATTGTAAAAATCAAATCAAATTAATGAGAAACAGTTATTCACACCACTTCTTTGACTTTTTTCTTTCAAGCTTTGTCTCTGATATACTGATCTTCTTTCTTTCTTTTTCATTACGACTTCTATTTATATTTCATTCATTTCTGGCAGTACTGAGTACCTGGTGTCCACCAGCTGAAGCACTGTAATTCTCACACTTTAGTAAGGCCACTTCTGTCATATACAGGATAATGGTCAAAAATAATGCTAATTTATCTTTTGCAATGATGACTGAGCAACTTTGATTGCAGAGCTGAGCAAACTATACAGAGTTGGTTAGGCACCATTATTGTCCCATACTAGAGATCAGAAAAATAGAGATCAAATTAGGTGACTAACTTAGAAATATCCCCAGACTTGGAGAGACAATAGCAAGCAAAGAAAAATGCTAGATATGTGCATTGGTAATAATAGAAAAGAAGGTGTTACAAGGTGTGGTCCATGGCAAGGTCACCACAGCAGTGTGTTCAGGACAATGTGAATGTGAATGTCTGAATCACCAGCAGAGTGATGCGCCACACCAACACCAACACATGGGGATCCTGCTGCACTCTACAGCACAATGCAGTGATGTCTATGTGTATGTGTGAATGAAGCAACATAAAACTTATTGCAGTATTAGAAGGAAAATGAACCTTAAAGAAACTCCTGACCATGATTCTGTAATGAGGGATGGAGATTGAAACAAGTACAGGAAGAAGATGGAGAAGGAAAGGGAAAGGAGAAAAAATGTTACTGTATTAGGAATTTCCACACCATACCTTTCTTTTTAAATTGAAAATTCAATTTGTGATGCAATACCAATGCTGAAAATGAGAGCTACAGTTTCAGGACACATGGTATTATTGAATTTCTTTTTTAATTTCCCCATATAAAAATATTGATAAATGGGAACACTACCAGTCCATGTAAGTAATATGACAATTGTCCCACAATGCCCCAAATTCTTCTGTCATTGCTTATCATCCAAGAAGAGAAAAACTAAGGGTTCAGCACATATTTTGAGATACTAACACTTTGCGGAAGGGTTAAAGAGTCACTTAGCATCCAAATACTTCTCACAGACATAATTCTCTACCACTTTAGTATTGCCAAGTATTCTGCGAAGTTCTGATTACAGTAATTTCATGACCATAAGGCGCACCAGACTATAAGGCGCACCCCCCGGGAGTCGGCAAAATTCGCAACTTTGTAGATCAGATAAGGCGCACCGGACTGTAAGGCACACCTTTTTTTTGCAGCGAGGCTCCATCCCCAGCTCCCCCCGCACGGTTGCTGGCCGAGGCCCCGCCTCAAGCCGGCAGCCATTGGCCCCCAGACCCGCCTGTACCCAGCAGGGCCGGGGCATGCCCACCGCTGCTCCATGCTGCCTCTCTGGGGCTGGGCTATGCCCGCCGCCCCTCCGTGCCCCCTCCACGGGGCCAGGGGTGCCTCTGGAGGGGCAGTTCTGCCTGCACGGGGCCGGGTGGTGCCTGTGGAGGGGCCGTCCCGCCTCCATGGGGCTGGGCTATGCCTCTGGAGGGGCTGTCCTGCCTCCACGGGGCCAGGGTGTGGCCACCGCTGCTCCACCCCGCCTCCACCTGGCAGCCATGGCACTGCTGGCGCCTCCCGTGGCTCGCAGCTCTCAATTCTGAACTTTGTCCATCAGATAAGGCGCACTGGACTATAAGGCGCACTTCCGGGTTCCGGGGAAAATTTTAGTCAAAAGGGTGCACCTTATAGTCGTGAAATTACTGTACTTAGGATGGTTAAGTACCATGGCATTTACTATAATAACCTGGTCATTATCACAAACAAATTCTAATTTAGGTGACTGTGTATGGCTTTCCTGTGTTCCTTTGACAATCCATGACCTTCATGAGGATTTTTTCAAATAACCATCACATATCCAAGATGAGAGATTATTATTTAAAAATTGTATAATGACTCCAGAAAGCAAGATTTTATGATGCCTGAAATTCCAGCACAGGATGAAAAACATTGTAACTCAGTCCATCTTCATGAGACAGCACATTAATTTTCATCCTACCAGACTAATACATACTACTTTCTACTTCAAAATGGCCAAATTCATCTAAAAAGAAGAAACACTTGCACTACTGAATAATCTCCCACCTTGCTAAATTCCTGTCAAAATAATTCATGCTCTCATTTTCATTTTAAGTGATACATTAAAATTTGAGTACACACAGATTTTTACACCATGACAAATTATTTCTTTCCAGATACTAATTTTGCTCAAACTCTGTATTAAAAGATTGTTTCAGAAGACTTTTCAGAGAGTGTTTCCATGTAAAAAACTGTTAAGATGAAAATCATAATGATCCAGGTCATCTGCAGGTATTTATAAATTGTTATTTTGCAATTCACAATTTCATAGTGGTAGCAAAGTTTTCATGTTGGAAAAAGATATATTAATAAGACAAAAAGCAAAAAAATTGCTGTTTTAGAGAGAAGTAAAGACTAGAGAAGTCATCTGACTTTCAGCATTCAACTTCCCTCATTAAATTGAGTGGGTAAATTCCCTTCATTCAACCTGCAGTCCTACAGAGATGCCAGAACAGAGGGCAATCCAGAATTCCTGCATGCTCTGCCCCGAAGTGTCCTGCTCTGGCTACTTTTTCATCCTGATTAAGGGCCTAGAGTCAGGCAGTGTGAATGTATTTCGTTATGTCCACTCAATCTCTATCAAGTCCTAACATTCATAGGCACCATGGGATCATGAAATGCAAAAGAGCCATAAAATTGAAAGCTGTATTTCCAGCAGTGCAATGGAAGCCATTAAAAAGCCATTACCTATCAATAGTTGATGTACTCTGGCATTTACAATGCCCTGCTGTAAGGGTGTTTGTGAGTGGAGAGGTCAGGCATGATGGGGGAACTCAAACAATAACACCTTGGGGTGGTAAGTAGTGACAGCACTAATTCTTTACAGCAAACACAATATGGTAACCTAACAATAAAAAGTATAATCTGCCAAAAAGGCAAGGAGAAAGTTCTACACTATTCCACAACTGGTCTGAAGTGGACTGCACATCCATTTCACAGAATGTACATTCCAAATGCTCCTGCCTAGAGGCTCTCATCCCTTACTGTATTATGGAAGTACCTAATGGCTCCAGTATATTAGGTACTATACAAACACATATTAAGAAATATTTCTTTTTCCTATGAACAACAATAGAAATAGACAAAATGAAGGCCAGGCATAAGGTTGCATTGATTTTCTCCATTTGACAGATGGGGAGTGGAAGCCCAGTGAGAGTGAATGATATGCCTGAGGCAGCATGCAACAAAGACAGGAATTTGACCTAGACAGCTCAAGTTCCAGACCAGTGCCTTCCCTCATTAATATCTACTTCTTTATGCATTTTTTTTGGCCATAATCTAGAAAGAGAAGGAGAACTGATCTGTCCAAGTTTTAATAGGATCACAGTCTTAAAATGATACTCAGGAGTCAGAAACTTCAAAACTCAGATGATAAATTTTAAGCTGTATTGATTTCTGTTTCTTCCTTCATCTTCTGTGTTCTTTAAACCCTCTCCAGTAATTTGATTCAAGAGTGGAAGTCCTTTGAGACAATAAGAAACAGCATTTCAGTTTAACCACTAATGTGATTTTTCATCAATCAAATATTAAATACTTGAAGAGAAAATAAACTTGAACTATAAGAAATGTTTCTGACAGCAGTTCAAAATATGTACATGTGTACAGTTCTGCAACTAGAAAACAGATTCACTTTTGAGTCACAACACTGATTATCTTTTGTGCCTCATACATCAATCTTCTGAACTATGAGATATGAAAACAACAGTAAACATGGATAAAACAAAAGTACTGTCTTAGATAAGATAGCTGCAGGCAGCACTTGTACAAGAGGTTTCTCTATCATTGTTGCAAGGCAATAATCAGGTATACAAACAGCAACTGTCAAATTTCAAAGTTTTCGAAGAATCAGTACTTTATTAAGTTCTAAGCCTATACAATGCAATAAATTATACATTTGTGAACTTTGTTTAACAGAAAGAAAAAGAAAGATATTTAAAATAATAATTTAAAAGATCAATGTGCCAAATAGTCATCTGGTGATAATCACTAGAATTGGGGGAGTGAGGAAACAGAGCTCCCTAATAAAACACTAGAGTAGTTGAAGATAGAATGTTACGTAAATACTCACAAAACATTAAGTTTATAAGATGTGCCAAAAATGTGATCTAGATGGTTTTTGTTATAAGAATAATAATTTTTTTCTGAGTCTTGGGAAACTCAATCTGAAATCCTACTTCTGGAATAACCACAAAATTATATCCTCATCTGAAAAAAAGCAATGATGGAAGAAGCAGGGCAAATAAGGCAGCAAAAATAGAGAGGTTACACAATCTCCTAGGTGTCTATTGATTTCCATAAGCAAGTTCTCAAAATTTGATCCTACTTACTGCAAGTTAATTATCCACACCATTGGAAGATGGAAAAACAAGTCATTAGCATTGCAAAAGGAGTCAAGAAACTTTGAAAAGAATATATTGAACACACATATCCTACAAATGATGAGCAAATTAATAAATTTTAAAAAATTGAGAGAAAGGAGCCTGATAATAAATATCCCTCAAAATATGAGGAAAAGGTAATAATCTTCTATCTTTTAATTTTATCACCGCCAGAAGAGGCCTTGTGGCAAAAGATGTCAAGCCCAAAGCCACCTCTTTGCCACTCTGACACCTCTCATAAAACCTAAAAATTAATTTTGAGGCTACTTAAAGCAAGAATCTAGGCACCTGGGTGAAAGATGGAATAAAGAGAAATGTTAGTATAATAATTGGTTGGAAGAAATATTTCTCAAAACTTTTGGACAATTTACAGAGCATAATTACCGATGAATATGGGTACCTCCTGCCCAAGCAGCTTAAAACTAGGAAAATTGCCGTCTGAATATTATTCACTGGTTTGGTTGGGTTTTTTTCTTCTAACAATGAATACATTAAGAACCACGCAGCCTTCCAGGGAAAAGTTAAGGATCTGTCACTGGTGTGGGATGAAATCAACAGATATATTCCTGTCTCCTAAATAACTCCCATTGCTGTCATACTTTTTCCTTGCTTGCAAAGATGGTTTATTCCTGGTGTAGCTTAATATTCAAAGGTGGAAAGAAACTAGGTTGAGATCTAGGCTGCCTATATGGTTGGAGGGGAGTCTATAAGAGCAGTTTGGGAGCAATTGATCCTTCCAACCTACTAACAATAACATGTGGTTCTTTTCTCAGAGTTGTGGGGGTTTTAGTTGGAGGCATAAGTAGAGCACTAGAAAGTTCTCTGCTGAAGAGCTGGGTCTCATATGCACTGTCATCAACGACACCATCCAGAATCAAACCTTTTCTGCACAGCTAAAAAGTGTAGTTCGTTCTAACCTTGAGCTGGTTTCACTCAAATATTCATAACTAAAGGGACATTTTTTCTAGACAAGTCTCAACTTTTTATCTTAATTGCATTGCAAAGTTTTCTTTTAAATAATAAGAAAATTTCCCTCTGCATGCTTCATGCAAAGGTTGAACATTTCTCCCCTACATAACGACCTGTAAAGTTTCATCCCAGTGCAATCAAGATTAAGGGAGTTATAAGTAGAAATTAAACATCTGCAGATAAGCATTATGGTTCATCAGTTGCAGTAGCAGATGTAGTTGATTACTGGAATTTGAAAATAGAAAACATAATGGCAAAGCTTTAGAATAAAGTAATTATACTGCAATAATTATATGGAATTGAGTTTATTATATTATAAGGTAGTTTTAACATCTGAGCCACTTAAAATATATGCTGGCTAGTACTGAAGTCGTGGGTTCCCTCAGATTTGATACAAAAAGCAGATTAAACTAGCATTCTGAAAGTATATGTGTGAGATAGAGTCTGTTTTGCAACCCAGTTAAATGCAAAGTTATTCTACTGCACTCATATTAAAGAAATTTAAAGTAGATAGTATTAAACAAATCAAAACATGTTTAGGAAACTATTAAATCACATTACAGGTTAACATCAAAATATTATAGAATTACTACTTCAATTAATGGGAAAAGGTATCAGGTTATTTTTACTATTATCAAGTCTGGTAACCTGCAAATTTATAACAGAAAGACATAACTTTTATTACAACAGCTTTTGGAGAATATTGAATTCAAGTGTTAAACTCCTGTTAAGACTTCTAATTCTTAGTGCTTATTAAATTCCACCACCAATTATCGGTTTTGAGTTCTTTTTTGGTTTGGTTTTGGAGGGGAAGTAAACGTCACAATAGCGTGCAAAGAACATTTAATCCTCTTCTGGAAAGTGTAAACTCATCCCAGAAACAGATCCAAATGAATCCTCTCCACCCTCAGCATTTTACAGCTGTTCCTCTGCTGCAAGGCTTCATGGCAAATACTTCCACACCTTCAATGTTCAGAGGTTATAATAACTTTGAGTCAATAAAATATCTCTATGTAGAAAAAAACCTCAATTGCAGGACTCAGCAAATGCTTAATCCCACAATCTAGAAGAAACACGTTCCTAAATGTGACCTGAGGCAAAGGGAGACTGAACATTTTCTTCATGATTCCTCAACACATCTTCTAAAAATGGCCTAATCTGACAGTGGATTGACTTTATACACTTGAATGCTTGAGGAACTGCATTTTTATGGTATCTAGAAAACCAGAAAAGATAGGAACCAAGCAGGGGGACACTTTTTGTTTTTGGGTATAATCAGCTCTGAGCATAGAAAATTTCTAAATCATAATTAGCATTCAGTTAACTTTGTGTGAGCTGCCTGAAGTTGAAGATAAAAATCTTTCCTTTTAACTAATTGATAAAGGGAGAGAGGTAGGTTTAACACAGCAGAACTTCAGAATACCCATAAAAAGAAGAAATTAAAGTTCAAAGAAAAATCATTTACATAATCTCCTGCAGTGCACATTATTAAAAGCTATTCATACACTGTGCTTTAGATGGCTACTGAATTCTCTTGCTTAATTTACACTCAAATTACCACAGAAGAAAGCCCCAAAATAAGAAGATAGCAGAAATATAGTAATCTACTGCTTTAAAACAATTCAGGACATTGATAAGGCCAGATGGTAACGGGAAATCCAAGAATCAAGGAATAAACAGAGCACAGCAGTCTCTTCATTTGTGATCTGACATGGCTTTTCTCTCAAAAACTAATCTAAAAGAATATGAGAAAACACATTAATAGATAGATGCCCTATACAGTTGTTTAAAAGACAGAATTCTAACTAGAAAATTACAAGGCACAGTAGCACAAGTAACTTGTCAGTGTGGCTTTTGCCTCCGAACTAATCCAAAACTTTCCAAAGCCTAAAGTTGGACAAATTGAGAAAGGTTGTGAACTGGGCAGCAATATCAAATTGATTTTATGGAATTGCCCAGGAAAGAGGGTTATTGCTACCTATTAGTGTTAACAGATACCTGTTCAAGATGGCCAGAAGCCTTCCCTACCCAGACAGCTAAGGCACGGGAAGTGACCAAGGCATTGCTACAAGAAATAATACCATGCTTTGGAGTTCCAGTCGCTATATCTTCTGATAGAGGGCCACATTTTATCTCGAAAATTGTACAGCAAATTAGTTGCCACCTCGGAATAGACTGGGAATTGCACACCTCATATCACCCTCAATCCACTGGTCAAGTAGAAAAAAATGAACCATTTGATCAAATTTGTTAGGTTGAGACAAGAGGCAAATTTGCCTTGGCGCCAGGCTCTTCCACTGACATTAGTTCTAATTACAAAAGGGAAATTAAGCCCTTTTGAAATACTGTATGGAAGTCCAAGAAGGAATAACACCCATTCAAGTAGAGGAAAAAACTCTACACAAATACATGGTGGCCCTAAATAAACAACTTAAAGAAATTGGAAAATATGTGGCTGGGGCCCAAAGCAGATAATTGGATGAGCTGTAATGTACAACCTGGGGATTAAGTATATGTTTAGTCTTTTGCAGAGAAAACTTTGGAACCACAGTGAGAAGGACCATTCCAGGTACTCCTCACCACCTTCACAGCAGTCAGAGAACAAAAGTCTTGGACCCAACACTCACAGTGAAGAAAGCTCCTGAAGAAATTTGGAAAATTGCACCAGGTGATGGAGACCTGAAGCTGAAATTCACCAGGAACAGCGAGTAATGGACTTATCATGGACATAACGAGAACGGTTGTGACCCTTGTGCTCATTGCTACAACTACAATCCCTACTCTCATAGGGCTTTGAGCAAAATGTTAAGGGTCACAAATGCAAGTGTGTGGGAAGGAAAAAATGTTTAAAGTATGTAAATTTGCATTTGTAAAAAATGGGTTCCATGAAGCTCACCATCCACCTATGGAACTCATCCAAGTTGGTCCTAGATGCTGTGATAAGTGCTTGACCACGTGTCCTAAATTCAGACTTAAAATTGAAGGGTCGCAGCAGAAGGGTTTGATCTTGATTTTAACATCAAACTGCATTGAGTTTCACAAATCAAAGCCAAACAACCCCAACCAGTGTCAAAGAGGACAGCAACAATTTAAACTCGGATTATTTCAAAAGAAAAAGAACAAAAATTGAGCTAGAAATGAGAATGCAAGTACAGTAATTTCACGATTATAAGCCGCATAGAGTATTAGCCGCACTTCCGGGTGCCAGCAACTTTTCGTTCTTTGTCCATACATAAACCGCACCTGATTATAAGCCACATGTTACAATACAGAGTGTGATAAAAAGTATCTATTCTATCACCATCTGTTGGTGAGGGGGCAGTGATGCTTATCTCAACAGCAGATATTCTGCTAATGGGTCATCCACTGAAACCAGGCAGGGCATTGTTCTTTATCTTTTCACAACCCATCCTTCCTCCAGCGAGTCATTTTCTGCTAATGGCCCATTGAGTCCCACTGTGGGACTGATAAAATTACTTCATCCCATTGGAAGTTGCTCCAGCCAGGGGGAAGAGCCCAACATTTCTTACCAAGATAAAAACAGAGGTTTTGGGACACTAAGGGAGCCCCTTTCTCCACCGGACTCCAGAGGAAAACTGGATTTCTCCACATCACCACTGGACCTCTGGAGGGAAACTGCACCTTCTACAGGAGCACTGCTTCAACTGAATCACATCTGTCACTGCAAGAGGATGCAGCCACCATTTAATGGGACTGCTACCAACACCCTGCCTGACGGGGTGTCAGGTTGTACTCTGACTTTGTCAGGGTTTGCAGTTTGTTTCTTTGTAGTACTGTATTTCTATTTTAATTTCCCTAGAAAAGAACTGTTATTCCTAATTCCCATATCTTTGCCTGAAAGTCCCTTGATTTCAAAATTATAATAATTTGGAGGGAGGGGGTTTACATTCTCCATTTCAAAGAGAAGTTCCTGCCTTTCTCAGCAGACACCTGTCCTCCAAACTAAACCAGCAACTTTTTGTTCTTTGTCCGTATATAAACCACACCGGAATATAAGCTGCACTTTGGGTTTGGACCAAAATTTTGGTCAAAATGGTGCGGCTTATAATTGTGAAATTACTGTAAGTGCTTCTGCTATTTGGCCAGAATGTGCCCCATTTCTCAAAACTCCTTTTATGGATTGTACTGCTTTGCTTTAAAGCTGTAGGCCCTCTAGTTTTAAGAAAAAGAGAGATTTCACTGAGGTATTAGGAACGGAATTGAGAGTTTTAAATAAATAGATTCAAAAGTGTTAATGAACAAATTGAACCAAAATATTACCAAAATACGAAAATATAATTGAGCGAGACCAAGAAGTAATAATTAAATCACTAAGCACAGCTAGTGTGAATATTTTTTTAGCTCTTAAATGTACTCAAGCACAAATGTGGGTGCAGTCAGTGGCTGCCACAGTCATCAAGGAAGGTAAGAACGGAGCATTCCCTGAAAAAATTTGCAAAATTGTTTGGGATAATGCCTCTGAAATGACAAAAGAGCTTCAATCTTCGTAGGTCTTGGTCAATTTTACCTATGACCCTGTAACAAATATAATAGCAGCTTTCAATTTAACTATACACAATGCATCTGTAAACTTAATAAATCCAACAGTCGCTCTAAGACTAAATCATGAAGGGACTGTATAGAATGTTCAGGGCATGAGAAATTGAGGAAAAATGGCAGACCATTAGCCTAGAGTCCTGTGTCTATGAGGAAACAATTGGGATATATATGTGAAGAAATTTAAAATATGACAAAATATTTGCCTGAACATAAAACAAAGAATTTACCATTTTGAAATGCATCTAGCCAACCAGACAACTTCACTTGTGCGTATAAGACAAGGTTGTGTCTGTCTCAGAACAGCATGTCCCACCATAATGATAGATGATCAAATCGTATCAAAGGAACCCTAATTGCTCGGCTACTAAAACATCAGAAATTAAGGAAAATTTTAATGCAGGAAAAAGACTTTTATCACAATACATTATGACACGGAGACCATACAACATGTTTATATTAAAGAAATATCTCTCTCATCATTGTTGGGTTGTGCTATTTGGATGGCCACCACAATGAGTTTACAGTAATTTTACGACCATCAGGCGCACCGGACTATAAGGCGCACCTCCGGGAGTCGGCAAATTTCGCAACTTTGTACATTATATAAGGCGCACCGGACTCTAAGGCGCATTTTTTTTTGCAGCGAGGATCCACCGCCGGCTTCCCCCACATGGGTGACGGCCGCGGCCCCACCTGCCCCTGCCAGCCACGGCCCGGCCTGCCCCTATTGACTGCGGCCCCGCCAGCCCTGGAGCCATGGCCCCGCGTGCACCTGCCAGCTGTGGCACTGCAGCCCCGCCTGCCCCTATGGGCTGCAGCTGAGCCGGCCCGGGCACCGCAGCCCTGGCTGCCCCTATTGGCTGTGGCCCCGCGGGCCATGGCACCACGGCCCCACCTGCCCATGCTTGCCGCAGCCCCGCTGGCTGCACCTACCCATGCCGGCCATGGCCCCGCTGGCCCTGCTTGCCCCTATCGGCTGCGGTCCCGCGGCCCCGCCTGCCCCTATCGGCCGCCACCCCGCTGGCCACGGCACCGCGGCCTCGCCTGCCCATGCTGGCCGCACCTGCCCGTGTTGGCCATGGCCCCGCTGGCCCCGCCTGCCCCTATTGGCTGCGGTTCCACCGGCCCTGGAGCCGCGGCCCCGCCTGCACCTGCCAGTTGTGGCAACAGAGCTCCGCCTGCCCCTATTGGCTGCGGCCCCGCCTGCCCGTGCTGGCCATGGCCCCGCTGGCCTCGCCTGCCCGTGCCGGCTGTGGCCCCGCTTGCTCTGCCTGCCCCTATCAGCCGCGGTCAGCCAGCCCCACCTGCCCCTATCAGCTATGGCCCCGCCGGCCCTGGCACCACGGCCCCACGGGGCCGCCCTCAGCTTGGGTGCGGCACGGGGTGGGGCCGCCTCAGCTCTGGGCAGCGCGGGGCCGCCCATTCCCTCCCTCCCTGCGCGGCTTCTGTTGGCCAGGGGCTGCCCGGTCCTGCCCCACCTCGTGGCTTGGCTCACAGCTCGCACTTCTGGGTTGGCAAATTTCACAGCTTTGTACATTATATAAGGCGAACTGGACTACAAGGCGCACTTCCGGGTTCGGACCAAAATTTTAGTCAAAAGGGTGCACCTTATAGTTGTGAAATTACTGTACTTGTTTGGAATTGGAGGATACTATGATGAGTAACAAACAGCATTGCTATTGAAAGAATATAGCTTGGTCTTAAAAAAAATTGCTGCCATGTGTTTTGAATAGAAGAGGAGAAATCCCCATATCAAATAAAAGAATTTACTCATTTCAAAGGAGAAGTGGGGAATGAAACACTCATTTTAAAGAAATTACGATTTTAGTTAAAAGTTAGAAGAAACTGAGCTCAAGATAGTTACCTAAAATTTAAATAATTGATTGCCTGTCAATTTATGTTTGCTTAGCTGTGCTTGCAATGGGAAAGGATAAAACTAGTAGTTAGGTCCAAAGAACGCAAACAATTACACCAGAAACTCATTCTTTGCCAAACTGAAGTTGTGCCAAAAGCCATTTGTATTGTCATTAATAGAAAAGGTCAGGGCAAAGAAGACTCACCTTACTTCCTCCTTTTAAGACCCCTCCCCACAAAAACGACCCCAAGAAACCAACCAGGCATGCTTAATAGCTATTCAAGCTAATTTCCATAGGAAGCAGGGGATGGGAGGGGCTGATATTATAAATATGCATTTGTTTGAATCTTTGTCAATAATTAGACTCTGTGACCACCTGTAATTTCGCAGTGTAGAGGATTACCCCACGCTGCTGCCCAGCGCTGAATAAACATACACTTTCTAACTTTAAATTGTTACAGATTCTTTTGTCTGTCACAGTTGAGTATCGGTATTAGACCAATACTCATATTTTGGTAAATCACTCACAAAGCACCTGTGGCAGTTCTCCCACAGTCCTTAAGTAGTTTAAGAATCAGATCTTTGGTTCTAAGGTAGCTCTGGAAATTAAATGTCTTTTCTTGCAGAGTTTAGAATAATTCCATCTTTTGTTTGCATGGCATAAGACTAGACATGTCTCCTATCTTTTCTAAGAAAATAAGTAGCTTTGTTCTTCTTCATCTAGATCATATTTTTCTTTCTTTTCCCATATTTGCATGTAAAAGAACAGGGATATTTTATTCTACACACATTGCAAAATGAAACAATCAGTTCTGTAGTGAGATCCAGAGAGTTTTAATTTCACTTGCACAGGAAACAGGAAATATCCCATTTCTTTATCCTAGGTATTGATTCAAATATCATTGTATTCAACAATATTTTTCCAGTTATATTGGGGAAAGAAATCAACTAATTTTGAAAAAAATATCCAGCATTTGCATTTTTTCTGTGCCTACTTCTTACTCTTTAAACAATCTAGAAAAAACAGGATACAGTTCTGAATACAAGCACTTGCTCCATTTCAAAATATTACATTTTACGGCTTCAAATCTAATTTGCTGCTCATTTTTGATCAATACTTCTTAGAACTAAAATAGGGCAACACTTGTGCAGTAACTTTATACCCATTTATTAGCTTGTTAACTCCCTGGATTATTAGAAAGTCTTTGAAGACTTTAGTATTTTGATAGTAAAATAACCAAAATCTTTGGTTCTTTTAAAACTTCATTGGAAAAAAAAAGGCATAAATGCACAAGAATTGCATCTCTTGATGTCAGCAGTTCTGCTAAATTTAACAGTCACAAAATATGCAACAGCAGATTTTTTTTATACATGAAAATTACATATTACTATTTTTAATCAATCCTGAACTTCATTCATAAATACACTTGATATTTAAAGTAATAAGCAGGATAAAAATATGCAAATATTTTTATATTTATTATATATATATTTGTTATATAGTTATTATATTATTATTTAAATACATTTCCAAGGCCCCCAAATCCACTAAAATCTCCATTTATAGATTTCCAAGCTTTTTGAGAAGCCATTTTCATCTACTGAAAGGAAAGTAAATCAGTAATCACTGGTGTTCTTCAAAGGTCAATACTAAAAGACATTGTCAGGTTTATCAGACTTTTCTAAGCAGTGGGCATGTCCAGGAAGTGCCCAGATCATTGCGAAGCCACATAATACAAAGAAATTACTTAAAAATTCAACATGGGGCCATTTCAGTCTTTTTGTAAGACAACCACTACTACCCAGTTATCACACGGCTAGAAAATTGTAGAAGAAACTAATTTTGCCTTCAGCATTTTTGCTTCCTTGAGGCATCCATCCAATGAAAGCGAGTACAGGTAGGCACTAATGATTACAATGCGATCACTTTTTCTAAAAGCTGTGAGACTAGGGTTGATAGCTGTGCTCTCAGTGGTATGAAACTGAGCACTGTAAAATATTCTTGGTCATCTGAGAAGGATCCAAGCTGAGGTACAAATGCTTTGGAGCAGTCCCTTCCTTAGCCTGAGGCTTGGTAATGAGAGCAAGAAGCAGGTGCCTACATGCAGTAGCATGAGCACAGGAGGGGTGATGCTGTGCTGTCACCGGGGCCCTTGAGGGGCTCACAGCCCTGGGTTTGGGCTGCACCGCTGCCAAAACTTTTGGTCCAATGTGATGCAGTTTATAGCTTCTCCCCACAGGCTCTCAACCCTAAATTTTGTATAAATTTTAAACCATCTGCTTGACTGAAAAAAGGCTCTGATGAATTCTGCTGTGAACAGTGATCTTCTTAGCAGGATAATTAGCATCACTTCAAAAAAACTCGACATTGTTAGGGCTCTGCTAACAGACTGCAGTGTTTGTCAGCTTGTCAGTGTTCTGCATGAACTGGGCAGAGTATTTTTGCTTTGTTGTGTCCAAAAAGCATGCAAGCAAAGGGAAAAACAACAGACTATTTTAGTATTCAAGTCAAAACAGTGTATTGCAGTTTAGTCAGAAAATTATGTCAATTGTGGCTTTCTCTTACTTCTATGAAATTTCAGAATGATTCTTTCTTCATGTAACATACATGTTCAATATTCTTCTGACCCGTTAAAAGAACAAGGGCAAGGAATGGCAGTCCTGTAGAAATAAGAGGTTGATATTAGTGGCAATTTTCTATCTCCAAAAGTTGTTAAAGAAACCCCAATTCCTTTATATGAAAGGTTGAACATGTCATGACTATAAAAATAATAATGGGCCCATTAAAAGAAAATAATGTGTTGTGAATGAATGGTTTTCAAATTGTCACAAGCATTTCATAAGAAGCAAAAAAAAAGAAGGTAAGTAAAAGGTTTTTCTCAATTAAAAATAACTAGATGAGACTAGAGTTAGGTAAATTAATCTGTGATTTGACTAGAAAAATAATGGTAATTTATTTCTTCCTTCTATTGTCATTATCCAGTCTGAAAAGCTTTAATATACATGGCAAAGAACATGTTTGCCACATTTGCAAATACCCCACACATTTGTATGAAGTGCTGCTGCTTGTCCCAATGATTAAAAAAAACCAAAAAACTCTTTTGTTGCTTTTGCCAGGACTATCTTTATTTTATTTGAAATTCATTTTACAAAATGGCTAATAATCTCAGAATTTAGTCTCAATCTTCTTTTTATAGAGGGACAACCCACAGGAGAATTTAGGACCCTGTAGTGCACTTTGAACAGTACAATTGTATTTTAGAACAACTGCTATTCTCTGCAGAGCCCTTGAAATTTGATGTCAGCAAAAAAGAGCAATTATACTTGAAGATTTCCACAGAGAGAAGCAAAGGATTCAGGATACTACTCTCCCTTTCAATGCCTACAAATTTTTTTTTTCTGTTTCTTTTTGCTGTTACAGTAAATTACTGACATTAAGAATAAGAAGAAAAATGTCTCCAAAATTGAATTAATCATCAAGGGAAGCTAATGCCATTGAACCTGAGTCAACCTAACTTACTTCATTAGAGTTTGCTAAATTGCAAATAGCTTTACTAAGTCTATGTTTGCAAATCCTCAAGGGTGTAGAATTCTTATAGGAATCCATAAGAACTCTTGAACAGAAAATCTGTAAGGGGAGGACCTAACATCAATATTTGATTGGTTTTGTCAAAGGCTGAATTATCATTTCAATAGAACAGCAAAGCACCTAGGTCATTCCCTCAAACATGCTGAACTGCAGTCTTTATTACTTACAGAAAACTAAACTTTGCTAGCCTATGGAAAGAAAGGTCTTAGGCCTGATTGAACAGAAGCATAAAGCAGGCAGCCACATGACTGCCACCCTGGTTTTAATATCCCATTATGCATGGACTGTGCAGCAACAAACCCATCCTCTTGCTGAGTGGTTTCTCCTTTCATATTAAAGGGAGTTACAAGAGCAGCATAAATAAATGCCGGTATCACACATTTTAAAGACTAAGTCATAAAGATATCTAGTCATGATAACCACTTATGATCAAAAATACCCAGTGGCAACAATGGGGAGATATACACGGTCTCTGCTTCTTTTTCTTCTCCCCCTTTCATTTTTCTGTTTTCTGTCTGCATACAGACCTAACACTACTGCATGATGCAATGTATCTTCAGACATATTCAAATGTACAGGAAGGAGAAGCATGAAAATTATCCATTGTTTCAGAAGTTTCAAGTATCAAATCTGCTTTAAGCAAGTGTTTATAGCACTCAAAAGATAAAAGAGCTTTCATAATATAATCATATAAACCCAGAAGTGGCTCTTCAGTAAAAACAATTTAAAATGTAAGTGCTTCCCCTATTACTAGTTATGAGAATCCTTTCCTAGATTAATCACAGGACAGTATCTAAGCCTTCTATCATCCACATTGAAGTAATTAGGGGCTCATTAACTTCAACTTTAATAAACAGAATGTTAAAAAAAAAAGTATGCTATCAACTTTCAGAACCATCTATGTCCCAACCTGAAAAGCTAAATTGATTGCAAGGCAGAACAAGCAATGTAAAAACATAAATTACTTCACTAACACTCTCCTTAAAATCGCAGTCAGTTTAGTAATTCCAGAGCTCTGTAACTGAACCTAAGTGATTTTATTTTCTAAAGGTGATGCCTACATCCAGCATTTAGCACTAGGTTTAATTAAGGTTTCATGTATCCCTAGGTTGCCCCAAGCTGCTATTAACAGTCATCATACTTAGTGAATGCAGTAGCCATTGGTCTTGAAGGGATTCTACATTAACTTGGTAAAAGGTAGCAAACCAATATAACCAGGCTCTTCTGAACACCTTTTTCTTGCAATCTAGAGCAAGGATTACAGTCTTCAGTAGTGGTGATGATGTCATGGAGATTGAAGATGAGCAAACCTCTCTCCTGATCAAAATACCGTTAATACCTTTAATTTTCCAGGATAAGTTCAGACAGATTTTTATGATTTACCTCCTTCATGGATGACTCTACATCATCAATTAAAGGTGTTAATAGCAAAGGAGTTCCAAAAGTCCATTCTACCACTTTGTGGCAGTCAGTAGAGTTTTCCAGAAATAAACAATTTTACTCAGCTTGGGTCTGTGCAATTCCACCTACACTGTGCTCTGCACTTACGGCTTTGTGAGTTTGAATATGACACCTGTCCCAGGAAATCTCATTACTCCCTGCAAAATACTAACACCACTTTCTCCATCCTTGGCTGTGCATTCCTAGGGACTTCATCAAGCAGCACCACAGCTGTATTTATAGCTCTCAGCTATAAATACAGCACATTCCAAGAACCTGAGGCTTGGCAGCTTGTGGAGAAGCTGTTTTCTGATAGTCTGTTACCTGTAGGAGGTTTGGTCAGTAAATGCCAATTGTTTTCCTAGTGTGGAAGGGTATGAACATTCATAATATAGTTATGCAGTTATGCAGTTATGCTCAAAAAAAACCCCAAAAATCTGTGAAAAAAGTGGAAGTATTTTGAGTTTAATTCATATCTAAAAAAGAAAATAAAATCAAAACCAAATGGATACTTACTGTGGTCATTTTAGTCCAACTTTTTTAGTCAAAAGGTAGTATCAGATTAGCAGATCTAGTATAGGTAGGTGGGATGTACTAAAAAGTTCGGGTATAGTAGTTGAAGTATTTCCTGAAAGTTCTTCACATTGTTTTAATTCTTATAATGTTTGCTGGTTTATCTGAGGTACAGTTATAGCCATGTTTTATTATATGGAAATTCTAATTTTCATTTTTGAAAATTAAGGATTTATTTTTTTTATTTTCACTTTGAAAAATGTGGGGGGGTATAATAAGTAAATTATTGATTGAACTGACTGAATATATGTCTTCTCTCTACTAAAATAACTGGTGTAATATAGGCAAGGTGTAATAAATTATATTTTCAGTACACAAAGATGCCTTGACCAAATGTCCCACTGGAGTCTTTTGCACAAGACATGTAGAATGAAGACACCCATTAAAGCCTGTTTTGTCATCAGAACTGTTAGAAAGCCTATCAGAACTATCTCAGAGTATTAAACTCCTTTTAAGCTCCCATGAGTTTTTAAAATCTAATGGGCAATTTTCCTATGTGTGTCTTCAACACAAAATATAATCTGATCATCAAAATTTTAATTTAAAACTTTGCTTATTTGTAAAGTTTAAAAGATCAGTCTTTTGTCTATGGTGGGGCTTTTCCCTTTAATTTTAGCAAAATGTAACAAATGCTAGTACAGCAAGCTATATTGATACTGTGTTTTAAAAATGAGCAAGTACTATGTAAAACCATTCTTCTTTAATAAGAAGAGTTCTGGAAAGCACAAATATTTCAGCTCATGCTTTTGCTTCAAACACTTTAATGTGCTTTTCATTAACACAGTAGAAAAAAAAAAAAAAATCACAACACTCCAAACCTATAATTGTGGTATCAGTATCCCACCTAGCATTAAGGACAAAACTTCAGGTTAGGTGAAAACGTCCTGTATTTTCAAATAAGGATGAAGAGCAAAATGTTCTGGTTTATGCTATGACACAATCACCAAACATTTTTCTTTATAAAATAGGCCAATGCTGATCTGAGCTCAGCTGAGCAACCCCCTGCGTTCAACTAAAAGTTGAAAAGTAACTGCAAGAGTCTTTGACTTGACTGGAGACATCTTCTCTGTGTGAGTTAATGCACAGTCTTACAGCATCTGTTCTGTCTGCATTTCTTAAGTGGGTCATTATGTAATTTCTAGATGTTGCTGCTGTGGGCTATAACACATAAGAAACCTTCAAAATCACTTAAAGTAAAAAAATTAAAAGAACTCCAGAACCCCTAACCTAGTTTACATTTCCCCTGAGAAAAAAATGACACTTTAGTACACATCCAAGACTCAGGTTTGGAAACATTCTGCAAAACCCAGTATCTTTATTTTACCCTACTGCAGTATTTTTACTTTTCTGCTCACTTCTTTTATGGATACTATAGATGTAAAACACTATCAAGAACCATACATGCCAACACAATGAAACAGAAAATTCAATTATTTTTTATTCTTTTCATGCTCTACATGCATATGTATACAGATCCAACACTTTCACACTAATGGCTCAAATTTCCAGCTATTGATGTTCTCTGAAGTCTCTTCACAAAAACAAGGTTGAACAGACAGATCTAGAGAAACACTCTAGAGAAATGGCAGAAGGAACAGATCCTGTTTTAAAGCATACAAAACTAGCAAGGTCTTAACAGAAAAGAAAATTACATTGGCACAACAGTCCATTCTCAAAAATTAGTTTCAGATAGATCATGGCAATAATATGTAATGATTGAATGCTTACATGTTGGAGTACATGTTAAAGAAAACTGGGAGGTTTGGTGCATCGATGCAGTGCTCTGAGAACTGAATTACTGAACTCTGAACATCTCAACTCAGAACATTATTTCCACCCCATGAACTACTCGTCAAGTGCATCTTACACTGCAGAACCAGTCTTTCAATTTCATAGGTAACTACAGTCTTCCATGCCATTTGCTTAAAAATATTCAGCCAGTTTTCTCTTCAGTGAGAACCATCTGTGAAATAACTTTTATATACAAAACTGTAGATAGAAATGTAAGCAAAGATGAAAAATAGAAAGAAAATCCCACAAGCATCCCAAGAAATTTATTTACAGTTAATGTACACTTTAAGAAAAATTATGTCCATTTCAGTCCCAGCATCATATAATAGTTGAGGTGGGAGGCACCTTCATCTGGTCTCACCTTCCCTAATCAAGCAGTGCTACTTAAAGCAGGACTATCTGAAGATAGCTTTAGAATATCCCCAAGGTGGGAGATTGCACAGCCTCCACTTGAGCCCTGTTCTCAGTCACTCCCCCATTCCTGATGTTCAGAATTAACCCCCTGTGTTTCAGTTTGTGCCCATTGGCTCTGCTCTTGTCACTGGGCACAGCTGAAAAGAGCTTCACCCTCTTTGCTCCCTCCCTTCAGGTATTGATTTACATTGATGACATTTTCTCCAAGCCTTCTTTTCTCCAGGCCAAACAGTCCCAGGCCTTTCCTCATGGACAAATCCTCCAGTCCATTCATCACCTTTATGGACCTTTGGTGGATTCTCTCCACTATGCCAACGTGCCTCTTGTACTGGTGAGCCCAGAACTGGACACAGAACACCATCCTGGTGTCGCCTCACCAGTGCTGAATAAGAACTTTCAGTCACTTTCAAACTTCAAGAAATGACCAATAATAATTTCCATTTTTAGCTTCCATTATGGGAAGCCTTTCCATTATAATATCCTGGGAACAACAAAACCTGTGTGATTTTTCATAAGTTAACTGAACATGGGAGATAAGTCTGCATGTATTTGAGAAACATTGTTTGCAGTAGGCTGAGAAGGCACTCACATGAGCTAAGAATAAATCTGGTAGTTGCATCATCTTTTAAATAATTTTATTTAGGAGTTATTTAGTAACATTTAAAAAAAGTACAATCATTCTGAATATAAATTTTATTCCTTAACATAGAAAGAAATCGTGAGGTGTAGGTATTCAGGATGAAAATTTGACAAACATAAAAGTAAATTAATTTGGTTTTGTGGCTATTTGTATAGCAAACAGGGCTAAAATTAGATTTCAAAGCCAGGGTATACAAGGAAAACCCCACCTAATGCCTATGTTCAAACTCTAAATGTACTTGAAAACAGTCTTGAAGCATTCAACAAGCTGTACTTTGGCCCACTATTCTAAAAGTTCCAACTCTAGTGCCATAACAAACTAACGTAATTTATAAAAATAGCCAACCTTCGTGCAGGGTTATACTCTTTGCAGTACTATTGACTTCATTTTCTTTCTCAGTTTTTACTGATCTCATATATTCTCTCTGGACAATCAACAGCATCCGGAAACAAAGAAATTACAAGAAGTTAACAAGGTGTGTTTCATACAGTTGTAGAACTGTCTGCAAACAGCAAATGTAAGACTATGTGTTTACCAAGTCCAGCACTGAAACTCTAGCACACAGGTATTCTGCTTTTAAACTCTAAGAAGTTTATTTTCGACACAGTTATACAGTAATTTCACGATTATAAGCCGCACCATTTTGACCAAAATTTTGGTCCGAACCCAAAGCGCAGCTTATAATCAGGTGCGGCTTATATATGGACAAAGAACAAAAAGTTGCTGGTTTAGTTTGGAGGACAGGTGTCTGCTGAGAAAGGCAGGAGCTTCTCTTTGAAATGGAGAATGTAAACCCCCTCCCTCCAAATTATTATAATTTTGAAATCAAGGGGCTCTCAGGCAAAGATATGGGAATTAGGAATAACAGTTCTTTTCTAGGGAAATTAAAATAGAAAGACAGTACTACAAAGAAACAAACTCCAAACCCTGACAAAGTCAGAGTACAACCTGACACCCTGTCAGGCAGAGTGTTGGTAGCAGTCCCATTAAATGGTGGCTGCATCCTCCTGCAGTGACAGATGTGATTCAGTTGGAGCAGTGCTCCTGCAGAAGGTGCAGTTTCCCTCCAGAGGTCCAGTGGTGATGTGGAGAAATCCAATTTTCTTCTGGAGTCCAGTGGAGAAAGGGGCTCCCTTAGTGTCCCAAAACCTCTGTTTTTATTTTGGTAAGAAATGTTGGGCTCTTCCCCCTGGCTGGAGCAACTTCCAATGGGATGCAGTAATTTTATCAGTCACACAGTGGGACTCAATGGGCCATTAGCAGAAAATGACTCTCTGGAGGAAGGATGGGTTGTGAAAAGATAAAGAACAATGCCCTGCCTGGTTTCAATGGATGGCCCATTAGCAGATTATCTGCTGTAGAGATAAGGATCACTGCCCCCACCCTCAACAGATGGTGATAGAATAGATACCTTTTATCACACTCTGTATTGTAACCCAAGACAGTTTTCGACACCTGGACATGCGGCTTATAATCAGGCGTGGCTTATGTAT
The DNA here is from genome assembly GCF_009819885.2 of Catharus ustulatus. Taxonomy (NCBI): domain Eukaryota; kingdom Metazoa; phylum Chordata; class Aves; order Passeriformes; family Turdidae; genus Catharus; species Catharus ustulatus. The sequence goes on along the minus strand of NC_046225.1, from coordinate 58,430,885 downwards.
GGACAAAGAACGAAAAGTTGCCGACACCCGGAAGTGTGGCTTATAATCAGGTGCCGTTTATAATTGTGAAATTACTGTACATTTTCCTATTGAAGAAGGTATCTTGCTGATGGCTGTTCTGTAATATGTTCTGCACATGTGCTGTTCCAGTCACAACTAAATGAGCAGCCTGAATACACACAATAAGAATTAATTGCAAATTGTCAATCAGACAAGTGATAGCAGAAATGCTATCAGAAATCATTCTCTATCAGAAAATGAGAAGCAGCTTCTGCATAATGATACTGATGCTTGATGATAATGATTAGATGTGAAGAAAATCTCTCCCACAAAATTTGGTCCTAGAAAGACACAATTTTGGGGGTATTAATATAGTAAATTCTAAAATAAGTAGGCCTAAGCTTGAAAAAAAAAAATCCTGAAAATATTAGCATGATTCCCTAAGTATTCCCTGAGAGAAAAAGGATCGTATTTGAATTCTACCATGGAGACAAAAATGTTCAAACAAGCTGACACAACTTCTGAGCCCCTGAGAAAGGGAAAGCTCCCAGAGTGCTGTCTGATATGTGGACCTATTAACTGTTCCATTCAGACCAGAACGTAGTTTCACAAGTCACCTAATGGTTCACATCATAGAATACACTTGGAATACACAGATTATTTTAGGTGAAACTAAGTGGAAAGATGTGTTCTAGAAGCTCGCTTAATGCACTGCAAATATTAGTAGGCATTTTGTCAATTGAACTAAACTAGAATTAGTCTGAAGTGGAACTCTGTAGGAATAGATGGGATGGAGTTGGGCTGCAGGCGGTGGTACACACCTGCACAATCACACAGCAGCAAGGAGGAGCACACGGTGGCACAACGGGGCACATGGTGGCACAGAGAGGGGCACATGGTGGCACAAAGTAGCACACTGCAGCACAGAGAGGCACAGGGCGACACAAAGGGGCACATGGTGGCACAGAGAGTGGCATATGGTGGCACAGAGAGGGGCACACGGTGGCACAAAGGGACACATGGTGGTACTAAGGAGCACATGGCAGCACAGAGGGGTAGGTACATGGTGGCACAAAGGGGCACATGGCTGCACAAAGGGGCACACGGCAACATAGAGGAGCACATGGCTGCACAAAGGAGCACATGGCCAAACAGAGAAGCTTGTCTCCGCCAGACCCTGGGGGTAGGAGGTGCCACGCAGCACAGCCCTACAGAGAGGTGCCTGCTGGAAGCTGACAGATGGATGAACAGCAAATTATCATCCCATGGAAGGACATTTAGAATGTGTATTGCTGACATGGCAACATGGGATAGGTCATGTAGTGAGAATTACCGTACAGGGGAATACTGTGCCTTTTAAGAAGTGTATAAAACCAGCTCGTTTCTTTGAATAAACAATTCCGATTACCTGCCTGTCTGACTGCCATGCCTCAGTCACTCACAGAGCTCTGTAAAAGTTCTTACTCATTATTGCTCTATAACCCAGTTTTCCCCTGGTATTCTGAGCTACTGTTTCCCATATATACAGGCATAGCCCAAATGCCTAGACTGACAAAGCAACAATTTTTTCCCACAAGACTTCTCAATTTCACTTCTCTATCACTTACAAATTATTCTTCAAGGTTTCAGAAAGTGTCCAGTAATTTAAGACGGTGACAATTCTGATCAGAAAGCACTGTGATCCTATCATCCAAGAATAACACAAGTCTCTGCATCACAGTACTATCAAAGGTACGCTATTACTGGCTTAATAGTTTCATAAAAGACTAATGAGTAGACTAATAAAAAGTTACACACAAACAGGCACAACAAATAGAACTCACTGCGCACTTTATTTCCAGCTAAGGTCAACTGTCTAACAAAATTGTTCTGAAGAAAAAGGGCAGTGCTAGAATGATATACTTGGAGAGCATTTAACATAAAATTCAGGGGGAGAATAAATGATGTGAAGACAAAGACACACAATGTATAAAATAGACTAGTTTTGATGGATGTTAACAAAGTAACTGTCAATCAAAACACTATGAAATTCACAAACTATACAGAAAAGAACATGATGTCATATATTCATATAACAATTGAGTGTATCATTTTCCCAGCAAAGCCAAAGCAAGGAATGCTGATTGGTATAAAGCCAGAGCACCAGCTCCCTGCCTCCAGAGGACTGCCTGATAAAAGTCTCTGCCTGGGCTCATTAAAACAGCTTTATCACATCTCACAACTGAAGTCAAACACACAGTTTAATTTATTAACATCCACAGACCAGCTATCACAGAACTCTCCTGGAGCTACAAGCTTAAAGAACTATATCCCTAAACTATCAGACTATAAAAATTAATTTGGGAAAGACAGATAATAAATTGTCTATGGTCATTTGTATGCAAGTGCCATTCTAATGGTGGTTTTAATCAGGCAGTGGACAAAAGTCAAATGCTTTTGGAGTATGCGCACCAAAAATCATAACTAGAAAAGTTTAAGCTGATATAAAAGTTAAAATATATGACATCTTCTTGATTAAAGCCTCCTAGATACATCAGCCTTGAAAAATGAGAAGAATGAGCACACCCTATTTTATCATTATAATAGCATTTAGTAAAGACACTCATAAAAGCGGAGGCACATCTTATCAAGTGTGAGATGGTACAGCACTGATAAAAATAATCTGAATAAGAAGTGCTTGAAACTTCAAAAGCTTTGCTATTTCTTGTGACATTGACTTTTCATGTTAAAAAATTGTTTAAAGCAACTGTCTTCAATTTTTATTTATGGAAGAGAGAACTAAGTTCATGCTACATATCAAATGTTCAAGAGATAAAATATTCTTAGAAAAGATAGAGTTCATAAAAGGGTCACTGACTAAGTTTTCTTTCTGAAGATTCAAATGCAATAAATAGCTGGAAAGCAATGCAAGTTAAAGCTGTGCTTCTTTATTAATTTGGAATATCTGTTCAGATCATAAAAGAGACAAGCTCTTTCAGAATCCATGCAGCATTCCATCAAGCTTCCCACAGAGTTGAGGGAAAACTGATGGTTGTTACTTCTTGCAAGACAATGATTCCCACCTCATCCCAAATTCTTGAGAACTGATTCACACAAAAAAATTGTGCACTGCAAGGGCACAGCTTACTCCCAACACAAACTGGGAGCACCTGATCTCATCTCCATGGAAGCAGTAACCTACAGAGCTCTTGTAGGATGAGAAGAATTACCATCAACAAGGGCAAGCTGGGATCTCTCCTTTGTGATGGCAGATAAGTTGAAATCTTTACCCTACTTTTAATTTTCCAATTTCAAGCACTGTAGTCAGTAAGCTTCCAACAAGTTTGAAAATTAGAAGATAAAAAAGCAACATTCAAAAACTAGTTATCATTTGTAAAGGATAATTTAGAACCCACCAGGCAAAATTCCAGAGAAATTATCTATCTTGTTAAAACAGAATGGAGAAAAACTGTTTAGGTGGCAACTGGGAAGTTGTCTGGGAAGTCTGCCACTGCTGAACACGTCAAATCACAGGCTGAGGACAGGTGGAAGGCTGCTGTGGAAGGGACAGCAATTTAGACTTATAACTATAAACAGACAAAAATCTAAGACATAACAAAGAAAGTTTTTGCCTTATTCAGTACTATAAAATCTTGGCTACGTATTTTATCCATTTTGGGTACCAGGCTTTAAATTAAATAAGATTTACTTTAGGACTAGAAAACAGTTTGTATCAGGAAAGATAAATTCTGGAACAGCTTAACCAGTAATGTCCTAAAGCACCCAGTAGTCGTGAATTTTAAGTACATTGAGCAAAAAGCTATCTGAACCAGAATACGAATATTTGATCCTGCCTTAGGGAATCAGGAGAAATAGAAATAGGAAGACTTCTCAACTTCTCTTCCAAAATATCTTTCTGTGATTCCATGGGTTTTTATTGCTTTTATCTCTAAAGTACAAATGAAATCCAATGTAATAGAATTTTTGAGCTGGTTTTTGCATCAGGCTTTTGCCTGGAGCAGGCTGTATGGATTACACACAGTTGTATGCGGTCAGCCTGGTTAGTCACTGTCTGCCTAGTGTTCAGAGGCAAATATAAACACATAAACTTGACTGAGTATGTGTCTGTTTGTTTTATCCTCAGTCAGAAAATCACAACTCTGTCAGTGGCAGGATTTTTTTCTTATAATAAACATTTCTCAAATGAAGATATTGGGCAAAAATCTCAGCATTCCTTAAGGAAGTTTTGTTTCCCAGACAGCAAATAATTAACTGACTCTTAAAAGTTGCAGATTTGGTGATTTGGATTAGAAATACTCTCTATTATTTTGAATAGGTAAACAGGACATCTTTTGATACCTCTATTTGCTTCTTATATTCTTATTTTCTTTTGCATTATATTAGCATGGTAAGATTACATTAGCATTACAAGGGGTATTTTCTATATAGTTGGGTAACCTCTACAGCCACAGTTCTGGCTTATGAAATTATGGAACACACAGGAAGAGACAAAAACTTTGTTTCTTTCCTTTTCTGTAAGAGGCTTCGGAATTTGAAGGACTAAATTCAAAAGTTCAAACTCTTATGAGTAAGTGCCTTTCTTAAGTATAACAGGATGATCCTCAGTTACAAACACTGCACTGAACTGCAACTGCTGCAAGGTCAGGCTTTCAGTCATGATGAAACAGGCACCGATGGATCCTGAAGATCTGTGTTAATTTAATCTGTGTTTAAGTGCAAGGTGCATTTAATCAATATATACCCTTCTTGGAACACAAAACATCATGTGTTATTGCAACAAGAACCAACCTAATGAACTGTGTGTTCACTATTGCATGCTCATTTATTCTAACACTACACCTGCAGAATGGAAAGTGTACCATCTCAACAGGCAGCATTGTGAGTTGCCACCTACCAAATAGTGCTTTGATAATGCCATCATTTTTTTCTTGTTCATTTTCATGGAGGAATTAGTCACTTAACTGACAGCATTTCTGTATGCATTCTTTGTGAAAAGGCTTACATGAAAACACACTATTAATGCTTTGGGTTCTTGAAAGGAAAAGAAAAATACACCAAAAAATGTGCCTACTTTCTTCTGAATTCTTTAATTTAAAAAGTCCTAACAAATTATCAGCCTAGCAGTAATTTAAGTTCTGTTGATTAAAGTGACTGCTGATAAAACACAGCTTAACAAGACATTATAAATTTACTGACATCTTTTAGATAGTTTTACTATCTAAACAGGTCAAAATATTCTTACTTTTTGCATTTCTAAGTATAGACAGTTGTTTTTAAACTGTGGCAAAGTAAAACATACAGCTAAATTATGAGTAGATGTTTGGTTTTTTTTAGTGCAATATGGGATTTTAGCTGAACACCTCCCATCTCTCAGGAACAAAAAAAAGTTACTGATTCTCGAGGCGTCTGGGGTGGCTTAAAGACTTGCAATACATAAGAGCTCTTTATAAGTCTGTATGGAAACACAGAATTGGTTTATTCTATTTTAGTATCAGAAAATAAGCTGAATGCAAGCAAAAGGTGTAGCTGACACAAGCATTTTCATGAGTCAAAATAATGTCTAAATACGCTCAACCCTGCAAGTTAAGCAATTAAGCAAGGTATATAAGTCTGTCTAATTTTAGGTCCTGCTAGTTCATATTTTTAGTAGATTTAGGGTACTGGGAGAAATTTGACAGCCATGTAAAGAACTGTGTCACTGTATCTCAGCCATGTCTGCTTCTTCTTCACTTTAACCTCCACTTGCTATTTTCCCTCCAGTCTATCAGAATTCTGTTTTATAAAACATGCATTAGAGACCACCAGTTCTGCTGGATGTATCACCTACTCTCCTCTCCTTTGACTGACAATCAACCAACCAAGAAAGAAGCATGTAACCTAAAAATAACATCCCTCTGAGGAAAAAGATTATGCAAAACAGGTCAGAAAGTGCTCATTTAACTGTGGGATTCATTCACACGTGCTTCCAAGTGACAAATATGCAGAAACAGGAGCCATTGCTTGAGAGAGTTGGAGGTGTCAATCTTCTGCAAAGAGGTTTATCATAATCATCATGTAAAAGAAGGCAGAAAGGTATCACCTGTCTACCAAACACCTCCTGCTCTTTGACCTCCTCTTTCCCATCTGCCAGGCAGAGCAGGGTGGAAGCAGCAGCTTTGAAACAAACAACGAGTGAGTAGATAGATCCTAGACACAGAGGTATTGCTCCCATCTACCCAGTTCTGGAAGGCTGGCTGCAGAAATAATGCAAAATGTGGCATATTCCAAAAACAAACAAACAAACAAACAAAAAAAAAAAAAAACCTGTGAAGCCCCAGTTCATTATTACCATAAAGATCAAAGAACAATGCAGTATATAAAGTATACATAGTTATTGAAACAGTAGCATGAAATCCTCTGTATTTTAACCATACTGCACATTCTCACAAGTTGCATACCTGTACTTTGTATTTTTTTTTCCTTAAACATATTGAGTTTGGTAGACTGGTTGGGCAGAAATCAGGGTAGCACCTAAGTGTGTGTATGCGTCTTTTTAAAAATAACAATTAATTTACCAGCAGATGGATGCTGCCACCACACAATACCCCAAACGAACAGTCTAGGTTTATCTTCCTTTTCTGATAGCATTGCAACAGGTGATACTTTTTATAATGTCACATCAGAAAACACAATAACCTCAAATGTCCATAAATCAACATGGAAAATAATATACATAATAGAAAGAGTGAATCAGAGAATATTCAGTATACAATTCACTTACTGAGCATTGCAATATAAGTCAACAGTAAGAATGATTAAGGACATCTGGGTATCCCATGGTTAAAAGCAGCTCATCAAAACTCGAGACCTATGGTGATCTGAGGAAACACCTATCATTCTGCTACCAGGACTCAATGAAGAAAATATGAATCCATGGTAGCATATCTTTGATATACACCTGTTATGTTGCTTCAACGGACTATTCTTTAGGATTTTTCTCTTACTTTTTAAAGAAAAACAGGATTCAATTGTCTCTGTCAGAAGGGAGCAGAACAGCAGATCTCAGAGTCCATTTGCCCAGATAGCACTAAAGCCAACACACATAAGAGCCATCTCTTTGTCTTTTTGCTCTCCTCTCTTTTAACTGCTCAGGTAGGGACTGTAATCCCACAGTGCACTTTTCATTTTCTGGACAGCCCCCTGCCCTGGACAGGGATGCTCCTGCCAGCCACGGTGCTAACTCTGTGTGCTTGTGTGTGTGTGTGTGTGTGTGCGCGCAGCGGCTTTCCCTGATCCCTCTCAGTGCCTGGACGGGTAGGGAGAACCTGCTGCTGCAAAATGCCAAGAAGTGGTAGGTGCAACATGGTTTTGCACACTGTAAAACAAACAATCTCAAACAGGGTCAATCTTTCTCAAGTGTTTTTGAAACTATGAGCTGCAACGTTCACGAAAAAGAAAAAAAAGCATTATAGCAGTACTGGTCCGGGTATTTTGAAAACATGATTATAGATTGTTAATTTATAGTGCTTAGCATGTACACAAACATCTCCACATATTATAAAATCCCAAACCTCAATGTTCAGTTGCAATAGCACTTGTATCTGACAGATGTTATATAGTGTGACTTTCAAAAGATGGTAATTTCAAGTTGCATCATGCACCCATGTTAAATTATTTTTTAAAAATCAAACTTTTTTTCTCTTCTTCAATTTACTGCAAGTATTTTGGATAGATCTTTTCTTTATATAATGTTTATCTTTTGGCACAAGGTTGTTTTGCAATGTGTTTTTATTATAACATGCACTGTAATATCACTAAAATTTCTAAGTCAAATAACAACATTTAATTTTAAAAATCCTTATTCATTGCAATTATTCCCACTGGTATCAAAGGGTTGAGGAATAGTCACAATAATCAAATGACTTACTGTGGTGACATGCTGTTCTGATTGTTCCCACTGTGAAGAATCAGATCCATCATTATACTTCATGGCTACTGTTTATCTTTCCAATAAATCCTAAATGTTCCCTCTGGATTATTAACAAAAGGTTGATTCAAAAAAATAAGAATAAGATTTTCTTTACTAAAGCCTTATAACTACAGCAATATTCATAATATATCTCTGGAGATACAGAGAGGTAACTGAAACTTGTGAGAACAAGAAAACTATCAGTAAAACTGGGGGGTTTTTTACCTGTCAATAAAACAGCAAAACCTTTCTTAATGACTGCATGATATAGATCAACCACCTTGAAGTCTATGTCCTAGGACATTCAGAGCTGGAATAATTATTTTTTGCTTCACCACTTAGCAACTTTGTGGCATAATGGGTATAATGTGCTGTGTAGTGCTAGGCATATAACTGTGCTTGGGATTATGCATTATCTTGTCAAAAATACCTGGAAGACAAAAAAAGATATTATCTCCTACAATAAAATCCAAACATTTAAATGCATCATTTTTCTGAATAGGGAAAAACATCTATATTTTAAAATTCTCTATTATCTTGCCTTCCACCTGTAGTTCCTTTCTCCAATGGACACATAAGCATCTGCGACTTTCATACCACTGTTTGTGCTACTGCAGTTTAAACTATAAACATACAACAGGGGATCACAACTATAAAGTGCATCTCTAAAGAAATTTGCTTTATAGGTGGAAAAGAATATAAAAGAGAAACACTATATTTATTTTCAGACCTCTGACAGAGAGCTCCTTTTAATACCATATTAAGTCTCTGCTGGGCTGCCAGAAATAAAACACAGTATGAGCTCAGATATACAGCTTTTATTCTGTATTTGAGTTTATTCTTAGAGGCGAATAGATTCAATATATTTTCAACTCAACCACATATTTTAAACTGCTGCCAGTTTATTGCTGTCTACAGATCTTCCAAACTCATAGAAGTAAATCTAGAGCCAAACCTCCTCTGCTACTGCATGCATGAAGGTGATAACACAGAAATGATCTCTCCTGTAGAGTGTGAGAATAGAAAATTATGAGAAAAAAAATCAAACCATGATCTATACAATCCTAAGACTCCTGTAATACAGTTACAAACTAATAATTAAGATCATCACAGAATAATTGGATTCCATGCTTTCCATAGTTCTATAGGAGGCTTCAAAGCACATACATTCCACACACTTTTGCTTCTCTTCCACATTCTGCCTGGTCTACTCAGTGGGAAATCTGGGCCAAATAATATTGAGCCATAAAAACAATAGAAAGCAAAGCCCTTGCCAGAAAAACTGGGATTCTGAAAGGACAACTACTGTAAAAAAAAAACCCCTAATGCCTATGTAAAACTATTGTCTATTTAATTTTGATGCAGCCACGCATTACAGAGACAAACCATCCTATTAACCTCCTCCACCTGCACTGCCACACTGTGCTCCAAATAATGAAGGTTTTGTGTCTGCACTTCTTATGTCCAGAATAGGTCCAAGCCTATTAATTAAAGTGTGTGCTAATAAAGAAGGCAATCCCACTTGGTTCAGACCACGTCAACTACAACTGCTGAAATATGGATTCGGGTCCTTGACTTCCAAGACCACAAATGTTTGCTAGTGTTTTCTCTCTCATCTCAAATAGGCATAATGGCCTCTGCTCATAGGAGACAATAAATGGGAAGCATTTGTTTGGCAAGGAAGAGCTCAAATACAGTCTATTTTGGTACCTGAAAGAAAGAGAGGACAAGCAGAATTGGGGAGGGGAATGGGGAGAAGATAGTAGGACAGCCTGGCAGGAATGCACATATCTATGAAATAGTGAAGCAATCAGGCGTTGTATTTTTAGATACTTTCTTTTTCAAGTGCCAAAGATTCCGAATAAATCACAATGGCAAACTGAGAGGCTGAGATGGGATAGATTACAGCTGAATGCTGCACAGATCAAATATTCAGCTCCAACCCAAGGCAGAAGTCCTAAGTGCTTATCTGATACACTGTAAAAGCTTTCCATGACACACACCAGCTACTTCTTTGATGGCTACACTTACTGCTAGATACCATATCTGCCTCTATATTTTAAAATGTCTAAAAACACCTGGAAAGAGTAATTTCTCTAAGTCAAGTATACCTGAAGTTTGTCCAGATGTTCAGTTATTTATGTATCAACTCTCTGAGCATAGGTAGTAATCGTGACAGACAGAATAATGAACAAGAAAGCTATATTTTGTGAAAATTTATATTTACATGATGCAAAATTTATATTGATGGAAAAGCAAGATATTTTAAGCATTCATGTCAAATATGACTCTCTGTAACAGAATTTTGCTTGTAATTATTTCTTTACACTTATTGAACAGAGGAACCAGAGATGGAGGCAGAACTCAAAATTTTATACAAAGGCTTATGCCACAGCCAGTTCTTTCAAGTGTCACTTATTTCCTACACCCTGCCAGAGTAGAACATATACTTTACACTGAAAATATTTGTATGTCCTTGCATGTCCATTATATATACACATCCTATATTAGATCATGAGTCCATTTAATTTATTCCTTACCATGTGTATTTTCAGATTTCACAGAAAAAGTATTGCATTTGGAAGCAGCACTTCCAGCATGGTCTAGACAAGATGGTCCAGCACCCTTTCCATCTGAATATTGAAAGTGTCCAATGATGAAGAGTGTTTGGAGACAACAGATCATTAGTAAAAATAGTGATGCTGGCTCTTGACTGACAGCACGTTCTTCAGATGAAGCTCCCAGACAAACCAAAGCTTTCACACCGATATGAATATTGGTGCAAATCATTTGGAAAGTCACTGCCTGCTTTTCATTGTGTCAGATGAATCCCAACTAAGATATAAAGAAATTGGTCCAAAACATACCACTAACATGTAATAGACTTTATATCTCAGCATGTGAGATACAAAATCTGTTTCCTCCCTTCCCTCCTCCTGCCTCCTCTTTTTTCTCCTGTAATTGTTTCCCAATATATTTTTATCACTTTCTTACTTTTTCTTAGCATTCATTTTCCTAAATTCCTATTTTCAGCTTATTCAATATGTAATTTTTTTCCTTTTAGCACTATTTCCTTTGTCTTCTAAGAATGCCCCAAGCAACAAGAGCAAGTCATACAATAAAAGCAAAAGTGAGCACTAGTGCAGAAGGATCTCTCAGAGGTTGGATAAACACTCCTTAATAATGCTATTTGGTCCATTGTGATCCTTCCACCCACAATGTTCAAATTACAGCCTTTCTGCTAACATGGATAATTTGCAACTGCCTTGTCTAATAACTGAAAATCTTCAAAACTTGTCATAAATGACACTATGGCTTTCATAAATATTTCTGGTTTTGAATAAGTGTGGTCACACTGGTCAGCACAATGCCCATTCTGAATTCATCACACCCTAAAGCAAAGCAACCAGTTGCTATGATAATGTCTTATTCATATTAGTATTCCCAATTGCTTAAGTTTGTCCTAGATATTGAACCCATAGGACATGTTGTGATTAAACTTATTCTTACTCACACAAACTTTTACTGATAATCTCCCTTGCTCTTCTCATTTTGCCAAGATGCTGAACGTTTTTACCCAGCAGCAGCTGAGTTTTGGCTATTACTAGCACAAATGCAGCTTTCTGATACATAAGACATTGATAAAGACAATTTCATGAGGCAGAGGGATGAACTAGTTCATCCTAATGGCTCAGTATTGCACAGAGGACACATTCTTCAACAACTCTCAGTGGTGATTCAATTGACACTAATTTGAATACCCTTGAATCAGAAGATGCCCTGCAAGGTGTAAGGTTAAATGTAAAGAGAAGATAAGCTTAAGGCTGTCACTACCTGTTAAAAGGCACAAAATGTTACCTTTTTGAGTAATAATTTTCATTATTCAAGCTGCCTGCGCATTATTTGAACTTTATTTTGCTTGAAAAAATGAAATTGAGGAACAGTCACACTTTTGTTGTTTCATTTTCTGACTCTCGTACACTAATGTCAAACCCCAGTAACAACTCTGCTGCAGGCATTGCCATTTACAGATTACTAATATTTGAAGGTATGATTCTATTTGAAGAGAATTAATGAGAAAAAATCCACCTTCCTTCTTAAAAATGCAACAGACAGGTACATTCAGAAATGCTGATGGCACTGAAAATGAGTTTAATATTTAAGAGCCTGGAGGGAGACAACTGGAGTGGAGAAAAGTGTAAAGGAAAGTTCAGATGAAAAAGGGCCAAAACTGTGGGAAGATGAAAATAAATGGCCTCTCTCACAGAAGAAGAAAGCCCAGAGGAGTGAAGCTAGACACTTGTTAGCTCCAAATCACATCACATCACACTGGTGATGAGATATCAGTTGAGCTATGTGTGTCATTCTCCAAAAGAAAGGAGGTATTTCCTTCTAGCTTTGACATTTTTATCTTTCCGTATTCTTTTTCTGGCATAAAAACTGATTTTTGGAAAATGTTTTTCCCACAGTAAGTCATGTTTCAGTCAGATTTTTCTTGGTATTCTAAAAGAGTGCAAAAGTGTATCTTACTTCCTCTCACCATTAGAAGCTTAAAATGAATTAAAGCTGTCATTAATTTTTAAAAGCAACTACGCATGCATATCAAGAGAACCAAAAGAGAAAACACATCTAATATACAGCTCAACTGGAGGTAATTTCCGTAAAACATCATCTGGGTGTTTCCTATTACTTGCATGACATGGATTCAGATACTATTTCCCCAATTCTGTATAGACACTTTCCTGCTACTGCAAACTATACCTGTAAGAAAAAACATCAAGCTTTAAACTCTCTTTATGCTTCAATATCTATATTAATGATCCGTAAACCAAATAATTCCTCAACAGCTGTGCAAATCCACTGTGCCTAAATCATGACTTCAGTTTTTTTAGGCTGAACAGTCCTGCATGGTGGCTGCACAGGTAGCCAAGAGCCGCTCAGCACTGATGATGCTCATGTTATGGAAACACAGTTTGACTTTCAGGCCTCTAACAGACTAGAGCTGGAAAGCTGACAGTGGTACGTGGAGAGAAAAGCCTACATTATAACTTGGGGGGTTGGATCTGAAAAGTAGCAAGAAGTACTACAACATGACTTAAGTGGCCATGTCCCTTGTTGGATAATTATAACGACTACATGTTTTTTCCAAAACTTCAGAGAACTGCAAAGATGGATTTACAATTGAGCTGCTAGCCCAGCCAAATACGAAAGTTCCCTACCCCCGATGCAAATGATCTGGTATCCCACATGAAAGGCTACACATTCTAAAACATTGAAAAAGCTGGGACATAAGGAAAGAGAAAAACCAGGTACAATCCAGCAGGGAACACATGGCTGTGAACTTCTAGCAAGCAGAAGATGCATTCTGAAGCATTAGAAATCAATCAAATGGTGGGATTGCACTGTGTTTTTCACACAACTTGTTGGTAAGGCATCACAGTTTATGAGAAATCTAGCTGCACAGCAAGAAACATCTTTTCTAAGAAAATAAGTTTCCCCTGTTTTTGACTGCCTGTTTGCAAAGTTTTTCATTAATTGTCCAGCTATCCTCTGCTTATCCAGCTGGCTTGAGTGAACACCTTTCTCGGCAACATCCTCTTACGCACACTGCACCCAAGAAGTTTCGTTTTTAAATAACTGGGGAAAAAACTCTTAACACTCCAGGAGCCACAATCCCTGTGGAGGATAGCAAGGCGTGCTTTTCCCCTCCCTAAAATGCAAGTTATTCTGCAGCCATTCTCAGGTCAATGTGTAACCGCAATTTAAGGTACAGAGACAAGAAAGGCACCAAACAACCTTTGGCTTACCAGAAGAAGCTGGTCTCCAAATAGCTGCCACTTAGGCGTCAGAGAGGTACAGTGGAGACCAAAGCAGTGAGGTGTGAGGGGGCCTGACCAAAATTACCTCCTGAGAGTCGGTAAGTAGAGAGGATGTGCCCTGGAGGTCCATTCTCAGCCCCAAGTCATTTCAGCAAAGGCAAAAGTACCAGTTAGGTCAGAGCAGGCATCTTAGGGCAGGATTCGCGAAGCCCTGAACGCTTCCTAGCCCGAGATCCCCGGCATTAGGCGTTTGCTTACTGTCCCCATGGCCACACACACACCTTTGCCCACGATGCACGGGCGCGTTCGCCCCTCGCAAGCGCAGGCAGCTCCCCCCTCCCCGCCCCACGCCAAGTTGCCAGACTTGCTGCCCAAAGCAGAGGGGACGAGACCCCAAATCAACTCCGAGAAGCAGCCTCGCGTCCTACCGCCTGTGGAGCCGGCCTCCTCCAGCTGCGCCGAGATGCTCTCCACTCTCCTCACGTCCATGCCGGAGCGCGGCAGCACCGCCGCGCCGGGGCCGCGGAGCCGCAGCGGGGCCGCGGTGGGGCGAGGGGAGCGGGGCTGGGAGCGGCGGAGCGGAGCGGGAGGGGAGCGGGGTGGGAGCGGGAGCGGGGCTGGGAGCGGCGGAGCGGAGCGGGATCGGGATCGGGATCGGGATCGGGAGCGCGGCCCCGCCTCGGCGGCGGCGCCTCCCCCGCCACCCGTGCGGCGCGGGGCGGGCTCGGCGCGGGGCTCCGGGCCGCGACCCCTTCCTTCCCTGCGGGACACGGAGGGTTTGGGCTACTCGCCTGCCCCGCCTGCCCACCGGGGCCGCCGCCGCCGCGGGGCTGAGCCGGCAGCGCGGGCGGAGCGCTCGGAGCGGAGCGGAGCGGGGCGGGCACAGCCCCGGCAGGGTCCGGCAGCACGGCCCCGCGGAGCCGCAGCACCTGTTAGCGCGGGGTGCCGGACACGGAGCGCACCGAGCGCACCGAGCTCCCCGCGCGGCTGCGCCCCTCCAGCGCCTCTGTCAGCCCAGCACGGGCTGGCAGCGCTCCCGAACCCCAGGGTGTATCTTGGAAGGGATCGGAAAGGGCATTTTAAGACAACTTCGTAACACCTCTGATTTATCAAAGCCTACTACGACACATGACGTGCCATCAGAAAATACTTCAATAATGATAGTTCTCCCAGTTCAATCTTACACCGTTAATTTTTTACTCTTTACGATTTCATCTATCCCTGCATGAATAATGACATGTTTCAGAAATCCCAGTTCTTCTATCTCATTGTGCTCAGCCCCAAAAAATTACAGTAATTTTTTCAAGGCACATAAGGGTTACAGGCTTAGCTACCTAATACCTTATTTTTGAAATCTTATTTCATATTATTCCTCTTACTTGTATTATTACAATACATATGAGCTGAAAGATAAAGGAGTCACTCCTGTGCCACATTGCCAACTAATGCTTTAGGAAAAGACTTATATCTCCTTTTATTTCATGGGACAAATTTAAGTCTGCTTCAGCCCTAAAATGATGGAATGATTGAAGTTTTGAATGGGCAGAAACACCACAGTGTAATGTAATGCTTGCCAGGAACAACATGATGTCAAGTAGCTTTTGCCAAACGTTATGTTTTGATAAAAATACATTCACTGATAGAGGTAATGTGTGGAGGTAAGTTCTTGGAGAGATAGGATTCACAGTACTGTTTTTGTCATATACTCTCAAAATATTTCCCTTCTATAAGGTGAATCCTCAAGTAGCCAAGATATGGCTCTTCTTATCAAAGAATTTCAAAGTAGTGAGAACAGAGATCAGGGTTTTATCTCATTTGAGCTTACTTTGAAGCTAACCTTACAGAAAACTCTTTAATTTATCACAATTCAGAGCGAGCCCTTGCCATTACATATATACTGTTTACAGAGCGAGGTAATTCAGATCTACAATTGTCACTTCCCTTTAAACCAACATTGTATCAGAACTCTGTGAGTTACAAAAAAAGCTCTTAATATATGGGAGCAGCTGTTCATAACAGATTGAACTAAGGCAGGAATGGTAGTAATAAATCAAGAATACCTGTACATTCATCTTGTGTCTTAGAATGAATTACAGGTATACAGCACAACATGAAACAGAAGTGCCAGAAGTGCCTACCAGGGTTCTACAGATAAGGTGGCGTGTGTCAACTCCAAGATGAATTGTGTCTGAGGCAAAGGAAAAAGAAAGTGACACAAATAAACTGAGCTGTCTCCAGAAATCTGCATGTTTCTCTCAATCTCATCTGCTTTATTTTTGTACTTGCTCTCCTTGTTTCCATCCACTTGCTCTGTCTCCTGTTCTTCTTGATGGGCCTGGCTCCAAGTAATTTCCTCTGCTTACTCTTTTCTTTTTGTTCTCTTCAGTTTCAAATATTTCTCTTGGAAAAACTTGTGTCATTTTTATGTTCTATGTAAAACAAAATGGGCATGTCAGAATGTGGTGTTTTTCCAAATTTGCTTTGAAGGGCAAATTCTTTATTGTTTACCAAACCTGATTAAGTTTCCTCCAATTAGCATGTCAAGCCCATGTATCTGCTCTATATAACTTCCAGTAAAAATTGACATCAACTGTGATTTCATCCCTTCTATATAATTGCATTTCAACATATAATTGTATTTCTACAAATATAGAGTTTCATTCTAGTTTCTACTTTTCAAAATATATAACGATTTCCTTTCTTCCTCATTTATTTCAAATATTTCTTTTGGAGCTAAATACTAATAATACCTTGAGCATGTATTTAGTACTACGTGTATAGCTTAAGATTTTTTTTCCAGTCCCTTGTGATAAAATTTTAATTTCTTCTTCTTGAAGTAGTTGATGTAGTTGCCATCTAATTTTTAAATTAGAATCTGAATCAGCATATTCGTATTTGCCTCAAATGTAAGCTAATTGGAAAGACTTAACATAATTATGATTTAGTGTGTCCAAATGAAGTTCAGATTTCCACATCTGTTTAAAAGATGTAATATGTAAAATTAATTGTTAAATCATGATGCTAAAATAATGGTCAAGGAGGCATTTTCATCCAAAAGAGAAAATCAAATCATTGGTGAGTAAAAAATAACCAGCAGGATTTCTAGGGGTAGCAGGTTCTTAATAGGGAAAACTTGAGGTTTTTCTACCTCTTTGGGTGGATGAGAAAAGGCTCAGACCCAGAAAACGTACAATAATACCCAAATCTTCAGTCCTTTTAGTCTGTTCTGCTCCCCCACTGGTCTTGGGATATCTGAAAAGGTTAACACAGTAGTTCAGCTACCCAAATTATATTGGCACTAAGGAACTGAATATATAATTAAAAATTTGAATAGATCAAATATAAGCCACAAAATATCCAACAAGTCTGTGTTACTTTCTAGGCCTCCAGAGAAGCCATTTATTTTGGCAGTGCTACCTCTGCTAGAGAATGGCTCTCCAGGTGGGAGCATTCTTGATGCCCAGAAGAATTCATCATTAGGTTATACTTTGTGACTGCATGTCACTCACAATATTATTCACAAGGAAAAAAGAAACCAAACAGCTAAATCAGTCTGTCACTTACTTCTAGGAAAAATATTCTTCCTTCTCCAAAAAGTAATAAAATTTCATTTTGCAATTTTTTTTATTCAGAAATGAGAAAGAAACTGTTCTTCATTCTGTGATACATTTTAAGAGTTTTGTTCTCAGAAGCATATTTTATTTAGTTTTGAGTCATTCAGTGAAACAACATGTATTCTATATTGTGTATTCTATGTCACAAAACATGCACAGTAATTTGGCCATACTCAAATATCTAGTGTCTGTGATAAAGCACTTGACAAAAATGAGGAGTCTGTGACACATCTGGGAGTGCTCTGTCCCCCGGTTGGAACAAGGGAAATATGTTTAAGGAAGGGCACGAAATGCTGAGGAAGATGGAGCCCTCCCAAAGCTGGGGCCCATGGAGGACCCATAGTGGGGACATGAACCATGGAAGATCTTGCTGCCCATGGATAAAACCAGGCCAGAAGAGAGGAAACAAGTAAGAAGGAGAAGCTGTTGAAAGCAGAGTCCTCACTACCTGCAGTATGAACAAAGAAGGGAAAGAAGTAACTGGAATAAATGTGAGCCTGGAAAGGGCAAGAAAGCACTTTTCTGATTGGATGTTTTTGTTCTTTACTTCACAATGCCGAAGTCAGTAATTAAAGCTGTCAATAAATTAAGCTAAACTCTCCAAGTCTGTTTTGGCCAAAACAGTAACTGCTGAATTATTTCTCTCTATTTCTTTTACCCACAAGTTCTTATGATTTTCTCCCCTGTTGCACTAGGTGTGGGGGTAAGGAAGCAGGTCTGCAGATACTTGTCTCCAGCAGGGGTTGACCCAGCACAGGGTGTATATGGGAGAATTCAAAATACAAAATGAAATTGTAGGTGTAGGAAAGGTGGCACAGAGTACAAATGAACTATGCTTCCCTAAAACAGTGGGGATTGGATATTCAAGATTTCCTACTAGCACAGTCTAGCTTTAGAGAGTATTGGTGCTTTCAGAAAGAGTAATCTTCAATATTCTCATTTCTCTGCCTATTAAACCTTAACAAGGACAATTCTTCAAAGGAACATTACGCACCCTGTATCCTCATCCTTACACAGAAATAAATATCAAGCAACAATGAAGGCCAGTCCTTGAACTTGTCAAAAACTGGCTTTTAGTTTTGCTGGAACTTGTTACTAAATAGGTAAGAAGAAAAGGTGAGAGCCTGCTTTCTTTAAAACTCAATTTGTTTTTTTTACAATAAAATTTTGTAATAAATTCTGCAAGGATTGGAAGCAATTTGACTTACCGTAAATGTGTAACACATCAGAATCCATATGTGGTAGGAAAAAAAAAGAAAAGAAAAACATTATTTTTTCCAATTTTAATATTATCTTCATATGTCAAATAGTCAAGATATGGATTGATTTCTTTGTTGGGACATTTAAAAAAAAATAACCTCAGGGAAGTAGAGGCTCACTCTTCATTCAGTGTCAGTGGAAAGTAAGTACCTTTCTGTTCCTTCAGAACAAAGATCCTAAGACACATTTTTTATTTTTTTCCTCTGTTTTTCTACTGTTGCATCTTTGTTTGCTGGCTTCACTTCAGTGTGATGCAGATGATGGGAGTGGCTCCATTGATAAATGCCAGTATTTAGACATTTGAGATTTGATTTGTGAGACTGTTGTGGTTTTATAGCTCATTTGAACTGTGATTCATGGTTTATAATAGCCACACTGCAGATATTTTAGAAGAAAGTCGTTACAAACTAAGGCAAGGTTATATTTTAAAAAAAACACATGTAATATTCAACATAACTTTGATGTGGTGCTTGAAGACTTCCTAGGCATAATGTGTATCATTTAATCTAAATGGTTATCGAATTGTTTGTCGCCATTACTACACTGTCACTAAAGTTATTTCATTAGTACACTGCAGTCAATATAAGGTTTTATATGTCCATAACTTTACGTTAAAAAATAGCTTTGTAGTTTTTAAGAGTAGAAGAATATTGAGAGTAAATTCACCTGCTGCTGAAATGTAGCCAACTTCAGAAGACACAGCTGAAAAGTAATGTATTAGACAAGTGTAGTTCAAAAAAAAAAAATTGGGTAATTACACTGCACCTAACCTATGTTCTTGTGGGGGAAATCTATAGTGTTTTATATAAAATAGATCATAGGCTTTACAATCTTATGTGGAATACCTGCTTAGTGATCTGTCCTAGGCTCAGAAGAGACAAAAAAAAGAAAACCCTAAACAGAAAATAGCAACAACCTCCCCTGAGCTGACCCTGGTGCAGAAGACTGCCCAGACTGAGGCAGTTTATGGCAGAATGATTTCTCAACACTTTTTCTGGCAGTTTTACATTCAACTGTATGTTGGCTTCCTATGGCTTTTCGTCCTCCATTCTCATCAGGTAATTCTACACTCTGCTCCAGTAAATCCTTCTCTCCCTCCCCTTCTCTGTCTGCCTTCCATTTCTTTTCCCCTTTCCTATTTACCTCACACATCGTTTCTCATGAAAAACTGAGTAACAGCAGAAAGGATAATGGCTTTTATGTTCAGCTAGTGAGATCAGAGAGCAGTAGTGCTCTGTACAGCCAACGACAGGATCTAACTACAGTTTTTCATATTTTCCATTTTTAAATCCACATCCACAGAGTTTCCAGATATAGGGCTTTAAGAAAAAAAGTGTAGGAATCTTAGCTAACTCCAGAGCCAGTCCATAGAATATCAAACAGTAATTAATAATACAATTAATAAAATTTTTAAATTTCAGAATGTTTTAAAGCATTTTGCTTTTACGATATTTCCTCTAGATTTATGGCACTAATGATTCATCGATGGATATATGGAAAGACAGTAATCTCATGTATTGTTAGTGCATCTAAATACAGAGATAAAAGCCAAAATCTGTCTTTAATGGCAACGATATTCTTTTTTGAATGAGTCCAGTCTGTGTGGGGAGACCAAAAGAGATCGTTCATCCTTATATAAAAAGATCCAAGAGGGATATGGTTACTATATAAATACATCAGACAGGTAAAAAAGTGAAAGAATAAAAATCTCTTCCAACTAAATGTCAATGCAGGAGGCAGAACAAATTGTATAATCTATAAATTTAGGTTGTATATTTAATGAAAATTGCCAAGCATAAAAGAATTCAAGTACTGGAATGCCCTTCCAAAATGAATGGGAGGAAAGGCAAAATAAATGTTTTAAGGTAAAGCTTGATAACTCTGATGGGATGCCTGTGATAACAGAGAGCTCTATGAATATAAATAATATACATATGATTTCCTTTTATTAATAAGTAAAGCTCTTGAATAGAAGACCAAATTCATAATACAGCATGAGTCACAGGAAAAAAAGCTACAATGCTTATGCAGAGATTACATAACACAATATATAATAATAATAATAATAAGAGCCTCTACAGTCTACATTTATCCCTGTATATAATATTACGAAAACTTGCAGGACATGATAGAAATCTTTCACATTTAAATGGTTTCTCCAAGGAAGACAGTGATCCATTGTTCTTCATGGCTAATGGCAGTGCTGCAGAAGACACTTAGGTAGCAGCAAAGTAGTCGTCAATATTTAGGGTAAAATTTCTGACCGCTAAGGTTGGTGAATAGTAGAACAGTTTTATGAATAGGTCAGTGGAATATTCATCATTAAAGTGTTTGTTTTAGCTGCTATAAAGCAGACTACTGCTGAAGAAGTCTAAAGCTTTTGATCCTGTCGCAGCCCAACATTGCTATAAATTTTGAGGTATATTCTCTCCATTTGTGTCTTTATGGCTGTATGATTAAAAGAATGGTATTGATTTAAGTGAAAGGGGAATTTGGCCAGCAATGGCCCTACTTTCTCAGCTCTCTATCCCCATTTCTCCTATAGAATCAGTGCTTTGTAATTGTGCAGGTTTTATTTTATGAAACAGAGATGTATTTCCTGATTATTTTCTAAGATGCTTTGTTTCTTAATTTGCATACCTGAGTATTCTGTTGTCATGGAAATCTCTTCTCTGAAGCCCTTGAAGACCAGCTCTCTTGCTTCAATTCTGTTTCAAATTTTCTGCATCAGCTAATTTTAATTCTTGCTCCAAGTTTTCCACATATCGTCATCACATCCAAATGACACAGTAATACAATTCCTTGGGTCAAAACCTTATCCATAAGAATGCAAGCTTCACTTCAAACAAGTGTACTAAGTCTAGTAAAAAGGCATTTTTGGACTCATTTTATTTGTTGGCCATTTTTAATTCTTTCACTGAAGGAACATCCACATTGAGAGATGTTTAGCAGCTCAACAAACAAGAAAGAAATTATTTAAAAAGGATATAGCCATAATGAAATTCAAATAGAATTGTTTGAATAATCACAGTATAAATTTCTTGCCTACACCTGTCTTCTTACATTGATGGAGTCTTATAATCTGTCCTGAAAGCTGAAATACTTTATTAATGACAAAGATTAATCACACCACCTTTCCTTCCAAGTGAAAACTAGCCTACCAGTCTCTTATTTTTCATAAGCCAAAATATATTCAGATGCCTTCACTCATCACAGATAACAATATTGAAGAGATTCGTGAAGGTCAGGTTAATAATGACTTCATTTCGCTGAATATTTCTGAGAACTTGAGAATAGTGTCCTTCCAAAAAAAAAAAGCTTTATAGGCCCATAGGAAACAGGCAGCTGTATGAAGAATCTGGCCACCAAACTAACAATCTTTAGCTTCTTGAGGGATTTAAGAAGATTAATTCATGCTGAATTCATCATATCGTCAATGGAAATTTTAAATCAAAAATAAATAGTTTTTGAGCAGCAAAGAAAGCTGCTTTTGCAGTTAAAGGTTCAAAAGCTGCTACAGTCAACCTTACAGCCAGTGACCTAAGTCAGCTAAGGGCAGATATACATCCTGGCTGAGATGCAGAAATATATCTACCTTACTGGCCAGTTGTTTCAGCAGTTAGCTCACACAATGCCATCTTGATTTTCAGCCAAATTGCTTTTATTTGTGTCACAGCTCCTGCCAAAAGAGAACAATGTAATCTTCTTTTATCTGGATTTGGAGACGCAGATATAAAGCTGTGTGTTATCTTCATGCTAAAGCAGAACCTGTTTGCTTTTTTTTTTTTTTTTTCCTACAGCCTCCCATATGTGCATGCAACTTGATTAATGACTGAAGTAGAGTATAAAGTAGTGTCACTGATAATGTTTTTATTTATTATTAAATTTATAGGGCTGGCTTTGGTCTCTTAACTTCAATCATAAGCTTTTCCATCCACCTGATTTGATCCACTAGACTAGGTTAAAAGCCAGAATTCTCTCTCTTAATTACTTTGTTCCTTTTATGTAGAATTCTAATTGCTGCAGATGAGGTCAGTGCAATTGTAATACATACTTAATTTTGTTTCCATAATTAAAAAATTCAAATTTTACTCAAGATTGTGAGTCTGCATGTTCTGAGCTGGTGTTATTATCATGCAGCACACTAATAAGTCAGTATAAATTTTTGTACTTTTGAAGTTGTATTGATAGTCTTCCCATTTTAAACACTTTACTCCTCCATTGCATGTGTTTTACAGGCTACCATCAGTTTGCTTACCCTACAGCATCAAACTCTTACTCATATTACCCTTTCTGGCTTTTAATAATTATATTTGTATCCTATTTTGCCTTGATTTGGATCTTAAAACTAAAAAGTTAAATTCTCAAATATGTTATTCCTGACCCAGTGTGTTCATTTATAAATTAATGCTGAATGTCAAATAACTGATATGAATGTTATGACTTTAGTGCTTAGTATTGCCATTCTGGACATCCAAAATTATGAGGTGATTACCTCCTTTCTGTCATCAATGTGTGGCAATGTCTGAAATACTGTAAGCCTGAAACTCATTTTTGTTTCTACTTGGACATCCTTATTGCACAAAGAAATCATGTTTTCATACTTCTATGCTCTTCTCAACAACTGTAACAGTAACCTTCATTTTGAATAAGTAAAAGACAAAATTGATCTGAATATAAAGATGTTGCTGGAAGAAAGAGTATCATGACCTCTATAATACAGTGTATAAGAATACTAAACTGCTTTTTGCTTCTGAGATTTGAGAGATGCAGTTCATTAGCATATATGAATATTTACATTTCCACAAGATGTGAAGAAGAGAAGCAATTACCAGGTCACAGGCTAGATTGTTATGCATAGGAATCCTAGGTATTCTTCCTACTATGTTGAGGTCACTGAATTCCATGTACAAGGCACATAGGTGGTGTTGGAGAAAATCAAGTTACTGCCAAGAGTTATCTTGGAAGATGCAGTAAATGTAGACTTCCCTCACTGCTTCTGATTTTGAGAGGTCTCTACAAAGAAGTTTCATAGACCCCCACTTAGATCTGCACCCCCATCTCCAGACTCGTTACTCTTTTGGTGTAAGAATCACATTTCATCCTACATTGCCAGTTTTAACACTTAGGCATCCTTTGCTCTTGGAAGTACCACGGTTTGATGATCTCAGATTCATACCACTTCATATGAGGTCTTTCTTCATAGTGGTCACGCAGAATAGATATATCTTCATTTTTCTAGATGAGAAAATTGGAGTTGGGAAGCAGATTATACAGCAATGTGATTGTTTTTCTGCAACACAATTCCCATTGAATTATTATAGAGGCAGATTTGTACAGTAAATGATTCATTGAGTCAATTGAGTGACTAATTACTTTCAGCCTAGGCTAGTATTCACAACAAGAAATGCAAAGGATATGTGACAAAGATCCAGAGGTGACAAAGACCCTGATAGGAGCAAGGGTCAGGAAACCAGGAGACCATAGGAAAGCTTAGGGAACCAGAGCTAGGAAAGGACCACAGCAATTTTCCAATTCCTGAAATCATGTTTAAAGGTTATGTGAATAATCTAATTAACTAATCAGAATTATTAAAGAGGAGTTAATTCTTTGCCCTTTGAAAAGGTAGTACAAGAGCAGACAGCCTTAGCTGCTGACAACTTTCCAACATTTCTATGCTCTAAAAGGAAGCAACTGTGGAAAGAGAATCCTTACTTTCAGCATCAGTATGGCTTGAGGTATGTCAGCATGGGGCAGACCACAAAGACAGTGCATTTTTTATTCACATCCCTCACATTAAGTTTAAAATGCTCTGGAAATCATGTCAGGCTTAATTTTCAAGGGAACCAGCAAGAAAACCCATACATCCAGGGTCAAGAGGGAGTGTGGATGACTATACATATACTAAGTTGTTCTTTAGAAGGACTTGATCCATGCACTTACAGCTATCTTGGGTTATAGTGGAAATATTAACTGGTTCAGTAGCATGAAAGTTCATGTTTGTTAACTTCATGGTATTCTCTTCTCAATTGAGCCTGAAGGCACATGATAAGTCATCACATCTCCTTGTCACATAAAGTACCTCAGTTCTGTCACAAAAGTAACAACCAGTATTAGAAAAAGCAAGTATTTTTCCATAAGGCAGGCTTGGAGGCTTTTTCTGAGCACCACGCAAGAAAGCTTGTCTTAAGAATGATAATGATATAAAGAAAACACTGCCACTCACTTGTTAGGGATGACCTGATCTAAACTACCTACTGTATATGACTTCTTTCCTTTAAATGGAGAGATGTTATGACTGAACTATTGAATCAGAAATAAAATTACTGGTATGTGTTCTTTAAAGTTTGTTAGAACATTTTGTCTCCTCAATCCTATTTTAACAGGATAAACATAAGGAGAGATTACAGAATAAATAACTTTTTAAATGGCATATGCATAAATTTAATACTGTTAGGGCACAAAATGACAAAAAAATGGAATCAGAAATGGAGATAGAAAGTTGCTATCATGGTCATGGCAAGTAAGGTCAGGAAAGGGGGAAGAAATTGATTCCACAAAGTCAGAGGTCTATGCAGCAAATGCTGCCAGGCACTGTGCCAAATTCTAGAAAAGCAGAGATTAGATGGGGAGATCAGGACAAGCACCAGGCAACAGAATTGTACAAGACATAAATTTAGCTAATAAACAAGTTTTATAACAATGCCAACCTGTGTATTAGTCTTGAAAATCTGGCAAGCTGGTGGTAGACTGGCAACTAGGCTCTCAGGTCCATCTTCAGCTGCCAGGATTTATCAAGCTTTCTTCCTCCTGTGATACTGATGGACTGGCAAAGACAAAAAGACTGTCTGGCCACATGGAACTTGATGTATTGACAGAACTTATCAGAAAACCAGTAGAAAAGCAGCCCACGAACTCACTCTGGCTATACAGCACCACAGCTTTTAAAGTCACAAAACTACTTCAAGTATATTCCTACTACAGGACCTACCTGATACCTCAGCTGAGGATAGGGCTGGTACAATCTTCCGCATGGCATCACACTGTGCCATAGAGCTCAAACTACCGTTTCTTACATTCTCATTACGAAACCACTAAAAAACAAGTGCTATAATGATCAGAAAAAAATAAGAATTCTTTGATAAGTGCAAACTTCAACTTAACTAAGACACCTAACAGGAGAGATAATAATTTTTATAATTTATTCCAAAACAATAGGATATATAATTGGAAGACTATATTTTATAAATTGACATTATCAAGAGTTCCTGATGTTTTATTCTTTAACCTTTTTTATGCATTACAATATTCTAAAATTCATATATTAGGATTCTATGTTCAATTTTCACTTGGCAGTAACAGCCATGGTATTTTTATGATAGCTGACTGATAGGTATGAAACTGCCAATGGCAGTAAGGAATGACAGAATATGCTGGAAGGATTTTTTTTTGTTGTTGTTTGGATTTTTTTATTCACATTCAAGGACACATTCTCGTTAATATTTCATACTGTGATTTCAACAGAGGAAACACAGAGCATCATCTGCCGTAGTACTGCCATTAGACTAAAGCCACCAAATCTGAAAATCACAGGGAAAATGGTCTAGACTAGACAATGGTAAAAATACAATGATTTAAAAGAAGTGTATTTCCTCATATCATTCCCTGAACCTCAAACACTAACAAGGTAGCTGGTATGGATTCCCAACTTCTTACCTGAGTAGCAAATAATGCATGAATTTTCTCATTCAAAAAACTTCCAGTCCTTCAGGTGCTTCCAAACCATGGATGACATTCATCTGCTAATTAGCCTTTATCCAATGCCCAATTTTAACCAAATGTTTCAAAATTCCAATGAAATCTTAGGTGGCAGATGGTGGCTGTATTTCACTAATAAATAAAAAGCTTCAGCTAACTGAATTCATGACCTTAAGAAACAGCCTAAAAAAATTAGAAGGAACTCTAGCTCACAGTCATTCCACCTCCAAAAGACTGCAGCATTTCAAAAATGTATGAGACAGACAAGAGATCTTAAAAAATAGCATGAAACTTCTTATTTGTTGTTTAGCAAGATTGTCAGACATAAAAGCACAGGTGTCAGAATACTTCTTGAGGGGGAAGTTTTGATGCAGCCTCCTGAAGGGAAGACCTAATAGTGTCCATCAATTACTGAGCCAGAGATCCACAACACACTTTCCAGTCAGCTCAGAGAAGGCAATATGAACTCTTTGAAAAATTACTTTATGCTAAGAGCAGATTCAGCATGTGCTGAAGATATGCCTCTGTGTCACAGAAACATACAGCATAATCTTAGTCCATGAAAAGAAATCATTATCCAGTAAGAAAAAATCTTCATTACCATCCTATCTGATTATATTTTGAGAGTTAAAAAATAACCAGAAAATAAACCATAAGTTCTATATAAAAGATTTCTTTCTAAACAGAATTTTTCTATGTGAAAAAGATCTGTTAATAGACCTAATGAAAATACAGGTATTATTGTTTTAATACCATGAAAAACATTCAGTGAAACTTGTTATCTTCATATCAATCTTGCAGTTCCCAAGATTGAATATATCTGTTTCTTTAAAAAGATGCATGCTTTTTTTTTTCCTCAAGTGGTACAAAGCTGTCACTGAAAAGGAAGCTAGAAAACCCTTTTGGTTTCAGTACTCAAATGCTGTTTTAGGCATTTTACATAGTACTAAGAAAAAGCAGCATAGATATTAATCTCAATTCAGCTTCAGTCACAGGTAATGTGTTGCCATAACTGCCTGCAATATGCTGATTCAAAATTGGAACATCATTATAATTGTGCACTATCATGTATTTTTGAAGAAATTGAATTCTGAAATAGATGTAAAAGTTTAACAACCCGTGAAGTCACATACACATTAACACATAGCAGAGAATACAGTAAAATCTTCATTTATGTCAGATGTATCAGTAATAGGTATTGAAATTACAAATAATGTTAGGTCTAATGCATTAGGAAATAACATCTCTGTAACAGTAATACCTAAATAACCAAAATAATTGTTTTTCCCCTCTGAATATTACTTTTTATCTGGATTACTCACTATCAAAGTATTTTTTATTAATGCACCAAAAGTGAACAGATACTTTGTGTATATTTGCATATCTTACTAATTAAGGCCTCTGATTATCAAAATTATAATCTAACAGTTTCAGTCTGGAGTAATTTACTAATTTCTATAGTGAACCCTGGCAAGCCTTACCTGCTGTGTTTCCTTATCTGTGAAATGGAGCTAAATTGCAAGTACACAGAAAACCACTTATAAATTCTTATTGGAACATTCCTGTTGTAGGGTTTTGAATATTTAGAGCCACATGAGACAAAAAAAAGGGTAGTTAGGCTTCTGGAGTACAGCACAGAGGATATGTCACAAAATGACAGCAAGGCAAAGCTAGCTATACTCTTTCCAAATAAATTGCTTTTAACACTGTATTGTTATTCAAATCACACAATAAGAGCCAATTATTTGTTTCATATGAGAGCAGAAGTTCTTCTGCTTTGAGTAGATGAATTGACTTGCCTAAATTCTCTAAGGTTTGACTTAGTATTGGGAAAGAAAAACAGAATGAGACCATTGTTTTTACTCCTAGTACTCTGGTTCAGGCCAAACAAAAAGAAAACTAATTAAATCAATACGTCATACTGAAAATACATCTTGAATGAGAAACATGATCCAGCTGCTTATAACCATAAATAAAATTTTAAGGCATTTCTATTAACTTGAATGTTTTTTTAAGTAACCAGAAGACAGTGCAAAAACTATCCTAATATCTGTGTATTCATTTATTTTGCCTTTGGAAAAAGAATACTAATTTTTTGTTCTATCTCAAGGAAAAATAATTTTCCAGAGGGACTCTAAGGTGTGAATGGAAAATTCCACTTCCAAGGCACTTTGAACTCTGGTGAGAAGGAGTGGAAATTCTGAATGGTTGCAGTGGGATTCATTGTTTTGCTGCATATCAATACACAGGAGTGAGATCAAAAATGAACAGCACAGACTGATGACTCTGTCACAGTATGGAATACTGGTCAATAAAGGAAAATTAGAATAAAAGCAGAGACATCTGTACACGCAAGGCAGTAACATCCATGTTCCCTCTCTGTGAATGAACTACAACTCTAACTAGCTTCAGGTATGACTCTCTGCTAGAATATATGCACATTTCAAATGTAAGTGCTGATAAATCAGCTTCGTTTGCAGCTCTGCTCATGAGATGGGTAATTTGATATTATGGCACTGCTTCCAGGACTTAGGCCATTTTTACTTTGTTTCAATGCAAGAATTACACTCTTTAAAGTTTATAGACTCATATAATAGTTTGAGTTGGAAGGGGCCTTTTAAAGACCATTTAGTCCACTCTCTAACCTGAGCAGGAACATCCTCAACTAGATCAGGTTGCACAGAACTCCATCCAACCTGACCTTGAATGTTTCCAGGAATGAGGAATCTACCACCTGTCTGAGTAACTTATTCCTGTGCTTGAACAATCTTGTATCTAATCTAAATCAATACTCTTTCAGTGTAAAAACATTACTCCTTTTCATATCACAAGAAGCTCTGCTAAAAAGTTTGTCCCCATCTTTCTTTCCTCCCCCCTTAAATACTGAAAGGCAGCAATAAGGTCTTTCCAGAGCTTTCTTTTCTCCTGGCCGAACAACTCCAATGCTCTCAGCCTTTTTTCCTTTCCTTGTAAGAGAGGTGCTCCATCCTTCTAATCTACTTGGCAGCCTCCTCTGGACTTTCCCCAACCAGTCCATGTCCTTCCTCTGCTGGGGACCCCAGAGCTGAACCCTGCACTCCAGGTAGGGGCTAACCAGAGCAGAGCAGAGCAGAGCAGAGTAGAGCAGAGCAGCAGAATCCTCTCCCTTGCCCTGCTGGACACACTGCTTTGGATGCAACCCAGGATAGAGTGTATTTCAGGGCTGAGTGCAGAGCCAGCATTGCCAGCTTTTGTCCACCTTTTCATACACCAGAACCCCCAAGTCCTTCTCCACAGTGCTGCTCTCAATCCATTCATCCCCCAGCCTGATAGCAGGGGTTGCTCCAACCCAGCATAGCACCTTGCACTCAGCTTTATTAAACCGCATGGAGTTCCCACTTCTCAAGCTAGGTCCCTCTAGATCACATTTTGTTCTTCAGGTGGGGCAAAAGCACCACCCAGCTAGGTGTCATCAGCAAATTTTCAGAGACCACGCTAAATTTCTATGTCTGAATGTCTCTGTCACTGAGGAAGACATAAGGCATTAGTGGTCCCAAGGACCCCTGGGAGGACACCACTTGTCACTGATGTCCATTGGCACTCTGAGCCGTTGTCTGCTACCCTCTGGATGCAGCTGTCCAACCAACTCCTCACCCACCGAACAAATCCATCACTCTCCAATATAGAGAGAAGGATGTTATGGAGGCCCATGTCAAAGGCTTTACAGATAAACGGAATCTGTAGCTCTACCTTTGTCAACCACTGCAGTCACTCCATCAAAAAATCCCCTCAGGTTGGCTAGGCTGGATTTTCCCTTGCACAATAACATTTAAAGTGAAGTGAAATTAAGATGTCAAACCAAATGTTCTATTTTGTTAGCATATTTGCATAGGCTATTATGCATTAGTCAGTGTATTTTTATTAGATTTATAAGGTATATGCTGCTGAATCTATAATTCTAAATTGGGCTAAGTTACTGTCAGAGACTGGAGGGATTGATGCCTCGAGATAGTTTGGGATGCCTGTGTGGGAGGGAAGGGGCAGGTCCTTGCCCTGGTGAGACAGTGAACTGCCCCACACCCTGACTAGAGCCCATATCCCAGCCTTGCAGAACTGCCAGTCACTGCAAGGGACAGTGCTCCACTCTGCCCTAACCCAGCCCAGCGTGGCCAAATGCAGAAAGCCCCAGTGGGGGAGGGCCCAAAGAGACCTTGGGTATTTAAAGCCAGCACATTTCTTAACCCTGTCTTCCTCTTGGAGTTTCTGTCTGAACACTGCTGAAACCTAAGGGCTGGAAGCTATACATGTGCTTTTATATTTCTTTTCTTTCTCTTTCTCTTCTTTTAGCCCCCCTCTCTTGGAATATTTTGAGTAACATAACATCAAACAAAAGTTTTCTAAGTTGAATGGGCCAAATTAATACTGTGAGAGGTGTTTTATTTTGATAGGGAATTGTACTAAATCTTTTGCCAATCCTTGATTTTTCTAAATTTTGCCAGACTTCATTGCAGTTACAACTTCCCCACAAGGGGAAGAGGAGGGGCAGGCACTGATCTCTGCTCTGTGGTGACAGTGACAGGACCCAAGGGAATGAGGTGAAGATGAGCTAGGGGAGGTTTATGCTGGACATTAGGAAAAGGCGCTTCCCCCACAGGCTGGTCAGGCACTGGAACAGGCTCCCCAGAGCAGTGGTCACAGCACCGAGTCTGGCAGAGTTCAAGAAGTGTTTTTCAATGCTCTCACACACGTGGTGTGACTTTGAGGGATGGTCTTTGTGCTGGACCAGGAGTTGGACATGATGATCTTTGTGGGTCCTTTCCAAATCAGCATCTTCTGTGATTCTGTGAAAATTGAAGCATTTTTTATGTGCGTATAGTATGGAAAACCTTCAAACAAATGTCGTTTAAGAAGTCAATAATTTTCATATGTATGCCTTCTGCAGAAGTTGTCTAGAAACTTGTCAAGAATTTTACCTAACCTGTCTATTAATATATAAGGAGAAATTTATAGGAAACTTTGAAAATGGAGTAATAAACTTAATTGCCCAAGGCACATGGAATAATTTTAATAGTAACCTCTATAGCATAATCTATAACTATAGGGAATATAAATTATTGAACATTTCATTCTTCTTTCCTTCTCTCTGACATCATTGGGATTTCCCTGGGTAACTGACAGCATTTATGTGATCTCAGAACCCAAATTGCTACTTTCAACTAGAAAAAATCTTGGAGTAAAATTAAAATAAGATTTATTTCACATAACAATGCAGCAGAGCACAACTGGTAACGAACTGTGGTTTAATGTAATATACATGTATGGTAATCAGTGCTTGAAGTTACTATTTTAGTTGGTTTTAGTTTACATAATCCAGTCATTCACATTCCAGGATTTATGTCTAGAATCTATTAAGAGCAGAAAAAAAAGAAGTTTCCTGTCTTTGGTCCCTCCCCAGTCCTTATTCCCATTCTACCCCACTTGTCTCAGTGTTGTCTGTGGAATAAAGGGACAGTGCAATAGCCAGTGTAGCAGAATTAACAAAAATTGCATGGGCATGTGGTACTGTTTGACAGCTCAAAGTTATAATTTTTGTGTTAGTCTTGCACTTGAAAGGTTTTTTTTGCATTTATTTAAGCAAAACCACAGAAACTAAACATTTTTGTGTTATGTATTCCTGAAAAAAAACCCAAACGTGAGATGAAGCACATGCACTTCACCTTCGGTTGAGACACAGAAGGTTAGGCTGCTGTGACACTCAGACAAAAGCCCAGTGTGCATGCACTGCCTTAGCTGCAGGCTGGGAGAGGTGGGAGGCACATCTGAGTGATTGTGTCAGGCAGTTGGAAGGATGAGCCTACAGACAGGCTTCACAAGGAAAAAAAAATTTCATCTCAGTTTTTTGATGGAATATGAGGAGGAGCACTTTCTAAAAGACTGATTGAATAGTTAATGTAGAGCTACATACATTGAGGGAAAAATACCATTTTGTTGTATGTATTGAAATGCTTCATTGACATGTTCTTTGCAGCATTTATGATAAAACTTTCCAACTGCTTCTCACTGCATGTAATGTTATGTTTTCCTACACTCAATGCACATATTAAAGTCAAAGCTCTTGAATATTTATCATTTCGTAATGGTCGCGCACAAGTGGAAATAATATTGAGGAGAAAAAGAAAATGCATTAGACAGTTTCTACAAGCTTCCCTCCAAGACAAGAAACTCTACTAATCTCCTGAAATAATTCTGTACTTTCAGAAATTATTAGAGCCTAACTCCAGGCCCTTCTGACCACACTGGGACATCTTTGCTGTGAAATTCAGTGTGAATAGGTCCTAGTAATGGATAAGCCCACATGTGAAAATTCGAGATGAGTATTGTCTGCTTTCAAAGTGCACGAAAAGCTATTAATAACATTTGCTCAAATAAAAAATTATTTTCCTTACTGGTTAAAAACAAAACCAAAAGAAATCTAAAATAATCACAGCAGCTGCTGAAATGTTAAACAAGATTCCTGCATTAGTATCCTAAGTGTAAGTCTTTCTGCCAGATAATAGCTTTGTTCAAGGAGGATAAGAAGAAATGGATCAAAGCATAGTTCCCCATATTCACCACTTCCATGTTCTAGGAAATTTGAATTCCTACTGCAGAAAGTAATAAATTAGATTTTTCTGCTTTTCTTGACTATTGAATAATGTCTATACTTAGTGTGTTGAAACAGTATCTAGAAAAATTTAATTAGAGTTAAGAGCACAGTAATTTTGGTGCCCATTTTTCATTCTCCTCTTACATAATCCATGCAATTTGGATTTTAATTTTTTTCTAATAGAATAGTGCTTCTGTACTCTTGTAATGTACTTCTTTACCATAGAAAATGGTCCATTATCTTTAATAATGAGTTGCACTCTGAAATCTGAAGTTATCTGTGTCTAGAAAATCACGCATTTGAGCACAATTTAGCAGACAAAATTTGAAACAGTTTACAAGAAGTATGTTATAAAATGCTGTGAACAGATTTCTTTGAATAACTTTGAATATTTTAGTCTTGGGCATGGTTTTTTTACCTACATTAAAAATATTTATTTTTCCCCTCTGTGTTTATCCAATAAACCAGTGTTCTACTTATTATTATTGCTTGTTTTAAACTGAACTCATAAAAGTAACTGGAGATTATTAAAATGAATGACAAAGCAAAAATGGTATTTGTTTGAAATACTTGGACTGAAATGCAAATGTATTTTATCCCTGTTTTCCTGGTGGTCATTGACTCTACACCTGTGTAATAAAAATACAGTAGTTTCACGAATACAAGCCGCACGGAGTATAAGCCGCACTTCCGGTGCCTCGACAATGTTGCTGTCTTTGTCAATAGATAAGCCGCACCCCGAATATTAGCCGCACTTTCGTTCGTAGCGAGAATCCGTGCGCAGCTTTCACAAATTGGCCAATTAGTAACAGGATCGCGGCATAGCGGGGTTTACTGGCTCGGGGCGGGGCCAGGAAGGCTCGGCCCGCTCATGGTTACCGACGGGGCCGGCCGGGTGGTGCTGCAGCCACCGCCGGGCTCACTGGCCCCCCTCTCCCGTCAGCACTGCCTCGCTGCTGCGTTTGCTCGTCCTGCCGGCGGGCCAGCCGCTGCCGCCGCTGCGAGGCACGCCGGCCGCCCCGCGCCATGTTTGCTCGCCCGGTTGGCAGGGCTGCCGCCGCTGCCAGGCTCTGCCGGCGGGGCGGCCACCACCGGGCTCGCCGGCCGCCCCCTCCCGTCTGCACCACCGCCGCGTTTGCTCGCCCTGGCCAGCACTGCTGGCCCCGATTCTGCTGGGCTTCCCCCACTGCCAGGCAGCCCCACCCGCCGGCCTTCCTGCTTCTGCCATGCTCCCCTGCACTGCTAGCCCCAGTTCTCCCGGGCTCCCCCGCCCTGCTGGCCCGGGCTCTGCCGCCCCCCCTGCCCCGCCCTGCTGGCTCAGGTTCTGCCGCCCGCCCCCCACACTGCAGGCCCCGCCTCTGCCAGGCTTTCCCACCTCAGCCGGGGCCGGCCGGGCTCCAGCTTGGCTTGGGGCTGCCGCGGGCTCTCACTTCCATGTTGGCAGATTTTAGAATTTTGTTCATGTATTAGCCGCCCTCGAATATTAGCCGCACTTCCGGGTTTCCACCAAACTTTTGGTCAAATTGGTGCGGCTTGTATTCGTGAAATTACTGTAATCTTAACTTACAAATGTTTCCACTCTCTAATCTCATGGCTGCTAAAATAAATGCATAAGAAATTACTAGACCATGGATTGAAAACCTGGCCTCTGTTTTTGTAGGCCAATGTTTAACAGCAGCTCTTTAGACACATCCACTGCTTTGAGCTGCTTGCCTCTTGGCTTCGTGCTGCAGTGTGCCTTGACATCAGATGATAAAAGGAGACAGTTTCTCATTATATTAGTTGTTTTATTGCTTGAGCATATGTTATGATTTCTTGTGAATCTTCCTAAGTTGTTGGTGATCTGTGTTGATGATGATCAGAACATCCACAGGAAGCACATTGGGTTTAAGTCCCCTGGGGAAGGAGGAAACAGAATTCATTCCTGCTTCTTGATGCTCTGCCAGGTATGCAATTGCTGAAAAGGTCACCTTCACCCCCAGCATTTTAAAACGAAAAGTTAGCCCTGCTTAGGTGCTACAAGAGTAGCTGTAGATACATATGCTCATGAAATAATCACAGATACCACCCTTGCTTGGCTGGAGCTATCTTTACAAGCAACATAGAAATCCAAGGATCAGATTTTACTTTGGGCTCATTTATACTCAGTTACTGTAACTTAAATTGCAAAAATCCTACAAAAATTGTTATCTAAAGGCATTCCATGGCTACAGGAATCATGTATATTGACATATTTGTAAGAGTCAAGCTGCATGATTTCAGAGGGGGTCAACCCATTGAATCAATAGCAGAACAGAGCCAGAACTCTGTGCTGGTGAACAGCTCTCCCTGAAATGGTTGGGGAGGATCTGTTGTGAGCCTACAATTTTCATATAAATAGAGCAGTGACTTTAATGCATCTCAGCATCATTACTCTAATGTGGCATATTTCTTGTCACTTTTATCCTTATGTTCCTTCTTTCCAGCTCATTGCAGCTTCTTTCCAGCATGCCATCACTTCAGCTCTGTTCGTGATGCTGTTTCTGCAAAGACAGCACTTCTGTGATAAGTTCTGTTGGTTTCAACACATTTCTATTCAGAGCAAAATGTTCACTTGTACCATTAAGTCTGTAGTTCATAGTCTTCTTCTCTCCTTTACGCAGTAACTAAATTCAATAAAAGTAGAGTGTCTTGTTCTCACCTGTGTTTTCTTGATAATACTGGAATGAATATAGCACCACTAATTACAGATTAGTTTAGTAAAAACACAAAGCTCAATTGAAATGACAGTTGAAATATTAGATGAGAATGCATTGATTCCTTCCTCTGATGTTTTTTGGACATTTTTCATTCCTTGTTCCCTCTACACGTCCCAGAAGAAAAATCATGGAATCATGGAATGGGTTGGAATGAACCTTAAATGTCAGATAATACCATCCCCCATGCTTTGGACAGGGACACCTTCCACTCTACCAGGTTGCACAGACGCCTATCCAACTTACCCTTGAAAACTTCCAGGGACTGAGCATCTACAGCTTCTCTGGATAACCTGTTCCAGAGTTTCACTGCCCTCACAGTAAAGAATTTCTTCCTAATATCTAATCCAAAGCTACTCTCTCTCAATTTGAATCCATTCATCCTGTCCTGTCGCTGCATGCTCTTGTATATAGTAATTCTTAAAAAGTTAAGGTGAACTTGGATATGTAAGGAAGTTAAATTCATTTTCTGTTTATTTAGTTATCAAAAGGTCTAAATTGCTATTAAATAAGAAATAAATACCTATATCCTTCAACCAAAACCACATTGAAACGAATGGAGATAATGCTGGCAGTACTAGCTTTTGATGATGCAGGTTAAAGTTGTCAGAAACCTCTCAGCATGTGACAATGCTCAGTCCCATTACATCATGGAAGTGAGTGCTGCAGCAAGACTTGCCTCTGCCAGCTTCCTGTTCCATCAGTGCACCATGGACTGCAGGCTCTGTATGTTAGTCCTGGCTTACACTGTATGCCGTGCATCCCATTCCTATCAATAGGATGAATCAACAATTAAGGGAAAATATAATAATTAATGTAAATTAATATAAATAATTCTCACCTGAATTTTGGGTGATATATATCAGAAAACGCCCCTTTGGAAACCAGTTAACTGCTCTAATACTAATGTAGAATTTGATTGGAAAAGCCTTACTTTATTTTACTACTATAAGAGGCATTTAACCAGAAAAGAAAAAAAAAAAAAAAAAAAGAAAAAAAAGAAAAAAAAAAAGTATTTTTTAAACTCAGCCTACTTACTGCAGCTACACTACTTTGTTTTCTGGATCAATCAAATTTGTTATTTCTCAATAACAAATGCGGAAGTAGAACATACAAGCAGAACCGTAAAACACTAGCTTAGTGCTAGCTAGTGCTAGCTTAAATTCTGTTTCACTTTCTTTTCCCCAGTTGTTCTTCCCCACTGCCTTAAACCAGGTAACATTAAAAGACATCCACATCTGAAATTTCTAGTTTCAGCTAGAAGTTAAACTAGATTGCACAAAGAAATTGGTGTCATTTTGAAATAACATACCTGAAGGTAATACAGGTTTACTGCTGGTGAAATAATCCACATTCTATAATTCATATTTATTAATGGATATAAATATCTCACTCATTAGTATTTTCTAGATAAATTTTATTTCAATAAATATTTCTTTCAACTGAAACTTGAGAAAATAAATAGTTACCTTGTGTTAAGTACTGCATGACTAGAAGAGTCTAGACTTCTACAGTGCTTCTCACATAAGATGTTAAATAAGCACTTAGTGCTGTGCAGAGTATGTAGAGTTATTCTGCTATGACATAAGATTTAACTGCTATTCGGTATTGTATCAGGAATTCCCAAAGCCAACAGATAGAAAAGCCTCTTTTTCAAAGTTAGAAAGGCTATAGCTTTTGCTATGCTCTATTTCAGTTCCCTTCTTTCTCTCTTTAATTGCTTAAGGAGATTAGCAAAACTAGCCCAAAATTCATTCTGCAGTGCTTCAGAGTGCTTTCAGGTCTTAGTCATGTAGCCAAATTGACTTTAGCAATAAGTCTACTTTCTACATGATCTGATCCTATATAGCTTCCAAATTTATGATTCAATTTTACTTTATTTGGCTCCTGTTCTTAAAGGGATCATAAATTTGCCATTAATCTTTGATTGTATTCCATCTGTTCTCAAGGTGACTTCTGTTGCCTCAGAATGTACTACTGATCTACCTGCCAAACAATCTTTCTGCTTCAAGGCTACATGTTTTCCAGGAATATTTGTATCTGGGCATTTCATTCTTGTTTCAAAAGTTGTTTACCAACAGCACAGATAGTGAGTAACATTCAATTCATTTGAAGCATTATATTTCTGCTTTAGAAGGTAGTTTCAGCTTCCATTTTCTTACAGACTGACTTGGCTCAGTATCCAACATTACCATTACTGAAGAAAGCGTGCATATTCCCTAGTTTCTGGTCCCTAGCGTAGGAATTTCCCTGACTTTGTGTTAGCTGCTGCACAGTAACTTCCTCTGTGTGTGCTCATTCATGCACAGCAGAAGGCACACTGAGGTGTGGGTGAGACTGTCTTCCTGCAGTTGTAATCCAAACCCTAACCTTGCCAGCAGCCTTCATAGCACTCCACTCAGGGAAGCAGCACTCACTAATGATGGATGAAAAAAGCACTGACACTGTGGGCTGACAGCTTCTGATTTGCTTATAGAGAATGAGCTGATATTGAACACTTAGTAAACAGACCTTCACATGGGTTTTCATAGTTTGCCATACAAGCAAGATAATAATGGTCCTCTAAAAACTAGAGATAAATTTCTAATGAGTGGACAGAAGTGTTTGCATTTTTGTGGATATGAACTTATTTCAGTACAGCTCTGGAGCCCATTCCTAACCCTAACTCGATACCTACTATTTCAGGTAAGCAAGAACACTAAAAACTAGAAGGAAGTTTCTACTGGGCAGGGTTTTATAGTCATCACTGAATTTCTATGAATATATAAGCCTAATTTTCTGAAGTTTTGTAAAGAAAGCTTTGACTCCAGCCACAATCGGAGCTCCAGCTTTCTAACTAGGCAAGGTTCTCAGGATTTGTGTATTGAGAAATTACTCAGATAAACCATCTTTTGTCCACCATTTACCTCTTTGAGCTTAACAGTTTTAAAATAAAATTTCTACATGAACCACATTCTATGTAAAGAAAACATTTGAGCTATTACTGGGCTCATCCATAGGAAAAGGGCT
Organism: Catharus ustulatus; assembly: GCF_009819885.2. Taxonomy (NCBI): domain Eukaryota; kingdom Metazoa; phylum Chordata; class Aves; order Passeriformes; family Turdidae; genus Catharus; species Catharus ustulatus. The sequence goes on along the minus strand of NC_046225.1, from coordinate 58,392,117 downwards.
CTGAATACCTTAAAAACTGAGAATTGGACATTTTTTATTACTCTTTAACAACTCCTTATTCACATCAAATCACTACTTCTATCAAAATAACAGCTCCTAGTCTTCTGGATTTTAAACCAAACTATAATCCTAAATAATATCTTCCAGATGGGTAGGAAACCCATGACTACTAGAAAATTAATGGGAAATGAGTCACAGCTGCAGGTAACATCTCCCAAATTATATCTTCCAGCCCATCTGAATTTATTAAATTCACATTAGCAGCTACATCAACTCTCCAGAAGCAATTCTCTATAACTACATTACAGCCATAACCCTATTCTTCAAAAGGAGAAAGTTGCCTCCAACTCCTTGGAATTCTAGAAGAAATTGTTTACAATAACTGGGAATGACCTGTTTTCAAACTCTGTGTTGGCATGTGGCTTTGAAGACCCTTTCTGAAACTTCATCATATTTCATCAGATACCCAAGATGTTGTGGAGGTTGGGTATGCTTACTTCTGACATTATTGCTGTTTAACAGCTGACATGTCTCTACTATTAACCATAGACACTCAGATAAAGAAGTTAATCAGAAATGGGTGAAAATTAAGAAAAATTAATTTTCCAAGACTGAGAGCAGCTGTGTTGAGGATCAGACCTGGTGAGGAGGATGTGGGTCAGATCCAACCCTGGGCATCGGGCACTGTCCTGGGGAGAGGAGAGGTCCCAGGGCTGTGCAGGACCTGGCTCAGCAGGGCTCCTGCCTGTGGGAGCTGGGGACCAGCCCTGCTGCAAACACTGCTTGGGCAGGGGCTGACAGAGCTGGGAGAGGGATCAGTGGGGTCCTGGGCCCACCCTGGCTCCAGGGAAAGTCAGGGTGGGCAGTGCCCTGAAGGTCTGAACAGCCAGCTACCTAAACACCAAGAGGTGAGTTACATGAACTCTTGTATTTGCTGTCAGGCAGCACGATGCTTATAGACATCACTGGCATCCTCATTACAAAAATTGCTGACTGTAATCATGCTGATCTAGTTTTTTATCCAGTGGGCACTTGGAATCCCTTTGCAGACTGCTATGTGTTCTCCCTGTTCTTTCTTCTATTTCTGCTCTAAATCTATATAACTGTAACTTAGATAACCTATTGAAATTCAGCTGTCTTTAGGTCAAATTACATCATTTGCTCAAGTGTCTAGTTCAAAGTCCATTCATTTAGTGGGTAGTTTCCCAAAGGCAGGGTCTCTCCATAAAGCAAAGAGCTAATCCAAGCTATCACTTGGCCATGCCCTCAGAGGTGACTTTACCTGATGTGCTGCAGACTTTGATGGCTTTGAGTGTTCACAACAGCTGCAATTCCCTCCAGGAGGGCAGTGCCTCTTACCAAATGACGTTCTGCACTTCAGCTTGGGCAGGGCAGATCAAAGAGGAATAATGACTGTATTTGACTATATTTAAATCCAGGACCAGCTGGATGTTCCAGGGTAGATTCTCATCCACACCTCTACACAGTCTCCATTTGTTTAACTCAGCACTGAACTCTTGCTGTGACATTATCTTTTTGTACCTGAAAACACTAATTATGCATAAATCCCCTTGGAAAGGTGAATGCAATGTAAAATTTTTGTTACATTAAAATACAAAAATTAAAACAGGATCACTTGCTGATTAAAAGAGAAGATTCTTTCTGAACAGAAGGTAGTTGTAATTACATTTGCCATTTTTTCTTATATATAGTTAAGTTCTATGCAATAGCCACAGATACAATAGAAGTGGTTTCCTTAGCAACCTTTAGATTCTGAAGATAAACAGAAATTCATTATTTCTAAGTAGCAATAACAAACCAAACAAATTAATTCCAGAATATTAATTTCCATATATTTAAAAATTATTAGAAACTATTCCAAAATGAATTACAGTATACTTTATTATCCTCCAGAGAATGAATCTCTCCAAATTACTTTAGTACCTTTTCCAAATTAGTTCAGAAAATTAAATGAAAATCATTTGCATATAGTTGGTAGCAAACAACTTTCTGCTTTATATCTACTTATTGCAGCATTTAAATTTCAGTTAATATTTTAAACATAATCAGAACCTAATAATGGTAACCAAATCATTTGTGTATTGCTAAAGCAGCATTAACCAGTGTTTTGCTCATAAGGAACAGAAGCAGACAAAAAGCTGCTTTACAACCTCACTTTGCTCAGCCCACTAACTTGAAGTTATAAAAATTCAACATAACACTGCTGATTTCCATCTATGTGAAGATAAACTTTCAAAAGGGAATTGAAAGTGCCATTTATAATGAGATTTTCCCAAGTGTGCAAGCAAACAACATAAAACAATAACTGTTCTAAACTTTCTCAGCTCATTTTAACCCACTTTTGACTTTGAAACCAAGAGCAACAGATTGTGTTAACTCTTTGTTTACTGCAAAAGTTTAGTAATCTGAGGAGTTTACTGAATTTAGTAAACTCCTTTTCAGTTTCATATTAGCTAAAAGAAATTACAGTATTCTCATTTGTTAAATAAAGATTTCCCTTTTTTCCCTTTCCCTCTGCCCCCCCTTTAATCAAAACCTGGTCATTTTGCTCAAGAGTTTGCTTCATAATTCATAAAAATAAAATGCATAGCTATGGTTTATATGACAGCTACAGCTTGATGTTCTGAGTTAAAATTTGGAGTATCTTTTAGATTACTTTTTGAGGAATTAAAGGATTGTCCCCACTTCTCTTTCAGATGATTTCATGAATCTGACATTTTTCTGAAAAAACATATTCATATAATTTAAATACAGCTGATAATTGTTGATTCTTCCCTCTGTGTCAGATATGTGTGGGATGGAAGGAGTGGCCATGAAACCTGTTGCACAGTTGAGCACAGCTGCTCAACTCAGTTTTTATTAATTTAATACTACAGACAAGACCATACTTCCTCCAATAACATAAGATTTCAGAAAATGCATACTGATTTGAGATGAAACAAAATAGTTACTTTGCCATACTTGCTTTTTCCTAGAAAAACCTTTCCTACCTTTACATACAGTTGGATATGGCCCCTAAATTCAGCTACCTTCCAAACACTGATTTGTGTAAGAAGCAAGAAGAATTCACATCTGCAGTGAAATAATTCTGCAATGGCCTTTAAATGTCACAATCCCAGTTTGCCCTGCCTGTAATCCAGCATGAGATCGCAGTCACACCTCCCAAGCGAAGGCCACTGGCTTAGACAAAGGGCCTTTATGTACAAGATCAGTAGCTGCAAAACTTGCATTCAGTCCTTGTGTAGCAGATGATATCAATGGTAATACTAGAAGCACTAAATATTAACATATTCATAATTTTTGCAGGTATAGAAGTGTGCACTTTTTTCCCCATTGTAAATTCTGAAAGGCTTACACAGCAAGACAAGGATTTTTAATAAATGTAATTACCAATTTTTTCAAACTTTACAGAAAACTTCATTCTGACAATCACAGAGCACAGAGTGGGCAAAATGCAATTTATATTAGTATAAAACTTCATAATTTCTAATCTCAAAACAAAAGGAAGATACTGGGAAAAAAAGACAGAACTGGGTCACTCTTCACAATGGTGCAGCAAAATGTGATGATGTGTATGCTAACAGGTTTAGCATTGGGAAAATAAGGTTAGTGGCTATTTTTACTGTACCTAGTTACATATATCTTTTAATACATGTATAGTTCAAAAAACTCATTATTTCTGGCAGTAATAAAGGTGTATAACATTCTGAAATATTTTGTGTAAAATAATGGATTGAGCTGTTCCCAGTCATAGGAGAGATATTTCAGTAGATCACTACATTTTTCCCCAAGGTAGCATGACTCTATGAAAAAACTAATGCAACAGCTGTAATTAATGTTCCTTTGTTCAAAACCAAATTAAACAGTGCTTAATCAGTGAATACCAGAATACAGGTCCTCAAAGAACTTTGATATGATACAAATACCTGAAAATTGCAGAGGAGCAAGAAGAAACTTTTATTCGTAAGATAAAATTAAGTCAAGTTAATTATATGAGGACTGAAATAAAATTGGCCCAATTGTTAACTCCTGTCCCCATATGTTTGCAACTCAAATCTCTGTTTATGCTTTCAATTGCAGAAAAATATCCTTGGAATCTCTTCTTTCCTGTGCCTTGATAGTGCTGACTAGTTTTTCAGAAAAGAAACTGTATTCAACAAAAAATAATTTTGTTTGACATACTTTCTGAAAAAAAATAATAATACTTTGCCTATTTTTTAATGAAAAAGTAAAAATTATCAGATTTTAAAACTATTTGTATAAAATCACAAGCAAATTTGCTAATTTTTCTGTAGTGTCTGAAAATCTTAAGTAGCAACTGACAACAAAATAGCAAGAATTAAGGCTCCTGGTTACATAAAACAAAGTGTGAGTGAAATACTTTTGCATTCACAGCCCTTTCATCCACCAGAGTAAGTGTGTCATTTTATTTATCCACCTTTGTTCGTGTTCCTGGGTTATATCAAAATAAAACCAACAAAGCAGTGTAAAATGTAAATTTCACATCCCACAGCAGGTATGGCCTCCCAGCCAAATGCTGTTTTTCAGAGTCATAATTAAATTTTTTTATTTACTAATATGACAAATATAGGTCAAGAGGAGCTTAGTACCTGTTTATGAAAGAGAATTGTCATTAAGTACTTCCTAATACCTGAAATTACAGCTATAGTAAATGAATTTCTCGGGTACTTATGATGAGCATAAAAGACTGACAGACTCCATCACATGACTCCTGTATCTCTGAAAGACATTTTAACATTCTCATGAGATTATTGTCATTATGTTGCTTAAAGAATGAGAATAATCCACTCTTTAAAATTTTCTCTCATTTTTCTCTAATTTTTGCAATATCAGAGAAATTATTTCAGAAGCAGATGTTCTCTTACTCCAGGGTGGATATAGACCAAGAGAGACCAGCTTATGGAAATATAACATCTATTTTTTCCTGAATTTTGATCATGCATAACTGGGCCCCATTAGGCTGATGTGTTGAAATGACTTCCCAGAGTGCAGGGCAGAAGTTAATGATTTGCCTTACATTGACACATTCACAAAGAAAAAAATTAAAGGAATCAGAAATACACAATGCCAAAAAAAAGGTCTTTTTTAAAAAATAAGTTTTGTTTTTCTCCTTACTGTAATAAAGCCTAAGGGCAAAAATGCTGTTTATTTTTCAAGCCATTAATTCAGTATTGTTTTTCTATGATACTTGATAGCACTTTGGGAAAGATTCATTTTATCATGCTTCTTCATTTTTGTGTTAAGTACTAGGAAAGTAATAATTCATCAGAAGTTAGAATAAGAAAGAAATAATTTTTGTGAAAGCATACAGACAGTGAAAAAGACCTGTACAAAGTTTCCTGGAGATTTAGGTATGATTAAAAAGACTTGCACTAATACAAGATTCAAGACACTATTAAGCCATTGCCTGAAAGAGTGTGCACCATTCTAATCACCTTCATACAGCAAGAGAATAAAGGATATTGACTTATCTGTAGTCTACAAACCATTTGTGGATAAAAATATTAATGAGGGAACTAAACTTGAGGTCAGGGATAAAGCTGGCACAGGAACATAAGGGTGTGAATCCCACATTAGTAAAACTGATGGTGAAATAAGAGGGTGCTAAAATTATCAAATTTGCTGAAGAAGAAATTTGCCGAAACAAAAATTTGCTTCTTAATAGGCGAAAATCATAAGCTGTTTGAAGGTGAGCAGAGTTATGGAATAAAGTTGCACGTGAGAGCAAATTCCTGTTCCCTGTTTCTTGTGATTTTAGGTACTTATAATATGCAACTTCAGTTTAATGATATCCATACCCAAAAGCAACATTGTATATCACTGCTCCATACTTCATTTCCAAATGGATTCAGTTTATTAACTTGCATTTATAAATATTTATTAGACATATAACATGACTGGCTTGACAAGAACAAAACAGATGGAGCATATCAAGTTGTAAATAAAGTGAGACAGTGAAAACATTAAACTCAGCAGCACTTTGCCATTGAATTCAGGCTGAAGCGAGCACAAGGATCAGACTTCAAAGCATGGCAACTTTGGAAGGACTGCATATAACTTTATAATAGTTTTCAACTATTTTAAAACCCTATCAAAGTGCAGAAAAACAACATTGGGATGCTTTCAAAGGGCTGGGGTTTTGCTGGCAATTGGCCAGATGCTGTCATGGTGACAGAACTAAAGTTTGTCCCCTTCTCAACTCTTGTTCCTATCTGGAAGCCTCTCCATGTCTATCTAGTTTATTGCCAAGATTTTCTGGGAGGAATCATTGCCATTCTTTACTATGGATAGGTATTCTGTCTCAGGAATGAAGTTAGCTTTCCTCATGGCAGTGTTGTGGTGCTAAAGATTTGCAGGTAAAAGCGTCAAATTTGCACTGGTGACTGGGCTGTTCTTGAGCAATGCTGGCACTGCCTGGAGGTTTTTAGTTTTTCTCGTTATGCCACTGCTCCCAGACAGTGAGCTGGGTTTGGGCAAGAACCTGGGGGTGGACTCAGCTGAGACAGCTGAACTGAACTGAACAAAGGCATGATATCGTGCTCTGCCATAAAAGCTAGGGAAGGGTGATGGGAAGGGGAACATTTATGGTTGTGGTATTTGTCTTTCTAAGTTTATAGGCATGGTGAGGCCCTGCGTGCCAGGAGGTGTCTGGACATTTGCCTGCCCATGGGAAGTAGTGAATAAACTCCTTAGTGTTTACTTGTGCATGAAGCTTTTGCTTCACTTGTTGCACATTCACATAAGCCTTCTCTCCCTCCTCCTAATTTCTCCCACAGGACAGGGAGTGAGTGAGTGTCTGTGCAGGTGTTTGAATGTTGGGCACCACCAGCACACCACAGAGCAACAGAACCTGCAAGGTCCTGCAGATCCTGCTCAAACTAGAACAAAAGTAGTTGATATCTGTGTCAGAGAATACTCTGTAAGGTTAAATTACTCTGCTAAATCGCACTTTAAATACTCACTATACAGCAGTAAACTGACTTTTAAATTTTTTTTATGCCAAATAATGTGATTGTTCTCTTCAGCTCTGTAGTCCAGTTCCATACTCAGATATTTTCCACTATTAAATAATTCTGTTGCAGGAAACAGAGAATGCTGTTCGAAAGATTTCAAAAGGAGGTGCAAAGTGTAAGTCATGGTACATATTTTTTCAGGAGAGATGACAAAGTGATATCCTACAGTCTCAATTACCCTTACTCAAATGGGCCTTTCAATCACCTTTGGTGGGCCACACATCTATAATTTTCTTCATTTTCTTATTAGATTGCAAGAAAGTGGCCACAGGTCATAATAAGTGAAGTTGTGGGTCACCTCAGCTTCAATTAGGCTGTGTCATCCCCAACCTTGCTCTCAGCATTTCCCCCTCATACACACCATAGGTTATCTGTACATTTCCTGGGCCATAGGCCATCCAGATAGGATGGATAACAACAGATTGCAGAGGTATTAAGACAGAATTATGTCATGGCTGTGTCATATAGGAGTCTTCTGTCTGGCCTTAAAATCTGTGAGTTTGTGGCTATATGGCAGAAAGTCAGCAAAAGCATGTGTACAATTACTTTATAAAATAAAGCAAATACCTGTTCAGGAAAAAATTATTAAAATATCCTGTAAACACCCTATTCACAACAACTTTGACAATCTTTTTATTTTAACATTCACATTGTCAACATTTTCTGGACTAACCTTACTAAATGTATTTTTAAATCCATTAAAAGCCTTAGCTTCAAGTTTTGCCTGAAATATCAATACTATTGATTCATGCTTTTTCTCTCCTCAGGGCATAGTTTAATTTCACATCAGTTTGTATAATGAAAAAGATGAGTGAATCTGCCAGAAATGAATGCTAAGAGAAAGTGCTAAAAATCAATTAAAACACCTTATCAGCTACAAGGATAGTCATATACTTTTACTAATGAAGGAAAATATATTGCAGCATAGAAAATCAGAGTTAACCTGATACCTGTGCCCACTAGATGATTTTGTGTTTCAATTGGCTACAATGGTTTATGCTGATGTATTTGAATTTAATTTACCCACTATCAGCGTTAAATTAACAGAAGATTAGGTAGACAACTCACTTCCGTGGAATGAAAATTGGATTATAAAATTAAATAATAAAAAAATATTTTTAACCCTTTGTATCTTGCTAGGTGTTTATTTTTGTTTCATCAACATAAACCATTTTAACACTAGGACTTTTACTCACAGCCAGGAAAATTATATCATCTATATCTATCTATATCTATCTATATAAAATTGTTATATATATAAAATATGTATAGATACCCCAGAAATCTATTTCAACAGAAGATACTTTCTTTTCCTCAGAATGAAATCTTGCACTTGAATAATCCTTGAGAGATTTACCATTGAATTTGGGAGTGACAGGATTTTACCCCATGAAATATGCATAAAAGTATATTCATCCTGTAGAATAGTAGAAATGTTGGCTGGAAGGAACTTGCAGCCCAAATTTCCACCTGATGTAGTATCACTTGTCAAGTATTGAAAATTTCCAAGGTTAACATTTTTACAGTCTCCATGGGTTACTTAGAGTGCTGATGCATCAAAGTGAGGCTGTTGAAAGTCTGACATTCAAGACCCTTAACACTGGAAATTTACATGAAGGACATTAGGTGGTTATCCCTTCTCAAACCCAGATCCTTCTTGTCCTCAGAGATTTAAGTTCCACATTTTTCAGTTTCAGTCTGTTTCCTTAACATGTGGTTTACTGTTGTGATTGGAGCATATTTTGTGATGGTGAAGGGCAATGCTGGCCGGTAACATGGCCTGGCACGATGGAACATGTTGTACCATGTAGCATGGGAACATTGCCCAGCACCAGGACCCACTGTATTGCCAAATACCAACACCAAAAGCGTAAATTATTATGTCCCTAGGATCTAGGAAAAGAATCTAAGTGTTGGATATTGTGCCTCCATCAACCTCTGTTATGTAGATGATGGGTAGCTGAGACTTGAAATTATATTCTGTTAGCTGGGACATTGACAAAAGTTTAGTTCAGAACGAGTTTCCCTAGGGAGTTTTTCTGTATAATTCCAGATGTTAACTTTCATCTCATGTAATGTGATGTATCTTGAGTTGTCCCTGATTTTTATCCCAGTACTACTTAAAATATTCTAAGTGGGAAAGGATCCCTAATAATATGTATGTTCTGATTGTTTGTCATGTTTTATCTAAGTAAGGCAATGAATGTTAATATTTCATTATAACATATGCTTTTATTAATTCAACAGCCAAAATTTTTGAGAACTTACTTTTGCTTGCTTTTAAAAATAATTGTTGAAGCTTTTATTCCCTTCTGCTGCAGTCTTTATGAACACTAATGCTCCCAACCTTTATTCTTTTAAATATAAGCTGCTAGTCTATGAAAGTCAAGGCCAATAGTGCACAAGAAGATAAGATTTTACAGCGGCAATTCCAGAATTCTATTAAGTAAAATTATTAAGGATTTTAAAATAAATGTGCAATTTATTTTAGGCTAGGAGGTTTGTGCCAATTTCATTAAGCAAGAAATATACTTGGTAGTCTATCCTTATAGTTGCCATAAAATGCTGCATTTTCAGATTTTTAAAAAGCTTTTGAAGATGCAGATCATCTGTCTGTGGTATTTTCAAAATTACAATAACAGATTTGATGTACAGTGTGTATGAAAATCCCAGCAGAAGCAGCCTACAACTGTTGAATATCTAATCCAAACAGCCTTTGTACCTTCCATTCATTCCCACAGGTGAACTACTTGAGAAACATCATCCCAAATCCAAAGTTCAGCAGTAAATCATGGATGCAAATGTATTTCAATGGAAGAAAGGCAATTATGGAATTAAAAGGTTGACTTTCTTCTTTTTTGTTTCCCGTTCCTTTTGAAATTGATATAGCTTCTTAGAGTTTAAAATCAGTAGAAACTTTTATAAATGTTTTTAGTGATCCCTGCATAACAGTCCATAGGAGCCTCCTGTATTATCCAGAGGTATCTGGAAGGAAGAAAGTCGTTTTCTGTCAAATGGTCTTGGTTCAGTTTTCATCTTTGCTAAAAAGGAACCAGTTTGTGCAAATCTGTCCTGGGGGTAATATTCAGAAATGTAATTAGTACACAACACAAGCAGCAGTAAATTGGATTTATGGTCCTAAATGTTTGGCTATGAACACATGCAGATTGAAGCTAGAGGATATCCTAAAATTAAAAAAAAAAAAAAAAAAAAAAAAAAAGAAATAGTAGAATTGTCTTTTATGATGAGAGTGATGCTTCTTATGGGTATTAATGTGATCCTCCTTCTTTTCTGCATTTATAATTAGGTGATAAAATCATCATTGCTACCTGAATTCAGGATGTTTGGACTCATAACCAGGATTGAAAAATCTGTTTTGATTTCTGCATCTCTAAAGTTTGACAGTGAGTTAGAAACTGTATGTGATTATACCTGCTTCTGTATGCAAAGTTGGAATTATTCTGATGATAACCTCAATGTATCAGATATATTCTTGACAAAGCAGTTCCAATAAGTTCACCAGGATGTTTTTATGGAACAGCTAATGACAAGCCTTTGCTCTATTTTTTTAAATGGGCTTGTTGAACAAGATCTGTTCTTTTATAGGTCATTAGGTTTCCCATTTTACAAACAGGACAAGCCAAGCTAAGAAGCAATATATTTACAAAATACTGTAGACCATACATTACTCTTTTTAAGATGTTTTTGTCATAAAGCCAGGATTTCCAGTTCCAGGTTTTTTCAAACTTTTTATTTACATTTGCCTTCAAAGTTTCCACTGACAGTAGGGTAGACCTGATTTGTAAGTTATGAACCTGTATTTGACAATTTACCAGTTTGTCAACCTGAAACTTGAAAAGCAGAATAACTGGGTTTAAAAATATGTGGAAAGAAGTAATTATGAAATAAGTGTCTAAAATGCCAAGAAAATGTATTTAGGATACATAAATATGCAAGTATAATTGTAATTTTTATATAAAAGGCTATGTTTACAAACAGCTAGAAACTGCAGATTAATGCAGAGAAGCTCAGAGATCAACTGTAAGTTTACATTACTAAAACCAGCAACAAACAAGTAAGATTGGTAAGATGTTTCTGCTAGAAGTTATTGATTCAGTAGACTAAGTGTATTTTGGAAGCAGTCTAAATTTAAAAATTAAAAAAAAAAAGGAATTTTTGAATTTTTTGGCTGAGGTTTTGCTGATGTATTAGATAATATCTCAGGAAGAAACCTGAAAACCTGGCAGACAAAAGAATTCCTGAGTTTGCACTCTCCTTGACACCCAGCTGATGCAAAGACTGTTCTCCATGTGGGCAGTACCAGAGCCAGAGTGCCTCTTTCTTAGAATTATTACATTTTAGATAGAACAGATTAAGTTTTCCTGGTTCTAAGAGTTACAGGGTTACCCAGATGTAAAGTTCAAGGATTCAAGTGGCAAAATCCACTTGCGTATACTGAGTCCAAGCTGATGTGAAGATTGACTGTTGCCTAAATAAATATGAAAGACAGAAAATAATGGAAAAAAGGTGAAAGCAGTAAATGCAATGCTCAGTTAAAATGAAGCAAAACCTTTGAATGTGAACATTTTGGGATTATATTCAGTATGTTCAATTTTAGGAATAGTTATTGTTTTCTTCTCAAAAACACTAGTGAAACTAACAGCATGCTGAAATTAAATTTATCCTGTGCTCACTGCTAATTTCCATTGAAATGCTTGAGAAACATAATACTAGTTTTAATGACAGATAAAGAGGAGTTATTTGTGTGACCCAAATAGCCTTAATTTATGCCATTTGATGGTTTACAAATATTTAATCAATTTCACAACTTTTTGCTGGAAAAATGTCAGTAACTGAAGATCTTTTATTTCATTATAAGGTAAGTTTTACTTCAGAAATATTTAGACTTTAAAATGAGGGGTTTAATTTAGGACAAAGCCAAGAGTGAATGTAGAAGACTACTCATAAATACCCATAGCATATCTACACGTCTGTGAGACAGAGACTCAGAAATTCACAAGAAAATGCAATTTATTTTATCATTCAGAGTAAAAAATCAAGAAATTCAGCTTGCTTAGGAGGTACTTGCTTACAGCTAGCCAAAATCTCTCTCTAAAATTCCGCCTTCTACATAGTATATTCAGCAGAGAAATGTATCAGTTCAGTCAAGATTCAATGCAGTAACCTGCAAGGGTGATAGCCTGCTATCCTTGGAAAAGCCAAGAATGAGAGGGTTTTAAATGTAGGTTTGTACAGCAAACTAATACGTGAAGCACATATTAAATAAGTAGGAAGCTTATGTTTCCATCCTCTGCATGAGGAGATTGAAACCCCTGTCTACTGTTTCCTGGAAGAGTACTCAGATTTTCAAACCATAGGGTTTTTCCGTGCTTTTTACTGAGATTGTGCCAAAGGCATGAAAACAAAAGACTCATTAAGCACAGATGAGAACCTTCTTGTACCATTAAGCTGCAGCACTTTTCACCTTGAAGAATAGATCCTCCTGTTCTGGTTTCTGAATAAAAAGCAGTTTGTGTAATTTAAAGCAAGAATCACAAACCATTAAACTATTAAATAAAGGACATTTGAGATTAGACTGCAGTCCTGGGTTTTTTGAGGACTTCAGCACTGAATTAAGATGAAGTACAAAATCTTCCTACTTGTGCCTTCTAACAGGTGATAGATACCAGCAGATCATCAGCAAATACTTTTGAGGGTTTGTCATAACACAGATCAGTAAATGATTCAGAGACAGTCCTTATATTTTCTCATGCCACCACAATTCATTAGTGTATTAAAAGAGATCTAGAGAGCTAGTTTCTTAGCAGGTATATATTAATTGAAATCTGAATTAATGGTTGTCTTATTTCATGCTTTTATAATGAAAACTGCAGTGATTTCACCATTTATTAAAAACTTTAATGGGTGTACCTAATTAAATTGCAGTATGATTAATAGCTATTTGAATATAGATGTAAGATGTTTACAAATATTGTCTTTTTTCTGCTTTATTAAAATATGGCCTCACTTCATTTCAATTTTAATGACCGAGGCTTAGGAAGTACTCTGATGAGAATTATGAAAGACAGAGGCTTGAGAATGCTTACTGAATTAAATTAGGAGAGTTTGAATGTCCTGTTCAGTTTCCAGATCTCACTCCAAGATGAAAATAATCTATAAAACTCTACTTCTTGCAAATGTCCAAAGTTTCTCTTGGTTTTGTCTTTCAGTCTCAGAAAATAAAATGTCTTTCATTGATTTTCAATTCTTGCAAACTGCTTTATTAGCATTGTAAATAAATAACTCAAACTTTAAAACAATGCATTTATTAATGTTTTAAAAGAAAGGAAAACATGAAACATTACAAAACAGACATAATCCCTCAAGACCAGAAAAATCCTAACTGCTGAAAACCCAATTTTAGAAGCAGCTGGTTATTGGATGTCTGACAGAGTACAAGTTATAAGCTACATACCTAGAGAGAGAAAAAGATTAAATTAGATATGCCCCCTTCCAGCAGTTGTGGGATTTAAGGTGTCACTATACTTTGGTTGATTTAAATCCTTAAATTGCTGTCTTTTGGAGATTTTCTTCTCAGAACAGTGTCTAATCCCCACCTCTTCCTAATCCCTCCTACAGATCCTTTGTATTGTCTAAGGAATTTCCATTTGCTTAGGTCCATGATTTTTATTAAGATCTTTCCAAAGAACAGGGGAAGTTTTGAATGCAAACCCAATTTACAGTGTTTGTGTTCAGTTGCATGAAAATTCACCTATGCCAACCAGTAGGAAAAATTAGCATGGAAGATGCCAGTAGCTCTCATTATTTTCATTAATCTTATTAAAGAAAAACATGTCAATATGGTTTCTTTACTTCTTTGTGTTTTTGACAATTGTGAAATACTCTGCATGAGACTAAATGATGGTCTAGTTGCTGCAAATCAACCACAAACCACTGAATAATTCAATACAGCTGCATGTTCATATGCATCTACTGAGGTTCTTACTCCTGTCCAGTGGTTTTTCTCATACCCAAGGTTGCTAGCTCTGCAGTAAGAGAGACCTGAAGTGCAGAATAAATAAACATCTCAGTTGGGACTGTGGGGTTTTGTAGTGTATGAGCTATTTCTAGTTTAATCTCTCAAAGAAATTTTCCTTCTTGTCTTATGTCAGTGATGCTAAATGGGCCAGCTGGATGTTGAGCAGATAAAATTATGACAGATAAACAGATAAAGTTATGGCTTTGTCATAGTGAAAATTGATTGCAAGTTTTAGCTTGATAAAGTAAACATCTCAGACAGAAAGAACCAGTATCTGGTATACATACCAGTACCAGTATATGTTTTCTATTCTATTCTGTTCTGTAACGAAAGCTCCAGTTCCCACTAATATAAAGCATTGTCTAGGTCAACAGGGTTCCCAGGAGAGAAGATCTGTCAAGCAGTTCGCTCACTCTGTCATGTGGCAGATGCCCAGCACATGTGCATTTTCTGATACATGTGACAAAAGCAGACATTTCTGGTCCTTCTTCCTATAGCTCAGGGCAGAGGAGGCCTTGGAATGGTCCCATCCCTAAATTCACAAGTTTCTCTGCTAAGGGACCCTTTTGTACCTTCATCTCTGTTTCAAGTGATGATTTGCTGCTGAGCTTCAGGCAGCACTGTACATCCCCCTAGCTCCACCTGTTCCCATGGGATGGTAGGAAAAATGCTCTTCCAGCCATTGCAGTTCTGCTATTGTCTGTTGGCAGGAACAGCCCTCACCCAACCTTGGCAACCCAGGGAGGTTCCCTCTTGTATAATCTACCTCCATGTGTGGATGCAATGCTGACATGAGGTATCTGCCTGAGGTGTGGTACCTGGAGAGATTACAGACAAGTGTGCTCTGGGAAGAACATTTTACAGCCTCCTATCCAGATATATCCTGGCTCCCCTTAGCAATTAAACACAGATAAACCTATTATTCTTCCTGTAATTTCCAAGGACTCAGGGAAGTATGTGATCTTTAGTCTTGTTAGATTCTATTACAGTAGGAGCTCCTGCAAAACATGCCATTTGTTTCTTTAGAAAGATAATTAAACTAGCAGGGAAAAAATGCTTAATGTGGTAGCTAGTGCAGAAACTGTTCTATCACCCTGCTACTCAGATTTCACATTTTAAAAACCTTGACGTGTCTGTAAATCAATGAGCTATTTTTGTTTGTTTACCTGATCGTAAGCTGGTGAAATGGAATATATTTATAAATGCTGATATCTCCTTTATTAGGAGCAGCAAGTTCAGTACAAAGCACACCTGAGCCCTCTGAATTTTGTCAGATATTTATGTCATTTCATTATCTAAGTTTTCAGATTATTTCACCTAAGTTTCAGTTTCTTAATGAAAAACAGTCATTTCTCCTGCTGTTTTGATTTAGTATTTTACTGAATTTCATACTTATTTATTTGTAAAATCAAATCCCTGTTCTGTTACATGTTTTCTCAACTCTTTAGAGAATTTTTTTTCAAAGGGTTATGCCAATTCTGCTGTCTATATAGCTGAAGAATTTAACAATTGATGGACCTGAACTAGGCATCAAGTTGTTGATTCTTTATATTTTAAATCCATGGAGATGCAGTGCATATTTTGATCAAAACGATGCAGAATTAAATAAAGATTTGTGTAACGATTACTTCATCTTATTTTTTCCCCTAGATATAACTGTAAGCAAATTTAAAAAAAGAGAAAAGTTATTCCCGGGAAATCAGCACGATTCATATATTCTAAGTTTATTTTCAATAAATAAGTGGCTGTTTTGGGACAATTTTATACAAGTAGCCTATCATTTATTCCAGTGAAGATTTAAGCCTGGGAGAATGACTGGAACTAGACAGCAGCTTCCCCTTGGCACAGCCAAACTATTTGAGTTGATCAGTGGAGCAGGAAGGCACTGGATTGTTTCAGTTGCTTGTTGCTGGTGGAAGATCACTTGGATGCCACGCAGGGTGTGTAGCTGGTGCAGAGATTCCCTCACAGGCTGGAGTAAAACCCTGTCTCAGGGAATTTCAGTACAGGGCAAAGACATTTTGGAAGAAAAACCTGTCAACTCCTTTTAAAGATGTGGTTTCTGGGATTAGATTTTTTGTCTTCTTGGTGGCACATGTACACATACTGTCCTCTAACACTGACACTCACACACTGAAACATCCACACATGTTCATGTGGCAGAACTTCCTAGAGACAATGCTGAACTGCAGCACATCTAAGTACAGAGATTTGTGTGAAGGCAATTCCATTTCTTGGTCTGGGTTAACACCATGCCCAAAGCATTATTTTTATTATGTCTTTAACAGCCTGGGCTAGCTCCAAGCCCTGTGTCCCACAAGCTTTGAGGCTTTCTTTATGTTACCTTAGTTTCTTTCCATAAAAGGGGGAATCTGCCAGCATCCAGCTACAGCATGTTGCAAACAGTTCTCAGTTCCTCCTTCTACATGATTCCTGAAGCTGACAGTTTCTCTACATCCTCCTTTGAACTCTATTCCAGCCAACCCTTGCTGCACCCAGCATGCAATCCTCTTGTTTCCCTGCTGTAAAAATTCTTTACCTTCTCTGCTTTCTGACAGTTTGCCCTTGCTCTGACTCCTGCCTTCTCATAGTACAATGGCACAGCCTGCCAAAGGTGGTGTGCCAAGAAAGGGTAGCACATCTGCTTCCACAGCCTGGCTAGGTCAGCACAAAGAGAATTGATTTAATAAAATTTATTTTTGGAGAGTCTACCTTTCCTGTTCCAATATGATCGAATCAACTAGTGAAATATTCCCTAACTGGCTATTTTTTCCTTCGATGACTTGAAATCATAACACAAGTTGATTCTCAGCTCTTCCTGATATGGATTAAAAACACACTAGATTCAAAAAAATCTAAGGCACTTTGGAATTAAATTAATATTATCTCTTACTTGTTAAAAAAGTACAGCTGGATTTTGAAGCGCTAGTAAGACTTAACAAGTCTGTAGTCAGGAGCAAGACTCAGTATTTGAGTCTTGGGTGAAATGGATTTCACACGAGCAGTCTTTTATTTCCGCCAACAGAGTTAGTCCAAGTCATAATACTTTAGAAAATGCTACCCTTTGTCTTCATACAGCAATAAAGACATGATGTTTTTTATATGGAGTTTATATCAGCTGAGTAAGAGGCAGCTGGGGTTTGTATGGTAATAAGAGTTAGAATTCATTGCCACAGGTAGGCAAACGAACACAATAAATTATAAAGCCAAATAAAATTGTCAAGATGCATTTTTGAAAACTCAGTGATTTTTCAAAAAAGTTTTCTGTACCTTTCACAGTGATTAGATGTGACTGGTACAGAAAAAAAACAACTGGCAGAAAATAAAGGTACTAATTGTGAGTGCCTGGACAGCTACACAAATTAACAATACATTTGTGTTCACTGAATAGGAAAGAAATAGAGGCTTTCCCTAAGGAGAGAATGCAGTCTCACAGTACAAAACTGCAGGTTAGGGACAGTGTTCCAAGAGTTAGGGGGAAAAGCTTGCTGAAACATCAGTAGAGACAAACCCTAGAAAACCATTGGCAAATTTCATGTTTGAACTTCATATTTTAGCTAGTTTTTATTTTGATTATTTATTAGTTTGAGTGATCACATTGAGCCAGACACAGCACCACTGTTAATTTATTTCTCCTTCACCTCTGCTCTTACAGCTTCTCAGCAAGCCTGGTAACCCTACTTTGCGTCTTGTTCACCTGCAAAGGCCTCTAAGATGAGGTGAGCAGGGAATGTTCAAGAAACTGGAGTTTAGGTATGAGAAAACAACAATCCAAAGGAAGCATCCTCTGCTACCTGTATTCTGCCTGCATCACAGGATGGGGCTGTGTCTACTAAGCGTAAGGCACAGCTTTGCATGCAGCAGTGTCACAGGACTTAGCTTTAAATAGTACTATTTTACAGCACAGAAGTTAATCTGACACAGTACAAAGATTTTTGCTGTTACCATCTTGCAATTTAATGATTACTATAACTTAACTCACCTGATACCCAGTACCTTGGCTGTTGACAACAATGAGATCAGCATCATCGCTTGAAATATGGCTCAAAGACAGTGGAGAATCATGTAAAACTTCTTAGGAACTGTTTTCCACTGAGCTCTCACAGAGGGACTGTACAAGCCAGTGACTAACTAATGAGGGTTTTGATGCAGTTCTCACAGATTCCTAATTACCTACCAAAAATCTAATTCCACTGACTGAAGCAGGCAGTGATTTCTGAACAGGTGATAGTTGATCATGCTACATCTATTCCCAATGTCTGTGTGACCAATCCCTCACCAAACAAATTTCAGATGCAGACACAATTTGGCAGTGGAACTACTTACATGGAGTAATGTTGTTTGGGTATATTTTTGAGGATGAATTTTGAAGTGCATCCACTCTTATGAAAGATTTCTGCCAGTAAGGTTTAAGATGGTGCTAAAGTGGTCTCCAAGAAAGCAAGCATGTAGATACTTGAAAAATGGGTAGGATATACTGTGTATGGAAGAGCAAGTTATATAAGAAAATTACCTAGGCCTGAGGTGTTTATTGTGGAGCCCATAGACACATGCTCTTATACTTCATGTGTATTTCTCTGTTGGTTTTTACACATATACAATGATTAAATTAGCCCTTCATGACTAATGCAGGAATAAGGACCATAGGCAAATAAAACACAGACCACAGATTTTCTAGTTATTTCTAGGAACTTAAATATCTTCCTTAAATTCACATATTCATTGGCAGTCTCTTTCTAGTCCAAGGAAAATACCTGAGAAAGATTTGGCCCATAGAAGAGTCAAATCATCTTCTAGGGAAATTTGATCCACTTTTCACTGAAGATGTCTTATTCTGTCAATTATATAAGAAGTCCAGAGCAACTATGCTCCTGGAAACCTCAATTAAATACCTAAAATTTGTCAGAGTAAAATGGCCCCAGGAAAATGGTTCCAAAAACTTCAAGTGCACCAGGCTGTGTTATAATTCAGTTAACAGACTTTCAAATTAGTCAGGAAATGTGATCAAAGCATCACATTAAGGCACTATTAAGAGGAATACACTTTGATCATGACTAATGAGGTACAAAAGCAGGAAAAAAAAAAAGAAAAAGGAATAAAAAGATAATTAAATGTAAGAACTAATCTGCCTCCATACTGTCTTATTGACAAGGCAGAGGTTAATATCGGTGCATGTTTAGGCAGACATTATTATCTCATTCTCTAACCAGCTCTTTTCATAAAAACTGAGGCTGCTTGAGCTGAGAGTAAGAAGGATTAAACATAAAAATTTTAGGTTAAAAATAGGTGGTTGTAATGTATTTTTCCATACCATTTCAGGGCTCAAGTATGAATTCCAAATTCCAGTGTTTGGAAAAATTGGTGAAGCTGTTCAAATGTATGGAATGACTAGAACTAACCAAATATTGAATAGATTGATGAAACTTTGTGTATCCCTCAGTGAGAGATCAAGAAAAAGCTCCCTTTATTGACAGAAAACTAGAAAAACATGAGTTAGTTGCTCTTCTTTACTAAAATAAATGATACTTTTAATTTTTTACTTTAAATTTTTATTTTAGATTTATCATTCGTTTGCCAGATATTACAGGGCCTCTGGTTTATTGATGAGGAATCTGAGATTGGTGTGGTTTGTACGGCAAAAAAAGTACCAAAAAATAGCCATGCTACTGCACATGAAGGAGGGCTGTATGCTCCATGCTCTGCTGATTTGGCACAATAAATATGTGTGATAGTAAAGTTAGATTTGAAGTGAATTTAAAGCTGTGAATTTATCATTTATCTTCAGCTTTTATTGATCTCAAAAAGGCTGTGCTATCAAAAAATGGAAAAATAAAATGTCTTATAAATAATATGAATCAATACTTCTGATGTATTGTCACAACAGTTGGTAGTTTGAAAAATAATAAATGTAACACAAACAATTCTCAAGGTCTTAGATGAAATTTCAACCAAGCTGCAGCTGCTGGTGGGGATACACATTTTAGTAAGCAATGCAGCAAACTTTTTATTCTGTTTCCCTACCATCAGCTACATCTAACAGCAACAGAATTGTATAAACAATATATTATCTAATAGCATATAATTAAGTTGCATAAGTGGGCTATGCTATCTTGAGTAGGTATAGTATAGAACACCTAAATAAAGTGGGATATAGCATGAATACAGTATTATCTTATGAGTATATTACATAGTCATATAGTACATACAATATTACATGGTATTAATAAAATTTTACTATAACATGCAATATAAAAGCCAGATTCACTAAGATTTATGTCACTATGTAATATGCATATGGTAATATAAAATACTATGTGGAGTCTGTTATCTGAATGTGATACACTGACCACTTCTTTATTGAATTACTGGATTTATATTTCTAAAATCCAAAGATCTGAATAAAAACTATGCCTTTTATATTGTGACCTCTAAAACTAGGGAAATTGTCAATTTTGTTGCATAGTTAGAATTCAGTTTACAGCACCTATGAATGTCATCCTTGGCATTATGTTCTTCTGTCTTTTCTCAGTAATGAATTGTGTGCCTTGTATTGAAAGAAAAGATAACAAAACCAAACATGTTTGTAAGTGTGTTAAATGGAAATGCTTTTAAATTATGAATTAGAATTACCCTGTAGAGCATATGGACAAAATGGAAGAGCTGCTGGCTAGATACTCCTGTAGGTAACTATGGAATCAGTAGCGCCCTTCCTTGTATTAAGAACTAGGAGAGGCACTTCTGCTTTCCTCCTCTCCTGCACCTCAGAAAGAAAGTGATAAGCCCAGTCTGGTGATGCTTTCTGGCTTTTATTAACAAAGATATTCTTCAGGCTGAAGGCATTATCCTTATATTTGTATTCATTCTCTTTGAAGAGTCTCTGTGTGTAGAGTTACTCTCACTTTTAACCAGATACTGGAATCTTTCTGAAATCTAAGCTAGCCTAAATAGTCTGTCTTCTTAATTGCATCTGTATTATTGGAGTTGTGTTAGCTTCTCTTCATTGCTCAATGTTCGCTTTGGTTACCCATAGGTAACCAAACAACAGATAACAGTACACTGTTTTCATCTTTTTACATGGGCTCCAGCAGCTAAAATGTCCTGAAAGTGTCTCTGGTTTAAGCTACTTTAATTATCAAATGGAAAAGAAGGATTATTTAATGAAACACTGGGCTTTTTCATAAGGCAATCAATAAAACATCTAAATTACTGAATTAATTGACTGAAGCAGCAGCTGGTTCTTATGCCAAGTTATCAATGAATTCTTCACTTATTAAAATGGATTGTGGACCAGATTTTTTTTAAAAAAGCAGAAAATTAAAAACCAATTAATATTTGTATATAATGTTGATTAACATGTCTACTGACTGTTGCTAGCATTTTCATGAGTAATTTTCTTTTTCAGTATTTCTAAATTAATAAATTTCTCTTTGGCCAGGTAGTTTATGATTGACAGATGGTGGCCGTGCAATGTATTTTGGAATGAATGCAGCTGACAGACTGTAGGTGGGTAGTATTTTGAGCTGTCCAATCTCAGCATTCTGTCCACATGTAAATGGCAGAGTTTATAAGAGTTTCTGTCCTGTCATTGAAAATACAATTAAATATTTTGAGTACAGAAATTTAAAGAAAAAAAAAGAACTTCAGATAAACTGTATCCACTTGCCTGCAAGCATGGAGCTGACAGAAACACGTTGATTTACATAACTGAGGATGTGACCACTAGTGCGTGCATCAGGAGTCACAGAAGGATAGAAAGAAACTCTACTGGATTTGGAAAGATTTAGCACTTCGCCTTCTCTATACAGAATGAATGGGATGTTCTATTGGTTTTACCCATCAGCTTCAGAAGAATGGTGTCCTGTGACTAGACTGTGCAAGATGCTCTCATAACATGAATAAATAACCTGAATTTTTATTGCAAGAGTAGCAACAGGCTATCAAAAAGTAAAAAATGTGCTGCAGAGCATTTAAAGCTTGGGGGAAAATGTTATCTCAAGTTCTGCTTCTGATCAGGAGCCAAAACCAAAGCATTTTTTCACATACCCCAACAGAAGGCTTCATTTTACTCAAAGATGAGTAAAGTTTTATAAAAAACAGGGACAGGATTTTAAGGGGCTCAAATTTATACAAATCTGATTTCTTAGACACAAACTACAAAAATATGCGTATTTGCCGATAATTTTCGTCCTAATCAAACTACAGCCTGTCTGTAACAGGGTTATCTGCCTCGTAAGATCCAAGAGCTGCATCAGTCCTGTTCAGCTGCCCCATCTCATCAATGCATGCTGCAGGAGGATGAAGGCAGGCTCTGTAAGAGCCTGGGTGAAATAAGGGCTGCCAGACTGTGATCTGAAGATGGAGCCACTTGGTTTCGAATGCAATGATCAAATGAGGGGTAAGTTGCTGAAGATGGTTTTGATCTTGACTTCCTCCAAAGGCCTTGGCTTTCCTGATATGCTGAGAGGTCAGGAAAAGGTGGCAATTATGGATAGAATCTTTGTGAAGAGAAGAAGCAGAAAGAGAAGAGCTGTTCAAAAGCTGGGAGCAGGATTTGGCTGTTCAAAGGAATGTAATCACTGAGATAGCATGGAAGAAGATGTGGCAAGTTGATAAGGAGGATGTCCAGGCAGGGACTGTGCTGAATGCAGAAGACATAAAGCCATTTGTGTTCCATGTTGGGAAATTGCTAAAAGCTGCTGGCAGAAGGCAGGACAAACATACATTTTCTAGCACTCAGAGCAGATAGGAAAGCAAAATTGTGAAGCTATCATAATAATTCTGAATCAGCAGGTGGAGAAAATGAAGCAAGCATAGAAGAGAAGGGTAACAAATTTTCTCTTCATTTAAGTTAAATTTGAAAGCTGACTGTTGTGCAGGGTAATAGAAAATGCTTAACAGCAAAGGAGGAAATGCAGAAAATTTCAAGTCAGGAATTGGCAAGAAAAATGAGCCCCTGAATTTCTAGAGACACCTTCAATGGTGCCAGATGATTTAACTACAGAAAGAACCTGGGAGATATCTTTTGCAATTAACAGGCATGAGGTAGAACTGGCTGCAGTAGATGAAAACTGATGGGAGACCCTAAAGTAAGGTGCTAGCTGGAATCAGCTTTACTGTACCAGGTGGGTACATTGATAGATGACTCCTATTAAACTCTGTCCCTGGTTAGCTCATGTGTGGGATGAACTCTGGGAGACAGAGCCCAAACGAGGGGCTGAGGACCATCTGGCAAAGAATGTAGGAAGAAGCGTGTTGTATTGCAGGATTTGGCCTGGTTTTGAGAAAAACCCCAAACTTTAAGAGGTATGTGTACAATAGCTACCTAGATTCTCTGTGGGTTATGAGGTCTTGAGCAACCTACTTGTGATATTTCACTACTGATCCTGAGAGACAAAACCAGGCAGGAAATGGCTTGTGGGTGGTTGGATGGAAATCTCTAGACATTTTGCATACAATCTGTCTGGAACTCATATGCCATGCTGTTCTGAGGTAGACTGCTGCCATATGGTGTTCTGAAAGATGTGGCTGCCATACACAATGAAACAATTGGAAAACGTCCCCCATTTGATGTTGTTTGCAGTGAACAATGCATCTCTAACTGGAGCACAATCTAACAGCAATAAACAATGGCCACACTATTTACCATGATGATGATTAATGGCAGTGTTTTAACTTTTTCTCATTCCAGAGGAAAGGTTGTGGCTCACTTCTCCTCTTGTACAATTAGATCAAGGCTATCATATAATTTACTGATTTCATTAAGTTCACCATGTACATAAAGAAATTGAAATGGTTCTTTCCTCTTCTACAAAAATTGACATAGTTCTTCCTTCTACAAAATATCCAGTAAATATGACTGAAAGCAATTACATTAATAGCAAAATAGGTTTCATAATTGCTTAGTTTTTCTGATTTTAAAGGTAATTTAACTTTTTCTAAAAAGCACTGAATCTTTAATAGATTAAATAATCTGTGGCAGATATCTCTTGACTTTGGACTTAACCACCTGCAATAACCCCAGAATTTCCAAGAATCCTTGTGATGCAGCTGCAAAGTACCATGGTTGATCCTTTCCTCTGGAGATGTATTGGATAGAAACTTATGCTCAGAGATCAAGCAGAGTACAGCTTGTTTTTGTATTGATCTTAACACTGAAATTACCATGGCAATTCTCCAGGACATGATGTAGGTAGATAAGTGTGACTAGCTATATTTACAGATATCTGAGCTTAATTAGTTCTTGAGATATCACTGTAAAGAATATGATGAATGTATCCATCTCAGTGAATTGGTATTAAGCAAATATTAAGTAATTTCAGTAATGCCTTTTTTTGTCACAAGATCAGGAAGAGAAAAATATTTACTGGGGCACTGAAAAGAAAGCTTCTATTTGAACAGTGCTTATCTGAAATTTGTTAAAGCTACGAAAGGTAGAAAAAAAATCTCTGTATCACAGTCACATACATAGACAATGAAGGGGATTAAAAACCAAAGGTAAGAGAAGCTAACTGCAAAAGGATGGGTGAGTAGAAACCAGAAGGATGAGATTGGGAGTAATTACAAGTTCCATGATTAAGCTTTTTAAGCACAAATGGAGAAAGGACACACTTTCAGAATAACAAACTATGGTGTTATAACTGTACATGGAGAGAAGTAGACAGTTCTTGTCAGGACACTCAGATGGTTTTTTTCTTAAAGGAAAGTCATAATATTTTTGGATAGTCATGCAAAGAAAGACAAGAATTATTGTTTTAGCAATGTGTTTCTAGAAGCATATGTGTTTTTGAAGAGCTTAATAGACAGCAATAGGAGAACTGAATTTTAACTGAGATTTTATTAACAATGTGCTTTGTGTTGAGGAGAGGAAATACAAAGGTTTCGAAGCATGTGGGAAATAATTAATGTTCATTCTTATGCTAAAGTAAAAAGATATTAAAATCTGTATCTAAAATGAATGGCTTTTCAGAGTCAGATCTTGAGGAGAGATCTAGTGGCAGTTACACAGATAGACATTAAGAGAAAGAGCTGGCATTTTCCTTGACTGTAGAGAATGACCACTGGCATTTCAGGAGTGGTAATTATCCTGAGTTCTGCTGGATAAAATTGCTATGGAATGAACCTCTTCTAATGAGTTGAAGTTACTCATTCTACTTGATTACTTCTTTTGTCTAAATTTATGCCTTGTTTAGAAGTCTGCCCTTCCCAGTTGTACCTCTCTATATCTAATATTTAATTTTTAGTATTGTACCATGGTGTCGTCAATGTAATGAGTGAATAAATAGCTGGAATTTGGAGTAAGGTCAGTTATTTATTCTGACCAAATGAGTTATGCGGGCTCCATGCTCATTGTAGCTCTTTGAACCCCAGACCACATGTAGAGTAAGCTCTTCTGTAACCACCAGTGTGCAGACTCAGCCTGGGATATGGCAATTGTGCCATGATTTTCTTTCCCCTCCTTCCTTCTTTATCAGCTGGGAAAGAGTCTGCAAGGCAAGCTGATCTTATGCTTATGGATAACTGAAAAATATCTCTGAAATGTGTTTCAAGAAATTTCTCGTTAAGAGAGAACTTGCTCTCAACTTACCCTAATGGCTTCCAAAAAATGGTTGCTTAAAATGGTTGAAAAAAATGGTTGCTTAAAATGCCAAATTTAAAAATTCACTGTACAAAAAGAAAAGGTTTTTTTAGGTACAGAAGTGCTAGTTCAGAAAGTTCCATTCAAAATTAATTTGAATACTAAGGAATTCAAGGAAGATTATATAGAACAGAAAGATTTGACACTTCAAATTGAGTACTCACTAGACAACTTCTGAAGCAAATCAACTCGACAGGCTCTATAAAAAAAGAAAAGGAATGCTTGCATATTAATGAGGAGCATATTAGAATATTTTCTTCTAGAAAATAGAATATTTCTACTAGAAAACAAATAGCTGTGAGAGAGATAACAGTTAGTATGGGAATTGGTAACACTCTTATCTCAACTTACAGATGCTGGCTAATGGCTCCTTGTGTAATGCGTGAAGGAGTTTACCTAAAGGGTCATAAACCTCAGGAGGTTCTCCAAATACTCAATAGCGAAAGGAGAAATTATGTCTGTTTTTTCCAGAAAACCTGCTTTGCTGTTCCTTAATGTTAGGAAAGGTTCTATCATATGGGCTAAAGAGCTTGGGTATGGTATTCCTGCTTCTGGTCCTGCCAGTTGACTGAAACTCACCACAGTCTCTCAAAAAGACTTTGAGGTCAGGTTACTTAATTCTTTATATATTAATTTAACTGTTGGATTCAATAAACAAATGCTAATGTGATGCTGATCATCAGAACAAGCAATGATGTAAACAGTATGCAGTACTGCAACTATACTCCTTGTTTATCTAAGTGCAAGAAAGCATTGCTTGTCACTCACCTATTGTAATTAAATTAATATGACCCATGAGGTGTTTTTATAGTTACTGAGTGTATCCAGATGTGGAAACCTCCACTTTTCTTGACAGCCTTTGGCAAGTGCTACTTCAATAAGAAGTATTGCAAAGGACTTAATGCTCTTGACGGTTATGTTACCAATCAAATGCTCACTGAAGTGAACTGTGGAAAGATTTCAATACTTTTATGATGTTTTGGAGCAGCCCTGAGATTTTTCTTTTGCATATTAGACTTCTCATACCAGGAGAAAAACAAGGCATTTGAACTACTGGTACCAACATATAGAGAGTGTCTGAAGGAAATGCCTCCACCATCACATAACTAAGTACTTAGCTTTGATGATCATCTGCTTTTCTGGCACCTCAGCTACCTTTTATAGGCACCAGAGAAGACACCCTGTATCTATATTGGCATACTTAGGAAGTGCTCAAGTGCTTTCTGTACTTTACATCTCCCTGATCATGGATATTCTTTCCTCAGATATCTTATTCAGATACTGGATTGAGCAAAAAATCTTAGTTCTAAACTTGACACTGATGCATGACCCTAGACACTGCAAAAGGCTAATTACTTCTGAGAATCTTCCCACGAGCCTTGCACAGTAATCAAACAGGAATACTGTGTTAATACTGTAAATGGAGCAAAGGTCTCCTGAGTCTGAGTTTTAACTGCAGGAATTTTTCTGTTGATAGGGGTAACTTTCTGCACTTGAACATATAACTGATGGCTTTATGATGATTTTCACTTAATCAAAACCAATCTGTCATTGGAGTTTTTTAATCATAAAGCTTTTCATATGCTTTCTATCATTATTTCAGTCTCTAACGGGATTTATTACTGAGTATGTGTCTCTTAAAGAATGAAATATGCCCCACAAAATATATTTGACAATTCTTTGTATCTTTCTGAATAAAACAACAAATCTGAGATCTGATATAGGAGGAGTACAGGGCAGACCTAAACAAAAAGGCTGCTAGAGAAAGATGAATTAGCCAGACAGAGAGAAAGGAAAGACAGACAAATGCCATTAAAATATACACAGTAATTTCACGATTATAAGCTGCACCATTTTGACTAAAATTTTGGTCCGAACCCAAAGTGCGGCTTATAATCAGGTACGGCTTATATATGGACAAAGAACGAAAAGTTGCTGTTTTAGTTTGGAGGACAGGTGTCTGCTAAGAAGGGCAGGAGCTTCTCTTTGAAATGGAGAATGTAAACCCCCTCCCTCCAAATTATTATAATTTTGAAATCAAGGGGC
Source organism: Catharus ustulatus (assembly GCF_009819885.2). Lineage (NCBI taxonomy): Eukaryota > Metazoa > Chordata > Aves > Passeriformes > Turdidae > Catharus > Catharus ustulatus. The sequence continues at coordinate 58,364,342 of NC_046225.1, read as the reverse complement.
TTTCAGGCAAAAATATGGGAATTAGGAATAACAGTTCTTTTCTAGGGAAATTAAAATAGAAATACAGTACTACAAAGAAACAAACTGCAAACCCTGACAAAGTCAGAGTACAACCTGACACCCCGTCAGGCAGGGTGTTGGTAGCAGTCCCATTAAATGGTGGCTGCATCCTCCTGCAGTGACAGATGTGGTTCAGTTGAAGCAGTGCTCCAGTAGAAGGTGCAGTTTCCCTCTAAAGGTCCAGTGGTGATGTGGAGAAATCCGGTTTTCCTCTGGAGTCCAGTGGAGAAAGGGGCTCCCTTAGTGTCCCAAAACTTCTGTTTTTATCTTGGCAAAAAATGTTGGGCTCTTCCCCCTGACTGGAGCAACTTCCAATGGGATGCAGTAATTTTATCAGTCCCACAGTGGGGCTCAATGGCCATTAGCAGAAAATGACTCACTGGAGGAAGGATGAGTTGTTGAAAAGATAAAGATAAAGAACAATGCCCCGCCTGGTTTCAATGGATGGCTCATTAGCAGAATATCTGCTGTTGAGATAAGGATCACTGCCCCCACCCCCAACAGATGGTGATAGAATAGATACCTTTTATCACACTCTGCATTGTAACATGCGTCTTATAATCAGGTGCGGCTTATATGTGGACAAAGAATGAAAAGTTGCTGACAGCCAAAAGTGCGGCTTATAATTGGTGCGGCTTATAATCGTGAAATTACTACTCTAACTCCATTATTTAAATGCTTTCATGTAATTGCAGGATGTACTGTATATGTGTTTTTAGACATTATCAGCCAAAGTGGATGGCAGGTACTTAAAATATTTCAAATTAGACATGAGGCCCTGTTCTCTCTTCCTTGTCATGCCTGAATGTGTTGACAGAAGTCTAAATTACAGTCTGTTTCAAGGTGGCTACATTTGAAACGTCGCACCAGTTTATAAATCTCAAATTGCAGTTACCCAATTTATCAGTTTCTGTCTGTCCTTTTTACTCTGTTTTAACTCTATTTTCTTGCATATTTAGGACTGGAAACCAACAAAAAATAAAATTTTTTTATTCATCCTATGTAACTGATTTAGTATTTGTGAAAACAAGAAGGTAACCTGCCATTTGGAAAATATGCTGAACATGGTATGTTATAGCTCACATGTCTGAAATGTTATTTTTCATTGCTTTGTTCATCAATATGTTTATTTTTTAAGCCAGACAATCACAGTGCAAACTTTCATGCAGTGAAGAAAAATTTGAAGTAAGCTTGAAGGACAGTAAATCAGTGTTTTGGATGTTAAAGCACAGGCTCTATAACATACCAGGAATGATGAAGACCCATACCACTTAGTTGTGTACTTCCATGATAGGGTTGGGAGCTTGACTGTGGGAGATGTGTTCTTTCTCTGAGTCTCCAGAGTCTCACATCACAAAGCTGGTGGATATCCCAGAGTTTCAGAATAGCTTGATTAGCTTTGGAACACTGAGGAATGCCTCCCATCCCACCCACTCTGGTTCTGCTCACTGCTGCAGATCTCCTATCATGTACTCACAGATGTTTTTCACAGCAGTGTCTGTCACAAGAGGAGAGGATAGCTACACCCCCGTTTTCAGTCAATTCACCAAGGAATGAAAGGCACAGAGGTCACTCCAAAGTGATCCATAGAGAACAGGTGTTTACCAATAGAATAGGAAGTGCTGGATAACTAGAATCAGGACTACTTTGGGCACTGGAGCTGCAAAAATGGAATTTGGGTAAGAAAGCACAGGTTGGAAGAGGCATGCCTTGGAAATGTGTTCAGTGTTAGCCACAGTGTCTCTGCTAAGAGTCTTTTCAATGAAGAGCAGCATGTGCAGCATCCTTTCAGGTAATAACCTAACAGATGGCATATCAAAGACCTGTGTGAAGGGCAGATAAAATTCTGGAGGGAAAATGAGCATCACACAGCACAAGATGTGTGGGAATGAACTGGGAGAAACCAGACAAGCAAGGAAGTGTCCTTTTTGATAATGGAACTCCAGATTTCAAAGTGCGGTGGAATAGCTGATTTGGTGTAATCAAATTATTTATGAGCTTGGAGATGTGATTGTTTGCAGGCATGAATGGGAAGCTGGTTTGGCAGATCTGGTTGCTTACGAGAACTCTATGAGAATTCTCTTTGTGAGAACTGTGTGCTCTGGGTCATTTGCTGACATTTTTTTGCACCTTTGACAGTGTTTATGTACCGTGTTACCATAGATGTCTAATTGAGCAAGGGGAGGGACAGGGAGGGTGTAAACGTTTGCTGGGTTGTTAATGTGCTTTAGATCAAGCAGAACAGAACTTGTTCCTCTGGCAAGCAGTTCTTCTGCAGAAGTGCAGATAAATACCAGATGCGACTTACTTTTTTGGCTTACATTTTTTGTTTTGAAATGTATTTAAACATTCTATAAGAAGGACATGGTGCCATCCAGAATTTCTGTCAACCTTGCCTCATTTGTTTGACTGGATATGTGCCTTAGCTATAGATTTACCCAGGAAATTTTGTGGGTTTAACACTTTTTTCTCAGCTTTAGTACATAAAATGGAGAATGCAGTGCTGCTTCTTGCTCTTCATGTCTTCACTTTTCTGCGGTGTTAGATATGTAGATACAGAAAGGTGATACATGATCTATTGTCTAAATATGAAAACATCCCTTGGGGCTGGGGACACCCACATTAATTTAGGAAATTCTGAGCTTCCTGCTCCTTGATTACTGCAATTGTCTGAACCAATCTGTAGTGACTTGTTACAGAAAGTTTGATCAGCTTTATGGTATTCTTCCTATATATTATTACAAATACTCAGTTTTTGCCTACCTCTGACCATCCAAATCCTAAATTAACACCAGGAAAACCCTGTGTAAAGGCACCCAAGTCAAGCCATTGTGTTGCCAATGTACAGTGTTTTCCAGACAAACTCAATGGTGCAATAGGGATGACCTCTGATGTAATGAAACTTACATGGGAGTAAAATACTGAAATGCAAAATCCTTATCAGTTTTCTCAAAGCTATAATAGCTAGCTCTTCTCTTGAATATCACTCCTGACCTTCTCAACACTGAACATAGTAGGGGAATTTTGTGGCCAGGCTCATTTCCTTAAAAAATGAATAAAATAAATGCACAACCAAGAACACTTATCTATTGCTTGCTGTATATTTCACAGTCCATCCTGATCTCTTATTTGTTTGCATATCTCCTGACCCTCTTCACCTGTAACTAAATCACTTGCATTATTTTCTGGGTGTGAAGGAGAGAAAAAGGGAGAGATTTTGAAGAAAATGGGGAAGAGGGGTAGATAAATAAGAAGTTCTATTTTTTTTCTAGTTCTTTTCTGTTCACTTAAACTTTCTTGGTATTTTTTTGGACTCTAGTGCTGCCTTTTTTTCCCCCCATGCTAAAGAGTTTATTAACTAAAAAAAAATAATTACAGCTTTGAGATAGGCCCACTGATGAGGACTTATATTGGTCACTACAGCAACAGTAGATTTTTCTGCACAGAAAATTCATCTCAAAATCGAAGAGCTTGCAATGAGAACAAAGCAACAGATAACTGGTGGATAGGTGGACAGAAGATGGCCAGAAAAGATTAGCACCTCTAAGCTTCAAGAAGCAATTCAAAATATTTGTTGCAGCTTTTGAGGCATGGAACCTGAAATGGAAGCATGGCTGTTGTTTGGTTCATTGGTGGTTTTGATAGAAACTTGCCTGCAAGATTTTAGAATGGGTTTGCATGGTCTACAGCTTTGCCACTTGTGACTTACAGGCTGGAGTTGGGTATTCCAGCAATAATCAGGTTAAGCCAGGATGTGTTTGTCTCTTTCCCTTTCTTCCCCATCCTAAAGTTTAGGATTTCAAGCTCAGAGTAGGACACCTTCATGTAAGTGACTATAACTTGCTCAAAAACAGATACTGTTTAGCAAATGTCCACTGTAGTCCATTAATGCATAACTTTGGGTGGTGTTATACTCAAATAACATTCAGTTACTTTCATCTTATTGACCTTTTTATTAGGATTTACATCTTTTGCCTTAGTTTCTCTGAATATCTGTATTACATAAATAGTGTAAAACTATTAATTTCAAATCATTGTTATAAACAATTCAATCTAAAAAAATATGCCACCACTGTAAATCTTCTTTTGTCCAGAAAAATCTACAAATTTTGGAAAAAATGGTATTTTTGTGTCAGTTTATAATGACATATTCTGACCTTCGAAAGAGAAAACTATTAGAATTAAATTAAAACAAATGTCAGCATGACAGCCAGTATAATTGGCTTTTTTTTTTTTTTTTTTTTTTTTTTTTGCTTTGGTTTCTGCTACTTAAAATAAAAGAGAATCACTGCCCTTGTAAGAAGATTGACAAATCCAATTGCAAAACTCACTTAAACAATTTTAAACACCATATATCCTCTTATCTACCCCGTTCAATGCTGAAAGTAGTAAGCTGGGAAATTCATAGGAAACAACTGGTGTCAAAACCAGCTTAAGCTTTGTCTCTGGCCTCTGAACCTTGTGATCCTGCCCTTCCTGGCTCAACTGAATTACTTTTCCCAGATGATGGTCTCTATTAATGGAGTTTTCTTCATATGCAATGCATATGCTGAGCTAATTGCCTTCTAAAGAGAGAAAAATTCTTCTTTATTTCATGATAGCTAGAATAAGCAATAGTGATCCCAGCCTAAGCCATGTAGAAAGAATTTAGTGAGAATTAAACTGAGGAGAGAAAAAGGGATACTGTTGAAGCGGTCTTCATGTATAGAGCTGTGTGACAGTGACAGATATTGCAGGACGCAATTGTAAAAGCAGGGCTGGGTAAAGCACAGATTGCAGTACCTGTGTGAAAAATTAAGTGTTCCTCATGAGCTTTAGCACAGAGTCCAGGGAAAGCCTGACATTTCCAACCTTCAGAAAGCTCCATAGGGAGAAACCAGCACTGGTTTGGGAATGAAGATATTATTTGTATTCTTTGTAAGGAAATCAAATGAACCAAAGAAATCCCAGATCCCTTTCAGACTCATCTGGATGATGGAAATAAAATGGTGATGGCTCTTCTCTCTATCAGGTCTTAGGGGTCAAAAGGAACACAGTCTGTATCCATAAGGATGGCAAAGGCAAAAGGTTTATCAATATAGAGCAAAACTGTATTTTAAGGAAGGAACTACTTCTACAGAGTTAACATACATGATTTTAAACATTCATTTTGGATATTTGGATATTTAAGCTTGGGTTATGTAGTCTCCAATCCAAACATACACACACCTCCATAAGTTAAAAACAATTTACTGTAATCAAGACTTGCATTGCTACTATGTGTTATTATATATCTCACAGCATCCAGCTTTCACTTGTGGACAAATAATTTGAAGACAAGATTTACAACAATAAGTATGTAAAGAAAGGAAATGCAGAACTATTATTAATAAAACAGTAGCCACTCTTTTACTGTGTTTTCTAAATCAGAAACTGAAAGTTAGGGTACCTTTCCACAGGAAAGAAACCTTACCCAAAAAACCATACCGCTCTGAAACAATGTACAGTAATTTCACAATTATAAGCCGCACCATTTTGATTAAAATTTTGATCCCGACCTGGAAATGCGTCTTGCACTCAGGAGTGGACAATATATGAAAAAAGTTCTGAAATTTCCAACCCCGGCAGTGTAGCCGGGGTGCCGAGCCAAGAACCTGCCAGTAAAACCCGACATTCCACGATTGTTACAAATTGGTTACTCTGTTGTGCGGCGAGTGAAGGCGGGCTCCATGCCAGCAGCACGGTGGGGGAGATGGGGGGCTCCCTCCTGCTGGCCCCACAGCAGTAGGGGGAGATGGGGGGCTCCATGCCCGCCTGCTGCTGCTGCCACGGGAGCAGGAGGGCTCTGTGCCCATCTGCTGCCGCCACCGCGGGCGCGGGTGGGCTCCATCCCCTCCTGCTGCCGTGGGGCAGCACCGGGTTGGGGCGAGCAAGCCCGGCGGCAGCAGCAGTGGTGGCCAGCCCCGAGCGGTTCCGCCGAGCGGCAGCGCCGAGCTGGGCCACCCGGCCCCGTCGCCAGCCCCGAGAGGGCCGAGTCTGCCTGGCCCCCAGCCAAGCCAGTAAACCCTGCGATCCTGTGATCCTGTTACTAATTGGCAACTTTGTTGCACGCAGGTCCTCACTGCAAACGACAGTGTGGCATATATCCATGTGCGGCTTCTATACGGACAAACATGTAAAGGTTGCTGACACCTGGAAGTGCGGCTTATAATCAGGTGCGGATTGTAATAGTGAAATTACTGTAATTTTTTTTTTTCATTTGTTTTGTTTTGGTTTGTTTTGGTTTGGTTTGGTTTGGTTTGGGGGTTTTGAAGGTTTTGGGGGTTTGTTTTGTTTTGTTTTATGAGGGACTATTTTGCTTTGGGGGTTTTGTTGTTGTTGTTTGTTTGTTTGTTTTTAATTTAATTTTGTTTTTCAAAGTTCAATCCTTCAGCAGAAGAGAACTGATAACGTGTTAATGCAGTGTAGCAGGAAAACAGGAGTGTGTGTTTTGCCTTGCTACGAACATGAGGGAATGAAAGAGTTCTGCCACATCTATGTTTTACACAGTCACTCACAGAACAAAGGGACTCCTTTGCCAACAAGATTAGTTTTTGAAGGGAAGAAACAGAATCTTGTGGGATTTGGTGCAGAATGGCAGACTCACTTATGGAGGTTACTGGAGGATGAGTTAACTAAGAACACAGGGGAAATGTCTCATCTGTGTGGATCACAATGAGGTGTAGGTCTACCACTATGGAAAAAGACTTGGGAGCTTTGAGATTGCATTGCACACAGACTGATGGTAAATGATTAAATGATTCTCAAGTTATCTTCATTTTTGGAACTGTATTATCAAATACTGCCTCTGTAGGAGTGTTAAGAGAGACACACTAAGCAGCAAGCAGGATTGGTACTCATTTATGCATGGACTTAATCCATACCTTACTTCAAATAATATTTCCTGCTCTAGTGTATTCTGCAGGCCCAACCACTATAAATTGCAAATAGCAGAGGAACAATGGTATCTTTATGGTACCTCTAATAAAGTTCAATATTTAACAGAAGATAATGTCATAAAACAATCTTATCACTTTCCCAATGAGAGTGATTTTCCCATCCATGATCTCTAAATAGTATTTGAAATCCATAGAAATGATATCATGTTCAATCAGATTACAGTATAAAAATCTAATGACTCTCCTTAGAGATTCTTTTTTTAAATTAGAGCATATGCTCTGATAATCAAGCTCCTTGTTGCTGAAAACTGGAGTCACTACCCGCTCGGGAATGGATTTCTGTGCCCATTTAATGCAGGAAATGACAACATACACTAATCTTGCTATATTGGTAGAGAACATGTAACTTAATGCTTTTACTTTCTAAAACTCAGATTTTCCAAAAGAAATTAACTGTGGTATTCAGTGCAAGGGATGGAACTAAATCTTCAAATGAAATCAATGGATGTTCAAGCTCTACAGGAAACCAACCATGGTGCAACTATTTCATACCCAACTCATTACACATCCTTTAGAGCCTGTCTCAAAGTACAGTAACAGTGAGTGACATCTAATACTCCTTGGAAGCAAGAGTTTGAAGGTGTTGCCCAATCTGGACAAAAGAGATTGTTCAGTTTTCCTTGTGATATTCCACAAAATGTATTAAGCAGGAAAGACACATTTCTTGGCCAGGTTAGGACTGATTGAGAATGTCATAAATCCTAAAGCTGTCATCACTTAATGACACCAGATGAAACATCTGTAAGATGCCCCTGCTTATATGCTATTTCCTTTTACCCATTCCTCAAAATCCTATGTCTGGCCACCATCCTGTCCATTTTGTGTACTAATTGTGTTGTATATTCAGGTGGAAAAATGATATTCAAGAATAATTAGGAAAATGTTGCTTTTAATCTTTAAATGAAAGAACCAATAGAATTTAAGCTGTAACAGAAGAAACAATTACTGAATAAAAGTTTTCTAATATTCCTCTAATATTCTAATATTCAGATTATTTATAACAATGGCTCATTCTTTTTGTAGAAAAGTAAAAACGGCAGGATATTTATTCTTTGAAATAAACATGAAGTTCTGCTGATAGCAAAAAAAGGTGTTTCTCTTCAGTACAGATGACTTTAAAATTATGAATTATATCTGTGCTCCACCCTTACCACATCAGTATTAACACCTAGCTATAAACACCACACACATAAATACTTGATATATTTCACCCCATAGGAATACACCATCAAATTTTGAAAGCAAATCTTGTCATGTTGTACCTATTTGGAGTTTGGATAGTCAGTCAGCAGGAAAGAAAGATTTAATAAGTTTCGGAATTAAAACTGAAGAATACAATATAAATTCAGCATGTTGTTCAAGAAAACATTAACATTTTATAGGTCTTTGGTTGTGTTTTCCATTTTCTCAATTTAGGCTCCAGGCAGTTCAGGATGTTTGATTTATACCAATTACATGTGATTGCCTTGTGTACTCTGTAATGCTTGGAACAATAAGGGGATGTAAACATCTCTGTTTCTGAAGCAATAATGGGTTCCATTTCAAATATGTTCATTATACAACACATACTTTGAAAGATAGATAAATCTGATTACTTTTTTGTTTACATCCAGCTTACAAGGCAGGACATTGCTTGCCTCTTAGCACTCTGGTTGTGGATACTTGGCAAGGGAAAAATCAAAGAAAAATAAAGCTCTGACAGGTTTTTCTTTTTTTAAAATATCAGAGAAATACCCAGTCAATAAAATAATTTATCTGTGAGTGAATGCATTAATCTAACAGAAATCCATCATTAACAATATTGTAATAATGGGCTACACACCAAGCTAATGCTACTTCAATGGCTCTTCTTCAATTCAATCTGTTCTTCTAATAACTAATAAAGAGGTCCATATTCTTTAGATAAAATCTACCTTAATTTTTAATTTTCTCATTATAAATGAAGGATTTGTATTCTGATTTTTTAACACCAAAACCCTTGACTGGATCTTCTGAAACTGACTTTTTCTGCTCTGTGAAAAAGCAGAGGGGTTTGAGCTGACTTAGGGAAATCAAACTGTTCTTGCTGGTGTCTGTCTTATCTTGTTCCCATGTGTGTCTCCCCAGCTCAATCATACTCCTTAAACTATTTTCCCTTCTTCACACTCCCTGCCCATGCACATACTTCCTTCACTCTTTGTAAAAAAATAAAAGAAGAAAATGCCTCAGCTGTCCTTCCCTCCCCTTACTGGTGGAGGCTGGCGCCTGCCAGGGCAGGGACACACACACCCTGGCCTGCACCTCTTCACAGCAAGCCTCCCTGAGCTGGGGATGGTCACACCCACTGCAGTGCTCCAGCCTCAGCTCTGGCCCTTGTGAATGCCCAGGAGAAGTGAAGAGCACCTAAAGGAACATCCAAAACAACTTCTAGAGCCTTCAAGGCAGGACGCATGGATACAGTAGTGTCTGAAATCCCTTCCTTTCTCAGAATAGAGGTGCTCAATACAGCCGTCCTGTGAGAGATCTCTGTCCTTAGAATTAATTGCTCCTAGAAAAAACTGGATACCTGCTTATCTCAAAACTTTTCTCGGTTATGGAGGCAAGGAAAGGACAACAAAAGGGAGTCTTATTTTGTTATTTCTTAATGAAATTTCTCAACTGCTTCTTCTGGTAAGGAGACACAGTTTAATTTTCCAGGTCTACATGGGGGAACTGGACTCTTGTCCTTCTCCTTGAGCACTGCTGGAGATGCCAGGCTTTGAGTGTGAGCCATTAGCTGCCTGTGTGATGTCACTGAGGATTCCCACCCTGGCAGTGTGTGTCAGAATGTGCAATACAAAGCACAGAGACGCTGCTCCTGCTGCTCAGACCATACTCATGGAGCAGGGGTGAGCACCAGTGAGCACCACCTTTCACCTGAGCTCTACAGAGGTTCCAGAAGCAGAGCTCACAGCAGAACACTGGAGGTCTCCTCCTCTGCCCAGATTTGCACTTACAAATGCGTTTACAGTAATTTCACGACCATAAGGAGCACTGGACTATAAGGTGCACTTTTTTTTTGCCACGAAGATCCACACCGTGGGCAACAAAGTAACAAATTAGTAATGGAATCCCACGATCATGGAGTTTACTGGCATGTGCTCAAATTGGAAACATTTTAACAGATTGGTGTAGCCTTTAAATGCAGCCCCAAACGTCCTCACTGTGTGCGGGGCCTGGCACTCCCACCCACCCCCGTCTGGCGAGGCTGGGCTCGTGGCTGCCATGGTTCAGGGCGGCCACGGCTCACACCTCGGGGTTGCTGCGGTTCAGGGCGGCTCGGGACCGTCCGTGGCTCGGGGCGGCGCGGCGCTGCCCGTTCCCTCTCTCCCTGTGCAGCCGCCGCTGGCCGGAGGCTGGCCACTCCTACCTCGGGTCTGGGCTCACGGCTCGCACTTTTTTTTGCAGTGAGGAGCTGAGCCGCGTGCAACAAAGTAACAAATTACTGGCAATTTGCAAACATTTTTCACAGACTGGTGTAGCCTTTAAACACAGCCCCAGGTGCCCTCCCTGTGCCGGAGCCAGGGCCGGGGGCAGCTCCCTCCCTCCCCGCGCAGCTCCTGCCAGCTGTGGCCGCCCACTCCCGCCCCCGCTCAAGACTCGACGTTCCTGTGGCACTCCCCCCCCCCCCCAATTCCCCAATTGCGGCTCACACTTACGGGTTTGCAAATTTCACAACTTTGTCCATTATATAAGGCGCACCGGACTATAAGGTGCACTTCCGGGTTCGGGGGGAAATTTTAGTCAAAAGGGTGTGCCTTATAGTCATGAAATTACTGTACTCCTACTGCACTCGCTTGTGTATCTGCTCCTCTGCTTTCTTGTGCTTGGTTGATGTTGGGTTCCTTTCTCTTCAGACACAGAGAGGGATGGTTCCTTCTCTGAGTACAGAAGCTTTCCCCTGCCAATTGGTGTGGATTTGAGCTCCTCAGCCTGAAGGTAGGGACTGAACACAGCATTCCTGCTTCCTTACACTCTGCTGTTACTGAGGACATTGCTGCTTCTGTCCAAAATACAACAGCCAGAACTGTTTTCTGTGTGTAATGCGTCTTCTCTGTAAATATTATGCATGTTCTGAGAACACACAGTATTTGACATCCCAGCACAAAATCACCTACTGATTTTTATGAATATGGACTGTACAATAGCAAGGAATTCCAGAAACTTTTAAATATTGCAGTATTGTTATTGAAGCAGTAGCTGGAAAGAAGAGGATCAGAAAAGCAGAAGGAGTGAGACCATATATGTACCAAATGCTTCAGATACTTATATGGACTGAGGAGGGGGACAAGGGCTGGTGAACTTAAGAGAACAGATCAGCCACAAGGCAACCTCCTGATTTCCTAATAACTTGAGGACTTGCTCTTGCATAAGTCTTATCAATAAATAGAATCCTCTTTTATCATGCATAATCCCAAGCTATTTTATTTGAAAAGATTTTATTTTAATCTGAATTTTCAGTACCAGAGGTATAAAGCCTTTGGGACACATCCCCTTGTATATGACTACCAAGTTTATTCTTTGCAGGAACAAAGATGTTCTGAACAGAATTAACTTCAGGAATTATTAATAGTGCTCATACTCTCTCATAGTCACAAAGAAAATGAAATTGATTGAGTAAATAAATATTTACCATAAGGGTTTATAAGAGTGGGGACCAAGGCACAGCCTTTGTCAGTTCACTTCATTTCAGAGAGTTACTTAGCAAAAAATGCATTGAGACTCTAGCTTGTTTATCAGAGATGAAGTTAATATACTTCTATGCAATTCATCAAGATGAATTTTCAAAGGTCAGATGGCCAGCTGGAAAAAAAAAAGTAGAACTTTTCTCTGAGCAGAAAAATAGTCCTGTCTAGCTAATCCATTAGTGATTTAAATTCTTCTTTTGGTGCTCTACAGCTCTTAGTCTGATTTTATTCAGCCTGTGTTTCTAAATGTCTGTAAATATGAAAACAAATGATATGGTTTTTGATAAAGGGAAACAATATCATTCACATTTACCAAAGTGTATCAGCATGGTTCACGACATTCCCCTTTCTTATCATTCCTCTCTGTTCCAAAAACCTACTCAATTACAGCAATTTCACAATTATAAGCCGCACCTGATTATAAGACGCATGTCCGGATGTTGGCAACTGTCTTGGGTTACAATACAGAGTGTGATAAAAGGTATCTATTCTATCACCATCTGTTGAGGGTGGGGGCAGTGATCCTTATCTCAACGGCAGATATTCTGCTAATGGGCCATCCATTGAAACCAGGCAGGGCATTGTTCTTTATCTTTTCACAATCCATCCTTCCTCCAGAGTCATTTTCTGCTAATGGCCCATTGAGTCCCACTGTAGGACTGATAAAATTACTGCATCCCATTGGAAGTTGCTCCAGCCAGGGGGAAGAGCCCAACATTTCTTACCAAAATAAAAACAGAGGTTTTGGGACACTTAGGTAGCCCCTTTCTCCACTGGACTCCAGAGGAAAACAGGATTTCACCACATCACCACTGGACCTCCGGAGGGAAACTGCACCTTGTACAGGAGCACTGCTCCAACTGAGCCACATCTGTCACTGCAGGAGGATGCAGCCACCATTTAATGGGACTGCTACCAACACCCTGCCTGACAGGGTGTCAGGTTGTACTCTGACTTTGTCAGGGTTTGCAGTTTGTTTCTTTGTAGTACTGTATTTCTATTTTAATTTCCCTAGTAAAGAACTGTTATTCCTAATTCCCATATCTTTGCCTGAAAGCCCCTTGATTTCAAAATTATAATAATTTGGAGGGAGGGGGTTTGCATTCTCCATTTCAAAGAGAAGTTCCTGCCTTTCTCAGCAGACACCTGTCCTCCAAACTAAAACAGTAAGTTTTCATTCTTTGTCCATATATAAGCCGCACCTGATTTTAACCCACACTTCTGTGTTTGGACCAAAATTTTAGTCAAAATGGTGCGGCTTATAATCGTGAAATTACTTAATTTTAGTAAATTTAGTTTCGTATTAATCATGTACAAGTTTCCCAAACACTAAATTGCCTGTGTTGAAAATATTAGAAACACATGTATATCAAAATTTCAAATGCTTTTCAATGCTTTCAAGTGCCCCAAGTGTTGGCTCAGGTGTTGGTGACTGTCACAAACTTCCCCACATTGCAAACTGAAAGTGCCTGGTGCTACTTCTCTCTTTGGTTTCAGCTTCTGGTTTGCTTGCATTTTTTTGTGACTGTTTTCCACTGGCCATTCATCCTCTGTACTGACTCTGCAGGGATTGGCAGTGGAAGGATATCTTCACACTTCCTGCAGGATTCATTGGGCTAGGAGCAGCAGCACTCCATTACTGCTGTTACTGTTCCTCAGTGATTAATTGTGGCCAGGGGGGCTGGTCTGGTCCTCTCTCATTCCCCTGGGCATGGCAGCTTCTGTCAATCCCATCATAAGTCAGACTGTTAGTTTGCTGTGTTAAAATAGAGAGCATTACCTTTCAATTTCTGCATTTTCTGATTATCAGGTGATTCTTAAAGGCTACTGAATGACATATGCTAAAGAGGACTTCTTCACACATACCAAGAATTTATTGTGTAGGAGTCTTGTGAAAGTAATGAAGAGAACAAGTAATCATTTCAGATCTTTTTTGGTATTTTTGACATTATAGTTTCTACTTTTTTTTTTTTTTCTGAAAATAACATCTGGAGACTGCAGATTTAACTATTACTCAGTGGTTCATCATCATGACAAGTCTCTGAATTAATCAAAATTGACTTAAGGAGAAGCATTGAAGTGAGTTGTATGACAGAATTTGGCTTAGAAGCCTGATTGTCTAATGCTTAAATTTTGAGAAAGAGATTTTGGTACTGAAAAATCTTTTGTGTCTAGAAGTGTATCTTGAAAGTTTAAACTTAGAGAACTCAGCACACTGAAGTTAGGTCTAGGAAAAGACAGAGGAAAAATGCGCTGAATATGAGAATGGAATATATTACTATAGCTGTGAGAACAAAGTTGAAATCATTGCAGAGAATAATTTAAAGCCAACATCCTCTGAGACAAACAGGAAAATGCTTGTGACCTGGTTTAGAGGCTCAGTGGAACAGCAAGAGCAGTCACTGGGTTCTGGGGCTGCTCTCTGCAGCTCTGCAGTTTCAGGTCTGACAGCCAGTGGCACATCTGCTTCAGTGAACCTCAGCCCAAATGCTTTGACTAAAGTGACAATTTGTGATTCCTTTCCCCCTCTCCATTGCTAGCCAATACCTTTGCTGTGATCATCTTTTCTTCTTGTGATTTTGTATTCATTTAAATTTAAATTGTGTCCCAAATGGATCTTTTTGCCTTCTGCTTTTCTAAAAAAGAAGGGAGGTTTATGATATAGAAAATTATAAGAGGAATTTAATAGGCAGAGAGTATGAAAACTGAATTTCTTTATCTCTCTCAAGCGAAAACTTGCTTTGGATGCTAGCATGAAATTTCCTTGCTATGAAAGCCTATGGAATATCCACAGGCCATCTCCTCCCAACATCTTCCACACCTCCAGAAAGGGAGAGTGCTTTCCCTGATGCTACCTGCTAATTGCAAGCAGCATGCTCAGTTAGATGCATTATGGCCCTTCTCCAGGCTTGTCAGGCACCTTTAGCAGGAAAGGTAGAAAGACAGAGGCATTTTACCATATCCACAACTGAAATTCTGTGGTTCCATTGGTTGCAAACACTTTTTGCACCTGCTGGGACCTGGCAACCTCCAGCTGATCCTTTGTCACCCATTTTAAAGTCAGCATTAATTGAGATAGCACAGTAAATCATCTAGAAATCTTTAAGTTAGCTCCTAAACTTATTAACTCACTCTTTAGTGTCAGCCTTGAGAAGTGCCTGCCAAAGTGGAAGAGTGTGGCATTGAGTGGGGCATTGCTGCAGGGTGGAGCACTGGCAGTGCTGGTAAAACAGCGCTGAGCTGGCACTGCTGGGGCTTGCTGAGAGTCAGAACTTGCCAAGTCAAGCTCAGCATCATCTGATGTAGTCCTGCTGTGTTGTCCCAGACAGCATCTCTGAACAGTACTGCCCAGAACATATTATGTGTATATAGCACTGTAGCTTAAACTACCTCAGAAGTCTGTCCACTATATCCCATCATTTTGTGATGTGGATTTTGTGCCCCATAAGAGTAACACCCTGTGCTGCATCTTCAAACTGCTATCCTTAAAGCAGCCGTGTTCTGAGTCAAATTCTAGTGGACAGAACTCATTTGATCTACTTTTCTTCTTCATAGGTTATCATTTACAGTTTGGCCCTTTCATAAAAGTATCTTTTTATTTTTTGACATTGAAAAAAAAGTCTATAAAACTACTTGGTATAGTCATTTTTATAGCCTTGTCCAGTTTTATGAGAACAGTGCTATTTCATGTGTTTCCATTTGTTTTCCAGACTTCTTCGTGTTCCAGTAATTAAAATGAGAGATTATATATCCATCTGGCTTTATAAAGCAAATCCAATATTATTTTTATAGCAAAGTAGTTAAAATTATGTATAAGTATGAGAGATTCAAAAATACTCTGTTTAAGTGTTCATTCTGTGCATTTAGACATGATTCATCATTACACTTACAGTGTTTTGAAAGGGTCATGAAGATGACTTTCAGCAATAAACCACATACCAAATTCAATTTTCATATTTTAATTAATATGCAATTCAAATTCTTTCTAAGAACTCTTTTGGCTAACATTCCAGAGACTGGATTTGAAGTTAATCTGAGTTTTATGGGTTTTGAAACTTTGAAACAAGGAAAAAATGAAATTGCCTGCAATGCATCTATTTTCTTTAATAGTCCTCAGAAACAGTAGTATTAATAACCCAGGCTGCAAAGTAAAGTAATGTTTTTAAGAATGTTTTTAAGGATCACTGAGGCAAATATTAAATTTTCTGTTCTGGTGCTGCCTCCAGGGTGCTATAGGATCATTACATGCAGTGCAGAGTATCAAGTGCTCTGCTCCAGAAGCCATCAAAGAGATCTTGAGTTATCCTGAATGGGACATGAACTGCCCAGGAAGAGGCACCCCTGTAACATGGTCATTGCAATGACAAGAGGGAAATCCCTGAAGGCATATCTAGCTCTGTGCCAGCCTGTTGAACCTTCTCAGGCAACCAATAATCCATTGCCAAGGGACTTACAGATAACAAAGAGGGTTTAGAGCTATATCTTGTTGGTCAGCTTGTCTATGGTGAGTTCTTAAGAACTCCTTTTTCAAACAAAAGGAGAATGATATTAATTTTCTTGGAGAATAGCCTCATCATTCACCTAGATGCAAAAGTGACTATTATTATTATTATTATTATTATTATTATTATTATATGTGAGGTACAAATTTGTACATACATCTATAATGCAAACCATTTCCACCCCGACTTTTGCAACACAAACCTGCAGCAGTTCTAATAAATGAATTCACCACAGTTTCTTTCAAAACAATTTTTGTGTTGATAAAAATCCTAGAATTGTCCTTGTTGTTAGGAAAATTAAAGTAACAAAAAAAAAAAAAAATTAAGGAAAAGTTTTAACAGTGGCTGTTTTATTTTAATTCATGTATTCTCTGACCTATTATTTTGGTTCAGCTTGCTCAGTGCCAGCTCTTTTCTTGGGGCAATTCAATTTGAGACAATAGAGCATGATCATATTTTCATCTTCTTGGGCATGGGCTGGAGGTAGAGAAAATTCTGGTTTGCCAAAGTACATTGTTCCTCTCCTCACTGCTGCTTTTGCTTAGCCAAGTAATAGGATTTACATTTTGCTAATTGCTTATGGGTGAGAGGTATAAAAATATTTTAATTAAACAACGAATCAAATTTTGGCTGGCAGCCCTTCTCTCATCAAGATTAATATGAGGCCTTACAGTGTTTTCAAGGATTAGTGCCGACTTGGGAGAGAGAACTCCTCCTCATACCACACTACAGAGAGGGGAAGACAAGCTCAGGCAGTGATTCTGGGGAGAGCAGAGCTGCCCTTGCCACAGGTTACCCACTCATCATGCAAAGATTCACTGACAGTGGTTTTTGCGGTAAGGCTACTGGGACAAAACAAAGAACTGTTATCTAGGAAATATTTGCATATTGGCTGCATATTCCTCTAGCTCAGCTGCCTGTAATATATCACACATGAAAGGATTTTATGCTGCAGTATAGAAAAAGTGCACCTTGCAATATAGCCTTCAGAGCCATCTTCTGGGGAAAAAATGGACATATGCCAACATATTAAATTTTATTTTATAAACAAACAAACAAACAAAAAAACCAGCAGTAGCAAACAACACTTAGATGACTTCTTAAAAAAAAACAAAATACAAGAATGCAAGATGGGATTTTACAGTGTGCATTTTGATTCAGAAGCAAAGATCTCTATGATCATTGTGGAAGTAATTTATTAGCTCATAAATCATCTGGGATCTTCTGAAAATATCCATAGGAAATTTTACATTCTTTAATTACCTACCAGGGGATATTTGAAAGAGGGTGAAGCTGATACATTTTGTACACACACCCACACACATACTTGCATGCATACAACTCCTCTTTTAACTTGCAACAAATCCTAAGAAATATGCAAAAACTATAGAACGAGTAGAATTACCCAGAGAATTTGGGTTCAGTTCTGAAATCAACAAACACAGGATTTTGTTAGTCTGGACCCAAATTTCTGTTCTTTATTTTCAGCCCAAATAAAGATTCTGTTTGGCTAACAACAAAACCAGCAATGTTTCCTTGATATAGATGCCTAGTTTATTTTTGCTCTTAGCTCTGTGCTTCACTGCTTATTTTTTGTCTTAAGTTTTGGTGGCTTTTAAAGCCTCCTGAATATGTTTTCACTAGTACTGCCAGACCTGGAGAACACTGGAGTCTATCACATGTACGACTTGGTCATGTCTTATCTGACAAGGGCATGGTAAACACATACGTAATTTTGGCATAAATGAGCAATTGTTGCAAAACTGTTGTTACATATTATTCATGTGATAAATACTTGAAATGTCTGGCTTCATGCTTCAGGTGATTTGACATCAGTTGACAATATATTTCTTGTATCTTGAAAGAAGTTTTTGTGGTAAAAGTTGCAGTAATTGTCTGACTAGGCTTCAAGATGGCTTTACTTGGCTCAGCTGGTGCCTTCACCAGTAAATAACCCCATGAAATTGGCAGGAAACTCAAAACATAGGACACTCTTAAATAAAACTCAAATTTACTCTTCTAGCTCATACAAGATGTGTGTATATAGGTTAAATTCCATTGTTTCCTGGGATTGTCTAAGGGAAGTTTTAATTTTCAGGTGTTTTTTGATACCCTTATGACCATTTCACCATTTTAGACAGAGTCTTAAAGAATGTGCAAAAATAACCAGGAAAAGTCCAGAAGAACAAATTTTTTATGGCATGTATTTTATGACAAGAGTTTTGTTATGGTTGCATCTCTTGTGAGATTGAAAGGTGAATATTTGACTACCGTACTCCTTCAGGGGTGCTGGGTTTCACTGAGACTGGCATAATATTCCTGTCCCTAGCTTTGAAATTATTACAGAATCAGTGCCATTATGTTACAGTTAATAACATAAAAGAAAGTCTTTCATCTCCAGAAGCAATTTACAACTTACAATAAACTGGCACATAAACTCTTCAGAAAGATCACTTTGGGCATTAACTTCTGCTGCACCTTAGAAATCTATTTAATCATGAGTCAAAATGTTTTTCTGAGCGAACATTAGAGCTTGCAGTTCTTTGATTAAACTTACCACATGATAGAGGGAATGTTAGAATAGCTCCTTAATACAGGTGCAGCATACCAAAAATACAGGTTATGCACACTGTGATTTTGAGGGAAAGCTTTGATTTTTGTTAATCTGATAATACAAGAATAGCATATGAGGGGTTATTCTGCTTTTTGCTGGTATTAACATTGGAAGCAAAGTTAAGCTTTAATACCAAGGCCAGCTGTTATCTCTTTCCTTGCAGCTTTGACTGCAGTGTTTTCATACATTTTAGGGAATGCTGATTTTTATTGATTATGGGTCACTTTATTTAATTCTCTGGCTCAATTCTTAAGAGAAGATGCACATGCAAGATACAGATGTCACCATAAATCAAGTTCCTTAATGCAATTATTATCTTGGGCAGGGCTGAGCAAGCAAGGCTGTTTTCATAACTAGACCTTTAAAATATTTGGGGTTTATTGTTCACTTACTTCATAGGAGATAAGTGAAAACATCAAAGTAATTGAATAGATTACATAAAACATAATACAATTATTGATTTGGGAATACGTGTACATTGCTGTTCTAAGAGGATTTCTGTAAGAACCCAAAAGCTAAGACTTTGGGAGCTTGGGTAGGGAGGTCACTGAGGTTTTTCTGAACTTTTTCTTTTATTGCATCAGGTTCAGAGTAGGTCTGCAGGGGTTGGTAGCAGAGGATTTTGCAGAGCTTGCAGGATTTTGCAGAGGTAGTAACAATATGAGGACCAGAAAACAATTACTTTGAAATCACACTATTAAAAGTAAAAATAATAAAAAGATGCAGTATAACTTGCCAGTTTTCTCCCTTTTGTTTCTAATCACAGCTGCACTCCACTCTTTGTTTTCTCTGCCACCTCTATTATTGAAGTAGGCTCTCATTTCTGGAGATGGTTTTGAGTGTGCTCACATTTGGGAACTTTTTCCATTTTAAAGTGACTGCAGGCAACTTTGAAAGGCTACTCCCTGTTGAAATCTATGGCAAGGCTCTCTCCATGACTAAAACTGAAAGGTTTGCACTGCCTCCATACCATTCTGTTACTACTCACATTGTTACTTCATATAATTAATTTATAGTTTTTATTTCCTGTCCATATGTTTGTGATGAGTTTCCAATCATTTATTTTGCCCATGTCTGATACAAGTGGCATGTTGCCAGCAACATAACAATGTATTTATAACTTTTTCTTAATACATTTTCTCTTCTATTCTTTCTTCTCAAATCTTCCTGGGATCTTTCAGGCCCTTGAAGTTATTTCTGCAGCCATGGCCCTTAGGAGGGAGGACTAGGAGGCAGAAGCAGCAGCGGGCAGTGGCATCTGGTTCTATTAACCACAGAGCCCTGTCATAAATGCAAAATCTTTCTATAAATCACATTCTTTTTCACATATTCTTCTTCCATTCCTACTTCATCTGTCCTTTTATGTTTCTTTGCTTCATGCTCTTTTTTGCATTAATCAGTGGAGCACAGTTCTAGGAAATTTTTCTCTCCCCCTTATCAAATAGATTTGGTTGTAATGCTGCTGAAAAGCATAAGCATTATTTAAGCCTGAACAAAGGAAATGTCACACAACTTGTAACTTGAAGCATACCAACTTTAACTTTGTCCTTGAAATGAAGAAGGGAATCTTTGCATTATTAAAGACTGGATTTTTTTTTTTTATTAGCAAGTTAAAACAAAGGCTGTACATAGAGAACTAAACATTTCCCAGTACTCTTGTTTCAGTTCTTTACTCTTTGAAAGTACGAAGCCACTGGAGCTTCTGTTTCTGGAGGAACATAGAAGAGCTGAGACAGATGGAATACTGTACTCTGCATCTTATGCTCATTGTATGGAAAGGAGCATGAATTTTCTTCCTGCTGAATTTTTTGCATGCTATTCTAGGTGAGCAAAACCTTACGGTTAGCAGGCAACTCTTGACTACCAAGGCTGGATTTGATTGTGACTAATGTGAGGCATTGGATCACTGAGATTCCACATCTGGGAAACAAGGAATTGGGATCTCATTATCACAAGGCACGTGGAATCAGCAGCTCCCCTTCAAAATGCCTGCCTGACAGCACCCTGACTTTAACTTCAGCTGTACAGAACATGCAATGGAAGTGGTAGAGCACAGGAGGCAAGATGTGAGCATTAAGAAGCACCCTCTACAACTTTGTAGTTCTGGACATCTATTCTGTAATAAATTGCCCTTATGCAAACACACACCGTAACAGTAACTTGAATCTTTTCAGCAGGCACAGTTTGAAAAGAAGAACCAATTTCCTTAAGGTGGTTTCTGGCTTAATTTTTTTTTTTCTTTAATAGAGCTATACAAACAGTCTATTTTAGAGTTATGTTGGCAAGTAGGCATATATTTAGAATTTCTGTCATGTACTTTTATTAATAAAAGGGTTGGGCTTTTGTTTTCTCTAGGCATTCTTCTGTGCCTTAAGAATGATGATTTAATATACACTTAAGAAGACAAGGCTAAGGTGATACTTGTTAAAAAGCAGAAACACCTAGGCAAAGTAACAGGAATAATATAGCAGGGCTTAGAAACAGCTTCAGACAATCTCTCACATTTCTAGTTTAGACTCATAATGATACCATGCTACCATACAGCCCATCATCTTTACTGTTGTCTCACAGAAGAAATACTGTGGCCTTGCAGAAATTTATCATCTATGCTTTAATTTCAATAGTATTGCATAAAGCTTTATAAAATACTTCCCAGTTAAAGCCACCTTGCAGCAGAAGTCAGTATTCCAGGGGGAAGGGGGAAGAGTGTGCAGGGGACTTGGGATGGGCTTCTTGGGTTTTGCTCATTAGGGGAAAAGGATGTATATTGAGAAATCATAAAATTTCCTATTAGGAAAGATACACGACATATGTGTTTGACAAGCTGAGCTACCAACTTGCTGAGTTAACAGCTGTTACCTGTTAACTTCATGGGGGTGGGAAGAGAAGAAAACCTCCAAATAGGCAAATTTAAGTTGCACATAAGCTGTTCAACAGCAGGGGAGAAGTAATTTTACCCTAATCCTAGGATGGTGGTAATTACATTGTTCTGAAACACAGTGTTTAGGGAACACAGATTGTCCCTTGGATGGCTTTGGCCATTAAGTGCTGTGGTATTTCTGGCACGAAACCTTATTCCAAGTAATTTCTTTGTGACACTCCTGGGTCTGCCTGCATGTTTGCAGACAAAAGCTTCAAGAAGAGGCTGGTAGGGGCAGGATTAAAACAGTCAGATGTCAGCAATTAAACTCCAGCATTATCACCATGTCTAGACACTGGGCACTTCTAGGGCACCTCAGAGCAGCTTCATCTCCTGATCTTTACCACAGTGAAGCCATTTTAACCAATTACGCAGTATTAACATTTTGATCTTGTCCCCCAAGCTTTCCTTTATACATGAGGATACTTAGGACTTCTTACTGATTCAATCTTACTAATAACCAAGACTTAAACGGCTTTTATTCCTGTCTTTGAATCAAGGAACACTAAATATAAGGTGACAAATGTAACAGGCAAGAAGAATCACATCAGCTGAGCTGGTATCTTTAACTAACTAAACTTACCAGGCAGCTAACTTACATAAAAGAAAGATGAGAAAAATCTCTAAGTATAAACCAGTTTTATCAAAAAGATGGCTGCTGAAGGTGACAGGAAAGCTGAGCCATGGACTAGAGGGAACATTGACACTACTCTACATACTGTTTTCATTGTGCAGCTGCCTGCATTTTACATAGAAAGATGCATTTCTTGGAAATCAGTATCATGCAACTGTTCTAACTCTTGTTTACAAGTTTTTTTTTCAAAGTTCACTTGTGTTGTCCACAAGGTTCAGATAAAACTGCAGCTATGGGATAACCAGATGACATTACTTTACAGGACAGGATAATGTATGTCATCATCAGGGATGTGTCCATTTACTGATGACTTTTCCCATATCCAGGTCATCTTTCAGCTGAGAGGTACTGCTCAGTTGTGTATGTCACTTCAAAATGGCAGCACTTTAGGGCAATCCTTTGGATTGTTCATCACCCATATGTGGAAGGAGCAAAGTACTGGTGATTGCATTCATTTTTGTTTATCAAATCTTGAGACTGTACTGGCCTAAGAAGATATTTTTACATCTGCAACTGTATTTAATGAAAGTGTCCTTTCAACTATCCTCTTCTACTTCGTATCAAAATCTTCCCTGCAAACATTACATGCCTTGTAGCTACCAAGCCATGATTAAACTCAAGTACAGTTTTACTTGAAATTTATAATAGTAGTATAGCTTCAGCCCATAAAGGCTGAAGATTAAACTGTGGCCTGATCCAGTTAAGTGCTACGTGTCAACAGAATTGACAAGTTCATGTCTCACAGCTCCTGGAAGTGCCTGTCAAAGTTGCATGTCTGGCACCTTTAGAGATAAGCCTCTTAATGATTACATGCACACTACATCCAAGTACTTATTTTTAAATATCTGCTGAGCATCTTTAAGCTGCTCAGCAGCTCCAGATGTTATGAGGATGCCTCCTTCCCTAGGAAGGAAGCTGTCCTTTCTACATGTTTCTATTTCACCAGTTGCATTCAATACAAACACCATCAGCTAAAAGATGAAACAGACCCTGTGTAGTGCAGATCTTTGCTGTTCAGATTTGGGTTCTGCCTTATAGGAACAACTTACTCATTTGTGAACTAAAGGGAAAACGCTGCAAACAATTCAGAAAGCTGCTCGAGTGTCACAATGTAAAAGGCTTTTGGGGAGGGCAGAAGACAACTTGTGTTAATTTGTAGCTGGCAATGAATTGGGAAAAAGGCTGCCGGAGGAATATTTGATGCTGAAACAGAATAATCATAGACAGCAAATAAAATTTTAAACAGATAAAGTGAAAATACCAGGTATGCATTATAAGAAAGAGTTCATCCTATCAAGAATTACATAGTGATTCATACAGAAGGCTCTTTAGGTTTCCCAAGTGAGCTGAAATCCTTCTCCTCTAGGTGAAAGCTGAAATTTACACTTAGAAGATAAAACATTTATATGAAAGAGAAAAAATATACTATCTGTTTAGTAATTTTATGAACAGCATGTCTCTGAAACAATCTCTAAAATCAAGTTCTAAAAATTAATTTATGCTAACATTTAGCATTTTCTTTCATTCACACAATTTCTGGATTTGAAGCTATTCAGTGATGTCCCACTCAAAGAGGTATACCAAACTTACTACATGCAGCAATTAAGTATCAAACGCAAAATTTCAAGAATCATCATCTAATAGAAACTAAAATTTTCCCCTCAGTTTTATTGCATTAGCATCTTTAATCTTGCCTCACCTATTTCATTACTAAACTTAAAGAATATAAGATCTGTAAGTACAATTCTACTGACTAAACAAGAAAATGCCATATTCAGCTAAGCATTAATTTGTATACTCATATTGTATACTTTGGGATTACAGGTGATTAAAGGTTGTTTGGCTTTTTTAAGATAGTCACATCAGACATGTAATGGCTGTGAGTCATGCTTTGAGAATGTCAACAAGCCCATTTCTGCACTGACCTTTTAGTTTCTGTCTTTCAGCTCTCTAGAGTCATCCTCCACAATTCCGTATTTTGTCTACAATGCATGGGGGAGCCACAACCTCATCCAGCAGAAAAGCTGCTATGAGCTCTGTGAGTGCTTTTCAGAAGTGGCCAGCTGAGGGGAGCAGGCAGGTGGAGTTTTCCTCACCTCTAGCCAAGGATTGCCATTCCCTGCCTGCTTACATGGGGGCAAGTTTCAGCTGTGATGCTGATTGGCTTGTCATACTTACAATCTTACTAATTTAATAGTTTACGAAACTTGATTCTTCTATATAAAATAAATTGTACATCTGGATTCACAGATACCACCATGTAATCTCCTCCTACATCTCCCCAAATGTACATATTCAATGTGGGAAACAAAGGTATATAAACCTCACTTAAACTAAAACCAAACTTCTACAACACAACAGGTTCCCCTTTTTGAAAGCAGGGATTAAAAAATCAGTGTGTTCATTTAAATGAGATGCTTTTTTCATGTTTTATATTTTAATCTTGAACTCCAAGGAGAGTACCGTACTTCTGACAGACATCTATGCTACTAATCTCTCTAGGACCTGGATACTGGATACTGTGACCCAATAAAACCAATGCAAAATGATCCTTCACTTTGCTCAGGGATGTGAAAAGGCAGCAAGACAAGATATCAACAGCTTCAGCAAGCAGCACAATGCAACACAGAAATTATCAAAAACGTAACTAAGTAAAAGTGAAAGAATAATACAAAGTCATTGTTTCTTCCAACATTTGAAATATTTCTTAACTTACACAAAGTTAAATTCTTAGCATTTAAGGTATTCTCATTATGGGTGAGATACAATTAACAAGAGATGCCTCTGCCCAAATTAAGGTGCAAATGAGACCATATGCCAAGCCAATAGTTTGCATTTAATAATGAACATGAGGCAGAAATACAGAATATTCATTGTAGATTTCATAGCACCTTCCAGTATCTGAAGGGGTTTACAGCAAAGTCAGAGAGGGACTCTATCAGAAATTGTAGTGAGAAGACAAGGAGTAAGGGGCACAAATTGGAAGAGGGGAAATTCAGGTTACATATTAGGAAGAAATTCTTTAATTGTGGTGAGATACTGAAACAGGTTCCCCAGGGAAGCTGTGGATGCTCCATCCCTGGCAGTGTTGAAGACCAGGTTGGACGTGACCTTGAGCAGCCTGTTCTAGTGGGAGGTGTCCCTGCCCACGGCAGGGGCAGTTGAAACTAGATTATGTTTAAGGTCCCTTCCAACCCTTAATTCTATGATAAAACCATCAAAGCATTTTTGAACATAAACCAGGGTGTGCTTATACCCCTTTCCTCCATACCCACGACACTTGTATTTCAAAGCCTGCTTCTGCCACTAGTATGACTGCACAAATACATTCATTTTTTTCAGGGAGACAACCAGCCCTAACAGCTGGTTTTCTACTTTCTCCATTTTTTTGTAGATAACACAAACTGCCCCCACTTTGCTTCTCTCTGCATCTGCTTTCCTCTATAGATCTGATTAATGATTGTAGCTACTCTCTCATTGATCCACAGAAGGCCAAAATAAATTTTGTGTTTTGCTTTGGGTGTTTTTTTGTAGGTTTGTTGTTTTTTTTTTTTTGCATTGCAGTGATTCAGGTGTTTTTTCATGTGAAATTTAATTACAATTCTGAAAATAAGTTTGCTTTACATTATTATGAAGGAAGGTATGAAAAAGCCTGAAGACTTTGTTTCTAACTTTCTTAATTAGATACTATATTGCATATCCCCCCTTTTACAGAGTCTAACAATCTGCCTTCCATATTTCAGTTACAGAAATTCTTTCAATTTAAGTTTCTTCATGAAAAATGCAGCAGATGAGAATATCACTGTGTTTGTCAAGACTGTATTAGAGAACAATGTCTTAATTTATCACCTGAACCAAAGCACTTGTTAGACAAAAAGCAAATGTAGCTATGCATATAGTAGTGAGTGAACTAAACATGTTTATTTGAGTGATGATTTAAGAAATATTTTACATTAATAACCTTGTCTATACCAAGGCTAGTCAGAGTTTATTAGGTACTGTGAGAAAAGCTTATTTTTTATCTCATCAAAACAGGGAAAACTATTAAGCTGTGCAGAAGTGTTACACATATAATTAATTTTAAAGGTGGGTTTCAAGAAATACTAAACTGATGTTTGGATCCAAGCAAACCTATGAAATGGGGGCAAGAGCTAAAAGCAGCGGGCAAGTAGATTCCAAAGGATAACTGATCCTACCCTAAGTCCCTATCATACTTTGTTCAGATAATAAATAATCTGTGGACTGTTTGAACATTTTTCCATATTAGACATGGATTACATTTTTCCAGGACTCTAATTTTAAAGACAAAAAGTAGGCTTAAATTATTTGCATGAATATATACATTTGTTACTGAAAAAAAAAAAAAGCACAGTATCGACACCTGATTAAATATAATCTAAGAATATCTCAGTTTGAGCTACAGACTATGTATGAATTGCTCCTAGTTGTGTAATACACAAATTTGCCTCAAGAGATGATTGTTTCTCCTGGCACATGCCCTTACTGTCTGCAGTTCAGTTTTCATGACTTGCAGCATTTGGAATGGAATAGGATTAAGTTGCTGGTTTTGACTTCTAGGTCCAAAACTGCACTTCTGCCACCAAAAGGAACCCTCCTACACCAAACAACAACCCACAAACAGCAACTGCAAAGCAGTCAATTGTCTAAGATTAACAGATACCTCACCAAATTGATATAAACTTGTATATTTAGTTAAAATTCTTTTCTTTGGTAATATCCATAAGTTCCTTTTTTCTGAATGTCTATCCTTATGGTAGCTGTAAGGTTGGATACACGCTAAAAGCTACCACTCCTGAAACCAGAAAAATAGAATAGCAATGAAACCTGAGTCATACACTTGTCAAAATGCTCCTGAAACAATTTTTAAATGGTAACTACCCACAAGAAGTAAAAATAGAGCTCAAACTCTAACAACACTGTCCTATTGCAGAGGTTTGTACAATGCATTTAAGATTCATTCACATTATCAAACAGACTATTAGAGGCTGCAGTAAATCTGGCAAGCAGTACTTAAACATATAAATTATTTAACACAATATTTGAGTATGGACAATGCTAGAGCTGTATTGTAACTCAGATACACTTAACTAGAACACCCAAAAGTGGTGAGTCTGAAGTGGGTAACCAACCAAGCAGCATACATAATCCAATTCCGTTTGTTGCTTAAAGGCTGAGTTGTGGTATCAGTACTAGATTACACAGAAGCACTTTTGCTATTTAATACACATACCTTTAGCAAAATGGGTATAAGTGCTGGAAATGGGTACAATCTCGAGCACCACTCTGCCACTACAACTTCAAATTGGTCACAGTAGCAGGATGATACAAAATATGATCTTGTTTACACCAAGGTGTCAACAATTTGCGTGTAGAAAACTGTAACTTCAGTTTTTCTTTAGTAATGGAAGCTTATAAGTTTCAGATAATGAAACAGTAAAATCAATATGACATTCAGTGCAGTAATATTTTAAAAACCCAACAAATAAGTGCAACTTTGGACTGCTGGGGAAAATACTATTTATTATACATTTAAATACAAATTTGAAATGTGTTGTGGACACATCTGCAAGGTTACAGGTAAAAAAAAATGTACAAAGTTGTGTTCTGTATCTCTCAAGACTGACACTTCAAAAAAAATTTCACAAAATACCAAGCAAGAGTTCATCTTTTTAAGAACAGAAAAGGTTCATGCATAAAATTTTTTGCTTGGTGTATTATCTTTGTTCCCTCCCTGCATAAAGTACCTACAGTTTGTAAACAGTCTGTAAAAGAGTTAATAGCTTTAAGGAATGTGTAATCACAGTTTATATGGATTCATCCCACAAAGAATTATAATGCTACACAGTAGTTTCATGTTTCCATAACCCAGTTCTAATATTACCAGTACTGTCTGCAGTGAGCAAAGGTCCATCCTGTCCACTGCTTTTAAGTGGTCCATTCTGGATGGCTAAATTTAACCCATAAGATTTTTGCTGGTTTTCAAGTTCAGCTGCTATTGGTTTCCTTAGAATATCCTTTTTGTTGTTGGTAGCTATTGTTTTCTCTGTATTTCTGCTACTTTTTGGAAGTGTACTGCAAGCATCACTGCTGTCTTGCTGGGACTGGTTATACTGCCGTTCTCTGTATGCCAAGTAGGCTCTTCGGCTCCTCGAGTGCCCTTCGCTGTTGCTCTGGCGAGTTTTGGGCAAGCCGTTTTGCACACTTCCTTCCACGCTTGTGGGAACATCGTAAGCATACTCCCTGAGCACTGCAAGCCTGCTGGCACGATGGCCCTTGCTCCTGTTCTTATGGTGCCGACTTGGGTGTCCGTTTGTCCGAAACTGTACCTCTAATGGAGCTACGTGCATTTTGATATCGTTATCTACTGAATGTTCAGTCAGACTGTTATCAAGTTGAGGACCTGTGTTCAATGGCAGAGAAGTAGGGTGGCACTGAGCTGCTGCAGCTTGTAAGTTAGTTAGTTTACAACCTTGAGACGAATTTTTTAGGCTTGAGGCACTTTTATTTGTGCATGAGGATTCTGCGCTGCTGTTGGTGCATTTCGGAGCCTCTCCGTTGGTTCCACTGGAACTGGAGGGTGGCACATTCACTTGCACTGAGTATGTACTCCTTCCTGGGCAGCAAGTTGTTATCCAAGCATGCCTGACATCTTCCCTGTTAATGCAATGGTGCACCATAAGAAAGGCACTGAGGCTCAAACATGTTGCCCCAAAAAAACAGCTGAAGATCAGGTCCATAGGATAATACAGGGAGATGGACAGAGCTCCAAAGATCCACAGTGTAACATACAAAACCAAAGTAAGGCCCACTCCCAGAAGCTGTGCTGGAAAACTGTGCTCATTCTCCAGAGCAGATGTGGACACCAGGGACACTGACAATGAATCCTGATGGACCAGCTCCCCGTGTTCATTGGTGGCCAGACGCTGCTGCTCCTCAACAGGTTCCTTCAGCTCGTATTTGCGTTCAGGGTGACGCTTTAGTTGTATGAATATGCTGAGAAAATACATGCAGTTTATGAAAATTATAAAACTAGCAGGTCCATAAAATGCTCCTAAGCTAGGCTCCCAAGCCATCCAGCAGCTGCAAAAGAAACAAACCAAAGAATAAATTAACATCTCGCACAAATCACTTCGGCTTTTTCAGTTCATTGAAATGATCTTGTATGCTACATTTTCTGGAAGAGTCAGAATTAATTGCAACAAGTATTCAGAGAAAAGCAAGCTCAAGAAATCTCATGACAGAGCTCTCACATATAAGGTACTTACTAAGGTGCATTAGGTCTGCTGCCATAATTTCGGATGTTTGCTGCAGCTGTTATTCCACAAACTATGATAGGGATCCCTCCACCAATAAGGTAGAACCTAAAAAGTAAAACTGATTAATCAGCAGCTGCTTAAATGCAATGGATTTCTTTCAGTCACCATGAAGGAAATTAGAGCTTTCCAGGATTTGGGAGGCAC
Source organism: Catharus ustulatus (assembly GCF_009819885.2). NCBI lineage: Eukaryota > Metazoa > Chordata > Aves > Passeriformes > Turdidae > Catharus > Catharus ustulatus. The sequence continues at coordinate 58,334,448 of NC_046225.1, read as the reverse complement.
ACACGTTCATTATGAACCTAAACAGGGTGAATCAAGTCTCGGCTTCGGCAGTATCAATTGTTTTCTAAGTCCTCCTCACTACAGGTTTTCTCCTCCTGCTGTAAGCTGCTTCTCTCTCAAAGCTGCTCACTCCCACCTCCCACTCACAGACACTGAACAAAAGTATACTGCATTAGAAGGAAGAAGCAAAAACTCTCAGTCAGAGGTTGTAAACTGCTGGAAAAGAGTAAGGAATCTTAGAATAAAAATACTAAGTGGTATATCCCATGTTTCAGAGATCAACTTGCCTAATATTATACACACTGTTACTTGAATTTTTTTTGGTTGCAGGGTTTCAGAAGATGGCAGGTTATTTTTGTTAATTTTTAATGGACTCAGTAATTTTATAGTATATACTTCCTGCTTCCCTATGGTGGTATTAATGAAAACGGTACATTTTCAAGAAGAAAAAGGGCCTATGTTGTTGGAGTATTGCACTTTTCATTCTGATTTCAATGAATTCACATTGAATTAATTAGTGGTAGATCAATAATTATTGATAATAATTTGAATTAACAGCACTCAGTCCCACAGCTTATACTAATCCAGTCCAAATTCAGATCAGAACACAAAAGTGAAAACTCTTACTATGACATGTGGGTATAGGAGACACCTATTATGGCGGTCCTGGACTTTTCCACTGCATTGCTGATAATTCACCAGGAATTACTCTTGTCTCACTTGAGACAAAAAAACCCAGTCTAAAACAAATGATTACTTTCTTGGATATCAAGATACACTGAATTTATTATTATTCTGACATTGGATTATTCTGTATCTTGATGCAGCAATCAGGAGCTGGGCAGACAAAACCAATCTTTGTACAGGTACTACATCACGGGTAGTTTTACTAGAACCTAAGTCTAAAAGACAACTGAAAAAAAGTCCTTCTGTGGCCTTTCCATACAAAAATATCACGCCTATCTGACTCTCAGGAAATCCCTGATCTGCAGGAAGTTAGACACTGAGGAAAACATAAAGCATGTTTGCTCCATTCTTATCTTGGACACTTGTCTCCAGAGCTACTACCAGCAGCTACTACCCATCAGAGATGAGGTGTTCAGACCTGAAATGGCATGTTCATTGTCTGTGCAGAGCTGAGCCTGTGAGGCTGGTAATTTTACTGCAATGCTTTCTGAAGCAGAAACTTCATAGTAAATGATAAGGGATAAAAAAATGCTTGCATGTAGTATTGAAAATATTACTTGAAGATAATCAGAAAAGCACTTCTGTTTTTCTGCAGTCTCTGTACTTTCAAAATTGAGCTCTTTGAATATTTGCCTGTAACTAATCAAAGTTAATCAACTTCTGCCACCTTGTGGAGAATTTCGGTGTAGCAGCTTTTAATTGATATCCAAAAGCTGAGGAGGCAACATGAACAAGGTACATCAGTATTTTCCAGTAAGAACATTTCACATACGTGAATTTAACAGATAATTAGCTTGTCTCATTTCTGGGATTTCAGAATTCTAGGAGGAACACCTCACAAAGAACACTATTTTCATTTTATAATGAGTGACACCCCTATTTTTCAAATAATTTGTAAACAATCTTTGGCAAATATATTTAACTTTATTTACTTGAATTGAAGTGTTTATTAACAGTTCTTCACATTCTTTCTTCTGACAGTTTAATGGGTTGTGCTGCTATCTAAAGTCCTAATCAAACCTTCAGTGGTGATGCTGAAATACAACCAATTTTTTAATTTACAAATCAGCAACCCAGAACTGCATCTGTAATGCAATAAGACCAATAGTCTTTCAACTCATCCTCCTTAACATAATACTAAGGAACAGCAAAATCTGGAAGGAACTTTACAGACCTGGAGAGAACACAAGGGGAGTGACTTATTACATTTTCTGGTCAGGATATAAATGCAGCAAGTGGGAAATAAGGAACCACAGAAAGAAAACAACTCACCTCAGCATTGGCCTGGGCGGAGGAGGTGGCTCATCAGGATCTTGACACCTTTTTGCTTTTTTGGTTACCTGCTTGTAAATATTACGAGATGTCACTCCCAGCCACAGTACTGTTGCAAGAGTGGAATAATGGAGAATTATCCCAACCTTAAAAAAAATAAACAACAATAAAAGAATTAACTCCCGAATATTTCCTTTTTACTAAGTTAATACAGTAATCATTAAACTCGTGACTCATCATAAAGCTGGAATTTTCAAAAGCTCAAGTCAGAGAAAAAAACCCCTCTTATTTTATATGACCACTCTAAGTGTCAAGTCGTTATAGTTTAAAAATAAACAAAAAGTTATGCAAACCCAGGCACAGAAAACTTAGTAACAGGGGAAAAACAATCTCAGATCATACAATTTCAATCATACACTACAGGAAACTGTATTTTATGAAAGACTTAATTTAAAACGTCCTGTGTTACAGACATTATTCAAATTGAAACAAATAAGGGATACATGATACTGTCACAAGTATGGAGCAGATGGCAAAATATAACCAGCCAACACTCATCAGCAATTTTAACATAATTAAAGTGTATTAGATGTTTAACCTGCCCAAACATTAATGCCAAGTTTGCTTCCCAGTGGAATCTCCTTATCCTGTACTGCCTCATTCACAAGCCAGCACTGCCAAGGAGACAGCACATGCAAGTAGAAGGGGCAACACTTTACTTCCTGTTAAGCTGACTACAAGTGGGTTTTCTGCTATTTTCAGTCACCAGTAAAACCACACAACTTTCAAACAGCCTATCTGTATCACAATATTTCTTCTGGAGGATTTCTGTCTCCAGGAAGGTAAGAAAAAAGTGTGTGTATGTGTGCACATGTAGGAGAAAGATCAGGAATGTATTTTATTGCAACAATTTCAACCGTCAACCTAATAACTTAGTAAATTCAAACAAAAAGCACTATGGAATATTATGATGAGGGGCTCGAAAATTTTTTTAATCACTGGATTAAAAAAAATAAATGTCACTGAGATTTTTTGATAGCAGCAACTGTTGTTATACTGAAATACTGCAACTAAATTGAGATAGCCCAATCTCAGAAGGACAAATCACTAAAAAGAAGGAGTCTCAATAAAGCATGGGGGCTTGAAACACTTCCCTCCCCTCTCCTTCGATTATACTGAGCAAATGGAAATAGGTATTTTAATACCTGTGGAAATCTGATTTCACAGGGCCTGTAAAGGCCACATACAGGCCTATAAAATAATTTCATAGAAAGTCAGCCTCAAAACCAGAAATAACCACTAAAACTTATTTTCTGTGATAGAATTTCAGGAAAAAAACCTGTTGCACTTTTTACAAGGGCCTGTAGTGATAGGAGGAATGATTTTAAAGTGAGAGACTGTTGATTTATTTTAGATGTAAGAAGTTAGTTTTTTACAATGAAGGGGGGCAGAACACAGGCACAGGCTGTCCAGAGACGTATTAGATACCCTATCCCTGGAAATATTGCAGGTCAGGTTGGATGGTGCTATGGGCAATCTGATCTAGTTGAAGATGTCTATCTTTATTGCAGGGGTCTTGGACTAGATGACTTAAAAGCAAAACATTCATTTTTTGTCTCAATTTTATATTTTGATGAATGCCTATAGAGCATTACAGTTCTGTAGGAGGCAAGGGGGGCATATTTATATATAGGACTACAAAACCACTAAGTTTTACTTACCGCTTGGCAAATACTGGCATTCCTGGTCTGAGTTATGCCTCCAATAAACACCACACATGTCAGGAAAATATGAAAGCTCAAGTTAACTAACATATGCCAGCTTTTAACACTGATCCTGATCACACTGTTAAAAGAAACAAATTAGACAATATAAAACACAGCTACATTATTGTTTCCAGAAAATAACAAGATATTCTCGTGATAAATGATATAATTCCCATTAATGATTGTTTGACTACCACATACAGTAATTTCATGAATACAAGCCGCATCATTTTGACTAAGATTTTTCTCCCAAACCGGAAATGCAGCTTACACTCAGGAGCGGCTAATATGTGAATAATTTTCTGACATTTACAACCTCAGAAGTGACAGCCAGAGTGCTGAGCCGAGCAGCTGCAAAGCTGGCATTTCGTGATTGTTACAAATTGTTACTCTGTTGCGCCATGGGTGGAGCCTGGCACCCTGCAGGCAGCACGGGGGGCGGGGAGAGCTCTCTCCTTCCCTCCTCTGCTGCAGCCCGGGGGAGAGACGGGGGGGGGGCCCCGGTCCGCCACTACCGTGGCTCTGGGAGGTGGTGGGGGGCTCCGTCCCTGCCTGCCACCATGGGGCAGCGCCGGGCCGTGGTGACCGAGCCCAGTGGTAGCGGCGGCCGGCCCCAAGCGGCCCCGCCGAGCGGCAGCGCCGGGCTGGGCCACCTGGCCCCGTCAGCAGCCCCAAGCGGGCCGAGCCTGCACAGCATTAGTTGAGCCAGTAAACCCCGCCCTGCCGCCGTTCTGTTACTATTTGGCAACTTTGTTGCACACGGGTCCTCGCTGCGAACGACAGAGCGGCTTATACTCGGGTGCGGCTTATTTATGGACAAAGAACGAAATATTTGCCAACACCCAGAGATGCGGCTTATACTCGTGCAGCTTGTATTCGTGAAATTACTGTACTTTGTAATCAAATACAATCTCTGGACTTTACCACAAGAAATTAAAACCCACCTATTACCAGCTTTGTACATCTATTTGGGGCCTGATTTAAAAATTTAGGATTCAAGCTTTCATATCAACAGAAATGTAAAAGGCTAAACAGTTTGTTAAATTCTACCATTATTCTTGAATGGCCTCTTCTTTCATCATGAAGCAAAATGAAGAACTGAAGAAGAGACATGGTTAGGAGAGCTAAATTATCATACTCAAGAAAGATTAAATAGCTATTTGCATAACTGTTAGTTTGCATCAACAAATTTTATAGGGAAAAAACACTGAAAGTGTATTATTATAACATACTCTAGTAAAATAGAAAAGGTCCTAAGTATGATCAAACTAATTTTCTTAGCCTGGTAATTTTGATTCCTACCTGTGATGGTATATGTAACTGACCATGATCATCAACAGGCACATCAGCAAAACCATGGCAGTGGCATAAATTACTGGATGCAGAAGATCAGCTGGCTGTGTATATAATTCAGCTCCAGTCAAATCCTGACAACAAAAACAAAACCAACATTATTAGTCCACCATATCTATTTTTTGAGGGTGAGGGAATGACAAAGGGAACACAAGAAGTAACAGACACCTTTCTTGATGAAATGTCTTCCTTCCCTTCCCACCTGTCCCAAAATAACTCTCCAATTATTTATTTGTTATTTCTGGGTTTCTCCTGCAATTCTCAGCTATTCTGGCTGACCTTCATAAATGCAGTCACAGCTCTTATAGAACAGTTCAACTTCATATATTCTTAAAGATACAGAGGTCAGCAGCTTACAGAAACACCCATTTTCTTCATCTTAAAGTATCTGTAGATACAGATGTGGAGTAACTCTGTATTTCAGACTTCTTGTTTTGTAATTATCTTCTTTAACAGCCCAAACAACATCACAGCAAGTACCCTCAGCAAGTCTGTAGATAATGTTATGGACCAGGGTGACAGATTAACAGATTGGATGACAGAGGGATGTTGGTGAGACAGAGAAATGGGTTGATAAAACATGAAATCTAGGAAAGGAAAATGTTAAAGGATCTGCATCTGGAATGGAACAACCCCATGCACATAAAAATAGAAGCTGGGCATTGGACTGATTAGAAAACAACCTGAGTCAGTGGTAGAAAAAGCTGACCAGAAGACAGCAATATCATCTGTAGCCCAAGGCCACACTTTGCTGTGTGAGCACTGACACAGCAAGTGGTGATGTGATCCTTCTCTTCTGCTGAGCACTGAGAGACTACCCTGCAGAACTCACAATTTGAGGCTCCCCAGCACAAGACAGACACTGACATACTGGATGGAGCAAGTCTGACAGATCACCAGCATGATTACCAGGCTGAAGTATATAGTGTCTGGGGCTGAAGAAAATGTCTTTTATCTTTAAGAAGAAAAGGAAGAGAGGAGAAATCTCATTATTGTATTACACTACCTACTGGGATGGTTATAAAGAAGACCAAGTCAAACTCTTTCCAACTCCTCCTGAAGCTGAACCACTAACGAAAGGAAACTGACAGTATCAGGAACACAGAAAATTATGATTAGGTACAGGAGAAAAATTCTGAAGTGGTCACATACTGCCCAGAGAGACTGTGTCCCTGGAGATACTCAAAACTTGACTGAATATGATCTGGAGCAGTAAGATTCGACTTAAAAGCAATCAAACTTTGAGCAGGTTAACTGGACCAAATAGCACCAGATGTTCCTATCAGAGTGTTATTCTATGATTACTGTTTGACCAGAATACATAGCTGATAACTCTAAGATAATTCAACAACTCTATAGCATCAACCACCCCAGAATGACATTTTCATTTACTCAAAAGAAATAATTCTGTTTGGAAGCAATTACAATTTACTAGAGTTCCAGGAGTGGGGAGAAGACAGACATGACATGGCAACTCAAAACAAACTGTAGTCCCCAGCATAAAATACAGTATTATTTCTATGATTGGTGAAAAAAATATATTAAAAGTAATTTTTTTGGAATGGACAGGATACAGAAAAGTCTCTCTCCTATAATTCTGAGTGAGTCACTCAACTTCTGGAGTTGGCAAAGTTCAAAAGTGTCCTGAGGAAAAGGAGAAAAAACTTAGCATTAAGAAAGAACAGTAAAAGATTAGGAGGAAGTTTCAGTCTGTTTTGAAAAAAAGCAGTGATATTTTTAAGCTTAAGATAGGTAATCTGATTTCAAGGCCAGGAAAAGAGTTTTTGAATTGAGGCTTACAATTAAATTAGAGTCAACAGTCTCTTCACCCGTACCTTCAATTGTTCTTTCATCAGAATATAAATTCGTTATTCCTAACTAACTCAACAACCTCATTTCAAACTAATTTAATCATGTTGTCAGTTTGATTCTTATCTATTTGGTTTTCTTTGGCACCTGGAAAAGGATCATAAGAATTTATGCCTCAGGCAGCCAGTGTCATCCGATTTCAACACTACCCATGGCTTAGTTGTTATGCAGCTGGGGATCCCTGGGAACTCACTGCTGCTAAAAGCATGAGCAAATGCTTTGTCACACCTGGCCCATGAGTACCAGGCAATAGAAACTACAGGACAATTCTGGTTACTGCTTCCAGACTGGTGTCAGGTAACAACATCTCATGTGTGTATCGGTGTGAATTTCAGGAATGAGAGCTACAAAATCACAAGATTTACAATAATCTTCTAAAATATCTGAGGAAACTCAGTATACGCCTTGCCTAGATAGCTAAGGCCTTTACCCAATAACCCAGTGGAATAAATCAACTGAATTCTTTATACATTGCACAGACATTTTTCATCAGACCAAGCAAAAAGAGTAAGGAGAGCTAATAATTATTTCTGAGCTAAACTGATCCTACATAATTATTAAGTAAAAAAGACTAACAGTACAGTAACAGTAGAGATGGCATAAAGAATACCAGGGAGTTTACAGTTAATTAGCAGAACTATTGTTTCTTCTCTATCACTATTGCTGGGTTTTATTTCCTCTGTTCAGCCTGTAACAGTGAGTTTTCAGCTGAGCCTTCTGTTTATCTCTTCTATTATTAAACAGTGGTGAAGATAATCTCCAAATAAATACAAAGTTTTACAACTGTATCTGCCTTAATCACTAGATCAGAAAGCCAGGCACTCAGTGATGTGTTTCCTTATCAGAGCACTTTACATTATGTTCTGAAATGTATGAAGAAGGTCAGTACACTACAAATTCCTTTCTTCTACACATACAGGTACTGAAGTAAAGTAGATTAAGATAGAGTGAAATAGCTCTGGTTAAGTCATTCACCATCCAGCCAGGATAATGAACTACCATGTTCAGGTCCCTCCAGCCACTGCTGTTTCATGTATTTGGTGTTAATGACAACTGCTGGATTAAAGAGCAAACTTCTGAAACTGAACCCAAAAGAACTTCCTCTGAGCCTGAGACCAGAACTCAGATTTTCACAACAGCATGGGAGTCTAGAAATGAAAGCTATTATAGCTTTTTTGGTTAATATATGGATAGGCATTATGAAAATCCTTTTAGCAGCACTAAGACATCCAGAGTTTCTGCAATCCATTCTATATCTATGTGCAAAGAACAGTAGTAAGATGAGTGTTACTCTGTGCCTCTCCACCTACCCCCTCCTCTCCAGTCTCTACAGCCTAACATTTTGGAAAGTGGCTAAATATTTAAGGAATACTAGTTTTGAGCAAGTATACAACAAGAGCTACTGACAGAAAAGGAAGAAAAACTGCCCCCTTCTCTAACTTGATTTCTGATTGTCAGCAGTTCCCTCTATAATCCACAAGAGGATATCCACACAATCTTACCATGCATTAATTCAGAAATAGTCTTTGTAGAAGCTGATTGAACATGCTTTTAATTTTTCTTCCTCCAGGTGACAGAAATGTGACCAATTTAAAGCATAATCTCTCTTTACATGCATATTATACATAGAAATAAAATTTAATTCTGTTTTTAAAAATGCTGCTGTATTTTAGGAAAGGATTATATATTTTAAAAATACCAAAGAAAGGAACACTATTTGTAAAAGTTTACTTGATTGCAAAAGTTTAAAGTAATTTAAAACAGTACCCTCAAAGGTAAAGTAAAAAGTTGCTCTCTTTGAGCTCTTTAAAAAAGCTTGGCATGTAAATCAATTTTATATGTTCAGCTTGGCAATTTCCATTTAATTCCCTTCAGAGGAAGATTTTTGAAAATCTGAGTTGCTAAAGAAAAATATCAACTTCTAATCCACTAATCATCATGAAGGAGTCCTCTTTCTTCCATGTATATTAAAAAAAAAAAAAAATTTAATTCCACATAGAACACATTAACTGCCACAAAATCCATGCTAAATTTAGATTTAACAGTATTTCCTAAACCTCAGAATATTTCTTATTACTACAGCTTACTACCAGCCCATCCTATTTATGTATTACATTTTATAAATTAGCCTCTGTAGGGATTACTGATGAGCAGGGTAACAGTCACCATCTATAAAAAGGAAAGCTTCCCAGGCCAGATTCTGAAATTAAGAGTTCTGAGAACAGACAAAGAAGAAATTCAGCTTCACAATTGAGGAGCACTAAAAGAAAGTGTCTCTTCTATCACCATATTTCAGAACTGGTTTTTCATCCATATCAATATCTTATCGATACCAACATGCCTTGATTTTAGACACTATTTTTCAGCAGTATTTAAAAAATACTTTTAATAGTTACTAAGAGTTTTAATCTTTTTTCCATTTTCACTGATGTCTTCTGGTAACAGACCTACATACTAGTGAATTAACAGGTAATTTGGAATGAAATAGTTGTCTTTGGTTATGGATCACAGAAAAAAATATCTGGGAAAACACTCCTGGTCAACTGACAAAGTCAACAAATCCAATCTGACACAGAGAAGATAGTTTAAAATAACAAGCAGTAAGAGTTGACGATAACCCATCATTATTAGACTAAAGTTCAGAAAAAATAATATGATTAAGTAACTTATTAAAATGCCTTCCTATAATATAGTACTTTGCATATGAAAATTCTTTTTTCCTAGTATATCCAGTTGTTCATTAATTATTTAATACCCAATTAATTACACTTCGATAGATTTCCACTTAAACCTCATCTTACCTCAATATTTACATCAACAAAAGCAAAAAACAAAGATGTATTTATTATGTCTAGTTTTATGTGAAATGGAGTGCGAGAATGCTTGTTTTCCTTAGCAAGAGAAAAAAAACCATAAAGAATTGTATTTTGAAACATTTTTAAGTTCCAGAAAGAAACTGAATTTGTGTCATACCATTAAAACAGCATAGTTGCTGAGGGAGTAGCACTGAATGGTTGTAATATTTTCATCAGACAGAAGGATGCGACAGCCATCAGATTTCCATCCCCCTTGTCCATTCAGGAGATCGAAGTCCCACTGAGCTGCGACAGCATCTGCTCCATGTGCAATGCGCCGCAGTGTCACATTGATAGGAACGTGGTGACTGGCTACGCTTAATCCATCTGTTACAAAGGAAATGGATTTGCACATCAATTCCTCATCATCCAACACATGAGATGTTAAAACCTTCTACTGGATATGCACTCATCGAAACAAGGGAGTCAGAACTGTTTACTAGAAATCATAAAGAAGTAATAATAAAAACAAACCTATCTTGGTAAGAATAACTGGAGTTACAACTGTTCGACGTTTCCCATCGTCAGCCAGATTAGTTGAATTTCCTGTTGCTGGGAAAAGCTTTCCATTGCGAAATGCAATAAGCTGAAGCTTGTAGACAGATTCATCTGCCGGTCTGATTTCTCTTTTGTGTTTTTGGGTGAAAAGGGAAGCTGGCAACTGGATAGAGGCCTCTACAATTGTGTTCTAGAAACAAACAGATTTTTAAAGTTCCAAAGAGTAAATTATGTTCTTTACAGAGATTAAATGAGCAACTCCTCTATATGCAGAGTCAGAGACGAAGGCATTTAGCAGACTATGTATCATGACCATCCTATTTCACAGTATATCCAAGGATAAAATAGCTTAATCAAGTTATTAAAGTCTTAAAATATTTTTAAAAGAAAAAAAGTTAAAATCCTGCAGTTATCCTACTTGTTACAGAGTGTAAAGTTAAAGTTGGTATCAGTAAAGTACTAAGAGAGTTCTTCCAGATTAGACTATTAGCAACTAGAAGCAGCAATCAACACAGAGAGAAATGCTCCAATTGTGCACTAGTACCATTCAAAACAAAATGCCGTGTACAGAGTGGTTTTACTTGTGTATAATATATATACATACACGTATATATACATGTGTATGTATACAATATAGTAATACTTGAGTGAGAAGTGTGCATTTAATTTCATAGAATTACATAAGTATAAATTGTAATATACGTCTTGCAGTGACAATTAAGCAAATCAAGTGCTAAAAACAAACTGGTAAGTTGGGAAATATAACTGAAAAAACACTTTTATGGAATATGAGGAAGTATTTCCATTCTATACACACCCACATTTGGATGTAACATACGTGTGTGTGTGTGTGTGTGTGTGTGTATGTGTATGCACATGCACACACAAAAGTAACCTCTCAGGTCTACCTTCTGTTTCATGCTTAATTACAGTATTAGTCTGAGCAGGATATTCCACATTTTTAAGGAGACTGCTAATGCCTGATTTAATATGCAATGCAGGTGAAAATGCAGAAAAATAAAGATGGATTATTACAAACTAAGAAGCATCTCAATTTCCATACTTATGAAAAAGTCTGAAAGGATCTTTCAATTTACAAATTTACAATGAAGAAAACCACACCTACTTATTAAAAATTGTGTCCTTTAAAACAACTATTTTATAATCAAGCTTTATTATCTTTTATCCCTTTAATTATTCTCACAGTCATTTTGGACTACAGTAATTTAACCATAGAAATTAATAACAGTTAACTTGTTTGTGAAATTACTCATATATATTACTACAAAGTCAGTAGGCAAACAGAGAGCATCCCACCTTTAAAGCCAGGCTTGACAGTGTATTCGAAACGTTGCACTTAAAGCTTAATTGTTTATCTAGATTTCCATCTGGGTCTCTTCTCCCATAATCACTGAGTCCTGTACGGTCTGACGTAGCCACTTTCTGAAATACGGTGCAAGTCATCCCAGTGAAACCAGCAGCCTTTATTACATAGGCCTCAAGAGCAATATTTGGAGAATACTGTGACAACAAAAATCAAACATGAAATGATTTTACACACCACAGACAGGATAATAAATAATCTTAAAGGGATTCTCTGCCTTCACAGGAAAACACATCCAGAAAACCATCTCAGTTTATGTGGCAGGTATAAATCTTCTCAGAGTATCGTACTACTCCCTTCAGAAATAGTAGCATTTCAGATAGCGCCAGCTTCTATTAAGAAAAATAAAAAGCTCTTCAAATTCAAGAGCGAGCAAAACTCCTTCTAAATAAATAAACAAATTCATGCTTACAGTAGAATAAACTTGAGCTCCATTTGCAAGCCGATACATAGCAATTTTCTGTAGACACTGTACAATCCTGGTGCAAGCCTTGGCTTCCCTTTGTGCCATCCACAGAACACGTTCATCAGCCAACATAATATTGCTTGCTATGTCCACCATGACGTCGCCGAGCTAACATGGAAGAGAAGTGAGACTCTTATGTAGGTATGAAAGCATTCAGCAAGTAGGGTCATTAGTAGAAAATACCAAGTGAGTTGCCAGTACAAAAAGAGCAAGGAAAATGGTTGCTCCTGTTTCAATAACCTCATCATGTTGAGATCCTGAAACTTTGACTTGGACATTTACTCCCAGTGAAGAAAAATGTCATGCCAATAGAATGCGTCTGTTTATATTGTACTTAGGAAAAAAAACTCCATGATAAAGATTTTATTAAAAGGAAAGGGTGCAATACTCCACTTTCTACTGCACTAATTGCTTAAGAGGACTATTTACAATCAACTTGGAAACTAAAACTATAAATCAACTATAATATGGTTTGCATGTATGATAGAAGGTAATAGGAAAAGAGTAAAACAGGTAAAAATTGGCATACAACCCTTCTGTTTTGCTTCCTTTTAGCAAATAAAACTTTCTTTATTGTTTTCTTGTTTGCCTTCAAATTTGCATAACTTGTTTTAGGTCACAGCATGAGGCATGCAAATACCTATAGGTACCAGTGCTGTTTTCAAACCATCAATTACAATGTTTTACGTCCTCACCCTGCCTTCTGTATTAAAAACAAATACAAACTATAAAGGGAACTTATTTATTTAGGCCACTCTACCAAAAATAATGAGCACCTACATTGACAACATTCACCTACACCAGATTTTCATAACATTTAAGGAGCAATGATAATACTCACCAAAAGCAAAGGTGAGTATAATTTTTAGTTGAATTGTCTAAAATGCAATTCACAGTGCCTAAATTTAGGGACTGGGATTTTCTGCTTGAAGACAGAAAGGGTAGGGTGAGGAAGGGACCTCCTTTACTATGCAGGTTTCCTAATTTTTTTTTCAGGAGAGAACACAGTAATTTGCTCTTTTATAAAGAAATCTTTAAATACAAAGACAAGAATTGGAATAAAAGAGCATTTATTATTTTAAGAACTGGCTCTCTTAGGAACAGAAATTACAATCAGTAAAATTTCTTAATGAACACAGAGCCTTGAGTAGCATTTGCAGGCTGTAGTCCTTTCATGAAATCTTTGACATCAAAGTTGAATTAACTGAAAGTGCTTATCACGATGTATTACTAGTTGAGAAATGGTGTAACAAGTTTCACACATCAACAAACCGTGACTTCAGAATAAACCAGCAGTGTTAATATCCTCAAATTGCAGAATTCAAGTTGCTTCATACTTTTAAAATGTATTACACAGTATTCTTTCTCCTACTTATTGAAATATGAACAAGTTTTTCCAGCTGTATTCTAACTTAACAATCTGCTAAGAATTTTCTGGTTGCTTCTGTTATGAAAGAGCTATTAAATGAACCTGGTTATTATTTACTGTACTAATCTTTCAGGATAGCCACTTTAGCACAAACTAGGGAATAAATAAGAAGATGGTATAAGTGAATTAATATCAAATAACATGGTCAAGAACAAGTTTGTAGAGTAATAACCTGATAAGAAATCAAACCTCATTAATAGTTACTAGAATTTTCACACGAAATTGTACTCATGTTCCTTAAAGATATCGGAAAATCACAGGCTGGCTTCAAAGCAAATCCATTGAGAAAAAAAAAAAAACATTGTCTAAGACAAAAATCCTCTAGGGAGTCCTGCAAAGGATGTAGAACTAGCATTTATGGTTTGCTGGCGGGTGGATGAGGAAAATTTGGCTTTTTTTTTTTGCACAAGTTTAACTCGAGGCACTGTGCTCTCCAACTTCCCAACATGCACTGTACAGTGAGATCAATATAACCTCTGTTCAGCAGTGAAACAGAGAGTTTCTACCCACTGGTGGGACTATTCAACTACTTGCATTTTTCTCCCCAACAATGAGCGTTCTCTAAGATTTTGTTTTAATGTCTTATGTTTTATCCTGCAAGACAGAGGAGTACTGAAAACCTTAGAGATATGGCTCAATATTGAATAAAGACAGTCTATCATGGTGGAAGGGGAGAAGATAAGTCTTGTTTTATTCATTATTGAGAGGATCTCTGAGGCTTTCATTATTTGTGTTTTTAGATAAGAACATACCAATGAAAACCTGTGTGACCCACTCCATATTAAATAAAAACAGACTTACTGTACCTATCTCCCTGCTCCAGTGCTGACCAGAGGTGTTACTCACATTACAGGTCCAGTGAATGCTGGATCATCTCAGCGCGAATGCAAAGTCTGTGACCATGGGTCAGCAACTTCAGGGACCTACTAAACAAACAAAAACACGGAATAGAATCTGGCAATCTACTAACTCAGTGCCTGCATGTAATGTTGGGAAGATTTCTCTGATCAGAATACTTAAGGACAAACACTTTTATTATCTTTAAAGTGATGGCAAATTATCCAGTTACCTCTTTATATTTTTCAGCAAATCTTCCAAATTTCTCTATCATTTCAGCCACAAAAATAACATCCATTTTATCAGAAAAATTTGCTGCTTCAACTGTGTAAGCCAAGAGCTGTCTTGCTGTTGCCACTGCATTAGTGAGGTTGAGCGGCATCTACATAGAGAACAAACACGAGCATTTGAAAAAGGACAAGACAGAGACAACACTTCACCAATTAATAAATAAGCACTGATCCAAAGAGTAGAGCAATTCCCACAGGGATCACGGTGTTTTGAAGAGCTAAGGACCACCACCTTATCTGTAAGCAAAAACATTTCCTACAAGCCAGCTATACTACTGTTTGTATTGGTAACCAGCAACTGGGTTTTGCACTGCTGTCCTAGAAGGGAGAGAGGTATTGCACTAAAAAAAAGAAGAAAAATCTTCCAAAACAGTACTGTCAACTGCTTATTTTCATTTTCACCAAAGCCAAGGCATGAGAACACAAATCTCTTTAAACATAGCAATTTATAGCAAGAGAAGCCAAACCAATTCAAACACACCACTGCCACAGCATTCACTCTCAATTCTGTAATTATAGGAAGCATTTGGAATGGCATACAAACACAAAAATCCAACACAGATCTCACTATGACAAAGGTCATGATTCCACTCCTGAAACAAACCCTATGCTGGAAAATTCTTCACTAAATAACACACAACATCAACATGCCTGAGCCAGAAGGGACCAAAAAAGGGAAATTTTACACAGCACAATGGAAAGCTGTGCTAATGTTATCAGCTCATGTTCAGATGCTGTTTATCCATGATAATCCAAACTAGAGAGGCTCTTTCCTTCTCTGGTTTTTGGTGTGGAGGTATCTAGTCTGCCCTACTGAATTTGAAAAGTGCTACATAAGTACAACTACATATTTATCCTTGCCAGTCTTAGCACTTGAACATCATAAATTTCATTGTGACTAATGGAATTTTTTGTCAATATGCTAAAAGTCATGCATTTAAAGTGCAAATAAAGTTCAAAGTCCTAACACATACTGAACAAAATCAACTTTCAAATTCAGATACTCTATGTAATTTATTTGAACTTTTTCTTTAATCATGAATTTCTTTTCACCTAAAACTGTACCTGTTCAATATACAAACAAGAACACTGGAATATGAATGCTCTCGTAGTATGTTAAAAAGATTTCATTTTATTTACATGTGAACTTTTACTTGATTTTACATGTTTGGTGAAGTTGTGATGTTCAAAATAGCTCAACTACGTTTGTTCAAAGGCTATAAACATGACTGCAATATGATTACATTTAACACTGGTCTCTGATACAAGAAACTTCTGTGTAGAATACTGCTAAAAATTCCAGACCTACTACACATAAAAAGAAGGCGACTTTTGTAAGTAAAAACAACTCCCATATCCAAAACTTTCCCCTTCTCCTGTTAAAAAAAATTCAGCATAGAATACCTATGTACATTTATTTTTGAATAGATAATAGGAAGTTATCTACTTTACACATGAAAATTATTCATTTGCTTTTCTGAAGTTACCAGACTGATGCTTACATTTTAAACTTTTTAACACAAAGTTGGCTACATTCTTCTACAACCTGAAAAATGTTGGCAAACCAAAAGCAGTTATAACAAGCTGAAGTTATTTTGGTTCTTGAGCAGCTGAGCTACAGTATATAGACAGGAATGGCACTGACTTGTCGCACAGGCCTTATAGAAAAACGTGAATTCTCAGGTGAGAAAAAAGCAAACCAGTAGCATTAAAGCTCTATTTAAGCTAACACTCAACCTTTCTGTGTTCCAGAAAAGGACAAAGTGATCCCCAGCATCATCTCTCTCCTCTTAACCAGTCATTAAGAAAGAACACTCTTCATTTGAGCCCTCAAACCTGTCTCATGTGACCAAACCATGGCATGAACCTCTAGTGCTAAGAATATAAATCAGTAAAGCAGAATAGTCAACCTCTAAGCTAACAGACATACCCTTTCTTTCCTTCTCACCCCTGCCATCTTCAGGGGTCCTCAGGGAACCAGAGCAGGAGAACAAAAAGCTATGTCAGCATTAGGAAGTCCCTGAATGCAGAGGGAGCAAGTCAGCCCATCTTACACGATATGCAGCACAAATCTTTTGCCTCAAACTGGAGTAAACCCAATCAACTGGACATCAAGATTGCACTGTGTGTATAAATCTAAGACATCCCAGTGGGAAAATACCAGTTTAGATCTCATTTTCCCAGTTGGGGGCTGAGATGCTTCAGACAGGTAGTGTGAAGTTTTCCCTAATAGAATGTGAGATGAACTGGAACACTCCAAATCCACACAACATGTAGAAATCCTACCCTGGGCCCAGACAAGCACCATAGCCCTATGATAAACCTAAGTGGTGCTATCAACATCATCAACTCCAGTGACCAAGCATTATTAATGAAAAACAAACAAAACAACCACCAAACTCCAAAACACCACACCAAAAACAATCTCTTATTTCCATGGTTTCACCTATTGCATCCATACAAGTGGTCTGACTGCACGAGTTGGAAAACAAGCTTAAACCAGAAGTTGAAAGCTTTATGGAGTAATTTCCAACACAGCACCTACACAGACAAGGTTTGGTACATTGCTGCAGAACAGCATTTGAGGAAGTATGCATTAACTACATAAACCTCAAAAGCAACTTAGAGCTGAAAAATTTTGTTTGATACCTACAATTTTAATTCTAGAATACTCTCTTGGATCCTGCTAAGTGCTACCAGATAAAGAAGCCTAGTTAATACTCACCACTTTCACTAGTTAACTCTTATCAATCACACCAATTCTATCAAAGGTTTACAGCCATAAAGGCAGAGCAGAGTTTGACTACTCTCTACTACTGTAACGAGAAGAGTTGCTCTCCATTAAGCCTGCCTTGTTTCTTTATATGATTTGGGCAGAACAGGGCATCCAGCTGACAAAAATAATCATGACAAGCCATTCTCTTCTGCTTTACATAAGTACAAAGAATGAAATTTTCAATCTATGGGCACTCAAAACAGATACTAAACCAAGCCTTTAACCTAAACCTACAAGTTCCAGTATTGTACTTAGAGGCATGTGTCCATTATAAACTATCTAGATCAACAGTATTTCCAGCTTAAAGAAGATAAAGGGTCTTCTGAGTTTTTATTTTCATTAATCAGATTTTCATAATTGGGTTTTACAGAAATGCACAAATTACCTGATTGAACATATAAAGAACTCGAGTCACATCATTTGCATACTGGCACCTGGAGTAGTCCTCGTCTGCCCAGTACCCTCCCCTGTCGCATCTGCGCCAGGCTCTTCTCTCATCCTGTGAGTTGCCAGGATATATCCCACTGCCAGCAGAATAACGTGTGCACAGCAGGTATGCTGTGATGCCTGCCAATGTTCTGGGCCACCTGGGGAGTCAAAAAGAAAAAGAAACCCTCACATTTAGACAAATTTACATGACAAGTAAATAAAAGGATTAAGCACTACAACATGAAATAAAGAGACACTCAAAACTAAGCATCTCTAAACTATTTAAAGGAACACCTTGGCTCATCTTCAGTATTTTCAAGCTGTTCATATTTGTGGCTATTAACAAAATGAGTTCTAATGCTAGCATGCTTTTTTTGAATTCTTTCATGAGGTTTCAGGTGGAGAGAAGAAGGTGCTTATAAAACAACTAAAAATAGTTTACAATTTTTTGATAAAAAAACCTTGCCTACTTCATGAAAAATTCCCAGTTAACACTATTAAAACAAGTCTTGTGTTCTACTTGTCCTCTACACATGCATCAATGCAACTTTCAAACAATTGCATTCATATTCTTAGCAAACAGCAGATATGAACAGCAGACTATACTTGTAGTATTCAAGAAACAGTAGTAGCAGTAGTACAACCACTCTGACCAGTTTTGCAAACAAAATATCAAATAGAAATTAATGGGAAAAAATTGTTCATAATATCAAGAAAGGAGAAAAGAATTCCTTTCACTCATGTGAAGCTGTGCCCTTCTTAACTCCTAACATGCTCTCCACTTTCTCCTCTAGTTTTACTGCATATTTTATTTGTACAAGCACAGACAACAACTAAAAAAAAACCAGAAAATAAATTGCAATACATCTTTAATGCACTGATCATTCATTAGAGCAGAACTGATCCAAGGAAAAAAATAAGAACAGAAGAAAACCATGCCCAAATTAAGATGCAATGCTGAGCAGACAGAAGGGACAAGGACAAGGAATAGCAGCCAGTCTGCCTGCCCCTGCTTCTGGTTCTCTACCCTGTTATATGCATAAGCTCACATGCATAAGTGCCATTTTATCATTCAGACCACAGACCATTTAATTCTTAAATTTTAGAAGTAAAAAGCACACATACCTAAATTGCAGAATATTCAGTATCTCAAATTTAACAATCCAACATATAAGGTTTAATTAAAACTAAGAACAAGCGAGCTTTACTGGATCATCCCAGGCTTTCTGCAGCCTCATTATGTCAAGTTCCTTTAAGAGTCTTAAGAGCTGACACAGTTTTTCTAAATTTTAAGTATTTTAAAGGGCCTTGTACAAAGCAGTTGAGTACTAAAACTGGAACTGGTCAAACAAAAAATTTTGACGGATTACACTGTGATTTAGGGTTTTCTTTTATATCTGGACTGCATTTTAGTAAATGGCCATTTATTCACTATTATCATCAAGATTTAGAAATGCTACGAACATCCAGATATTTGAAAAAACAAAATTTCCCTGTTTGCAGGAGGATGAAGTAAACACCTTGAAGGATTTCCATTTGCAGGAAATTAAAAATTTAAGCAATATTCCCAACACAAAAACTGAAGTCAGCACCATTTTCCCCTCCCATATTCATAAGTTAAGTAATATTCCTTACTGAAGATGCTAGAATTTATCACAGTTCTTCCTGAGAGAAGAGAATTAACCCCAGGGATGGACTAAGGCAAAAGGCTACATTTCTCAATTATGTGAAATAATAGAAGATATTAACTTTTTAGGGTACACTAGAAGTCTACTCTATCTTAAATTCCCATTTATTCTTAATTAGTTCCAACAGAACAATTGTAACTTGTTCAGTAATGGAAGAAAGACACTTAGTTTAGACTATTTTGACAATTACTTAAGTTTGGGTAAGAAGTAACAAAAATATAGTTGCTGGTGGCATCCCAATATTGCACAGGTCATTGCAACAACCATAAAAGAATTTTAAGTCGGCAAGAGAACTAATGGAAAAGACTAGATGAAAAATACAGTAAACTAAACTAGGAAACAAGGACTTAAATTTAACTACCTTTAAATTTAACTACCTTTTGTAACAGCTTCAACATTACAGATCAGTTCTCCATATTGTAGTGGCATCATTTCATTAAGAAATGGAGACTTGTTATTATGACCATCACTAGAGTATTTGAATACTAGAAAAGACAGATTATTTGGGTATCCAGCAGAGCTTCATCCAGCCCAGCAAATATTAATTCATGTACACTCAGAGCCTTAGCAGCCACTTCAAGTAATTAAGAGAAGTGTCACCATCAACCAATACCAGAAACGAAAACTTACACTAGATTCGGTGACAATGGAGGTAGTTAAAAGAAAGAATAAATAAATTTCAAAATAATTAGCACAGACTTTGAATGCCTGGAACCATATCAGGGTATTTAAGAGGGAGTAAATTAATTAAAAGAAGAGGTATAGATTCTGCAACAATAACATAAGGATTTTAAAGTCTTTTTGACTCTAAAGAAGAAGGTAAAAGAAAGGACAAAAATCTTTCACAGAAAAAATTACAACAGTATTGTAAATTGTCACAATTCCAGTAGTAACCTCAATGCAAAGTTACATGCACCTCAGAAAGTTAAAAAAACATCAGACTGGATCATGTCTGGCCAACTCTGATCATGGAGAGAGCAAGTTATGCATCTGTGGGAAGGAAGGGAGGGACAGTAGGATACAATACAGGTACACTTATCCAAGGCTCTGAAATGTCAGTAGGGACAAACTGAAATAAACTCTAATTCAACATAGACTGGAAAAACAGGTACAAAGATGAAATACTTCTCTGCTCCCAATTTTTATGTACAGTAGTTTCACGAATACAAGCCGCACGGATTATAAGCCGCACCCCCGGTGCCTCGACAATGTTGCTGTCTTTGTCAATAGATAAGCCGCACCCCGAATATTAGCCGCACTTTCGTTCGTCGCGAGAATCCGTGCGCAGCTTTCACAAATTGGCCAATTAGTAACAGGATCGCGGCATAGCGGGCTTTACTGGCTCGGGGCGGGGCCAGGAAGGCTCAGCCCGCTCATGGTTGCCGACGGGGCCGGGTGGCCCAGCTCAGCGCCACGGCTCGGCGGGGCTGGCCGGGTGGTGCTGCCGCCGCCGCCGGGCTCGCTGGCCCCCCTCTCCCGTCAGCACCGCCCCGCTGCCGCGTTCGCTCGCCCGGCTGGCAGGGCTGCCGCCGCCGGGCTCGCCGCCCGCCCCGCTGCCGCTTTCGCTCGCCCTGCGCCGCGCCTCGCCTCGCGAGTGCCGCGCCCGCCCCGCGGCGCTTTCGCGAGCGGCGGCGCTTTCGCGAGCGGCGGCGGCGCTTCGCGAGCGGCGGCGGCGCTTCCGCGAGCGGCGGCGGCGCTTCCGCGAGCGGCGGCGCTTCCGCGAGCGGCGGCGGCGCTTCGCGAGCGGCGGCGGCGCTTCCGCGAGCGGTAGCACTTCCGCGAGCGGCGGCGGCACTTCGCGAGCGGCGGCGGCGCTTCCGCGAGCGGCGGCGGCGCTTCGCGAGTGGCGGTGCTTTCGCTCGCCGAGCGCCGCTTTCGCTCGCCCGGCCGGCAGGGCTGCCGCCACCAGGCTCGCCGGCCGCCCCCTCCCGTCTGCACCGCCGCTGCGTTTCCTCGCCCTGGCCGGCACTGCAGGCCCCCGCACCGCCGGGCTCCCCCACGCTGCTGGCCCCGATTCTGCTGGGCTTCCCCCGCTGCCAGGCAGCCCCACCCGCCGGCCTTCCTGCTTCTGCCATGCTCCCCTGCACTGCTAGCCCCAGTTCTCCCGGGCTCCCCCGCCATGCTGGCTCAGGCTCTGCCGCCCTCCCTGCCCCGCCCTGCTGGCTCAGGCTCTGCCGCCCGCCCCCCACACTGCTGGCCCCGCCTCTGCCAGGCTTTCCCACCTCTGCCGGGGCCGGCCGGGCTCCAGCTTGGCTTGGGGCTGCCGCGGGCTCTCACTTCCGTGTTGGCAGCTTTTAGAATTTTGTTAATAGATTAGCCGCCCCGGAATATTAGCCGCACTTCCGGGTTTCCACCAAAATTTTGGTCAAATTGGTGCGGCTTGTATTCGTGAAATTACTGTATTTATAATAAGCCTTCGGAGAAAGAAGCCAAAAAGAAAACAGGCAGATGAGGACAACTAATAAATCAGCTGGCACAGCTGTTACAAGACATGCAGGCCGACAAATACCTTGCATAATATACTCAAACCTCCACTTCTGGAATGCAAAGTCAAGTTTCCAGAAACACTGCCACTGGAGTACCAAAACATAATTTCCAAAACCATTTATCAATGCTGAAACTTTTATATTAAGTTTCCACAACAAAGATGCCACTTCGAAAGGGGTATTTGTCTCTGTCTTTACAGTTTTCTAAAAGTTGTATTTTTCCAAAGCATTTACACTACAAGTGTGGTCAGCTCAATTTTCACTGAATGTATCACCTTACAGACTGAGTGTCACATGGCCTTGGAATAATTTAAATTCTGTGGTCCTGACAGAGGTTTTATGACACAACCTCCAAGAAAAATATTTTTACTGAAATATGGCACATCCTGTTCCTTTTCTTACTATTCACATCTAGTGCTAAAGAAGTAGAAAAAGAGAAAATAGAGTTTCTCTCTGGTTCCTCAGACTAGGACTCAAATGTAAAACACTTTTTTACATTTAAAAAAATGTAGAACAGTTTTTTAGGAGAACTTTAATTATTATGCTTTTAAACAAGTAGTATTTCTAAGCTATATATATGTGTGTATCTTCTAGAACTTGGGTAGCCGTCAAACAGAAAAAAAGTGAGAGTTGCATTGTTTAGCACTGCTTCAAAGGTTATTAGATTATCTGCCTTTTCTCCCTCTTCTTATCACCACTTTCCCTATTTTTATTACCCCTTTCTTGCATTATTGTCCTTTTACTCTCCCTGAGTTTACTTCGCATTCATCACAGTATTTTATCACCTTTTGCCATGATCTTCTCAAAAGAATACAAGCAATGCCAGGTAGTCTTATAGTCTGTGCTAACTTTAGAATAAATTTAGGTATGTACAGAAACATTTTACTGTTAAGACAAATGCATTATTTCTATAATGATTTGGAAAGCTTTATATTAAAGCAGACATAAAAGGTGGGCAATTTAAAACTCGAGGGCTTTGTGCTGTAATCTCACATCACAAAAACAATATAAATGCACAGCACCATGAAGAGAAATGCTTCCAAGCAACAGCATCCCTTATCCTCTTTCCTCTGCCATCCACAAAACCCCTTGTGTAGGTACAAGTTTCTTTGCAGCCCAGTGGTGAATGAGATAGGGGAACTATCTTTAACTACATTTCTCTTATTCCCTAGTTTTGCTAAATGAATGTTAAGCAGTACCATTCTCAGTCATTAACTGTTTCCTCCCAACACCTGTATGACACAAGCTAAAGAGGCATTCTCCAGTTTCCATGAAGCCAGAGAGGATATCCTTCCAGCAGAGCTCAAAAGGTGATTGATAGCATGAAATTCTTACCATGCAAACAAAGATTATGTAAGTTTGACTGTATTCTTAATTTCTTGGTAGTCTAAGCTTGAATATCTCATGGTTTTCCCAACTCCTAGCAGAAGTGCAAATTTGGGCTGTATTAACACTCTTATTTCATTACTCTGTGTAATTAGGTGCTCAAAATTTATCACATACACATGAGTGTAGACAGCTGTGGGGGAAAAGATGGTTCATTTACGTTTAAGCACTTTAATTTAATTTCAGAGGGAAAGGAAAAGGCAGACCATGAGATTATAAAAGAATCCTTTCCTTCATACATATTAATTCTGTTTTGAAAGTACTAATTTCTTTAAATGAACAGTAACTTTCAGTTACAATGAGTTTTTATATCATAATTTTATTGATTTACAGATAGTCCAGACTCTTTTTATTACCTCGTAGTAGATCTCTAAATTCTGCAAGATAATTACAGTTTTAAAATATGTTACACCCAATGATTAACACTTTTCAAAAAGATAATTCTTATATTTAAAAAATAATTCTATCAACTACCAGCATAAAATTATGCTAAACAGAACAGTTAAAGGATTTACTGAGTGGAAGTATTTTAACATGCAAACTGTATTTTCAATTTAATCATTGATTGTAAAATACTCAGGGATATTATCTGAGTAAGACTTAGAATATTTAAATTAAAGAAAATAGATTCCATGATGAAGTTTTTGCCTAACCCTTACAATCTATGCTGAACTAACACTGAGCCAAAGACACTGTCGACAAACACCCTCCTCCATTACTCTTTGCTATCCCATCTCTGCATGGATAAAAATCTAGATGCCAGTTTTGAAACACCATCCAAGCTAAAATGACTAACCAGTTCCAACTAAAAAAACTATAAAATCAAATTCACCTAGGATCATTTACAGCCATCTGCTCAGAACCATTTTCTCACTAGTCAAAGCCCTATTTCCATATGCTCTCAAAGGTGAAAAATTACTCTTTATTATTACTCTACTACTCTACAAGTCGAAGTCTGTTATAGTAAACCCAGACACAGTGAACTTTTTGATAAGCTGAACATTTCCTGAAATCTTATTTCTTTCTACTGAATTCCAGAGGGGGTAAATCCTATTACACTGAACAGTCACTGAACAGCACAGGTTAATTTAATGGAAAACACTTTGAAATAAGCCTTTACCATCTGTTTTCACCTCTAATGGCAAATCAAAGAAGAACAATTCACACTTGTATCATAAAAAAATGCATAAGTGATTTAAATAGATGTGTTCTTTGATGAATACAACCTGCATCTGTTTGACTTTCTTCGCCTTTTATCTAAAGCAGGAAGTTCTCCTTTGCTAATGTAATGCCTATCCCTGCAGTTAAAACAACCACAGTGTAAAAAGAGGATATGTGCAAAGTTACTGATATATATAAATAATTCCTTACAATGTGGGAGTGAAGTTCTTCAGTAATTCTAAATTGCCTATGTGCAGCAAGTGATCTTAACACTAATTCCCTTATTAATAGTTCCTTCATACTCAACCTTCTCAAATTGTCCAAGTGATGAACATAAAGGAGATCAGCTCGGAAATAATGCTCTCAGCCCAGACTTTAAGTGAATTTCTGCTACAACTCAAGGTCTTCTGCAATTGAAACTTGTTTTTCCTTCCCCCCAAAAGCTGTGTCCCTGTGACGTGGTTGAACTTACTTTTCATTTCTTAATATAAAAGATATATGGTCTTAGATTAGCTGCACACAAAGAAGATGACTAAAAACTCTAATGCACACAGGGAAAAGTTTCTAACTGTAAACAAAAGACCAGGCAGAAGATAAACACAGCCAAGCAGCATAAGGAAAGTGAAATGAGTGGATAAAAGCAGTTTATACAACATTAAGAAATCCTATGCACCATAGTGAACACAATGCTACTGCAGACACTAATACTCAGTAGTAAATACTGCAGGGAGGTAAAACACAGAGTAGTCATAAAGGGAATTACCTTACATACAGAGAATCTATACAGAAGCTATCTGTTACAGCTGGCACCTCCAGGAGTAACGTGTTGTTAGAGTGACCAGCAGCAGAAAGATCAGAAAAGGGAAAACACGTGAAGAGGTAAGAACAAAAGATAAAATACTCTGCAACACTCAACACAATGGAATATCACAGCTACCACTACAGTCCCAACAATCATTAAAAGAAAGCGGCACCATTCTTGTTTACTCTAATACTCACAGGGGGGGAAGAGATCCAAACTATGTTGTGTATTTCTTATATAGTGATTTTGTCATATAGGAGCAGAGGCTTTTAAAATGAGAATGATAACCTAGCAGAAATCCCCCTTGTCAGTATGTGGTCTAACTTTATCTTAAAGGTAATCTACTGAAGTTTAACTATTCCAATAATTTCATTTGTATATTTCAAATGTCATCAGTTAGTTTCACTATCTTTCAAGCATGTGTTACCAGGCTCAAAGTTTAACAACTCATAGAATAATTTCATGCACTTCTGTCAACACATAGTAATTTAGAACAGTTAAAAAAGTATTACACACCATTTACAAGCAAACATCCACGCAGGCACCTTTAAAGCATAAAATCTTAGTTAGAAGCGAAATTATATGGATTTTTCTTTACTCTGAAAAAACCCTGAGGTTACTAACCTGAAATCCCCTTTATTGTTCACAACCCTCTCTGGAGGACAGTACTGTGCAGAACTTTCTAACACCACAATGTCTACTGTTCTTGTGTTATTCCCACGTCTGGTTTGCACATGACAACCCCAGTTTCCTGTGGAGCCAGCCTGAATGTTTGAGATTGTCAGTGCACTGGAAAGACAAAACAAACAAATTCAAACAAATAGTCTTGCAATAACATTTGTTTAAGTTTTTACCAAAAGATGAATTAAGTACAGAAAGACGATGGAAGAAACATCAAATTACATACATCCATGAGTAATCTTATAAAATCAGACCTATTTACATCTCAATCTACTGTAATTAACAGAGAAGTATTTACTATTCTTTGGGCCAAGGTAGGAATTTTGCTAAGGCAGGAAACAAAAAGAACAGCCATAGGAAAAAAGTCACTTCAGAAAGAAGAGACAAGAAGTCCAGATTCCCCAAGTGTTACTGCTATTCAAGACAAAATTTTTAGTTGTTTAGAAAGCCCAAACTACAATAAATTCCCAAATGCATTATTTGTTATAAACATTGAAGCTCTAATTTACTAATGCAATTACAGGATATATAACCATTCTGTAGATGCTGAATAAGTCAACAATCTGCTGCAGGCAGAATAAATTACAGTTATGGATCTCTGCTGGAGAACAATATTAACAACTGTGGTACGCTCAAAAAGAAAAGTAAAGAATCCATGAGCAGTTCAGCTTAATGCCTCGTTTTTAACATTTTCATCATTTTAACATGCCATGAAAACAAACGTATCCTACCACCAACATATTTTAAAGGAATGCATCGGGTGAAACTTGCAGAAAATTAAAACCCAACTGCAACTTCTTCTAGTTAATCCTATTTTAAACATATAGATTTCACCTACCAAATCTATAAACCTCCTTCCTCCAACTTTATTGTTAATAGATGTGTGAAGGTTACTTCTCTACTAGGGATGTTTCTGTGTACATGTTCACGCAGTGAGGATATGAGAGGGCCTTTAATGGTTATAGAAATAGTCACTAAATCAGAGCAGAAAGTAAGAAGCAGGAAAAAACATTTTCTCACTATGGATTCACCTTGCAATCAGTGAGCAGTTATGAATCATGTTTTTTTCAACAAAAATACCCTGGGACTCATCAGTTTCCACTATCTTCCCATCCTGATACCACAAGACTTGCATGTCTTGATCAATATATGAAGCCATACATTGGAAGGGTAGACTGTCTCCTTCAAAGACCACCTGACGATGAGATGGAGTCATATAGAAAGACGGTAATTCAAGCGGTGGTTCTAGAATTCAAGACATAAACTCACAATTAATAGCAAGAATCTGTTATATACCTAATTTTCAAAAGAGGAGAAAAATACACTAAATGAGTATCAATTATTTATATATCAATATAAAGTTGCATTTGGCAAGATGCATACAAAAACTCCATTTAATGCATCGGATATTGAAAAATACAGATTATATTCTTTTTCAAAATGTGTATTCCTTTAATGCAATATATTTCAAGACTCTTTTGCCAGCCCACATCTAAAAGAGTGGAAAATAAAAATTTGAAGGACAAATGTAATTATGCATTTTAGTTCTTTTCACTAGGACTCAAAATCACAGCATGAAAAAAGCATATGAGTCTTTATTTTTATGATTGTAAGAATTCCAATATTAAAAAAAAAAAGTTCAGCAAGTTGGTCATGGTTTTGTCACAAAAAGAAGGCTAATGAAGAATAGAATCACCATGCAGGAAAGTAACTCATAAAATGACAATCTTTTAACTTCTGAAATTTGGGGTTAGAATAATTCACATATCAACCTAGGAAAGAAATTATCAGTTTCTGCTTCCTCTTGTCACGTTTAGGTAAAGACCTCTGAAAAATACAGATCAGCAGGAAAAAGGTGTTTATTGAGAGAGTTACTTATCCTTTGTTTCTACAAACTAACAACCACCATGATCAATTTATTTTTTATTTCCAAAAGCAAGCAATAATGAATCACAACTAAAGATCAACCTTTGAAAAGGAGTTACTATTACCATTGTCCTCTAAGTGCTGAATTTTAGGGAAATTAAATAAAGCAAAAAAGTCTGTTCACTAATATTAACAGAACATGGAATGCATTAGAAGCATCAGTTGTCTGGAGTGCTTACCACAGGTGAGAAGTTCCTGTTTAACACCAGTCACTGTTTGTGACTGAAGTGACTTGGGATAGGCACATTTAGTCTCACGTACAGTTATATTTCTTTCCTTTAACCACTGATGCATCCACAGTATGTTGCAATCACAAAGAAGATAATCAGTCTGAAACTCTCTGCAACAAAACACAGACATTTACAGTGACAAACTGCAGAACTCCAAAGTCTGAAAGCTTGACATAAACAGCTGTGCAACTCCTCTCACTGCCACGGACACAAAGGCAACAAGCAAAGTCTAGACTACAGTGGAATTGCCTACCTCTACCTACTGGAAGTTATTCTAATCCTCTGCAGGCTGTACTCTGAGAACAAAAGGACACACTCTCTGAGAAAAGGAATCTTCCCCATGAATATGAGGAGTATTTAATACAGTACATGAAAAAAATTCTAGTAATTTCTTTCATGCAGAGTGTTAATGCTACTTCAGGTGAACAATAAAGAATTGCTTGAATATGCACCATCATAACCTAAGAAGACACTACATTGCTTCACTGTGGTGATCAAATGCTTTAGTAGTAAAATCAACAGAAATAAAACTATTTCAACTATTTCTCTTATTAGAAGCACTATTCACACCATTTTATTCTGCTTTACATGAAAATCATAAGGCTTTTAATTGACTCACGGTCTTCGCTATGTAATTCTGTACTTTCTAGTAAAAAGTCATACCAAATCCCCCACAGATGTTTGCTGAAGTCAGCTAAATTAAGGGATTAATTAATTAATTTTATCTTTTCAGAAATCAATATTTTAGCTGTTTAGAAATAGAAAAGACGTACCAAAACATATGGCTATGTCTACACTGGTTTCTACCTCTAGTTAAAACATTTTCTTTTTCTTTTTGCAGATGTCTAGAGGACAACACAACATCACAGGCAGAACACTACAAATACTAAATCAACATTCCTATGAAAAACCCCATTTGGTGTTTGTTCATATGAATTCATCCAGATAACCATTATTTTATTGGCAACCATTATATTCAGGTTCTCTTGTCACATCTGTGGTGTTCTTGGACAGCAATCTTTATGTAGACAATTAAAATATCAGAAATAACAACTTATGAACAGTTAAAGGGGTGGAAGAGGGGAAGAAATTTTCTCCTTTATAAACAAGAAATTATCTCAGTGTCAAATCCAGAAACAAAAGCTTCTGATTAAGTCCCAACAGAGTGAGCCAACTGTCATGACTACCAGGGAAAAGCATAAGCTAATCATCAGCACTTTTTTTTATAATTTACTTTCTTTCTTACACAAGATTATAACTCATGAAACTAAGAGAGAGCGAAATAACTTGAGGTTGAGATTCATCTACTGTTATGTGTAACACAACTATACTGTTCACAAAGAACTAAGATCTTGCTTGAAAGTATTTGGTCCCTTTGCTATAAAGGGGCAAAATGCTATTTATTTACTATAAATTAATAAATTATACATCCAGACTAAAACTTCTGGAAAGCCAGAAGGGAAAATAGCTTTGTTTTTTCAGAAAAATGTAACAAATACCAAGCAAATTTTGAAGGGAGTTGTATAAACACCCAAATACCCATACATCCACTTGCCATGTGTTTATTCAGAAAATACAGTTATGAGGATTAAAATGAAAAATAAAAAAGTGTAGTACAAGGAGGTGCATACAAAATAGTTTTTGTTAAAAAGACAAATGATCATGCAAATTAGAACTAGATGCAGCAAGTACTTACAGAGACTTTAGTGAACCAAGATGATCAAATGTTCCTTGTGTAAGTGTAGAAAACAGATTTCCAGAAAGATTCCTGAGAAATAGAAGTATCATGACTTGAACTCATCCTCAGTCAAGTGACATGTGAAATAAATAAAAAAAAAACCTCTCTTCAATATAACCCTATGTTTAAAAGTTACAAAGTGCTATTACAACATAAACTGTTCTCTAATACTCCTGGTTTAAGTGAAGAATTTTAAAATTGGAAAAAAAAGTAAATGCGCTAACTTTTATTTAAAGCAACGATTGGCAGAGGTTGAGCATAGATTTCAGGAAGTATGAAATTAATTTTGCTGTTCACAGGGAACTGATGTCTTCCTATTAACATGCTCCAAGAAGCATATTCAATCTATCAGAATGATTTTTATAATATTACCTGTACCACTTCCTGTGTATCAGTGAAAGCACTGCGTGTACGAAATTAACAACCAGGGAAATATTTCGTAATCTTACATGTCTTCCTCTTAAAGTAAACGAAGGACTTAAAAACATGCAAAACAGTCAGCAAAACAGACTGACACCAATGCCACTGTAGAAGGCATGGATACTGAAAAGGTCTATAATGCTGAAATATTTTTTTAAAGAAAATATTTTGTACAGTCTCCTAGTCTCCCTCCCAGCTACACATTCTAAGACACTGGAAAACTGTTGCAAGGCCAACAGATCACTGAATAGTGCGGTTTGGGTTGGCCCCAACACCTGTTTTTAAGCTTGCTACT
The DNA here is from genome assembly GCF_009819885.2 of Catharus ustulatus. NCBI lineage: Eukaryota > Metazoa > Chordata > Aves > Passeriformes > Turdidae > Catharus > Catharus ustulatus. Next base: position 58,303,724 of record NC_046225.1, on the reverse strand, counting down.
GAGTAACATACCACAACCATAGGCACGGTCTTCCAAGAATGGGCTTAAATAAACTATTCGCCTTGAAACTAAGAAGGTTAATTTACACAAGGCTAAAACTTAAGTGCATTTATATAGGACCAATTATACTTACAATCTAATGAGGTTTACAAGTCCTCTAAATATATCTGCATTCAGGCAGCCTATTCGGTTATTTGTTAAGTCTCTGTAAATAGAAAAAAGGAAAAACAGGAATAAACTGGTTTGTGTCCAAATGACATACAGTCTGGTAACAGAAGCCTTTGAACAAAAATTCATGAGTAACAGATTGCATGTGTATATTTGGTCTTTTTTAGGCAAACCCACAGGGCACTACTATATGGGTGTATACACATGCACAAAGACTCCTTAATCCATCTCTTAAGTAATTATAGTTTGTCCATATACAATTCAACAAGTCCAGACTTACCAAAAAATTCTGTTAAACAGGCTTGGCTTACCTCCCCTCCCTACCAAGAAAATGTACATATTTGTGCGGTATTTATATATGTGTGTATATAAATACATATATACAAACACAGAGTACATAATTTAATTTTTTAATGTGTCAGAGACCAACACCAATGCATCTGTTACACATAAATAAAACCAATTCCATAATTATACTTCCAATATATACTTAAAAGTTATGTTTTGGTTTTTTTTAATCAAATTGCCAAAAATTCTTGAAGTAATAAAAATTAAGCTTGCAAGTGATAATGATCCAGAATTGGTCCTTCAGTTTTATTTTCAAGGTTTTCAGAAGTGCAATTACCAAAACACTTTCCTTCTGAGTGAGCCAGATCATCTGATCAGTTACAAATGAACACATATACTCTAAAAATTTAAGAAAGAAATCAGGTGAGGGGGACACAGTGGCAATATCAGTAAGACTTTAAAGTTGTAAAAATATTTCAAAAATCTGAAGTATTAAAAGAAAAAAGAAAAAAGAAAAGCAATAATGCTGAGTGTTTGTTTTTCAAGTTTTATCTGGCACACAGAACTTTACAGCCAAAGCATAAATCCCCCAAAACTATGTTAATGGGAATGTTGGCAAAACCTTCAACAAAGTAGCGTTAACAGTGCTGTAACTTCGGTATAGTATTAATAGCAAGGGACTCTATGTTCCACTGTGACCTTTGGAAAATAAAAATCATGAGTGTAACATTCAACAAAACAAGACTTGATGGAATCAAAGCTCTGAATAAACGTCCACCCAGCGCTGTTTCCAGCCACTCAAATACAAAAAGAAAGGGATAATACAAGCAACTGTCAGAACAAGGGAGGCTGCCAAGCCACAAGCAGCTGAGGTTCTTCAGTCGTAAGACTGAAAGCAGACTTTGTTTTATACATGCATGTGTGTATATATTTAGACAGCATATATATAGTCAACTTTTAATATATAATAACTTTGCTGTCTAAACTTCCAGAAGCTAAGACTTACTCTCTTTGAGGAGTTTTTGGTTGTTTTGTTTAAACTGACTAGCTAGATATACTACTTACAGTCTTTTCAAAGATGAAAGCCCCAGGAAAGCTCCTGGATCTATGGTACTAATAAGATTGTTCTTAAGATCCCTGTGGAAAAAAATAAAGACACAGCATTTACCATAAATTACACTTTAAAACAGAGATATTCATAAAGACGCATGCAACTTATCTCAATTTGCTCGAGAACCCCCAAAAAAACCCCATCCAAACCCAACCCTCCCCCCAAAAACAACCCAAAACCAACAAACCAACAAAGCCCCCCAAAAAAGCCCAGAACAAAACATCAAACAAAAAAGCCAACAATACATTTTTACTTTCTCTAACATAGCATCATTCAAAATTCGAAAAATCTGTATTTTTAACTACAAGAAGGAACAGAAAAAGCACATGTATTCCATTAAACATTCTGTCAGTTTGTATCACATGAAATGGTACACAGTCAAAGATATTTTGTCACAGTGTGAACAGGTTACAGCTATGCAGTGAGACACCAGCTTATTACACAGTATGATACAGTCTAGCACATGTTGTCTTCTGTAGCCTATCCAATTTTCAATACTTCAGTAGTGCCCAACATCTACCAAAAAAAGCAAAACATGATCTTAAAAATACACCAAAGACCCAACACTGAAAATTTCCACTTAGGTTGCTGACACAACAGCAAAGCCCTAGTCGAAAATCCCAAACCATCTGGTGAATAAATTTCAGAGTAAATTTCTAAATCTTAACTTCCAGAAACTGTAAGGGGAAATGTAAACTAACCATTAAATTAAACTGCTTTACTAATTGTATAAGTGATATAGGAGTTTTAACTGCTAACTTGAGATATTCTACAAATACAGTTTAAATTTAAAGGTCACAGAAAGCAGCTGACAGCACCTATACAGTTTTGAACAAACTTCATCATTGCACAGAAGTTAAAATTACTTCCAGCTCCCTAGTCACACTAGATTTTTACTTTACTACTATCTGAAACTTCACAGGCACATATTACTATATGCAAAGTTTCTCACTCCTTGGTAATGTCCAAATATTCTATATTTGAAAAGAAAAATAATACCTTAATTCAAAAGCAGTGTTTGAATTTGCAAGAGTAGAAAAAAGATCTCCTACATCTACCACAACATTAATCATTCTGCTTGAAAGAGAACTGTACAACAGGATTACATCTACCATCACACAGATATACATGAGCAAAAATACAATTCATCCCAAGATTTCACAACAGCATTTCCTGCAGACAGATTAACAAATCATGGTACAACAGACAGCGTCATGGCACATGGACCATGCTTGAATGCTCTACCTAAACATTTTAAACATCTGAAACATTAAAATCACCATGCAGTAAATTAATTTTCATATACACACTTCTCTTAACTTTATTTTCTTCCCTTGTGATGGAGGCAGGAACTGCCAAGTACTTCCAGTGCAGTCATATCAGGAGCCTGAAGAACTGGCTCTTTCAGCAGGAGTATAAACACCCTGGCATACCAGACCATGACAAAACTGAGACTAATTAAAGGTATTCATCACTCATTTATCATCAATCTTCAAAGCAGGAAAGAAAAATTATATTTACTGCTCATATTTCAAAATTTGATTTAAAATCACATAACTTCCACTTAAAATCTTACTACTGAAACCACTAAGGGAGAAAAACCTTGACAACATGCCTTGGAAATCCACTAGTCTAGACTAGCAGGGATCTTTAATTTCACTCCTAAATTCAGAGTACTCCTTGATACAGCTCTTTCATAAATCCACTGCGATGGATTCATATCAATGAATGTCTGAACTGTTAAGACTTTTCTCAACCTGCAACTACAATAACTCAGCAGTCTCTGGTTGGGGCTTTTTACCCTTCCCAGGGGCAGTCCTTGGGAAGGCACTAGCTGTATATCAATCTACCAAAAAGCATTTGTAGAGGAAAACTAGGAAACAAGAGAGATACCAAAGGATCTCAAAATTAACAGTGCTGACACGTCTAGCAGCTCTTCAGAAACAATGGAAGATGTTAACACAATACAGGTTGGTCCAACTACCAGGATTGCAGCATGTAGGACAGTCTTTAAATGAAGAAATTACAGTGGTGGTTAAACCTACAGACTTGTATTTCTCACACAAAAGGGAGGTGGGGGGGGGGACACCTCGCTACAAAGCTGTGTTTGGCTTTAAAGTTTTTATTGTTTTTAACACCTATGAATACATTTATATAAACTATATTTTAGTTTCAGCAACAGGAAATTAATACTTTCAGATGTTGATTTTCCTTTGGCAAACTCAACCAACAAGATATATCTATACACACTTATTTGTCCAAATGGAAGAAAATCTCCCCAAAAGAAATGCAAAAAAGTATTTGAGTTAGGGTAACATCTTTTATATTATAGTAACTTTATCTTCCACCTATCAAGAATCCTTCTAAAAAACAAAACAAGGAAAATAAACAAAAAAACCCCAAACAAAAAAACCACTCCCCCAGAAGAACCCAATCAACCAATCAAAAAAACTCCCAAAAAACAAAAAAATCCATCCCCATAACAAAACAAATCACAAGCCAGGAAGTAGAGCAATCTTACACATAGAATCCATTAAAAGATCCTTAATTTTCCCTAAATCTAAATAACACTGTAAATAAGGGTACCCCATCTTCATCAGTGAAGGCCACTAACACATGTTAGGGGAATAGAAAAAGTTTCAAGGGATGTGTTGAGGTCAGCCATGTACTCCAAATTCTGGCTCAAATTACAACTAAATCAGATCAATGGCCTCACTGTTGCATCCAATAAAGGCCTGAAAACCTCACAGGATGCAGATTTCACCATCACAAAACTCTGTTTAACCATTCTCATGACAGAAGATGCTGTTGTGTCAAATTGGAAGAGCCCTTTATCAAAACCATAATTAAGTGGACAAACAGCAACTAATCAGTAAATTTTTTTTTTGTGCCTAGTGTTCTTGTTAAGATGTTAAAAAGTATCTTAATGAAAGGTTACTTATATTTAAATATGGTTTGATATGCAAAAAAAATCCTTTTAATTTTATTACACTTTGTAATGAAACATTTCAGTAGCCAGTTATGTATGATTTAAAAGTGCTTTACGTACTTAAAACTGCACTGCTTTCTGTCTCAGCAAAATTAAGATTGTCTTAATTATTAATAAAGCATCCTGCAAGCACAAACAAACTATGCCTATATATATACATATTGGCATGTAAACATTATTAAGTTTTCTTAACGCCACTGGATAAATTATCTTTTCTTCCTTAACACTACTTGAAAATAAATGTGAGATGGGAAATATATTAGCTACCATGGTCTTTTCCTGTAGAAAATGCTTTTTCAAGAGGGAGATGAAGAGCACAAGGCAAGAAATTACAGAAATAGGTTATACACTGCACACATTAAAAACTCAGCCCATCCTTTCATTGGCTCTCCAGGGTGTAGATTTTATGCTGGAAAATCAAATAAATGCTTATGACCAATTTTTCACATTTCCCAGTATCACCCAATGGGTCAAGCTGGAAGGGATTACAATGGCTCATTTGGTCCAACCTCCCTGCCACATGCACTCATCCCAGAGCACAGAGCACAGGATTGCATCCAGATGGTTCTTGAGTATCTCCAGTGTGGGAGACTCCTGCAGAACCTGTTCCATCAGCGGTAACCTACACAGCAAAGTTCTTCCTCATGTTCAGGTGGAACTTTTGTGCATCAGCCTCTGACTGCTGCCTCTTGTCCTATCGTTTGGCACCACAGAGCAGAGCCTGGCTCCATCCTCTGACACCTCCATTCAGGAACTGACAGACATTGATGAGCTCCCCTCTCAGTTGTATTCTCTTGAGGCTGAACAAACTCAGCTCCCTCAGCCTGTCCTCATAACAGAGATGCTCCAGTCCCTTCATCATCTCTGTCACCCTGCTCTAGACCTGCTGCAGGAGCTCCATGTCTCTTGTCCTGAGGAGCCCAGAGCTGGACACAGCACTCCAGATGAGCTTCACTAGGCTGAGTAGAGGGGCAGGATCACCAGCCTTGATGTGCTGGCAGTGCTCTCCCTAACGCACCCCAGGGTACCATTGGGCCTCTTGGCCACAAGGGAACTGCTGGCTCAGGGACACTTGGTGTCCACCAGGACCCCCAGCTCCTTCTCTGCAGAGCTGCTCCCCAGCAGTTTTGCCCCAGCCTGGGCTGGTGACTGGGGTTACTCTTCCCCTGATTCCTTTGCACTTGATTTTGTTGAATTTTAAATTAATATGAAAACATAATGGAGATTAAAATACTTTGCATCTTTTTGTATAGACACTTTTATTACCACTTAAGAAAGTTAAAATCTTTGACCTGATTACTCTTATTTGCATACTTGTTTCCTCTAAGAGTAGATGCAGACAAAGAACAATCATTCTCAACTCTAATTAACATATATTTTACTTTCCAGTAAAATTAAACTTTTATTTTGCTAAATTTATCACCCTCTTTACAAAATAATGCATTAGCAAATTCACTTTATCATAAATTAACACATATGTAAATATTATTACTTATTAAAACTGTGACTTATGACTATCTGGGGACACCATTTTTAATTGTTCTATTTTTTTCTTGTATGCCTCAAAACTATATCCTTTTCAACAGTAACAAAGAATTATCAGAAGGGGATGAGGTCAAGTGATAACATGTTTGAGTAAAACAATAACCTATAGTGCAACAAGTTGCCAGCTGCAGATACAATGTCCCCAAATTTATCAGAAATATTAATAAAATTACAGAAACTATTTTAAATTATTGACATTTTCATTAAAATTTTCAAGAACTAAACAGGAGAAAAAAGTTTAGTATGTTAACAGAAGAATTACAAAATTGTCAGTATTGATTAAAATTCAATCAATTATTATGCAGATACATGTTCCTGACATATTCATCTGATTTATTAGCCTTTATAAAGGTTTTATTTAAATATATCAACATATATACAATCTCTACCTGAAAACCACTAAATGGCAAATGTTTTTCCTACCAAGCGTAACATCACAAGGAATGAACAAACAAACATGACATGCATACAGAATCTCTCCCCTAGCAAACAGTAAAGTGACATACTGTCTGAATTAATTATTTAAATACTGAGAATTTATTCCTGTTATCTCCATTTCGTCTCTTAAATGAAATGTGGGGAAAAGAATTTACCTACAGAGAAAAAAACATGCATAAGGAAAACAAGTGGAAGCATGAGCAGAAAGACAAAATAAAAATAAGCAAAAAATGTAAAAAAATGCAATTTTCAAGACATGCAAATTATTACAATGAACATCAGGAAAATAATTTGAAACAATATAATATGAATGTTTAAAATAGTTACTGTGAATTTCAACCTGTTTTTGCTTTTACTATTGATTATCTATTGATGTCTGAAAAACTATTTTCATTATAACAGTACTTTCTGTCCAAGGTCACAAAATATGTATAGAGAAAAAAATTTACTTTTACTCCAGTTAAATTTATATGGCTTTTAAACAAGTCTTGCATGTACAAAGGAAAAAAATAAGAAAATATTATCATTAATAATTAGTGAAGCACACTAGTTACTCCTCCATTTATAATGAAGACACCTGGCCATTATTAATCTTTTGTTGATGCATCAATTCCTACAACAGTGCACGATAAAGTGTGTTCTCAATTCTGATGAGACTACCATACCCTCTGAAACACTGCTATCCCACCTCACTTTAAATGCTCAAAACATGCCAGCCTTGCTACTTTCTTTTCCTTTCCATGAAAGAAGATGTTAAAATAACCTAAAAAGCCCTTACAAATGACAGGAGCTAAATGGAAAAAAGCTGCATTCTTATGATTTTAAAAAAAATTAGAATTTGGATTCATGAAGAAAACTTAAATCATTATCTCAAACTAAATAGAGTTTCAAGAATTTCCTGTCTGAAAGTTGCAATGAGTTTCAACAAATAACAACCATCAGCAGATGCCTTTATTACCTAAGCAAATGTCATCACTGCTGATAACCTTGCTTCTTTGGCACAGCAACTTACTTCTACAATAAAGCTCATCTGCCAGTGAAGAGACGCTTTCTTCTGCTATGTGGGAGAGGGAATTGTAGAAGTGTTTGAATTTATTTAGGTCAGGTGACTGGGATTGGAGCCTTCAAGTTTTAGAGGAAGAATAAAATACTTTTAATCCCCTGAAGCCAAAAGTAGTTTGGAACTCTTCCTAGATGCTGTGAGATGATTATGAAACTGGCTACTTTCCCAGTCAAATGGCCTAGAAAAATCCTTATCTCTAAAGCTTATGCGTGCTCCCAGGTAGATCAACCTGCCAATCCTGACCTTCTACCAGCTGGAAAAAAGCTGACTGTAAGAGAAGCTACAATGCTGCTTTTCATCTCATAGGCAATGTATCATCTGTAGGGAAAGTGAAAACGGGAAGCTGAAGATACCCAAGAAGTTACTCCCATCAGATTCACTCCCACCCCCTGTACATTCAGCATACACCAAAGCTGTGAAGTAAGCAGTAAAACTCTTAAAATAAATGTCAACAACAAATCTTTAATAAATACATTCTCTCTTAGGGGCTCTAATACATCTGCTTCCCCTGTAAATATACTTTGCAACAGTTCAACAAACAGTTTGACACTTGAGAAATTAAAGACATAATTTTCTTTACAACATAGTGTTTGCATAATGAAACAACCAACAAAGCAAATCCAGCTATCACAGCCTTCTAGTAAACTTCCCAGTGAAACTGCCCTCTCACCTGAAGGTGAGATTATCCCTTTTTTGCTGTTACATGCCATTCATACTATTGAATAATTCACTAATTCATACTAAGAGAACACTTATCTATGTTAACTCTTCAATCACAAAAAAATACATAAAGATCCTTTATTTAAGACATTCTGTTCTCAGAATTATTAATGAAACAAGCAGTATATCACTTAATTCTTAAAGTGAAAATAGCTTTTCAAGAAGTACTTACAATCTTTCAAGAAGGTGTAATCCAGAGAAGGAACCATTCTTCAGTTCTGTTATTTTATTGTTACTCAAAATCCTGTAAACAAAATCGATCAAGAACAATGTATTGTAAGTTTGGTAACAACATTTTTTGCTGCAACTTACACTTCTTACCAAGCAGCATCTTTCTCTGCTCCCCTGTTTAGCCACACACAAGCACACACTTCTCCCACACTGTACTACCTTTCCCAGCCACCTTCACACATTCATTCTACTACTCGATGCAATCTTTTTAAAACATCTGCAAATAAGCTCAGATAACTCATCTATCCTTTCTTCTCTTAAAGGCCAACATAACCATAAATTCTTCTTCCATTGAAATAACTAGATCAGGCCTATCTTGCCAAGCACCCTATCCTTCAATCACAGCCATCCGCACAGATCAGAGTAGATGCTAATTATCCTCAAGGTAGGAAATTCTTTGTATACCTGATATTTCCTTACTTAGAAGGACTTGCATTCTATACAATCACATAGTTCTCTGTTGGACAAAACATTAAAAAAAAGAAAGCCTATTTGCCTTTTGAATTATGTCAAATTTTGGCTCCTTATGAAAGGGTTTGTGGTACAACACTTCATTCCATAAAAAATGCTTCATATCACTTTTTTTGAAAACACCTCCTGCCAGCTTTATTTAATGTTCCCCAGTTCTAAATAGTGAAATATGCAGAAATCAATCCACTTGCTCTCTTTTTAACACATGCAATTATGTACAAAACTAGATGTCTCCGTATGTAAAAATCATTTTTTACTGAATTATTCTTTACACAAAAGCCATTTGTGCCATCTTAATAATTTCTGAGTTCTTTCCAGCTTAATTACACTAAAAAATTGTGAGGTAAGACTGCCGGCACTGAAAGAGTACTCAACACACAGACAAGTCACAAATCTACATATACTGGAATAATGATGATCTGTTTCCTACAATTTCCCTAGCAATTCCTAACACATAACCTGCCTTTACAACTTGTGCTAAGAATCTAAGATTTCTGGTCAGCTCAATGCCCATCATCTTACATAAGAGAGGAGTGGTTTCGTCCACAATATATTTTTCACCTTTTTACAATGTATTGCTGCTGTCATTTTACTGCCCAATTACTTTTACAAACTTCTTCCAAAATTCTTCACTTTATTCTCATCCTTATTACATCAATCAACTCACTCAACTAGATACACCCCTTACTCACACTGTTTTACAGGTCATTAGGAAATAAATTGTGCATTACAGGTTTCTATGACTCCACTCCACTGAGAAGGATTTACTTCCACACCCTCTTATCCTTTAGCAAGTCAGCTGCTGATCTGATGATCCTCCATTTAAGACTGACGTACTTTTTTCATTAAATGCCTTTGGCAAGGGACAGACACACCTTTTAGAAAAGCATGTTTCATTATAACAGCTGGATCAACCTTGTAAATATTTTGCTGATTCGGAAGAACTCCAAAGAACTGTGGGGAAGAGCTTCTCATTACAGAAGATGCAAATTTTCCACAGTACTTTTGTCTTTCTCCAGGTATCCAATATATTTATTATAAATTCTACTGATTTGTTCAACACAAACATCAGACTTGGAACCATGCAGATGGTGATTCACTTATAAAAATGAACATCTGCTATCCTCCAGTCCTCAAAAGTCATGTTTTTTGAAAAATCATTCTAAGCAAGACTTCAGAAATTTCATCCCCGGGTTCTTCTAAAAGCTCTTCAGTCACACCATCTTGTCCTGGAAGTTTATTCACTCTGTCAGATTGTTCCACAATTTCTGCTATAGTCAGTTCAATTTCAGACAGATCCTCTATCAAATGCATCCTTCATATCCAACATGTCCCTGCACTTCTTCACTTACACCAATTACACCTTCAGGCTGGATAACTACTTCTGCACTTAAAGGTGCAACTATGAGATTTCTTTCCAGTCCACTACATCTTTCAGATGTCCTTTACAACAGCCATAAACCAATCACACACATACACAGACACCCCCTCTTTCCTCCAGTGCATAAAATTTACTATGCAATGACAAGGATTAATACTTCAAAACACACCAAAAATAAGATAAAACTAAAATACGGATGTAGTAATCTATGAAAACAGCACCATTTTGACACAATGGTATATTACACTATGTAGTGTTCTTCTCTAGGTTTTTCAGAAATTACCTCAAGTCTCTGTAGTTAAGACAAACACAGAGCAGGCATTTTTTGTCTAAAAGTTCTGGCTCTGACTCAGTCTCTCTCTCTCTCATCTCATATACAAAGTCAAGACAGCTGAACAAACTGCTTGAAAATCCTTTCATTTCCAGCCTGATGGTAGGAAGGTTTGAAAATTCTTGAAGTTAACCTTAAATCATTCAACAAAGGTAACAAGTTCTGATGCTAAAATGAGCAGATTCCATTCCTTCTTCTCACTTTCCCATCATACCATGTATTTCTGAAGATCATGTCAAGTCAACCCCGGTGCCCACTGCTCTACAAGCTGCAAATGTTGAACTAGACATTTATCCAGGACATCTCCCAGGTGATTTATTTATATGCCAACTACGCAAGTGTGATCACTCTAGTACCCTACAGAGATAGTACCAGGTGAAGACTGATCACAGGAATGGTGGAAATGAAGAAGGGGGAAAGAGAAACTTAAAAGTATGTTGAGAAATTGCTATTGTATTGCTATAATGCCTGTGACATCTGCTAGAGTGTCAGCTAAGAGCATTTCCTCTTGTGAAAATACAGTTCTGTAGTCCAATACCGTAAGTATTTTTAAATTCTTTTCTGTGCCTTTCACAATGAGATTATTGTACTTTTAATTAAATACTTGAGATAATTAGAAATATGGCATCTGTACCACAGATACAACTGCAGCAGTTGTTACAAGCCTGGGGATCAGGTTTTGCATCAGAGCTACGTACTGGTAATTGTTGAGTTGAAAAGAAGGGAGAAGGACAGAGCTAAGTGCTGCAAAATTCTGGAGAGCAAATTTAAGTTTTGTAATGGAATTTCTTAAGAAGATATCCATATAAGCAATGCTCTTCGTGTGTTCGTTAGCCCATTAGTTAGCATGAAAATGACTATTAAATGTTGAATGTATTATGCTGTTTCTAGCCTCAGGAAGACACAATTTTATCTTCACAATTAATACTTTTTTTATTTTATTGTTGCCTTTTATTGATCAGCAGTATTCCCAGGTTTGCTTCAGAACTGTAAAATACTAAATTTTTTATTTTTATTTAATGCCAAGAATAAAAGCATTGAACTAGAATTTGTGCTGCAGTGACGAAGAACGAGTAACTTCTTATGTCTCATTGCTTTAAGTTTGCTCATGTTTCAGAGGTTATTTTTGTAATTTAAAACAACTATGGAGCTGCAAGTTTAGATTTTTCAAAATGTAATGGTTCCCATATGTACTTTGCATGGGCCAGATATGTTGCAGGTTCATGGATTTGTCATTACGGCCTTATGTAGTCTATCTTCACCTTTACAATCTATAATTTTTTAATCTAGTCACTTTGAATGCATATTTTTGTACTTCTAGTTAATCCATGAAGATTAAAAGGAGTTGAGCATTTCTTTTCATCAATCATAATAAAGTGTTTAGCTTAAGAATGCCACATAAAGTATGTTTTTGTGAGTTTTGCTTTCTGTATTTACCTTTTGTTCACTCTTCAGTTGTTTAGCAGTGAAAACTGCAATATCTTGTTCCTCTAGAGTGCTGGAGATTATATCCCATACTAATTACTGCTTATGTCGATCACTATTGTGGCTTTTCCTTGTGCACTGCCACAGGGCACATCCAGTGGTGCAGAACAGCACTGTCCTGCAGATCTCCAGGTTGTCCTGGACAAGTCAGATGCCAGTGCACTGTAGTGCAGAGCTTTTAGGTCCCCAGGGAGCAGACCACCAGCTTTGCTTGTTTGTGTGATCCAAGCTGATTAACCAGTTTTGGTTGGGTTGCACAGCTGTCACTTCTGGAGTAGGAACTTGACCCTTTAGCTAAGTGTCAGTGTGTTCTAGGATTTATCCAGACTCCAGGTGACTGAGGGCTGTGCTGTCTTCAGGTGTTTTGCCTAAGAGTACAGTCTGTGCCCTCTGCTACGTCATTTCAGAAAGAAAGTGCTTTGACGTAGGGGGAGGGAGGTTAGAGTCTAGACACAGAGTGAATAAATGCAGGAAGATTGGATTAAGAGGCGGAAGTTGTTGCTGGGAGTTGGGACGGAAGTGTGGGTTTCTTTAAATGGATATCTCAGTTATGGAGGTGGGAAACCAGAAAGCTTAAGACGAAATGAAGGCACAGCAAATAAGGTACTGAAGGTTGAGTGTAAACTGGCTTGATGTGAGATCAGCAAGACTCTTGGAAATTCAGCCTCTTAACTCCCAAATCACTAAAGACAGGATTGACATCTCTATGCCAGCAAGAAAAGATGGGTGTTAGCAGTGTTATAACACAGTCCAGGAAAAGTTCTTCTATTGCTGTCCACATGATGTGCTGTTTCCACCTGAACTATTTCGGTCAGAACAGAACAAAAACTCCTTATTAGCTTGCCCATGTTGTTAGAGAGCTTGTTTTACCTTGAAACTTAGTATCAGGCAGAGTTTTTGCAAGTTATGCTTAGGTTTCTAAAAGGGTCCTGTCAGATATTCTGGACAACTTATTCCAATACTCGAGCTCTTGTTTTAGCATAACAGCCTCTGATGTTAATAGGAATTTAAAGCACTTCTCAAATTTGTGTGCTGATGGGCTCATTGATGTTTCTGTGGGTTCCAGTGACCTGACTTACAGTTGTGTGCTGGAGATCCCCTTCAACCCTCTCTTCCTGCTTCTGACACAGCGATCATGAGATGAAAGGGCTGAGTAGAGAAGATCTCACCCTCTGAGCCCACTCATGAATGTTGCATCAGCATCCATCTGTTGGTAAAACTGTAGCCTAAACTGGAGCTGGTGTGTTCACACCTTCAACTCCCAGTCTGTCACTGTGTGAATGTTTGTGGGTGTTTTTCCTCCCCTCCCTGGCTGCAGTACTAGCATTCATCTGGCTCCATGCCTAGTCAGTTCAGGGAGCTAAGCTATCCAAAACTGTTTACTTCTGTAGGATTAGGATATAAATTTTTGTAAATGTATCTTTGTGTGCCAGCAGCTGACAGGAAGTGCATGTTAACTTGTCTAGACAAAGCACTTTCTAGAGAGCAGGTACACCTGATAGGAAATGTGAATACGTGTGAGACCGGGTGTGGCAGTCTATACTCTAATTAGTACTACTGTGATATGACACAGAGAATTTATTAATTTATTGGCCACAGCTGCTAAATTATAGGAGTGGCTGGCAAGGCTTTCGTGTGCAGTGTTTTGTAGGAATCAAGTTGCTTTCTTGCATGTATGTATGGAGTTTTTCTTGGGTCAGGTAAACTTGCACTGAAGTGCAGATCAGTAGGAACCCCAAAAAGTATACAAGCTGGTGGCTAAGTGGGAAAATCGGGAGGGAGCAAAAGGTAGTAAAACAATACAGTTATTACAAAAAAAAAAAGTTGATCATGATATCTTAAAATAATGGAGGTGGTATAGATATAACCAGGGGAGAGAGAACTTGGAGGAAGCTTCCTAGAATGATGTGGTCACAAGGGTTAGACTTCCAGTGCTTTTTACTTGCTTTAACTAAAACAGAGTTAGTGTTGGAAGAAATTGTGCGTAGCTGTGTCCTCTGAATTTTCTCTTTGGTAGGCTTTTGAACCTTGGGATGAGTACAAGAAAGAAAGAAAGAAAAGTTTGGTAATTTTGTAATTTCACAAGAACTTATTTTGAAATTAATGTGATTTTCAGCAACACTGCTATTCATTCTTGTATTCTGTTTTGCCCCTCAGTTCTGTCCTTTTCTAAGGTGATTTTTATTTGGTACTTTTACATAGAAAACTTGATGTGTTGCTCCAGTGATCGGCACTGTATTTAAGTAGAAATAATTTCTGTCCTTAAGAACAGCTTGTTTTTAATGAAAAGCAACAAATAAAGCCGCATACTGAATATCAAGAAAAAGATTCTTTAATGGCACTGCATAGTGAGCATCGCTGCTTGCATGATCCGGGGATTGTGTAGGAAAAATAAAGATTCCTCATTAGATTATATAAATTTAGCATATTACAAGTTAAAAATGGAGCAGTATAAACAGATACAGTTTTAATTCTGCAATTTCATTACTTCTGAGAGGTTTAGTTTACAATTTTAATATTGTTTAATATTCATAATAATGAAATACTGCAGGAAATCTTTTATCTGTTGCAAACTTCTATTTTGCAAATGTTTCATTGCTAAACTTCCTTAATTATAATGGTTTTGTAGAATTGGAAAATATTGTCTCCTTTTGTTAGTGTTTTGGAATGATTCTTAGTTCTTTCTCCTTATAAAGCTTATGGAGTACTTCCATTTCAGAGTTACTTTTAAGCAAGTACAGTTTGTGTTCCGTTCAGTCTAGGTTTCTAAGTTTCTTTTCTTTTGACACCAGTAACTCAAGAGAAGGCAGAATACTAACTGTTGAAAAGTACTGGCTTTATATCCTTGTTAAATCACAGTTTCTACAAGATAAACTTTGAGGAATAGGTTTCTGTTTCCACGTTCACAACTTTCAGCAGAAAGCATTTTTCTTGGTTGTTTGCAGATGGTTATTTTAATCTGACTTTTGCTGGTGGCCACTTTCCCAGTTCTTAACAGTATATGGTCACTGTGAATTGATCTGATTTATTATTGATTTCCTGGCTCTCCATTTGAGTCTTTCAAAAAGTGTTTTGGAAGTTACTTCAGTATTCAGCTAACACACTGTTGCCCGGCTTCATACAGGGCTCTTGGTGGCCATTTTGACCATTTGGTCATAGTGTTAATGGATGTCTGTGTGTTTTAATAATATCCTCTGGATTAGGATTCATTTGTGATGTTAGGGGATGCATTACAAATTACTGTCTAGTTGACTTCTGTCTTAGTGATCACTGTTTTATAGCTGACAAGCCAAAATTGTTTCACAGAACAAAATGTTTTCTACTTAGAGCTTATTACCTCATTTTAATGGTGAAAATGGACCCAGCCATGATTTTTCCCTCTCTCTATGAGAAAGAGAAAATTTAGTATATCATCTTTAGTATCTATTGCTAAAATTCCTCACAGTACAAAGGATAGACTTTGGGTTTGACTGCATTTGTGTTTTGTATGCTGGGCATCTACTGGTAAAGGTCTCGCCAATAAGTTAAGAGTCATAGTTGAGTTTCTTTGCAGTTTTGCCAAATTCATCTGCCAGTTTATAGAGTAAAATGGAAAATTTGCTTTCTAGACCAAGATATATTCAACAAAGAAACTTTTCAGCAACGAAATAGGTCTTTCTACAGCTCTTCTGCTCAGAGGAAGAGGAAAATGTTTCCTTGTAAGGTGACTTGAGGCATCCATAATTCTTTCTAGAACCTACTTTTCAGCTGCTTGTTCTTCCAGGTCTTTTTGTGTCAATTCCCATGGCCACGTTTTTTTAATACAGGAAAACACTGTCTGTGTTAGTTCCACAGTTTATTTTCTGATTTTTAAGTGTTGGATAAGCAAAATGTGCTTGTTCCAATAAGGCATTGTTGATTATTTAAAAGAAAAGAAAATAAAAATCTCATACAGAGCTCATAGGAAATACGGAGCAACAGTGACAGGCTGCGGAAACCCCTTCATGAAATCTTCAGGGACATTATTTATGTTTCAAAGTCATTTGTTAAAGAGTTGAATAAGATGGGGATGAGTGCAGCTCTCATCTCAATGGTAGCTCACTGCTGTTTTCTCTTTAGACTTCTTAATGATGGAAAAGTTAGCATATTTTCAAAATTACTTGCCTCTTTGGAAAAATTACAGTCTTAAACTAGTAACTTAGAATTATTATTGATCACAAATAATATCCTCTGTCTAAGTGGTACATAACAGTCCATCATGTCATTGCACATTAATGCACAGAAACTGTAAAAGTGACCATAAAACATCTACTTTGAGGTGAATGGTTTATTATATTTTGTCATCTTGTGCCACATCTCTTAATACTTCAAATAATGTATAGACTATATATTAATAGCAAATTTTGAACTGCATTTTTTCAAGATTGCACAACATTTTTGGGTGATTAAGTGTTTTAGGTTATATGGAGTGTTGTAAAATCTATCATTTATTGTACTAAACCTTTATGGTTGAGTAACTAACAGCCTCTGCAGAGAAAATACTAAATCAGTCTGACTCTAATTTGTAAATCACACTCAAGAGAGAAATTTACCTTGTACCCAGATATTCAAAGGCATCTACGTTAGGCCTGTTATTTTATAGGCAATGTCAGAAAACTCTTTTTTTTTTTTCTCCTTACAGAACTGTTATTTTTATTTAGTTTAAATTTTGTTCAGTCAGTTATAGCTACTTTTGAAGTGGTTCCAGCTTCATTTTGAATAACTTATTTTTCTGGAAAAAATACAGGTATATCAATAAATCTTAAGTCAATTGTAACTGAGATACAAGTTAATTTCTGTGCTACCAAGGATTATAATTTCCTTGCTTGTGTTGACTTAGATCAAGGTTTGCTTGTGAATATCATTACGGTTTTTTTTTCCTTAATTTCTCCAGAAGTCTGGAATTGGTATGATTTTTTTGTTGCTGCTGCTGTTATGACTTATGTTCAGTTTTCATTAACTATTAATGATTTTTTATAAGCCCCTTCATTTACTTCTTTATATATCATCACTATTTTTCTTCATGCATACATTTCTGAAACTGGGAAGGAGTTGAAGCAAAGATGTACGTTATTGGGTTTACTCAATGGATCCAGTAGCTACCATTTTTGAAAATAACACTCACTATTTAGGTTGAAACCTTTTTCTCCTTGAGTAGAAGGGGAAGTAGTTTCAAAGACTTTAGGATGTGTAATTTTAATGCTTCTGGTTAAATTATACTCGTTTTGCGGGCATTCCAATTTGTAGATTATTATTATTATTACCACCAAACTTGCACTCTTGCAAATGTGTATACTGGTTTTGTGTTAAATGTTGTGCCATTCTTGATAAAGATTCACTGAAATACATGCACATTTTTTAAAAGCACCTGGGCTTCCTTGGTTTCTACATGTGTTTTCAAAAACAAGCACTGTTTCATTTGTTCATCTAGGTTATCACAGCTGCAGCCAAGGAAAAATTTTCCCTATTTACAGAAGAGTAATTTTTTTTATTAAAAAGAAGTATGAATCAATACAATAATTGAATATGAGATTGCATGAAGACTACTGCCAGTTACAAAACTACCATGTATGTTAAAGTCATTACTGCAGCACTTCATGAAATAGGAAAACACTATTCAATCTTGACAGTGCATCCCAGTGGACACATATAAACCATGTAACATAATGTCTTCCAAAGCTGAGTAATTTTTCAGATAGAACTAAATATTGCAATTTAGAAGAAAACACTGTTCATTTGGTCATATGGCTCATTGCTCATATTGTTCATATTGTGACGTTGGAATTTTCTTACTCGAAGTATATACAAAAGTGTATACAATAAGAGAATACTGCATGTACTCAATATCCTATAACAAGCTCACAGCAATGAATCCTTGTTGGAAAAGTACATACAGAAAAACAGAAAATTTATTATCTTCTCAACAAGGTAAATGACACATTAAACCTGATAAAAGTATAGAACACAAGCCTATCAGTAAATTACACACTAATGATTTTTAGGAGTCAGATGTCACTGATAAAAAGGCATGTACCTGTGAATTACTACATTGTGGCTACAGCTCTCAGGTACTATCTCTGTACTGCCTTGTATTCATGAGTAAGATGCATTTTGCATAGTCTGTGTATCCACTGGTCAAAGAAAATTTTAAGTTTTAATGGGGATTATTAACACCTCATACCTTCAAAAATGTTACCACTGCCCAAATTATTAGTACTGAGTACTTTAACAGTCTAAAATTGACTATTCCAAAAAAAACCTCCAAAAACTCTCCCAAAAAACCATAACCACCAAACCAACAGCTATCAAAGAGTACCACCTAGTTAGTAAATAGAAATGTACTTTAAAAGAGGCCAACTTCCACAGACACATTTACATACATGACTCAGATAATTACAATGGAATTACACATATATCACATTTGTGATACAAATGGCTTCTTGCAATTTTGCTTTGAAACTTTTAAAACTTAAATTTGTGTCATAAATAGAAAAATTGCAGAGATATTTGGAAGTCCAAGTAAGTATTTGTAGGACCTTCTCAATGGATGTAGTTTGATGCGATTTAATTAGGAGCTGGACAAAAACTGCAACATTTTCAGATGTTTCCTAACAGCCACCCAGTTAAAGGTATCTTTAAAAGCTCTGAACATTAACCCAGGCAAATGTTCCGGCTTGTAAATCCTAACGCTTTTTTAAGTGCAAACACTGATACTCCTAGGCTCCTATGAGGATATGTGCTTAGGCAAAGTTGTTTGCAGGGCAGTAAGCCTGCAATTCAGGAATGCAATTTTTTACTGAGTACATATGCTTTTCCTTTGCTTATTTAGATTCCTTTTCCAGTAACATATGTAACAGGTAAATAACATTCTCAACAAATAAGCTTCATGAGCTTGTCTTCAGTGGACTGAGACATTCTCTTCCAAAAAGCAAAGTAATTGCTAAGAGCCAATAAGTTCAAACAAGTTTCCCCCATCATCATTTTAGTTTGCACCAAGAAACAACAGCAACAGATACTTTATCTCAGGCTTCTACTACAAGAGTAAAGTGCATTCCTTGCTTAAATGTGCAACATGGCAATGCCTTCAATATCTACTGAAATAAAGAGCATGGCAGACAAACCACAGTTAGCAAAACAGGGTGAATGTATCTTCAAACCAAAAGCATTTCACTTGTCTGCTTAACTTACAAAGGTTAAAGCCATCGATGGTGTTCATGTAGGTACACCCTTCATTTGCATCCAAATCAGGAGTCATTATATAACGCCAGGAAAAAAGTCCCTTCCTTACCTATAAATGAACTTGAATTCACCTTACTTACTCTGCCATAAACACATTTCCATACTTTAATACTCCTCGTGTCTACTTTTCTTCCTCAATCATGAAACAGCTATGTCTGCTTTTCTTCTTTAGTCATGAAACAAACTTACTTTATCTCTTAGCAGATGAAATCAAATTAGGATTTTTTTCTGAATTGTAATTGAAGATTCTCATCACACTGACCTAATTACTGGGGCAATAACATATTTTGTGGCAAACACAGCCCAAGGTATTTTGTAAGTGACCTTGCCCAACTTGTATCATCATTAACCACTAGCTATAGTGCTGTGCAAGAAAGAACTTGGCCAGCATCCCCAAATACTATTTGCTTACCCTATTTTTCACTATTTCTCTTATTTTCTCACTTTTTAGAGACTATTATCCTCAAAAGTATTTCACTGGGGAAAAAGAAATGCTCAATGCTAAAGGCACAGTAGCTAATCTTCTGAAAATCTAAGAGCTTGATAAGGAAGAAATCAGTATTTCCAAAATGCATATAATCACTTCATTTGCATCCTTCCTAACTCATTCAAAAACAAGAAGTTATATAAAACTATATAGGTCATTGCATTTAAAAGTGATTTGAACAAAATAGAGCCAATATAAAAGAAAATTAACTGAATTAAAATGTAGCTGATATACACAACAGTGATCTATTTTAAGCTACATATCTCTGCAGTGATCCAGTAATACCAAAAGATGCAATAGAAATAGTACTTAATAGATGAATCCCAAAAGAATCAAGATTCCAGATAACTGAGGGTAGTTTGACTCTAATCAGACAACTATTCACCAAGTGCTGCAATTTTAAGTATCAGCTTGAGGGGGGAAAACGTCATTTTTAGGCAAAAGATCAGGTAACAATTAAACTAGGCACTACTAATCAACATGTTAGTGAAGTGGCATTTGGTGATAAATCCCACAGATCACCAACACTTTCTATCTAGGTTAACATGGATTTGGTAATAATGTGGGTTTTTTTAAAAACACAACAAAACAAAACCTCTGAAAACATGGAAAGCCATGCTTCAAGTTGCCTTGACAAACATACAGTGTTCCAAACCTGAAGACAACAGTCAGGGTCTCTTGGAAAAACGAGGTGATTGGTTTAACAATCCTTGCCTTATATTTAAGCAAAATTTTGAAGTTGTATGCTCATTGAATTGCATCAACACAGTTACATTTCCTACAAATAACAATGAAACAATGACATTGTTTCTTGCTATGTCTCCTAAAAAGTTGAAACCAGAAAAATGTTTCAGAAGTTGTTATGAACTTGAAAGGCTGATTAATTGAAAGCTACTAATTAGTGTATGTAGATATGCTCTAGATATTGAAGGAGTATGAAAATCAAGATGAAACATGAACCATTCTTCCAAATTCTTCTGTCACTGCAATGCTGAACAAAGATCCACTCACAGCAAGGCTGCTGTGTTTGGTATCTGCTTGTCTTTCACAGCGATCGTAGCTGTGATTCAAGTTTTTTGAACCAAAAGAACTCCACAGTGAACTTCAGCAGATCAACTAACATCTACTTCTATCAAAATTTTTACGGATAATACCATATTCATAACGTTTAATCAGCTGCAAAGCATTTGAGGCTAACAAAGACTTAAGAGATTTGTTGACCAAACTACTGTCACTCCTGCTTTTTGCCTTCTTTTTTACTTCAGAAACTTCACATAGGAACATCTATAATAATTTCTCACAGTAATTTAGAAATATTATCTGAACCCTTGCAGACTTCCAACCAAGAACAACTACTTTAGCCTTATTCAGCCCCCATTTTTTGTGTTCCCTCTTCTCACAGGTCCAGGTCCATGCATCTGTTGGGCTCACATCTCACTAAGACTTCTGGAAGAACACTCTTCCTTGGTGTTTCAGTGCTGTCAGTGTTCACAAAAGCAGCAGACTGTTGTTCTCATGACAGCGCATTCTGTACTTTTTAAATGTTGGATTACTGGTAGAGCTTTCAAACCTGCAATTTCCAGCTAAGTAGATAAATATCTTAATCTAGACCCCATATTTCAGCTCCTTTTCATTGACTTTCTTGCACACTACTTGGCTGCACTTGCGTCTTCCCATGGCAGCACAGGCACAACAAGCTTTTCTAAAGAAAGGGCAAGGGTTCCACTTTTGGACCATCCAGTGATGAGATCCAGTGCTGAGCGATCTTGCCCGTGCCAGAGGGATTGGACCAGCAGATCCTGAGATCTCCCTTCCAACCCAAACCATTCTATGAACCTCTTTGCTAGAGTGATCCGGTAATGTCTCAGGAAGGAAAACAACTTGCAAAGCCTCTCTTTACAGGCGCACACTTATGTCTAAGTAAGTGGCACTTATTTTTTACTTTGGATTAGGTTGCATATCCTGTTTGAAACTTGTTATTCGAATGGATAAGCAGGGATTGCCTCCGCACAAAAACAGCCCGCCTACTGAGGGATGAAGGAGGGAGAGTTGGGGATGCTGTTCCACGGGACGGTGCCTCCCCATCGGTGAGTTACGGGACACTTCGGCTCCTTCTACAACGACCATCCCGGGAAAGTACCGGAAAACATGAAAAGTACATCCGCTCCCGGCGCTTTCTCCAGCGGTAGAGGCGAGTCACCTCCCGACCGGCTCCCACTCCCCCTCCGCCCCGTCCACGTCGCACCGAGGCTGCCCACCCCCCACGCGGGGACGGTACTCACAGGGTGACCGTCCGGTTGGGCAGCGCCTCGGGAGGCAGGACCTGAGCGAGCTCCAGGTTGCTACAAACTACCTTCACCTCCGCCGGGCCGCCGGCCGCCGCTTTGCCGGCGCTCTTGGGACGCCCGTCGTACTTGCAGCCCGGAGGCAGCGCGGCACCGCCGCCGCCCAGCACGGCCAGCAGCAGCAGCGCGGGCAGGAGCCGCGCCGGGCGGCGGCGGCGGCGCGGCGGGCGGCAGAGAGCGCGACGGCCCCGGGGCAGCATGGCGGGGCCGGGAAAGACCCTGCTCCGCTCCTCCCGGCGACGGACGGGCCGGGCGGGAGAGGCCGGAGGGAGGGAAGAAGAGGGCTCCGGTCCGCCCTGGCCTAGCCCCGCGGGGGCGGTGCCGCCGCCATGCGGTGCCGCGGGAGCCGTGGGGCCGCGGCCGGCTTTGTGTGGCGCGGGTCGGGCCGAGCGCGGCGGCAGCAGCGCCGCCTCCCGCCGGGGCCGGACCCCGCGGCACCGAGCGCGCCCGCCGGGCCGCGGCCCCACTGCGCAGGCGCAGCGCTGGCGGCCGGGCCCCCGCGCATGCGCGGTGTGGGGCGGGGGCCGCGGCCGGGGTGCCGGTCGGGGCTGCGTCTGTGCCGCAAATTCCCTCAGGGGCTGAGCCTGTGGGTTCTCCGGGGCTGCCGAGCCGTGCGGCCCTGAGAGTCTCCGTGAGCTGTGTCCTGCTCCAGAAAGCGCTTGGGTTTCCCTCTCCTCTGCTTCCATGACTTGGCTCTTCCCCTTCTGCTCCAGTTCCTTAGTCTTGCAAGGGGGACTGCTGCTGTTTTGCTTCATGGAGGAAAGACAATCTCCCGCCTAGCTGCCAAGTGGCTTCAAAAATCATAACCCCAAGTAAATAGTACTTATAAAACATTTTTCCTCAAATTGTCCCTGTAAAATGAGGCAACCAGTTACTCCCACTCGATAGCAAGAAGATATTTGAATATCTTTCATCTCAGCTGTAAATAAACCACACACACAAAACCCCATCTACCTACCATGTGTTTTCGTGGCACACTTGAAACTGCTTTTCAGAGTGTAATTAGGTCATGTTCTCACATTTCTTTGCAGCCAGGACAGCCAGGCACAAACACTTTTGTGCCAATGACAGCTGAAATTCTCAATATGTTCTTTGCCTCTGGTAGGTGTGAGGATAATAAAATAACTGTTACTGAACTCTCAGTCAAATTACAAGAAGTGGCAGGACCTACTTAAAAAATTTGACAACAGATTTTGCAGAACCCAAAGGAAGTTCTGCTATCTAACCGAGAACTCACAGTGCCCCATCCTTTGAGAAGAGAACTGGCAAATGGCACCCTGCAAACTACCTGCTATTACACAGAAATACCAAAATACCATTTTAGATATTGGCAGTAACAGCTGCCAAAGTGAGTCTTACAAAATCTCTAACCTAAGATGTCCTTGAATAATGCTGAACACTCAGACTGTGCTCAGTTTTAAATGTAACCTAACAAAAGATACTGGCAAACCATTGGAATTGTGAATTGGAGCAAAAGGAACAAGATTACAGTAAAAACTTCACAATCACCCTTTACTCCTAGACTCTATGTCCTCCTACAAAAGAAGATGAAACAAGTTCTAAGTAGTGAAATTGTTGACCAGAATGCAAAGAAGACATTGGTCCCTGAACTTTATTATGATGTTTGTGTGCCACTGAGTCACTCAACAGGACCAACCTGATCTGGGTGAGATTCAAGGCCGCTGTTACACTTGAACTAAATTAGGTCAGACACGCAGAGATGTCAGACATGCAAAGTTGTCAATCCCTTTTTGTGGAGGCCGATAAGCCTGCCAC
Source organism: Catharus ustulatus (assembly GCF_009819885.2). Classification (NCBI taxonomy): domain Eukaryota; kingdom Metazoa; phylum Chordata; class Aves; order Passeriformes; family Turdidae; genus Catharus; species Catharus ustulatus. The sequence continues at coordinate 58,279,638 of NC_046225.1, read as the reverse complement.
GGCTCTGGCAATGGACCCCCCGAGCTGCCAACACCTTTTTGCTCTTATGCTGCAGTTATACTAACTATAAGAGAAGAGAGGTCTAATTAACATAAAATTCACCAGTGTACAGGTAATTCTTCCATTCTGGGCTCTGTTTTAAACAAATGCAAACTGCACTGTTAATTCACATTGGATAAGTGCTTTGTCTCATAGAAGCTTATCATTTTTGATCTGGCACCAGGAGTTGTAAAGCTGGATTAACTATATCAAACCATGGCCAAGGTATGTTTTCCCTCAGAAGTAGTGATGGGTTAAACAGTTCTTCCCTTTTGCTGCTTTCTTCCCAGAGCCTTTACCTACATCAATAACATTACCCAATTTTCTGCATAACCACATAAGAAGTTTGTGCTGAGTGATGGATCAGCATGGAGATAGGGCATAAACTGCCAGTTTGGACTATTGATCCAACCAGAATTTTGTTTTGGCATCACCACAGAGATCACACATCACCACAGCTAATGAAGATTGCACTTCAGTGCTACTGAAGGAAACACTCGCGTATTTTTCTCAAGCTACAGTAATTTCACGAATACAAGCCGCACCAATTTGACCAAAATTTTGGTGGAAACCCGGAAGTGCGGCTAATATTCCGGGGCGGCTAATCTATTAACAAAATTCTAAAAGCTGCCAACACGGAAGTGAGAGCCCGCGGCAGCCCCAAGCCAAGCTGGAGCCCGGCCAGCCCCGGCAGAGGTGGGAAAGCCTGGCAGAGGCGGGGCCAGCAGTGTCGGGGGCGGGCGGCAGAGCCTGAGCCAGCAGGGCGGGGGAGCCCGGGAGAACTGGGGCTAGCAGTGCAGGGGAGCATGGCAGAAGCAGGAAGGCCGGCGGGTGGGGCTGCCTGGCAGCGGGGGAAGCCCAGCATAATCGGGGCCAGCACCGTGGGGGAGCCCGGCGGTGCGGGGGCCTGCAGTGCTGGCCAGGGCGAGGAAACGCGGCGGCGGTGCAGACGGGAGGGGGCGGCCGGCGAGCCTGGTGGCGGCGGCGGCAGCCCTGCCGGCGGGGCGAGCGAAAGCGGCCCTCGCGAAAGCGCCGCCGCTCGCCGCGAACCGCGAGCCGCGAAAGCGCCGCCGCTCGCCGCTCGCCGCGAAAGCGCCGCCGCTCGCCGCGAGCCGCGAAAGCGCCGCCGCGAACCGCGAACCGCGAACCGCGAGCCGCGAGCCGCGAGCCGCGAAAGCGCCGCCGCGAGCCGCGAACCGCGAGCCGCGAACCGCGAGCCGCGAACCGCGAGCCGCGAACCGCGAGCCGCGAACCGCGAGCCGCGAAAGCGCCGCCGCGAACCGCGAGCCGCGAGCCGCGAGCCGCGAACCGCGAGCCGCGAGCCGCGAACCGCGAGCCGCGAACCGCGAGCCGCGAGCCGCGAAAGCGCCGCCGCGAGCCGCGAGCCGCGAACCGCGAGCCGCGAAAGCGCCGCCGCGAACCGCGAACCGCGAAAGCGCCGCCGCGAACCGCGAGCCGCGAACCGCGAGCCGCGAGCCGCGAGCCGCGAGCCGCGAACCGCGAGCCGCGAACCGCGAGCCGCGAACCGCGAGCCGCGGGGCGGGCGCGGCGCGGGGCGGGCGCGGCGCTCGCGAGGCGCGGCGCGGGGCGAGCGAAAGCGGCAGCGGGGCGGACGGCGAGCCCGGCGGCGGCAGCCCTGCCAGCCGGGCGAGCGAACGCGGCAGCGGGGCGGTGCTGACGGGAGAGGGGGGCCAGCGAGCCCGGCGGCGGCGGCAGCACCACCCGGCCACCCCGCCGAGCCGTGGCGCTGAGCTGGGCCACCCGGCCCCGTCGGCAACCATGAGCGGGCCGAGCCTGCCTGGCCCCGCCCCGAGCCAGTAAAGCCCGCTATGCCGCGATCCTCTTACTAATTGGCCAATTTGTGAAAGCTGCGCACGGATTCTCGCGAAGAACGAAAGTGCGGCTAATATTCGGGGTGCGGCTTATCTATTGACAAAGACAGCAACATTGTCGAGGCACCGGGGGTGCGGCTTATAATCCGTGCGGCTTGTATTCGTGAAACTACTGTACTTGCTTCTCAACCTTATCTTGGATTTGTGGCAATGCATGTTTTTTGTATCAGTGAGAAGATCCACATGGTCACATAATCTAAAGATGATGATAGAAGTGGTGAAGTGTTGCTTCTACTGTCTGCGATCACAGCCCATCGCAGTTTTCCATTTTCCTAAAGTCCTGGAGAGACAAATTTCTTGTTACTGTTCATGTCCAATTACTTTCTTTCTAATGTACAGGTTTGTGTATTACTTGCCCTTGATGTTTCTGAGCTATTTGCTCTGTTCTTTCATCTCTGCTGAAACCACTCCTACTAAGATACCTAATGATGGATGCCAGTTGCAAAACTACAATTTTAAATTATGCCGCTGTTTAAACTGCTACTATAGAAACCCACAAGTCTTGCTCTCTGTTGATTTTTCTCCTTAGTTTTACTGCTTCTGTGATGAATCTAATTCCACTGTTCCTCACCTGTTTTCAAAAAGCTTGAAGGCCTCAAGCACAAGTCTCTTCTTGAAGGCTTGTGATTATCCCTTTATCTTTCTTCCTTCATGCAAATTACTGCAACTTCCATTCTGTGCCAAATATTTGAAAATGTATTTTCTTACATTGACTCAGGAAAGCCCTTAATCCAAAACATATATCCCACAGGAGTCACTTAACAAATTTCATGTGTGGGTTTGGAGTTTTTTTGAACTGCAGTATACCTATGTCAAGTTTATTAGGTCACTACTTTTGTTGTGGTTGTAGTGTCTAAGGATATAAGAACAAAGCTACATAGTATAGCTACTTCAGAAACCAGAAAGTCCTGTTGCTTTTACCTTTCCAAGAGCCCCTTTACCTTTAGGATATATGCCCTCACTCTTGCTCCACCTGCTGTAATTACCAGATTGTTCAACAAACCAGTTTAATTCAACAACAATTTTTTTTCGTGTTTAGTTTTCTGCCAGGTTATTGAGTCAAGGCAGGAAAGGGTTAAAAGAATGTCAGAGTTGAAGAGAGCACAAGGGAAGAGAGTGAAACCTCCCACCTGGGCAGCAAAGTGAGACATCCTATGTAACTTCAGGAAAGACAAGGTTTATAGGGGGAAGAAATACTTTTATTATAATACCTGATACAGACACAAAAAAGAAAGGAAGTTGTTCCCAAAGCTTACTGGCTATAGCTGGGGTAACAGCTACTTTAATATATCACTTCTTTCTGCAATTGTTGCTTCTTTTTCTGCTGAAAAATCTCCACACTTTCCTTCCCCCAATCTCCTCATTCTCCACCAGTGTTGGTGATGTTTTTGGTGCTGATGATGCTTTCTTTGCAGTGAGCCATGTAACTCGAACTGTTTTTGAATGTGCTTTGCTTCTGAATTGCCAACAAGCATATTTTGTCCAGGTCTGTGGTTTCCCTTCCCTGAAAATTTGCCACCAGTGCATTCACTTTAAATTACTTTGCAAAATTGAATGTACTAATGACAAGTTTTTTGAAAAGAAGGGAAACAACAAAAATGAACAAATTTTCCTCCCTTCTTTCTAGTCTACTAATTAGTAACTTTTTGTATCCAATATATATAAGAAGAAGGGTGTGGGAACGAGGGCAAGGCAACTAAATTCCTATTGGTGTTTATGTGTAAACAAAGGTAGCTTTGGCAGCATTTCAAGTTCTTCATTTCTCCTCAGGTCAGAGACAAATAGGAATTTTTACATTTTGCCTGTCTTTCATTCTGATTCTTTTCTTTGCTTATTGCTGTTCTTTTTTTTATCATCCATTATTTCACATCCCTTCACGTTTTCCTGGGCTATCATCACCTTCACTGAAATGGTTGCTCCCTAATTCTTCTCTCAAGGGACCCCCAGGCTACGTCTACATACATATCTTAGGGGTTTTTTTTCTCACTGCCAGAGAGTTTTTTTACTAACCAGATTTCATCAATTGGGAGATCATCAGTTACATTTTGTTTGCTACAGCAATTGTCAGGAAAGAGAGGAAGTATTTGGTTTGCCCTCAGCTATGTCTGCAATACTGTGGTTATTTGATATTCCAAGTACAGGGAGGTGATGATAACTGCTGACACACGCTGGCTTGCTGTTGGTAATCACTAAATCTAAGCAGGCACAGAGTCACCTTTGTGCAACTACTTCTTACACAGCTGCAGGTTGTAGCACTGCACCCCTGCCTCTGTCAGCCAGTTCACTGAGTTACCCCAAGCTCTGCTGTGTGAAATACACAGGTATTCCCAGATGCTTGGCTAATGTTTTCATGCTGGACATTCGGCATTTGTTCTCAGGCACAGAGATATTCTCTTCAAGCCACTCTCCCCAGTTTGAAGAAGTCAAGGGCCAGAGACCTTCAGCTTTTGTCCTGTAATGGGGAAAATTGAGTTTTTAGCCTCTGGTGGGAGTCAGAGGAGAAACATTATTTCCCTTTACTTGGTTGCTCTGTAAGTAGATATATTTCACAAATACTTTGGCAGAATAACAAACATTCATTGACTTAGCTTGTATACTTCTTATGGAAAACTTTTTGGAAATGCTTAAAAGGAGAATGTTCTCCAAGGTGTTTATTTAGAGATCTCTGGGTTTGGTTATCAATAAATCCCAAATCAAGCTAGAATTACACTGAATTACATTGAAATGTTGTGTATTAGAACTTGAAGTACCACCAGATTCGTTTCTGTGGAAAGGACAGTCAGTCCTTGAATATTTTCATGCTTGATTTTCATTTTCTTTGCCATGACTGAAGGAAAAAAAATATTCTGTGTGGATTCAGCAGATGCATACAGGGATCACACTCCTCTTCTGCTGTTTTAGCCTATAATTATATATTGTATAATTGAGCACTGACTTTGAAATACTGTTCCATCACGAAATTTTAGAAAGCAATGTGAATGGCTCAAAAATATATAAAATATGTTGTACAAGATTTCTTTTTAACATACAAATTCCACTACTGCTTTTTGTGTATTTAGCCTTCAAATAATTGTTTCATATAATTTTGTAACATTTTGACTTAACTCTATATCTTACATTATTTCTCACAAAAATAAAAATAAAGCTATAAAAATATATATTTGAAGGGAAGAGATAAATATAGTTTTCATTAAAAATTATCTAGTGTTTAACTAGCATTAAACATTTTTTCAAATGTGTAAATGTCATTCCAGCCCCTTTTGAAAATATTTTCATCTATTAGACACATTACTCAGCATTAATGTACTTACAGGTTTCTAAGCAATAATCTACTAATCAAAGTGGAAATAAAATCGTTTTCCTTCTACTCCTTGTCATACTTTGCTCCATACTTCAATAGATGTTATAATGTAGGTAGGTTTCAAACACTCAGAATTTTGGGGAAAATTGTAGTGGAAAACAAAACCTGGACTACTTCATTACTAACATAGCAGTGCTTCAGGCTTAAAAGAAGGTGATGGTGTTCTAAGGTGGTGGTGGTTATGTCTAGGTAGATAGATGGGGTTTGTGCTGCTGTGTGAAAGAAAAGCTGCCTGGTGCTTAAGCAATTCAAACATTTCAGAAGTTAAGCTTCCTTAAGAGGAATAGTTTGAAGCATTTCCTTCATTCTCAAATCTTTTCACCTTATATTTTACAGAACATTAACTCTAGAAAAGTCCCAAATTTATTGGCTGTATAATGTTGCCTGAAGCAAGAGATTCTCTTTTTCTTCCCTGCACGATATCTCAAACTCAGAACATTTAGATGGAAAAGAGGAGGGAAAAGGCTAGTGTGACAACAAAAAAGACTACACTAGCCTGAGGGAAGTGACAGCTGAGTCCCACACTGACACAGGACTGAGGCTCAGACAGCATCCTGCAGGACTGAGCCAGGCCTGGGCAGTAGTCAGAAAAGCAGGAAGGGGAATGATAACAAGCTCTCCTGGACTCCTAGGTGTACCCACCGTGATGGAGAGCACACTGATGACAATAAGTAAGATGTTGCCTTTGAAACAGGGGTCAGGATCCTTGCTGTCGAGTACCCAAATGCATGTACACTGTGTATGGCACACACACACCTGGCACAGCCATGCTATGCAGAGATGCAAAAAAAGCAGTCAGTGGATGGGAGAAGCGCCGTGCATTACTGTGGCACTCCTTTGGAACTCAAACCCTTACCTTTCAGCAGGTGGAGCCACAGCAGTAGGTTATAGCTGCCTGTCTGCTTGCAGAGCTGTATCATCAAAGAAGTGCTCTCTGTGGCACCCTCAATTTCTAAATAAAACTACAGTCTAAACAATCTACAGTGAGGCTTGTACTGATCTTTTCTTCCAGTACATTTTATCCATAGGATTATTTATAGTTCTGGTAAACAATCACAAGGCATAAAAAGTGGAACAATATGAAGCATAATAATAAATAGCAATTAATATATCATTAAAGTTTTTCTTGCAAAGACAGGAAGGAAATGGAGAAAACGTTACATATTGATGTCAACATCAGCAAAATTTCTGGATTTTGCTCTTTGAGTACTTAATCATCCTGACATCTAGGCACTTCCAAGGGATTTTTGGCAGTAAAACTACCCAGGGAAAACTTTTTGTTCAATCAGTCCTCTCAGACTGCTCACCTTTTTTTTTTTTTTCCCAAAACAATGTGATTTTATCATGATAACACAGCATGGTAAAATTATTTCAAATTGTCTTTTGTACTTCCCAGGCAATCGAGATTCAAGTATTTAATTTAGACTTCATTACACAGTCATTATATATTAAACAAATAGCAGCTACATACTAAAACATATTTGCAGAGTATTATGGCAATGCAATAGGTCTATATCAATTTAACTGTTATGAATCTATTACATAACTTTTAATCCTTGGTGAGTGTTTAATAATCAGTATTCATATAACATACACTAACTGTCCTATTAAATCTAAATTAATTGTGGCACAGGGAATATTAATTTAAAGGGTTACCTATTTTCCCAGCAGATCTGATCTTTGTTTCATATTTTTCCATTAAAATTAGTATTAAAGACTGAGTTTGTTTCATTTAGAATCTAGTTACTAGGTGCTCTGAATACCTGCAAATCACATTCTACCAAGCTTCTATACTAACTGCAATAATAAACATTCTCACCCATTTTCTTCCAGTGTAATTAGCATTATCTGTAGATATTAATGATAATAAAATATCACATATTTTTGTAGGAAAAGCAATCCCTTATTGGCTGAAGGAAGTGACTTTCAGCAGTTCATTCAAACCAAAATAAAACCCAAATATATAAAAGTCAAAATTTGTCAGTGGGATTTGCGCATTTCTAGTTTACAACTAGTTTACAATTGCCGACTCTCAGGAACAGATGTCTCATTAAAAAAATTGAAATACTTTTATTGTTTAAATGAATCATGATTTCCGCAGTGGTGATCTAAAAGTGACTCTATCCCTTGTCATCCTCTGCACCAAATGTGAGAAGCTGCAATATCGCTGCCTGTAGACCTCGATGAAGACTGCATTGCTGTGAGCAATGATTGGCATCAGAGTGTTTTGGTTAGAGAACTGAGATATTTCACTGGAGAAAGGGTCAAGAATCCTTGAAATTAATGTCAGAAGAAACTGTTCAGTCATATAGTCTAACATATAAGAAGCCATCACAAGTCCATATTGAACTCAGTAGATTGTAACTGATTCAAGCTCTCTGGAAGGATATTTCTGAGAACATCCAGAGCTAAGGAATTCTTTGCTTCTTTTTCCAGTATCTATTTCCAGTGACTGTTCATCTTTAGTTTTAAAAACTATTTATGCTTTTCTAAAAAACTAGTACAAAGGCATTATTCAGCACTCTTTATCTAATGCACCGGAATTGTATCAATACACTGGAATCATATCACCTCACAGTCTTTTTAAAGACAAACCTTCTCTGTTGTATAAAGATCTTCCCTTCTGAGGATCTCTTCTTTACTCCCTCCAGTTTCTCAACCCCTCTTCTTGGTTCCTATTTACCATTATTTTCAATTACTATGGGTTTTTTTCTGTGATTGAACATTGAAAATCAGGAGCCCACTGAACTGTCTGTTAGTTTATAGCTCTACCTTCAGTTCTTTATGCTGTCTAGATAACACACCCAGATATACCTGTATTGAAAACACAGGGATGTTTTAGCAATTGCTGAGCTATCCTTACACAGCATCAAGGCCTTTTCTTCTCACTCCACCCCGTTAGTGAGGGGGTGCACGAGGAATCGGCAGGGGTCATGGCCAGGACAGCTGACCCCAAGTGACCTAAGAGATATTCCATATCCTGTGGCATTGTGCTCAGCACATACAGCTGGGGGGAGAAGGAGGAAGTGGGGCACATTTGGAGTGATAGCTGGTGTTTGGTGGTGCCCTGCTCTCCTGGAGATGTCTAAGCACCCGCCTGCCAATGGGAGGTGGTGAATTAATTCCTTGCTTTTTTGGGGTGGGCAGCTTTTCCTCTAAACTGTCTTATCTCAACCCGTGAGTTTTCTTTTTTACCTTTCCAGTTTTCTCCCCTGTCTTCTACCAGGGCAGTGAGCAAGCAGCTGTGTGGGTCTTAGGTGGTGAGCAGGGTTAAACTGTGACACTCACATAAAGCCCTGTACAGCCTTAGCACTGATGTTGTAGTCCTAGCTCTACTTTGGCTGAAGCAGTGAACTTTAATCTCAGCTGATTCATATTTAAAAATGCTAAGCAACCAACTGACAACATTTTACTTCACTATCCCTCACACCCTGCAGAAATAAACACTCAGAAAACAAGAAGTGCAGGAATTAAGAGTTATGGTCTTGTGTGCCAAGAGTGGAAGGGACTTTGCTAGTCCTGTTTAAGCAGAACTTTTTCCTTTGCCCATTAAGTCATTGGTTAATTGAGCTAGATTTTATTAGTTGTGCTATTGTTTACTGCTCAGTTTAATATCCATCTATGTTTCTTTGCCTCTGGAAACCAATAGGAGGCTGAAATTATACTACAATTTAAAAGAAGAGAATAACTGAGAGTTGAGGAAAAATGAAGAAGAATTACAGCCCACTAAATTTAACTTCAATATCTGACAAATAACTAGAACAATTAGTAAAGCAAGAGCAATCAGTGTGTAAACAGGTTGAAGAAAATGCAGTGATAAATCAGTAACACATTTGTAAAAAGCATAAATCAAGTGAAACCAAACTAATTGGTTTCTTCGATGAAGTAATGAATGCACAAAGCAAAAGTGGTAGACAGAATTTCTTAACATTAGTAAAACGCTGATCCTGGTTGCACATGACATTCTCAAAAAGAAGTTGAGTTGGATTAAATAGAACCAGCACAAAATGAACACACAGGTAAATAAATCAAACACTGAAAAACTTTTCCAGTTGAGCTGATAGCTGGGAGTAGATCAAAAACAATTTGCACTATCAAACATCTTACACAGCTCAGTTTAGACATGAAGGGATTTTTTTTTCTTAAGTCAACCCCCCCAGCCCATAAAATAGCATCTCATGTAAGAAACACCTAAATAAAGAAACTGAGCAGACCAGCAAAAATGACAGCCATTTTGGTTCTATGCCAGCACCAGAATAGCTTACATCAGCATCGGTTTTCTGCTACACAGCTGAGTTGCTTTATTTAGATACATTAAATATTCCAGAGCATATCTAAATAGAGCTTTGGTTGCTGCAGGATTATCTCAAATTTATTTATTGACGTTGCTTCTGTTGACTGGTATTTCTGTCCATTCATCTAAAATCGCAGGATTCATGAAATGTTTATGCCTTTTTGTTTTGACTGAGTGAAAAAATATGTCTACTGGCACAACATGTCTTTGGGATCTTTTGCTCTGTTTTCTTTATAAAAGCTAATAAAGATTCATATGATTATTTATTTGTTTTTACCGCAGCAAATAGTTGTTGGTAGGTGTGGCCATGAGCTGTTTTTGCAATAATTGATTTTTGGTGAAGACAGAAAAAGTCACCTCTATTTTTAGGTGACTATATTACTTACAGATAGCAAATGTAGCAGGAACATCAGCTCTGTCATCCTTGTCAAGACTTTTCATTGCAGTTAGGGGAAAGGTACATTTTTAGAAGTTTTAAAGGATGATTATCAAGTTAGTTTTGCAGATTCTTATGAGACAACCTTTCCAAGTTAAGAAGGGTAGCACACACCTGAACAGCAGGTGAGCTAATCAAATCTGTCAATAAAATACAACAAATGTATTTTAGTGTTAGAAAAAAATTTAATGGTCAAATGAGACATCAGTTGTTTAAAAAAAAAAAAGGCTGAAATGCAGAGCACAGAGAATAGGCAGATGAAATAAACAATGTATTTTATACAAGAAAAGCAAATACTATTAATTGTTACAGAGTTGATTTTGTCTGCACATAGACTTTAGTAGTGTTTATTTTAAAGTACAATGAATACATATATGCAACAAATAAAATCCTAGTCAGTAAAACTTTTGCCACGGTCATTTCTACAGTCTTAATATAATCCAGATTGCAATAAAGTTGAAATAAATGCAAAATCGCTTCTGACTTCCTCAGGAATGGCTTTGCACTCATAAGCAGTGAGCCTTCTCATTTCAGTCAAGTACCACATGACTTGAATAGTGAATTTTAGAAAGGGCAAGGATACAATATCATTAGATAGATTGGGGTTAAAAAGTTGTGGGCTTGTATTTTGAATAGTACAAAATTACTTCACTGGGGTTTTTTTAGGGAAAGGATCACATGTAAAGATGCAAAGATGAAGGTAACTTTGTTTTCCCTCATAATGAATGGTACTTCAAATGTGTGTACTAGTACAATCACAATATTGTCTTAGGATAAATTTAGGAGTCTAAAATACATAATTTAAATTGATGGATTTAGAGTTTTTTCCCCTTATAACTCAATTTCTACTTAGACATGTTCACTTCTTAGAAAAGAATGGCAGCAACCTTTAACAGCATGCGAATACATATTCAATTGCAAGTAGTGCTTGCTGAGAAGAAAACAAAGGCTACGTGCAGAATACAGAGGGGAATTTTTGCTTATGATGGGTGGAATAGGCAGTAAACAAGAGTGACTGTGGAGTTGTTGCTGCTGGAGGCCCACATGGCTGGAGTTGATGCAGTGTGAAAACAGAAGACATGAGATCTTTTAAGCTGCTCTCAGGAGGCTGTAAGGGCATTTTAAGAAGCCCACACACCACTTCCTTCTTTCAGAGGAAGTAATATGCTAAAGTTGCTAGGAATAGTGCACTCTATCTAATGTCCCAATTTTTAAAATTCCAGGTAATTTTCAGCCTTTTTTAGGCACTGGTATTTTGAAGAAACACAGTGAAGAATACAGAATTTACATAGCCTCCAAAATTTACAATTCTTTGGTATGAGTTATAAGGGATAGATGCTTCTACTCTAAAACTAAAACCGTTTGCTATAGCATACCTAAACAAATTTATTCATAAGTAATACTTTCACTTATAAAAAACAACCTTATAGCCTCTGATATTGGGAGGTCTAATCAAAGCTTAAAATACATTTTTAGGAATGTTTCCTAGAAGATATGGAAGGGCAATTTTTTTCCTTTTTTAATTGAGAAGCTGTAATATAAATATCTATGTAGAAACACATAGATAAGTAGTTCTCAAAATTTTAAAGTGTTTTTCAGATCTACCCCATAGAAATGCACTAGGTCACATAAATGTAAGTAAAATGCAAAACAAGATAAAAATATTAACATGTGAAGATACATATGCCCTTTCTGAATGCCTGCAGGAAAAAAAAAGCAACTGTATATGGGGGGCTGTGTGATTCTCTGTAGGTGAAGAAATTTGAATTACAGTAATTTCACGAATACAAGCCACAGCAATTTGACAAAAATTTTTGTTGGAAACCCGGAAGTGCGGCTAATACTCGGGGGCGGCTAATATGTGAATAATTTTCTGACATTTACAACCCAGATGTGCCAGCCAGGGCGCCAAGCCAAGCGCCTGCCAGTAAAAGCCGGCATTCCGCGATTGTTACAAAGTGTTACTCTGTTGCCCTGGCTCCCTGCAGGCAGCACAGGGGGGCGGGGAGAGAGGCAGGAGAGCTCTCCCCTCCTCTGCCGCAGCCCGGGGGAGAGACGGAGGGACCCCGCGCCGCCATTGCCACGGCTCGGGGAGGAGGGGGGGTGCTCTGCCCCCGCCCTCCGCCGCCGTGGCGGGAGCAGGGGGTGCTCCATGCCCGGCCGGCGCCGCGGCGGGAACGGGGCCGGGGCGAGCGAACCCAGAGGCGGTGGCTGGCCCCGAGCGGCACCACCGAGCTGGGCCACCTGGCCCCGTCGGCAGCCCCGAGCAGGCCGAGCCTGCACAGCCTTAGTTGAGCCAGTAAACCCCCCGCCATGCCACGGTTCTGTTAGTATTTGGCAACTTTGTTGCACGCGGGTCCTCGCTGCGAACGACAGAGCGGCTTATGTTCGTGTGCGGCTTATTTATGGACAAAGAATGAAATATTTGCCAACACCCAGAGATGCGGCTTATACTCAGTGCAGCTTGTATTCGTGAATTTACTGTACAGCTATATAGGAAATTTCAGGCTCAGATCCTTATTGTTTATAGTTGCTGTAGTCCAACTGCTAGTCTACAATGAAAAACAGAAAAGTTACTACTTTGAAGATTCTTAACTGTACTATTAGCATAACTCATTTTAAAGTCATACCTCCTACAAATCCCTACCAACAATTTTTTTCCAATCAAAGAGGTACAGCTTCTTCTGAGGTGTAGCAAAGACTACCAATCTAATTGCCATTTGCAATCTGCAAGACAGCTTTTCTAACATGGCCACGGGGGAAAATGTGTCTTCTTGTGGGACATATATCCAAGACATGCCAAAACCCTGTAACACTGAAGAACCCTATAACACTAGCCCTTGCAGATACTACCTGTAGGAGTGACAATCTATAACACAGCTGTGTAATGTGATGTGGCCATGGCAGCACCAAGATCAGCACAAGTTTGCCACCCAAATATTTATGTGAGTCTTTAGTCAGTTGCACAAGTACTATAAAAATAACGGTGCTATCAACACATCAACTGGTTAGCTGAAACTCAACCTCTGTAAATACACAGAGCTAAACACAACATTCATTACAGAATAAATTCACTACTGGAAGGAAAAGTATCACTCCTGACAGGTTGAGATTCTCTGTTTCCCCAAAGTCCTTTTGTTCAGTTACTCACTTTGCCTAATTTTAGATAGAGTGAACTGGCTTAGCTTCATGGAATTGTCAGCTCTGGTACAAAGTGCCTAAGCCTTCTCCAGCCCTTAGCATTGGCTGAGAGAAAGTTTATTTGCTCACAGGGAGTTTGTGGGCTTTCTTCTGAAAATGCTGATTATTGCCACACACAGAATACTCACCTCGTTGGATGCACTGAATCTATTCCACTATATCATGCCTTATGATCCTAGCTGATAGAGAAACAGGTTCCACTGAAAAAGTACCATGAAAATGCTAAGAGAAAGGAAAGGTGGGATGACCTTCTCAGGCCATGACAGCAGGTGTAGGGAAGAAAAGCTGCATGCATTTCAATGAATTAACTAATTCATTACACTGAAAAAAAAATAGTATTGAAAGTGCCTAAAGAGACTACAATTTATGATAAATTAAATTGTTCTATACTAGTATGCTAAGATCTTGCCATATGTTTGAACATAACATTACCTTGTTTGTGTGAATAATTGCAGTGTGCTAACTTAGGTACACTTACCCAAATTTCACAAGTGTATATCATTTTACTACGTTTATCCACTTTTTCCTCTAGATTAAGCCCTTGATCATCCACTATGAAATTATGACAATGGCTCTTCATTTTTTTGTAATATAAGGGGTAGCTCCTCCCACAAGATTTCTGACAGCCTTGTGAAGTTGAGTTCACCAAATGCCTAGCCCTTGCTTTCTCAACACCTTACCCCACCTAAGATGCAGTCAGATTTTATCTTCAGGACAGGAAGCACAGAGTTTGTATTCATACAGTTTGGTTTAAGCTAAGAACATAACCACATTTAATTCACTTCATGTTGCATGATCTAATCCTTTGTGATTTTGGTGCCAGGTAAAAGTACTGTAAGTAAGTTTATATTTCTGGTTTAAAATGCCTGGGCTACTTGAGCTGACACTATGCATCTTCCTTCCTTAGGTGGCATTTGTCAATGAAAGACCCTCGTTCTCAGCATTTGTGCCCTAGATAGTTTGGCAAGTCATTGTATTTGTATCTGCAGAGTATGCTCCAGTTTTCCTAGGCTCTTTTCTGAATAGAGTATGTGCTGTCAGGAGTAGTATTATTTCTTCATTAGCAATGCCCATGTTGATGACTGTATTGTTTATAAAATTCACCTGTTTTATAGTCAAGCAGTATATTATATAAATGTGAAAATAAATTGCTTGTTTTAGGGTCTTAAAGATGCACAGCTGAAGATTGTCTTCCTCTCCTAAATGCAAATGCTATTAAAATCACTTTTTCAGCAATTAAAGAGCATTAGGTAGACTTTCAGTTAAGAAAAATTTACCTCAAAAATGTATTCATCACTCTCTTCAAAAGTAAAGCCCCAAAGCAAAATACACATAGTTGCCAGCAGCTTTAGTCAAAGCTAAAATTAGCCATGCTGATTAAGTGGATTTTGCATAACCTTAACTATTAATCCTTCATATTGGTCTTCTTTTCTTTGAAAAATCTTTAAGTACCTATAACCTAAAGGTTTATAGAGTAGCTTTTTAATACTACTTAGTTAAGATTTAATCCTTTGTATTATAGTTAACATTGGCACCATCTTTTAATAGCACAAGATTTCTAACATGCACTTGCTGAACAAAACAGACATTTTCAATTCCAGAGAAATAATGGCAATACACATAGAGCAGAAGCACTTCGATTTAAAGAATTAAAAAATGTACTTACAAGAGATAAAATGGAACTAACAGTAAATTAATCTCTCAGTTTTCACCCTTTCTTTAAATAGTATTCTTTTCATCCTTAATTCTTTCCCCTTCCATTTTCTTTAACTCAGCTCCTTATTTTCTAACAGCTAGATTGCCTCCCATCTTACCTGGCTAAGCAAGGCATAAATTACATTTTCCAGAAGACCAATAATGAATTTGACTCCAAGTCTCTTTTTGAAAGCAACCCCTGTTTTATAGACACTTCTTCTGAAAAGGCGAGATAGTACTGAGTCCTGGATCATTCTGTTGCTGTCAGAGGGAAATTAAATTACCACCTTTAAAAGTTGAAATTGTTCCTATTTTCAGAGTAGGTCAAGGAGGAGTGAAGTAAGTTGTTCTTCATAAAGTGGTGTGCCTTTGCAAACTTTGACTTTTGTTTGGGGCTGGTCCTGCTAACAGAGGGTGCTTTCTCTGAAGATTTATCCAACACCTTTTGTTTCAGATTTGCTCCAGGCTAAAAGTGCAAATATTATTAGCTACTCAAGCTCATCCAACACCTGGAAGCTCATTAGTTTACCATAACTCCTTTGTGTGCCCAGCTCTGCCTCAGCATTTCATAGCATTTGCTCATCTGCCATTTTTTTTTTACAAAAAGTAATCAACCTTCACATTTTGTAATAATTTGCATTTTCTGATATTTATTTTTTTAGCACCAATAATTTGAAAAGGGTTTGGCAGCAACAGCAGTCCTGCTTCCTTCACTTTAGAAATAATTAGCAGAAATTAAAAAAAAAAAGGAGCTTATATAGGTAGCTGGTAATTATAGCTCACACTTCTGTTTTGCCAGTCAAACAATTAAAAAAATCAATTATAAGGCAAATTAATTGACTAGCAAACATTTTTGCTTATTTATATTGGCTAAGGGTT
This sequence comes from Catharus ustulatus, assembly GCF_009819885.2. Classification (NCBI taxonomy): domain Eukaryota; kingdom Metazoa; phylum Chordata; class Aves; order Passeriformes; family Turdidae; genus Catharus; species Catharus ustulatus. The sequence continues at coordinate 58,263,841 of NC_046225.1, read as the reverse complement.
TTTTTCATCTGTGTTTGAGCATTAATTCATTAATTGTTTTAAACATCACTTCATCAGCAGTAAACTTAAAGCAGCTGACAGTTGTGTTTTGTTTATATATTTGATCAATACAACTAGCTGAAAACTTTCAGATCATTGATCATGTCATGTTCTGCTGAGTAATTAGCCACTAAAACTGGGTGTTTGGAAACTGATGACTTAGTGGTTCAAAGGTCACTCCAGAAAGAAACTGAAGCTGGCTAAAACAGACTTTCTTTTATTCTTTGTATTACTCTTTTGCAGGTGGTCTTCTGGATGATCCATGATCTCATCTCTAATAGTCATGATAATTTTCCTCTTTTTTAAGACAGATTTTAAGACACTGTTGTTCCATTGATCACCTTAGTCTGCTGTCTGTACTGCATTGTAAAAGTACTAGTAATGGTATTCCAGATGGAGAGCATGGTGACATTTATAGCATTTTTAAATGTTTCCTTTCTGTCCTTTTCAGCTATTTATGACTTTGTCAAACTTTCACCTTCAGAACTGAAATTTCTCAGATATGATCATTGACCAAAGGTCAATTTTATCCTAGTTCACTTATTAAGTTTGAGGGGAAAAAAAAATATCATCCAATTTTTGATCTTAAGTCATGTAACGGTTCACTTTTCCTTACAGGAAGGGTTGTGGATTTTTTCTTACAGAACTTTAAGCAAGACTCATACCTGAAAACTTTTGAAATTTATCTCAGAGAACACTTAGTATAGATGTGTTCTGTTCAGTGCTTTTTTACCAGTCTTTTCATATTTGATAGACTTCTACAGATTATCCAGTCTGTCTTTAAGTGGTATGGACCTTGTTTGGAAAGAAACAGAGCTTTAATAAACAAATGAAATTGCCTGTGTTTGGGAAATTGAATCATTTCCTCCCCTCTTGATGTGGCTCCTGTCTCATAATAAGTACATGTAAGCATTTCTCTCACTAAATGATGCAGTGACATTGCATGGGAGACAAGCACCCAGGAGAGATGCCACCATGGTCTGGGAATCATAAAGAGATGAAGTGCCTGCCTTGAGCAGAATGAGTGAACTCATGGGAGGTTACAAGTATCAAATGCTGTGAGTGGGATAATGGCATTACTCCATAGAATTCCCTGAATTATGGTCACATAACCAAACAATTTTTGTTTTGTTTTTCAAACCTTAAACAAAAGTTTCCTTAATTTATCTTAGTGATGAATAACTATGCAAACATATTATTCAAGCTTTAATGATTAAGGGGATAAATTTTGAAGTGCTGTAGGTGGGTAGGGACAGAGATAAGCCTCAATGGAAAAGTATAGCAGTTTTTTGTTGCTGTCCAATGGAAAAGCTATTGTTTTCAGATAGGTTTGTCACTTCTGTTAAAATTCTAGTCCCATAGTCAAATACTTATCCATCCTCTTAGTAGATTGTGATCACAACTCTCTTCAAAAGCAACTATAATTGTCTTTTATAAAATCACCTCTTTCCCTTACAGATTCATAGGAAAAATTTGAATGATAAAAGGTAATCTCTAATGTCATTACAGTGTTCATATTTTAGTTGGTTGTGTACTGAACACATGCCTTTAATATTTCCTTCTCTCTAGAAGCTGAGATTCTATAGTATTGGCTTTAATACGCAATCATTCAACTTTTAAACTTTTAAGATACAAAGTAAATTTAGCACAGGAAACTTGCTATTGCAAAGTTATGGATGAAGAGCTGTATTTCAGTATCCACTCAGCAGTACATGCAGGTTAGTCAGAGAAGGGCAGAGCTGAGATACATGATTTTGGGTTTCAGGTCTTGTTTCTGACATTTTAACATTTCGGTTACAAAACTCTGTTAATGTCAGTTTTTGAAGGAATATAAGAAGTTCCAAATTCTGTTGCACATTTCAACACACATGCTTGCCAGGACAAAGAACTGTTTTCAGTCTATACCTCAATATCAAAGACAATTAAAGCTAAAAAAAAACTTCTAGCTTTTCATTTTTATAGTTATATATTGTAAAGTAAACATCCATCTGCATATTTCCTTGGCTTTTCAAAAATGTTCTCAGTGCTAGGTAATTCTGCCATAGATGTGAGAAAGTACAGATGGATATTGTCCTCTGGAAAGGACATGTGCCTGATGAAAAGATCTAAATGTTTTCCTAATCCTGATATTGATCTTTGTGAGGCTTTTGAGAAATCATTTCTCTTTTCATTAGGGGCTCTTTTCTCCTGTGTAGTGTCTTTCCAGGGACAGAGAAAGATCTGTGCATAACAGCATTATAATCTTTTTGAATGCTTCCAATATTGTGGCAGGAAACAATTAGTATGAACATGCTTTTTTTTAAAATTATTTTTTAAGGATTCTTTGTCTTTTGGCAGTGTTATTCCCCATGTATTGTGTTCTCCTTTCATTGTTTCATCTGTGAACACCTTTCATTTGAAAACTCAACAAAAAAACTGAAAGAGTTTTAAATTAGTATCAGCTTGTTTTTACATAGAGAACAAACCAGTGCCTGGAGAAATTAATGGCTATACAGTATTCCAGGGTAATAAACAGGTATAGTGATGAACAGAAAATCTTCTCTTAAGAAAGTGTTCCCAGCTCAGTGTGTTATGCTGACATTCTCACTGAACTATTGTAGAAGAACAAAGATATTGTTCATTTTAAACCTTCTCTTTGAATAGCAAAGGTGTGGTTAAGGCACTAGTCCAGTTGGATAACTATTACAACTTCTATAAACAATTGCACATGACACAAAGCATGACAAAAGATAGATATCTTGAATCTGTTCTAGGCATCAATCCAGGGCTGTGTTCTGTAACTGCAGGGAAAATACCAAACCTGCAGCCTTTAGAAAACCCTTAGGGATTTTATGTATAGCATGAGGACTTGGCTAATCTTGCATAAGAGAAGGAGAGTGAAATAGAAAAATCCAAATCTCTTTCGCGATACCTATTAATATCCCATGATATAGAGGAAGTTCAACCATGTTGAAAGAAGACTGCAAAAGTAGCTTTAAAACTATCAGTTATAGTCATATAAAAATATTTTGATGGACAAAAAATTTTCATAACATACATATGGTTTTTTCTCTTCTTTTTCTTTTCCTCCAGTTCATTAAATATTTTGTTTTGGTGAAAGCTAAGACTTGATCCAACTGTAAATGACTAATGGAAAGCTTTTGTTGATTTTGATTGTAGACCCTGTGTCCATATAGAGTCCAAAATGGTAACCTTTGGGTATTCTACTTTTGGAAGTGGGATAGAATTTGCATTTTTTCCACTGTACTCTGGGGAATTCTGGACTAAGATGTTTAAAAGGAGGAACACAGTGAGCATGGAAAGATGAGGCCAAACAAAAAATTACTATGACTTCTAAATTTTTTTCCTTACTGTTGAAAACTGAGATTTAGAACCAAGATGTTTTGTCAGAATGCAACATTATGGTACAGTATTTATCAAAAAGATATCCAGGATGCCAAGAAAAAGAAAAAAGAGTAATTTTTGTGTTCAGCACAGGATAACCAATATGTGCTGCTTAAGACTCTCATCTGGTTATTGAGAAATGCATTTTCTAACCTGTCTCAGGCTAAACCAGAACTAGACCCTTGCAAATAATTAAAGACATATGATAACCACATAATTTATTCTTCATTATTTCAGGCCACAATTCTGGCTGCCTTTTTCTTTTCAATCTTAAATTTATTGGGTGGTATGGATCAGAGGTGTCTAAAGCAGAGAGTTCTGCAGAAAGGAAACAAGATAGCTTTAACACTCTAGGCACTGACTGAAGAGTGAATCAAAATTGGACACCAATGGCACATGCTTGTCAGCTTACCTCTTTTGACGTATTTATTTAGCTTCAATAAATTTGGACCCAGTGTAAGCCTTGAAGAAGAAATACGGTCTACATAAGGTCAGTGGAGAACTTTTTAACATTTATTTGTCTGCTTTGAGAATGCTTCAGCCCGCATGATCTTTTGATTAACTGTGTTAAACGGCTCCTACAGAGCTGGAGCAGGCTCTGTGCTGGAATTTGGAGGCCCAACAAAAGTTCCCCTGTTGTTCTCCTGCTACTGCCAAAGGCTGTTTTAAAATATGCGAAAGACAAACCAAACCAAAAGTGAGACTTAAGATCACCAAATACAGGCCAGAAACAGAGTATAAAATAATTGGCAATCAGTAGAGCACAGTCTGCTGGAGAACTTGGAACTCAACATAAAGTTACTCACTCTTTGGCAAGGAAACAAATAACTGCAACCAATGGCAAGGCGCACATAAAAGGTAACAGCTTTCTATTGCTACAGCTTCTTGCCTTGGCTCAGACTGAGAGGAGAGTGATGTGAGTAGTAGCACCACCATTGGACAGATTTTAAAGAAATTTAATAAGCTGCTGTATGTATTCTGCTAGATAGTGGTAATTCACAAAATCTGCTTTTCAAAGGCTAGAAAATAAAAGATTGCCTTTGTTCCTCTACCCCAATCTATGCCATAGATCATGATGTAGTCTTTTAATTACATAAACACAATTTTTTCTGCAGACCTCCATGGGAATGTGAGGAACCAAAGGCATTTCTAAGAGTTCAGTGTGGATGTGTGCTGAATATCCACATCCTCAGAGCTCCAACTGTTGCCTTCTATGGGATATTGATCACTCAGCAGCCAAAAGCTTTCATACAACAACCATTACTAGGTCTATTCACCAGTTTAGTCTGAAGGGCAATTAAGAGAGAATCAAAGGAGTTGATCTAAAAATGGACTTGCTTAACCATAAATTCCACTTTTATTTTTTTTGTGTGTGTGATTTTAGAATTATGAAGTATTTAATCAGAAGGGGAAAAATGTGTATGATTTCATCCGTACTATGTTTGGTTTACTCTGTGCCAAGCTAAAATATAAGGGAAGATATAAAGAGCTTAAATTGAATGAGACACATATTTATCCATAGGACTTCTTTATTAAGGAAACCACCTCTGTGATGGTAAAAACGTCAGTGCTGCTTCATGAGGCTTTCTGTATCCTTTAATATTTTTTAATTTATGTGTTGAAATCAAGAAATAGAAAGCTATGTTGAACAGCTGTGTTGATTTTTTTTTCATTTTATACTATTAGATTAGCTTCAGAGTCAGGTACATGTTTTGTGATATTTCCAGAATAACATAGTCCTGAGATATTACTGCATATCTATAATACTATTTGGAAGACTATATATATGTGTGTATATATGTGTGTATGTGTGCATAAAACTGAAGTTGTTTAAAATATAGCCCATGTTTACTGAATTTCAAATAGGTATTTGAATTACTTTGTCAAATTAAAGTACTGTTGTATATCTCCTTTTCCAAGTGCGAGCAATACTGCTCACTACTATTTTGCAGGATGGAGTACAATGGATAGTATTTCTTGCAAAAGGAAAAAATATTTACAGGATAATGGTGTAGCACAAATCTTTTGAAAAGTAATATCAACTACTGTCTCTCATAGTGTGCTGCCATTTAATAGTGGATGGTTCTATATTGCTGATACAGGGAAGTGAATTTTATGTAAATGCACTAATATAATGGGATTTCTTAATCCTGACTGGTGGAAGAAGCTTTTCAAGCATATTTGCTAAAGTCATAGTCAATGTCATGAGTCACAGTCAGTGACTTGAGAAACGGCATTTGTGGAAGAAAAAGCAAATGAAAGATACAGTTTCAGTGCTGTATAAACTAGTTGCACTATTTCAAGCTAATTCTGAAAACAGATAGTGGGATTCAGCAGAACTTTATACATATTATAAATATTGAAATAATTTTGTTTTGTCAATATATCCCCAATATAAAATTGGTCTGGTTTATTCTAGGATTGTGTTAAAATAAATAAAAACTTCAAAAAATAACCCCCAAAACAAACAAACAAACATAAAAACCCCAGCACAACCCAAACCTTAAAATAAATTTCAAAAAACAATAAAAATAGTTAAGAAATTTTAGGTTATTAGTGTTTTGGTGAGACAATTTGCATATAAATTTTTTTTAAAAGTACTTCTGTGATAATTCAGTTTTAAAAACAGATTTTTGTGATAGTGTTGATTTTTGCTTTTTTGTGGTCTTATGGATGTTGCTCAAAGCATTTCCCTTAGTACCAGCATGAGTAATGTCTTCTTCAAGAATATTCTCTGGTGCCTGATACTTGCACCAGCTTTTCAGGTTTTCCATGGTGTTGAAGCACCAGTATTTATTTAGCCATTTATTCTGACAAATTTGTTTGTCTCTACTTAGTGATTTCCACAGATATTGTGCCTGTAAGCATTCAAACATCTCAGCAATGTTTTCACACCCTCACCCCTGCCCTGTGATGTGATGTCAGCACATGTATTGTTGATGGCACGTGGGGTTGGAAGAAAGAAAGACTTTCCTGTGCTAGAAAATATGTAAGTTGTGTATGTTACAATGGGAGAATAATAAAGACTTCATGTATATACAGTACAGTAATTTCACAATTATAAGCCGCACCATTTTGACGAAAATTTTGGTACGAACCCAAAGTGCAGCTTATAATCAGGTGCGGCTTATATGTGGACAAAGAACGAAAAGTTGCTGTTTTAGTTTGGAGGACAGGTGTCTGCTGAGAAAGGCAAGAACTTCTCTTTGAAATGGAGAATGTAAACCCCCTCCCTCCAAATTGTTATAATTTTGAAATCAAGGGGTTTTCAGGCAAAGATATGGAAATTAGGAATAATAGTTCTTTACTAGGGAAATTAAAATAGAAATACAGTACTACAAAGAAACAAACTCCAAACCCTGACAGAGTCAGAGTACAACCTGACACCCCGTCAGGCAGGGTGTTGGTAGCAGTCACATTAAATGGTGGCTGCATCCTCCTGCAGTGACAGATGTGGCTCAGTTGGAGCAGTGCTCCTGTACAAGGTGCAGTTTCCCTCCGGAGGTCCAGTGGTGATGTGGAGAAATCTGGTTTTCCTCTGGAGTCCAGTGAGAAAGGGTCTCCCTTAGTGTCCCAAAACCTCTGTTTTTATGAAAGAAATGTTGGGCTCTTTCCCCTGGCTGGAGCAACTTCCAATGGGATGCAGTAATTTTATCAGTCCCACAGTGGGACTCAATGGGCCATTAGCAGAAAATGACTGGCTGGAGGAAGGATGGGGTGTGAAAAGATAAAGAACAATGCCCTGCCTGGTTTCAATGGATGGCCCATTAGCAGAATATCTGCTGTTGGGATAAGGATCACTGCCCCCACCTCAACAGATGGTGATAGAATAGATACCTTTTATCACACTCTGTATTGTAACGTGCAGCTTATAATCAGGTGTGTCTTATAATCATGAAATTACTGTAATCTTTCAGCAATAAAAACCAAGTATTATGAGAAGTTTCTAAGGGTAAATATAATTTAGCTGTTAAGAAGGGCGAAGTTTTAGCAAAACAAACAGATACTGGACTTACATTTTCAAATGAGCCAAATTTGACTTCTTGTTATGGTCATTTAAATTATGTTCCAGAGGATAAGTTGCTGGAATTTTGAAGTGTATCTAGCCTAAATACTGATTTTAAAGCAGAACTAAGTATGTGCAGTGAAGATTCTATGTACATGATTTTGAAGATTTAACTGTGTAGCAAAATGGCCTACAGATTCATGGCATAAATAGGGAAATGGTGCCACTTTCAAACACGTGTAAGACTTTGCCTTCTATTTTAAAATTTTTAACAATTTTTGCTAAAATTGTTCAGATGTGTCTTTATAGCCAATTGCAGCCAAACTGATACGTTGCAGCAGATATTTTCCTGGAAAAGTCATATTAAGCATGTTTGCCAGTAGGTAGCTCTGTGAACATCTTGCAACTCTCAGTTTCTGGAAAATTTAGACAGCTCTCCCTGAAACATCAGTGGAGGGTGCTGTCTCAGCAAATAAAGTGCATTCACAAGGGACCAGAGGGCCTGCCTATATTTCTGGTATTTTTTGTGTTGTTATATCTTCCTGTTTTTTATCCTGATATTTTTGCATGAAGGCTCATTGATTTTAAGCTTGTTCACCTAAGAGATGAGTGATCCAGAAGTATGGAACAGCGGGACATACGAAGATATAAATGAATAGAGCATGGCTTTACATGAAAGGGCTTTTGCCAGGTTTTCTACTGAAGTGTGTAAATTTAAAGCTGTGGATCAACGCCCTGCTCTGCGCAATCAGTGTTGTGTCACAATGCAGTGACAGTGACAAACTCCTGAGCAGACAAGCCCACTTTAAAATACTGTATGGAGGCACTCAGCAATAAAGGACAATTGCCTTCAACGTCCAAGAACTATCAAGGACTTCTGATGACTGATGACCAATATGGAATATCACTTTACAAACTTACTATACATCCTAACGCTGTTACCATGCTGAATTGCTGAGAGTTTTTCTGGTTCAGGGAGTGATGTAACACTAGTTTGGCCCTCCTCTATACTTTGTGTAGGGTTATTCCCAGCAAGATTAATTTGTTCAAGCTCCCTAAATGCAGCTAACTTGCTCGCAACTAGCTTTAGGTCTCCAAGATATTGTGCATGTATATCTGGTATTGGAAAGCTCATAGCAGCTGGCAATCCATCAGCAGTTTCCTCAGGAATATCAAAAATTTCGAGCTGCATGATGCAATTACCAGAAGCAGTGGGAGAATATTTTATTTCTTCAGTCTCAGGCTTTTTAATGTTTTCTTAGCCAGTGGCTCACTGTTATGTCATTCACTTTGTGAAGGACAACACTGTTATATGAATGGCTTACTTTTAAGTTTTCTTCCAGAAAAGGTACCATAGCTGTAAAATTTCTAACCATCTGACTGATAGTCTGTTTTTCCAATGCCCATGCTATACATAGAAGAGAAGTGATGGCTGTAGAGCTGCTTTAAGATGAGTCATTACTTGTTTACTTATTCTTTAATAGTTTTGCCCAAATTTCACTACTGCTCAGTTACAGATTTCTGCCTAGTTTTCCTGATGTTCATAATTTTAAATCTCCTCCAGCATTACAGCTTTCCAGATTTTTACCTGTTACCATCTGCTGATTTTTTTACCAAAATATTATTCATCTGTTTTCTAAACGGAATCTCATTGCCTGTGTTTCCAATCTTCCCAAGAACCCTTGAATTATTTCTCCATTTTAAGCAGTGTGCTCAGCTCCTCCTAGTTTAATAGATCTGCAGATTTCATTAATGTACCATTTACTCCCTCTTCTAGCTCATTATTGAAGCTATTAAATGAGATCAGAAGTAATACTAATCTTTGTGTACTGCATTAAATGCCTCCCTTCAAAGTTATTGTTTATCATTACCCTTCATTGTTTGTCATCACCCTTCATTTCAGTCAACATGATAGTTCATTTCCAATTTGATTTAAGTTTGGGAACAGAATTTTGACACATTAGTGATGGGAGAAGAAAGGATAATCAACAATCCAGGAGAAGCTTCTAATTAAGGCTGAATTTAGAGAATCAAAGTTATGAGATCTCGACTGCAGCCATGGTGTAAGACGATGTCTCCATAACTTAATTGAGAACACCTTAAGCCCAGTGCTAAAATTTCTTAAAGGAAACAGTGTATCTTCTGCTCTCTTGTCATTAATTTTGTATTACAGTTTAAAAAAACCAAGTTTGTCTGGCAGACTTCAAAGTGTTTTAGTAAATTTGTTTCTCAATAGCTGTTCTATTATGTTGCCAGAGAGAGAAGCTAAATTTATGAGTAGCAATTACAAAGAGAACTCACAGAAGATATGAACTTCTATCTTTGGCTGTTTTAGAGACATGGAGTCTTGCTTCCAAAGAAGGTATATCTTTCTACTGGTCCATGCATGGTGTAAAATTTCAGGAAGAAGGTTTTTTTTTTCACCACCCCTTCAAAATTTAATTTCCAAACTCCACAGTGAATACTATTAATAGTAGGAATAGGATATTTATAGTAGGAAACATCAGTTCAGTCAGGAAAATCTCCTTTTGACAAGATATAATTCCTCTGATAAAAATTAACCCCACATGACTTAAAAGTCCAACATCAAAATCTATTCTGCTTTCACCTTAATAAAATATCTTGTATTTTTTAAAGTTAGTTGCTAACCCGTATTATCAGGGCCAATTATTCCTGCTTTTTATTGACTTGACAAAAAAATATTTGTCCAAACACATTTGGATGTTGCTTGTTTTTTCTTATGAATGCTTGAGCTTTATGTATGTGCCAGTGCAAATGTAAAGGTCTTAAACATAGTCTGGAAAAATATTGCCTGCAGATAGAGCTTAATGATTCTCCTAAAGTTTTATACCTCTATGTGTTGAACAAAACAGTGGGACAGTGTAACACTGAAATTCACATTGGCACCAGGTTATTTGTTAGATGTAAGGAAAATTATCTGAGTAAGAAGGTGGCTGATTCCTATATGCTATGCAGTGGGTCTAATAAAAACCTAATTTCAAGTCACACCACTGCAGAAAGGTGTGGGTTATGAATCCAGAAATATAAGCAGAACTGGGATCACAAATGTAGAAACTGGGTTGCCAGAAAAGTTTGATCTTAGTTGCTATTAGCACAGCATCTCTGAATTTTGAAGCCCTGCATCTTTCAGGATCTGCCTACTTATCTGACGTAACCTGGTATCTCATTACTGTGAATCTATCTTAACCTCTGAGGCAAATTTTTTTCACTCTCCCCCAGACTGCTTATGGAATATTTTCCTCCCACTCAATCCCTCTCAAAACCCATCTCTGTTGATTCCTGATGAGGAATCAGCAGTGACACTTTCTAGCCTTGTTTTTATGCTTAAGCATTTTTATAAAACTTTTTATTGGATTTTTATTGTTATTATATGCTGTCTGTCCCTCTCTCCCTATTATTGAGTTACATATTTATTATATCTCCTGTGAAATTTAATTGTATTATTCTCAGGGAAAAGATTTAATGTTACTTTTATTTCCAAAGGTGCCTACCAATAACCTTTAATGACATAAAAAATAAGCATTATTATTCTGGTCCATTAATACCTATTAATCATGATTTAAGGTGGCCTTGGTGAGTTTTACTGTTAACTGTCCTTATCTTACAGATGAAAGCCTGAGGATGCTGTATCAACAAGAGAACACTGACTAGTTCATGTTATCGATTTTTATCTGTATTATGCACATGAAGGATATGTATGTTTGCCTAGACCATGTGTCAGCATGTGTTTTGGGAACAAATTAGTATGTTGTGCCTCATTTCCCCGTTTGTTCCTTTGTATTCAAGGGGCTTTTACCTTTCCTGTGAAAGACACTTGAGGAAATACATGCCTGCTGTGAAAGCCCGATTTATTTTGCATTGCATCTGCAGTGTCTGGTTCTGCAATATTCATTTTGGAATTAAATCAGCTTCCCTGTGTCTCTACAAAGGAATTTATTTTTTTCTGAGAAGTCGATTCTTTTATTGTGTTCATTCTTGGCAAAAGTATATGCATTGATTGTATTTGTGGCTTTCCTATGTATAGTAAGGCTTCGTATTTTCATTATCAAAGAAAATTTCGCTTGCATGTATAATGCTTTGCAGAAGTAGGTCCTCACCCAGAGAGAGTTCAGAATCAAGAGAGTTGAGTAAAGAAGAACAGTGATCATATATTAATTACAGCAGTCCAATATGTGCCGACACTGACCTTGGCAAAAGCAGTGTGGATGTAGTGTTAAATAAATGGGGGAAAAGCACCAGTAAGTAAAAAGAAAAAAAAAAAATTGCAGTAGTGCCACCTAGTGTGCCAGGTGTTGCAGCTTTCAGGAGAGGGACAGTAAACTACTTTCAACCCATGCCACTTGTTACCTGACTCTCCTCCTGCTGCTGCTCCCTTTTCAGTCTGCTGACAGGAGAGCAGTAACAGCATTGACAGAAGGTAGAGGAAGAGACCTGAGGGCTGTTTTGCAGATGCTGATTCTGGCACACATGCCATAAGGTTGTCATTGCTGGTCTAAAAAAATGAGCATCCATGGGGTTTTAAAGAAGGAGAAAGATAGCTGTTCTATCTGTACTCCCATACAAATCTTGCTCGTCTACTCATTGGTTTCCACTGCAAAACATGCAATAGCGAAGATATCCTTCTTCAGCTACTGCAGGCAAGTTTGCTTGGTGTTGGAAAAGAAAAAAAATAATTTTGATGTTAGGAAAGAAGAGGGGCTGCTGGTTTTTGAAGCTTACTGATGGAAATTATTTTTTTGCCTGGTGGCTAAAGGAATTATACTGAATAGAGTATCCATAAAGTTTGCTGTATGGGAGATGGGAGGTGAGGGGCAAGTGAAGGGAAAGAGGGATCTGTTTAGTGCATTAATTCTTTGTGCTAGAAGGAGCCCTTTTACTGTGACCCTAGTCTTTTCCACTGCTGCCTTTTCCACTTTCACTGGTAGCTGACTGAACCTCTCCGCTTTAATCCCGAGATATGCAAAGTGCAGGGTTTACCCTTCAGTGTGTGAAGCTGCACAAGGTTTATTTTTGTCATCCATATAGAATCTGCTTGTAACAAGTGGAAGAGTAATCAAGCCAGGAAGCCTTGTCTGCAAACGAAACCAACATTTCCTCAACACACATAATGCTGTGTATTCACCTGTCCCCTCCAGCTGGTGCTGGAGGATATTGCTTTTCCACTTGGATTTGCTCGGGGTGCAGCTACAGCAGCATATCAAATTGAAGGTGTCAAGTTTTAGCTATCGAAGTGTTAAAGAAGTTTTAAGTGAACAAAAAGTCTGGATCCAGGAAAGAGAGTGTTTGATCTTTGCCTTGTTATGTAGATACTACTTCTGATGCAAATCCATGTAGCACTTCTGTTCAAACACTTTTGACTTGAGGAGTTAGAAGGAGGTAAAAGAGGTTTCAAACCTCAGAAATATGGGTAGCTAATGGAGCTAGTTATTTTGGGGAGCAGGTGGGAGGGGGAAGGAAGTAGTTTTTTCATCTACCTCTTGTGTATGTCCTTTTTGTAGAACTAGTTCAAGTAAATTGTTATTGGCTATTTTGAATCTGAGTGGGAGGACTACCTTGTCAGACATTGGTACTCACAAGAAGTCTTTGGTTAGGAACTCATCTCCAAAGATTATGAAAAACAATGGACTGAGAGGTTAACAGTTGGGCTTGTGGAGGCTGTCCCCCAGGGACACGTGTCCTGTTCCCAACTGAACAGGGGGACTGATGAAGGGATTTGCCCAGCACAATATGAAAATATGTTGCAGATTAGGGAATGTCAACACATAAACACAGGGGCACCTACAGCCATAACCCCTCCAAACTTTATGCTTTCATGAATGTGTCTTTATAAACCTTCAAAATACATGTAGACCTGATTTTCTCATATTATACCCTGCAACATACAGGCACTTAACTCCCATTGATTTCAGTACCTAAATGGGAGTTGTAGATTCTAAATTGTCTTTGAGGATGTAGCCTTTAGTTCTTGGTTATTGCTGAAATTGAGAGTACTTGCCCATGCTCGGTACCTTTTAACGAGCTCAGTTCACTTCACCTAATAGACTGCACAGCTCGCAGTTCCCAGGGAATCAATATTCTGGGCCAGATTCTAACTCGAGTCCTGCAATGCACATAGCTCTTCTAACTAATTTTTTAAATGTGAATTGTGTGTGCATTATAATTTCCTGCCTTTTGAGAGGCTAGATGTGCAACTTTAATGTTCTCTTAATGTATTTTTAATGAACTTTCTTAAGGCTTTTGAGTGGGGAAAACATAAAAAAAAAATCTATAATATGGTCTAGACGCTACTCAAATGACCCTTTTCCTGAGGAAGTAAGAAACTCAACAGGGAATTCCTTCTCCTGAAAGCTTCAGGGGCTGTGCAGCTTCCGCCTTAGAGGCAGCATGATTGAAGCAATAGTTCTTGTAGAGTCCAAACTCAGTTGCTGTGCATATCACAAGATACACAGTGGAAGAGGCACAAGCTGACAGGCTACTTTATTTTTTTACTGTCAGCTATATATTTATGCACAGCACAACCTTCTCCACTCTGTATATTTCAAAGCGCTAAAAAATCATACCAATTGTACTCTGCATGCTCAAAGTGCAGATTTCAAAGGTTCATGACTCAGTCAAATCAAAATCAATTTGCACCAGAACATTCAAAAGCACTTCTTCTTTCTGAGGGCCATTTCTATGCTAAATTTCAACTCTCTGCTTGATTTTTTTTCTTATTTTTTTATTTTTTTTGGGGAGAAGTTGCAAAAAAAATCCTGTAATGGTAAAAGTGGTTTTCTTCACTTCTTTCATATGCCAAATAATGGAACCGCATTAATTCAAACAAAACTACACTTTTTGGTCAGAGACCAGATAAAAAAATTTTCACTCCCAAAGGTTAAAGGACAGCTGAATTAGAGGAAAAGTGTACTTGGAAAAAAGCATGAAAACTTAAATGCTCTGATCAGTAATAATCCTGCTTTAGGGGCTTCACTAGTTGGAAAAGCATTACATTCTTTCTGCTGTAATAATTGCAGAGTATGGGGAACATGTATCATAACAATTTATATTATTCATTAGATGGGATGTCATGTGCTGATTTGGCATCCAATTCACACCTAAGTATTTTAAATGTAAAATCAGTTCCTCATGACTGTTCTTTCCTGGCCCCAAAGCTCACTAAAACTCCAGTTGTACCTGCACTATGGAGTGCTGTGCAGTGTGGAAGTTTCTGAGCAAGCTCAGAGGGGCAAGCGTGGTTCATTGAAGTGGGGCAGAGCTCTCTGCAGACTTATTGTGGCTCAGCAGGATGTGTTAGTGTACCCAGAGCTTTCTGTTGCCTCGGCTGCATTCCTTCCCACACTTTCCCACAGGTGGCTCAGATGCTCTCAGATGCTCGAGACAGAGAAGTCTCTTTGGACAGTGTCAGGAATGTGGCTCTGTTTGCTGCAGCCCCACTCAGGGCTTTACAGTGGCTAATGACCACTGGAGTAGTACTGTTACACTCTCCTGAAAATCAAATGCTTCTCCTCCTCCCTCCCACTTCCTTTCCTGGAGGAAGGCAGACAAAAAAGAGAGATCATTCAGCCTCTGCTCCAGAGGATGATTCTTAACCAAAGGTGTGCTAACTGCTTGTTGTGGCAGCTTTTTCTACCTTTCATTCTAGCTGTACTGAAAAAAGAGCTGCATCAAATCAATATGGTGCAGGAAGCCTGCTCTTAAAGGCTTCAAAATTCTAGGTACCATCAAAGAATTACTGTTATTTGTTATTTCCTGCACTTCTCTCAGATGACTATTTATTTCAGCAGTCATGTTTGAAATTTGAAGCAGGATGTAGAAAATTTGTAGTGTTTTATTTTTCTGAGGATAGTACAGACAGAGCACCAAATCTCTCATAAAATCGGAGATTAAGAAAAACTCAAACTGTCTGGATCTAAAATTTGACCTACTTTGAAGGTTGTCCCATGTAAAATTTAATTTACTGACCAACCAAATGTAGATGTATGGGTGTTCGCGTGCTGCAATAAAATTCTGTAAAGATCATGAAATGTGACAATGATCTCTGAAAAGCTAGGTTATAGAAGTGATATTACAGATTTTAGTAATGCTTTAAATTAAGTGTCTTCAATATGCTTAACCTTGCATTAAACTTAGATTTAATAAGACAGATGTATATTAAGTACTGAATATACTTAAGGGAGCAATCTTGCATTGGCAGGGGATGGACTCAATGACCTCTTAATAGTTCTCCTCCATCTCTAATTTCTATGATACTAATTGATTATTAAAACACTTTTATTGAGGATTGATATGTAGCTATTATATAGTTATTAATCTTATAACCCAACTGATATTTAATTTATACATAATTTTAACACACAATGTCATTTTAGTTTTTAAAGAATAACCCTGGAACAGTGCGTTCACTGGGACTCTGAAAAATCTTGGTGGTAAATGAGGTTGACCATTTTGAGGTTAATTGCAATTTTATGATTAAATCACACTTTACAGGGGTTTACAGAGGGAAGTGAATTTATGGAGTTCTGCACAGAAAAAAAAAAATTGTAATGTTTGCCTTGGCTGTAGCATGGCTCAGGAAAGACAAAGAAACTTGTAATGAAGAGAGGTGCATTTATTTGAATCAAATATTATATGTTGTAAGATCTCAGACAACAGCTAATTTTTGAATATTTTGATGGTAATCTGTGTATCTCACTTTTAGAATTGGGAAGAAATATCCTAAAACTCTGAAAGTTTGGGGAAAATGGTGCAGTGCTTTTGAACATTCAAAATTAATTTCTGTGAATGTCTGGCTAAACAAAAAGCAGAAGTTTTGTAGAGCTGTGTTATTAATTCAGCTTGTATATGCCTAGGGCCATGGCTCATAATGGCATTCCTTTCTTTTTAACAAACTGTCAAGATTTTCAAAGGACATCCTGAAAGCCATAAGTGCCTATTTGTTGGATGTATTTCTCATACCCTAAAGGCTTTCTTTGATATGGACTGATCTTTTACATTTATGGATGGAAGTTGCATTAGAAAATGCCCTTTGTGAAAACCTGTAATATCTCAAGAGTGGCAAACATCTGATTTTTGTCTAAAGAAGGATGAAGAGTTTTAGAAGTCTGAATGTTTTTTAAAACATAATTTTCAAATAATTAGCAGCAAGTAAAAATATGAATAAATGCAAAACCTAATGCAAATGCATATTAATACTTGAAAGTTCCTAGTTACTTTAAATAATATAAGGAGTGGGTAGAGAATATCTCTCAATTTGCCCATGGGATTTTCAGGTATTTGCACCTACTTTGTGATAAATTATTTAGTTGCAACATATGTCTTTTGATGTCAAAAGTGTAATGACCAAGTTTTGTTTTTCAAGCAGAAGGCTGGAATGCAGATGGAAAGGGCCCTAATGTCTGGGATATATTCACTCATCAGGGAGGAGATCGAGTTTTCAAGAACCAGACTGGTGATGTAGCTTGTGGCAGCTACACTCTGTGGGAGGAAGATTTGAAATGTATCAAACAGCTTGGATTGACTCATTATTGCTTTTCTCTTTCCTGGTCACGTCTGTTACCTGATGGGACGACAGGTTTCATCAACCAGAAAGGCAATTGTTTCTTAAAAATAGAAGGTTGCAGCTTTAATTCAAGGTTATTGCTGCAGTCTGGCATAATTAATCCAGTATGCTATTCTGCAGTGTAGCTTTGAAATTGCAACTTTTTTTCAGAGTAATTATAGGATGATTTTTTATAGGTTTGCAACAACTTACTAATTAATATTCTAGATCCCCTCGGATAGCACAATCTTTTGGGATAGGACTATTATTATGTTTCCTATGTATCTTTTTGCTTACTCCAGTTTTTTTTTAATTGTAACTCTAAATCATTTTGCTTCATCAGAATGTTTATACTTACAGGGATCCTAGCCATGAGAATATTTTTGGATGGCTTACAATAGACAAGTTATCTCATTTGGCAAGTGCATTTAGATAGCTTATCAGTAAACTCCAATGTGCTGAACTTCACATTGACTATTTTGCACTAAGGGACATACTTTTCCCAGACATTTTTCTTTAGCAAATTAGAGAGGATTCTTCAGACTGATAGGAATTATGCTTAGTTTTCTGGCAAACAGAAGCTCTGAAAAGAAGAGTTTTCACAGTCTCAGCAGGCAGTGTATATGTGTAAAGGGATACAGCACATAAAAAAATTGGTCAGATTGTTAGGAGTCAGATACAAAGTTTGTTTCACTTCTGATTAATTTAATTTCATCAGTGTGGACTGGGGGAGAACTTAAGGTTACTCACTAGGAAAAGACAGGAAAGGGCAGTTGTGCCCACAGAACAGAGGGAATGGAAGAAAGAAGTAGTAAAGAGAATTGTGAAGAATAAAAGCAACTGAAGCTGAACCAGAAACAATGGGAGAATCAAAGAAGCTGGCTGAGATCTCTTGTATGCTGAGAGGATAATGTTCCAAGGAGAAAAAAAGTACATTTGAATGAACTTCTGAATTTCTTCTGAATTCTGTTTTCTACTCTTCTGCATCTCAGTTCAACCAAGAAGATATATATCCTTGTGCTTCTAGGGCAGTATTTGCCTTGGCAATTCCTTTCTTCTCCTGGTTTGAAGATTGGAAAGAGGGAAGGCTACAAAGGATAGGACTTCTTAGAAAATACTCTTCATATTATCCTTATCTGTACTAGGATGGTACCAGCAGAAGCAATCTTTTTGTCCAGAATTTTGGTCATGGAGAGCTTGGCTCTTCAGTAGACAGCAGCCTATCCTCTGCATCCTGCAGATCAAGGTTTTCACCAGAGAGTGGAGGAGCCTTTGTTGAAAGATTTCAGAGAAGCGGGGCTGGTAAATCTGCTGTAAACAGACCAACCAACCATTTTTCCATGCAGAGCATGCCAGGTATATGTGCCAGTATCCCAGAGAGGCTTCAATTGAAGCATTTTCTTTGCCACCAAAATTTACAATACATGGCCCACTTTCACTGGCACAGATTGTCTTTCCCTCAGAATGCTTTGTGGTGTGTTGAATTTAAATTTGGCTGAGTCGTTGTAGTTTCTTTCCTGTACTGATATTCCTTCAGCTGGGGCTGCAGGCACTGTAAAACCTCAGCAAGCTGCCTACTGAATGGGCTTTGTTATTTAGTTGTCAGAGTGGGAGATAGCAAGCAGACATTCTGAATGCACGTGGTAGGGAAAGCTAACATTTTGACAAAACTCAGCTGTAATTTCAGAAAATGTTCACTTGATCCCCAGTATAAGCAGTTGCCTGATTAATATTATGAACTTTACATTTAACGAAAGGGCATTGGCAGAACTCCAAGTAGGCCAGCTTTCATTAGGCAGGAGTTCACTTCTCCTGTGCAGTGATCTGTTGAAGCAATTGTAACTGCATAGCATGGAAAGGCCATCATCTTCTATATAAACATTTTTGCAAAGAGCATGTGAAGAATTAGAAAGCTTAAAGCAATGTCCTTTCAAATAAAATCATTCACACCAACTGATTCACTACCAATTTCACACCTAAGATGTAGGACATTTGAAAACCTTTAAAACCATTCTGCTTCTAACTTGGTGGAGGTAGGGTCTTTTCAAGCCGTGGTGTTGTATTGTTCCTAAGATGTGTCAGGTTTTAGCTTAAAGCTTACACCAAGTTTTTAAAATATTTTTGTACAATTATTTTTATCCTAGAAGGTGCCCTGAGCAGAGCAAGTGAGGTGCTAAACGTTAGGTGTCAGTGAAGAAGACAGAAGTTGTAGACAAGAGGATATTGAGCCTGTGAGAATTTGGTGCTATGCCTCACTTCAGCATGAAGGTAGGGAATCAGAATGGGGAGAGAAGATGATAGAAAGGAGAAAAGGACAATTCTTCACTTTCTGCTGATAAACTGCTCCTTAATATATATAATCCCAGAACTTTGGGTTATCTCCACAAAACCCTTATATACACACTTCCTCACAGGAACGTTTTTTTCTGCATTTCTGCTTCAACCTGACTTGCAGGTACATCCAGAGAAACTAAGTCAGCCTACTCTGGAAGGTGTGAGACAACCTGAAAATTTGACTAGACATTCACATTTTTCAGGCATGCGGTTCTATTTCTCTTCATTTTCTAACAAAAGGCATAAATCTTTTCCAATATAGGTGTTCAATTGAGATGTAAAAAATAAATGATAGCTGGTTGCATTTAAATGTTATAAATTGTACTATATAATTTATAATCTGAAAATTAGGATGAGAAATGGTAGTGTCTTCTAGGTAGGGGTTGAATATGAGAGGACAGGATCCCATGGCAGCAAAGGATCTCTTTTTTCCCAGTTTAAGCTTATGTAGTAAACCTCGTAGTCTTATCAGCAAAGTGTTAACACACACCCAGTCCCACTGAAGATAAATAGAACCTCAATCCAAAGTTGGAGTAACAAGATGCATTTGCTACTAATTGCTATTGCAAATTGCAAAAATTTGCTTTTCAAAGTTCATGTTCTAGTATATTCCTTTCTCTTTTGCATGGGTGCCTTCTCAGGCACAGGCACACGTCTCCTCAGAATTTAATGAGTTTTTCTGGTGCTGCATTCAGAAGGAAAAGCAAACTACATGTGAGATTTATTGGAAATTACTTTGTAAACAGTCTTATTGAGTCTTGCTGTGCTAAGGGATGTGTATGCACCTGTTTGTTTAGGAGGAGTCGCTGTCTAAATCCGGGGTTCATAATTGATTGCTGCAGTAAATGTTGTCTTGGCGGGAATCCCTAAGATCAGTCATTTGAGGTTGGGTTAAGTTGAATCTAATACTGTCCTTTTAAGAAGAAGGTAGTATGGCATTCTGTGTTGGCATTTTCAAACATCAATACACAGTAAGCTGAACCTGAAAATACCAAGGAATACATAATAGAAGCATAGAACAAATTTCCCATTTTGGATTAAACAAAATCTCTGGTTCAGAAACTGTTAAGAATAATGATCTAAGCCAAACATAACCTCCTAAGTATACATTTTATTAACCTTTGCAATTTAGTCTTCCTATTCCTACTTTTTGCTGTGTTTTCTACTTCTGTAGGTATTTTTCAGTTCTGTGTTTCAATACAGCAAGGCCTTGGGATAGATATTTCACAAGCACCTATGTCTCATAAGGATATCTGATAGTCTAAGACCCACAACAATTTTATGAGATTTAGGTTTCTGAGGTTATTAAACACTTTGGTATATTTAGCCCAAGTCTCTGAAGCAAAGACTGACTGATTTCTACATTCCGCCAGCATGAGAGAGACCTATTCTTGTCTGGAGCCCCTTAGCTTAGCAAATAATAATTCAAGGCCACTGTTGGCCTTTTCCAATTACGGCACTAAACCAGATAGTTCAAGCAAAAGAGCAAGCTAATTGATGCTCTTTGAACCAGAGCTTATGATGTGTATTTCAATATCTAGTGTTTTCAGAAGGTTTAAAAGCAATGGTGTTGTGTTTGGATGCAAGAAAAATTAAAAATGCCTATTTAAGAGCTTAAAGTATCCTGATATTTAAACTTACAGTGACCTCTCAGCAGCATAAAAATAGTCCTTTAGGAAACATATTCATGTCAGCCACTGTTAAATCTGTACAGAAGGTGAATTCCTTTTAAGTCTCTAGAAATACATCCCCAGTACTGGCCAGCTTTAACAACACATCCAGGAAATTAAAGTTGATCTCTGTCTTAGCAAAGAGGGGACAAGAAAGGTTAGAAGTCATGAGCTTTTAGAGAGGTGAGCTAATTCCTTCTTGCAGTTAGAAGGACTGAGCAGTCTGCAGCAGTGCAGTGTAAAAGGGGAAGAGATGGTTTCTTGGAGAGACTATTGTCAAGCCATTCAGGTTGGTGGCTGAAGAGACCAGTGCCTCAAACTCCATATAAAATCTAGTAGAACCCAATGAAAAGCCTTAAATATAATATAGATCTAATGAGTGAAATGTTGAATTCACACCATTGCCAAATGTTGAACACATTGACAGTGTCTTTGTCCTGACGCTGGAACAGTGATGGAGAATGGAACATTCGAGAGGAAACAGCTAATCCAGCTAACCAAGTTCAAAACATAGAAGATCAGCTTAGTAACCTTGCTGAGTGTGGCACTGAAGTTTTTAAAAGACACAGTTCTCAAGGAGAAAAATGGTTTTGTTAGAACGAATCTACCTGTAAGGCTCTCAAGCATCAGGCTTTTTCCCACAGGTTGTATCTTGCACATGCAGTCAGGCTGCCATTCAGGCATGTAAATGAAAGGATTATATTTCCATGTGACCAGCACCCATCAGAATTATGTTTTTCCTGGGGAGTTGCTGTCCACTGATCTATTTTGAAAATTTGCATCCTCATTTCATTTTATGTGCCTGGTTGGAACATTTTGTGTGCTGAGCATTTTTGCCAACTCTGGGGTCTTGTAACAGTAGTCAACATGCACTTGAGAGAAAATATTTGCATCTCATAACAGAGAAAATGTGCAGTGAAGTTACTTTAAGTGTTAAAATGTAACAAAATCATTATAAAACCTTGTTGTTTCCTTTAGTATTTTCAGAAGTCAATTCTTACTGCAAAACCATTATTAATCTGGAAAATTAATCCTGCTCCCTGTATCAGTTTGATTTACCTTAATCCTTAAAAAACACAGGTGACTGGAGATCTGTAAGTATTGGTACCAGAGCTTACAAGTAGTTTTAATGTGTAAAAACTCCTGCTAAACCCTGATGCAGTTGTGGTAAAACTGCATTAAAACATTTGGAGAAAACACTGTGGACTTGTGTCTGTAGCTCTGATTGATAGAACCTCTGAATTCTGCACAAGATTTTTGAGGAGCCCATCTGGATGGCATAAGATATTGTATAAGATATAAATAAACAAGTCACCTTGGGATTTGCAATTTAATTTTTTCATGCTGGCTATAAAGAGTAGGAGCCTTAGTGTTTTCCTATTACCTTTGTACTTGATATCTGTTTTACTATTTGAAATGACACACCAGTGTTATATCATCTTTTGAACTTCAGAAATTACCTTTCTGATGCCAGCAGTAAGGCTTTCCTGGCATGCATCTACTCTTGGCAAGGAGATGTGTGGTGACTGCCAGTACCAAGGGGTTAAGGAGCAGTGACAATAAGCAGATGCTAATGCAGGAAAGATATTTTAGTCTTCTCATTAAAATAAGTCATTTCACTGTCTTCATGGATATTTGCACAGTTTTGCTTTTCCATTGTTAGTCATAAAAGGTCACTTCATGGAAAATTAAGTTAATAGGGTCAGTGCAATTTGATGAAAACTAGTTTTAGTTTGTAGCTTAGAAAAGATAGAGGATAATGCATCTGATTTTATGGGCTCTCTTACATCTGTTCTGAATAAAACTTCTGCTTTCTCTTGGTCTAGGATACATATAATAACACTATAATTTACCTCACTGAGAATGGGTTTTCCCAAAGTTACCCTGCTCTACTTGATGCCAGTCAACAATGGGAGTATTTCAGACTGATTTTACAGGAAATTTTAAAAGTCAACATTTAAAATTATGAAATATTAGTTGTGCAAACCTAATATAATTTTATTCCATGTTTATTTGCATTCAACAATGACGAAGCTAAGTTTTAGCTTGATGGTAAGAGTTGTATAAATCAAAGTGATGTGATTAGAAAAAAATGTTTAGCTGAAAGGAAAATAAGTAGTTTTAATCTTGGTGTGGCAACAAAAGAAAAGGTCCTCCAGAAATACATTGTTCCTAAACTTTTTTTGTAAGGTCAAAATTCTTCATTGAGCAGAGCTACCACATTAAAAAGTGCTTATCATTCATACTTTTTATTGTGCAGGATTTAAAGTTGAGTGCACCTAAAAATCTGACCATTGCATCTCATTATATCCTTACAGAACACAGCCTCCCACACACAGTGGGGTCTGTGTAACAAGTAATTACTCTACACAGCCATTAAGTCATTATAACTCAGCTTCTGCCTTTGTGTCAAGGTGGTCAAAACTGCTCAGCACTAGCAAAGGTCTGTTTTTATGTTTTACTTATAGTTTTTGTATTGGGCCAATTTCCAGTCTTCTGGAAATTTTTTCCTTACCTCCCTTTTGTTGATAGTATACTCTAGTATATTCTAGTAGGAATTTATTGGAAGTAGATCTTCTCACTATGTAGCAAATGAAATGCATTTTAAGATTTCAGTTCATTTAGATAACAGCTAGTATTCTTGTTGTATTTTTCCAAAGCAATTGCAGTCCTGAAAGTCATGCCATAGTTAAATAAATTTTTGTGGCTGTTTTTACATTGTCATGCTTATTTAATTTTACTTTTGCTGTTTATATTCTTTATTTAATCCTTACATTTGTTAAAATGTTCACTTATAAGCTGTCTTTCTATCTTCATCCTTTTCATTTAGAGTTGCAATATACAAAAACCCATGCCAATTACCTCTTTTTCTACATCTAAGTAGAAGAAGTTCCTCTTTCTATCTGAAGCAGACCGGTCATCTTTGCTCTCTTTGGAGAGCACTTCCTGGGCTGCTCCATATCTGACCCCAAGCCATATCTGGCAACTTATTATTGGACAGCAGATTTATCAAGGATTTTTGTTTACTTTTAGGTTTGTAGACAAGATACCTGGGTTTGACTTTCTCTGAAGATGCAAAGAAATTCAGAAACAAAGAATTCTCACTATTAGATGAAATGGAATTCATTTACCAGATCTAGTTGTTTGAATATGTCTTAGAATGTACGACAGTTTATCCTGCAGTGAATATGTAGGGTAGGTCTGATGAATCCCACTTTTATGCATTTGTTGACACAGTTCTCATGCATAGTAACAAATGAATGAGACTAGCTTGGATGTAGATGCTTATTGGAAGACATCAAGAATTGGGTAAAATTTGCCTTTACCATTTGTTCAGTCCAAAAAATACTTTCAAATGTGTATGTGGTCTAAGTTAATTAGTGCAACCTTGCACAGATTTAGTTATATAGCATGGTGGAATGCTGGCTGAAATGGGTGCCTCTGTACAAAGATAATACAGCTATTAAATCCATCTACTGTAGGCAGTCTATGAAGAAATGTCAGTAACATTATCCCCATTGACTCTGCCTGCTACACTGAGTAAACAGTTTGTCAAGGCCACTCCACATGTAATGACCCACAAATGAACAACCCATTTCAAGTTTTCAGCTCAGATTGATGCAAAGCAGGATACTCAAAGATGTTGGCTTTATTAAGTGCTCAAATGCTTAACCATTTATTAAGTGTTACATGAAGCATAACGATTTAATTGCTTTGCTTACAGTGTCTACTCTACGATAATTCCTTATCTTTTGAGCTAACTTTTGAAATTATTAGTGCAGACTCATTTATGCAAGGGGCTCTGACTCATGACAGGAGACTGCAGATTCTGCTGTAGGATTTAAACACCTACTTACTTTTTTGACTAACCAATAAATAAACATGCTTGACTACAAAGGAGACTATATCTACAGTTTGTTACTGCACTTGTTATTAGAAATATTTTAGTATGTTATAATTATATTGATAGTATCACCATTTAATATTTTTAATTAAAAATAATCCTAGCCTTTAAGATACATATTTACACTACTTATGTTAATTTTGGCATCCAAAATTTTCAAAATAATAAGAATCTTCCATTTTCAAGATCTCATGTCTTAGAAAGAGTTAAACTCTAGTACTCTGAAAATCAGAGTACTTCAGAACTTCTCAAGCTACATGTCCAAAATTACTAAATTTTTTTATTGTCATCAAGACTGTTTAAATTACAGGATTTTGGACGGTAGGAGCAGTCCTGAATTGGTACACCAATATTGTCAGAGAAAATTGAGATTTTTATCTTTTATCTAGTTAAAAAGACCAGAAAGAGCAATATAAATACAAACTAGGAAATAGAGAGCAGCATGCAGCTGCTATAAATCATATCATTGCTATTATAAATGTGTACAACTGCTGCCATGTTGCTTCTGCAATATATGAATAGATAAAAACATCAATATTTTAAGAAATGTGGATATACATATTTAGCACCTCAACAGAGCCATAAGCATGCATGGTGCTTTACAGATAAATGAAAGTGATGTCTTCTTACCCCAAGGAACTAAAATCTAATTTAGATACAATGCATGAAGAGATGGCGAACAAAAAGCTGGATGAGAGGTAAAAAGAGAACATGGGTCAGAGTAGTCAAATGCTTTTTAGTACAGTTGCTCTTTCTTAATTTTATGTAATGTATGTTAAGGATGACATCTAGGCCAAAGATCAACGCTGCCAAAAAGAAAAAAAGATATTTGAAAGTACTTAGTTATGAAAAGTGGAGCTTTTAAAAAAAAAGGTAATGTAGTTCTATAAAGTCTGTGGAGAACAGCAGAGCAGATATGGGTAAACTGTTGCCAGCTGATGGAGAAGAGCAATGAAGGTATTCCATATTCTGGTTGGTAGAAGATTATTAATAATGCTGAGGGGGAGGAAAAAACGAATTAAATTAATTTTACGTTGCAGAGTGCTGCAAGAAGTAGGCCCTGGAAGTTGGTAGAAATAGAAAGTAAAGAAATTGAGGATGATGTGATGTGATATGAGCAGAGGCAAATAGGAGGGAGATGAGCAAGAATAAATGTGAACAAGCAGGACTAGATTTGGAAGTAAATAGGAAACATATGAACATTTAATTTGGAGTCAGCTAGAAGGTCAGCAGTAAAAGATGCAGGGCAAATAGGAGAAATGATTGTGAGGAGAAAAGGATGGGTAAAGTTTAAGATTCAGATGGTGTTAATTTTCTCCTTAAATATGCTTGAATGATGCAGAAGAGAAAATGAGATACAGAGAATGCTGCCTGCAATGGGAAGGGCAGAGCAGAACTAGAACTGACAGAAAGCAAGGTGGTGCAGTTAAGAAGATTTTAAAAATTGAACTTTAAGTTAAATGCAGTCCCTTCTGGATAGCTTTTTGTGTCCTTTTTCCCTCAGATTTCTAAGAATTTTTATAAAACCTTTTATTTATTGTTGTTACTGTACATTCCAACCTTGCTCTCATGAACTAACCATTTAGTCTGTGTTGTAGATACGTACAAGCCTGCTTTTGCTGCATTCCCATGCACATGAAACAGTGAGGTTATAATGCAATACTCTAGTCCATGAAAATATGATTTATTGTTAAATTAAATATGGATGTCATAATGTGAGCCCCTTGGGTCAACTATAAGCTTGAATGTTATTGAAAGAGCTGCAGCAGCAGCTCTGTTTCTTCATTGCCGCTGACAAAAATGCCTCTACAAATAGAATACAACAATGCAGACATATTAAAGAGTCTCTGAGATGTGCTGTCCCTGGCATAACATTGCCATGTGACATTTTCAAGAACTATAAATACATTGACTGCATTATAGTGTAAAAGTTAAGAAGCTCTGCAGTAGTCACTGCAGAAGCATTAAAATCAAGCTGAATTTTTTGTGCATACTATGAGGGATTCAAAGCTTTTAAGAGCCCAAACCAACTCAAACAAAATAAACAACTGAGAAACTCTCAAAATCATAAAGATATAGGTGGGCTACGGCAATATTTTTATATTTTTTAGTGTAATTTTAAAAAGGTCCAGAAGAAACAAGTACGATTCCATAAAGTTCCAGTTAAATGCCAGTATTATAAGTCCCCATTGTGACAAGGGCAGATACATATAATTTCATAGAAAAAATATGTGAGACCCTTCAGACAATAAAAGTTACAATTACCACTTTGTAGCAGTATTTGCTTGTTAGTCAAAGTTTTTACATAATTTTTTCACATTAATCCTTTAATCTGAATGTTTTAACCTGCAAAAATGAGCTTTTTTAAAACTCTTAGCCAGCAGTTTTGCAGTGCAAAATTATGAAAGAATATTTTATTTCTCCAAAATGTCCTGTATTCTGCCTCCATAATTATTTTCAGTGAAAAAAAAAATCATAGTTGTGAACTTGTAAGCTTGTGAGCTTGTGTTGGGAAACTTTCTACTGGAATTAGGGTAATAAAACCCTGACCAGGACAACAACAGAAGAGGATCTCTGAAACAAAGATATGTAATTGAATTTTTTCACTGTCTTTGCCTTGATTTTGATTGAAAAAAACCCAAAAGGAATTAAAAGGGAGATAGATGCATTAGCTGTTAGATGTCTCTGGATTGATCAGCTCACCCCAGGGGAAAGGACTGTAAGACACCAGAGCTTTGTCTGCAGTGTTAGAAAGGGGACAGCTGACTGAGTGGTGCAGCAGTTTGTCCAAGGTTTTGGGAACTGGGATGCAACCAATATTTCATGTCCTCCCACAATACCTGGGATGTGCTTTGATTCAGAAGTAACCAGACCCCCAGTGAACTGTTTTCAAAAGCATTAGTAGCTGCAGCACAAGAACAGCTCCTGCTCTGGGGAGGAGAGACACAGTGTGGGAGGCTTTAGCTGCCTCAGAGAGGATAACCCAAGGAATTATGCACTGTGGATGTTGTACTACTGCTAGATAGCTCATGGTTAAGTCCCTGCTAGAAACCTCTTTGGAGTACCAGTTTTGTTACATACATACTGATTTCCTTGCTTAGCAGTACTACTGGACTGTTGAAGCAAAATTCAGGAGTTTTCAGTTTTGATGCTGTTTGCTTAAGTTTTGCCAAGCAAAAACTGGGAATCTCAACAGCTAATAAGTTTCTAATTTCCAAATCACACCTATGTGGCCAGAAAGTTAGAGGCAATTATTGCTCACCACTAGACAGTTCCTGTAGGAAATGGTTTTTACATGTACAATGTAATCCCCACATCAGAAGTAGCTACTGTAGTTTTTTGATTCTGGGTTTTTTTTATTGCACAAGATGAAAGACAATGACAACTCTGATGGGAAAAAAATCACAAGTAAAAAGGAGGGATTTTGGCCTTTATGATGCATAAACAGTCTTTTATGAAAATTGTGAATTTAAATTCATCAGATGTGAATAGCACATAACATCATTGAGTTTGATATCAGTTTTAAGCCACATGCTTCATATGGAGCTACCTTTCAGGAGTAAATGTACTGAATCCACAGAGGTACATCATTAAAAATTACTGGTAGTGTTGTGTCTCTGAGACAGCTTTTAATTTATATATCCCCCTTTTTAAGATAATACAGCTTTAAATAACTCAGGCCCATTAAGTAAATTCTAAATGCTTTCTTAGGATTATATACAGGATTGCTATTAGCAAAAACTAAGTTAATATGCAATACAATTTGGCTAAGCTTTCCCACATAGGCATATATCTTTCCTGTAATTGAGAGATAAGTTCAGTTTATTAGAATAAACATCTGTATTTAGATAGCTATCACTTCTTAGTCACGGATTTATATTCCAGAAAAAGAGATTTTGCCTTTTAATATACAACAGGAAACATATTTCTTCTTATGGCAGAGCTTATTACCAAAAATATTATGAAAATTTCTTCAAAGGGTATGACAAAATTTGAGAGAAAGCTAATAAATGTTGTAGTACTTTCATTCCAAGATGTTGATATATTCCTGAGTACTTTTCATGGGATGTATTAATACTCTGCTTCTCATCAGGCTAAGTGTCTGCTGTTGACCATCTAAGTAGATAGACCTGTGATATGATCATCCTTATCACCATTTGACAATTACTGATGAATGGATCTCTTCCAAGACACATTTTCAGAACTGCAAATAGAAGAACAAATGAGAAGATAAACTTAGTTAGGATTTACTGTATTAAAAAAAACCCTGTGTTTTGAAGAGCTTGTGTTGGTAGCTAATATATTACTCTCCGGCTTCCAAGCTAGTTATTTTCACTATGTTTCTGTGATAATAATAGCTCATCATTTGATTCCATGGGAGTTATTGTCATTCTAAAGGGCTGCAGACGATATAAATGCAGCTGTATAGGGAATATTACAATGTCAAACAAAGTAGTGTCATTGCAGATCTACGTATATGCTGCCACAATGTTAATACAAATGGAAAGAAAACATTGATCAATAGAGCATAGTATCAGAAGTGATTGGATATAATGCACAAAATGCATTATCTCTTATACAGTCTTGTTAAATGAAAATATAACTTTAAGGCTATAAAAACAGTGCATTGGATTTGAGCTAACGTGTGCCTGGTTGTTGAAAGCCACTGCAATTTTTACTGAGCAAGTATATGCCCCTTCATGCATTAACACATACATTCAATATGACCTACTTTATAATTGCTGTGGGAGTTTGCCTTTGCATTTTTTGAGAGTTCTCTGTTCAGATTCTCAACCATAGCATTGCATTAGCTTATTTGCATTGAATCAATTTTGCTAAGGGTTCTCACATTTTTGTATTAAGAAGTACTTAGCTTTGTTACATAGGGAATGAAATATCATGATATCAATGTTAACCTAGGGAAATTGAGGTAGCACAAGTTCAGTGTAATTTAGCTAAGGTCAAAAAGCAGATGGGATAATAATAGGAAGAGTACCTGGATTCTTCTGCACTCCTGTTCTGACTCTATATGTGCAATGCCACATTCCTGCTGCTAACAGACATTTTGAAATAAACATTCATGTCAGAGAATATGAATACGTACCTGAATGCATGGTGTACATCTTTCAAAAACTCTAATGGGAAAGTCATCTAGTGAACTTGTATAGTAGCTGTAAATGAAATACAAAATGTTACTATTTCAAACACATTAAGGACACTTATCCTTATTGAAGCAAGTCTGATGTTTGAACAGAAGATTTTTGAGGAGTTAATAATTCTATTACACGGTGGAATAATTTGCCCAGAAAAAAGATGGATGATTATATTTCTCGGAAATAAAAAACTAAATGATCAAATAGTAAAATAAGTGCAAAGTATTATACCTCGATAAGAATGCTGCATCTGTGAGGATATAACACAAATTAGAATACATAAATTGGAAAAACCCCACAGCTTTTACTTCTTCATGCTAGAATAACAGCAGACCAGCTACATGAAGGTTTTTAGAGTTCCCTAACAATTTTTTTTTTAAGAAGGAAGGAAATATAAGAAAATAAAGTTCTTGAAAGGAGAATCAATTTTATCATGTCCATGATAAATGCTTAAAAATTTACTTTTAAATTTAATTTTCTTACAATAATGTAACAGTTTAGTGTATTTCCTTGCTATTCCCCAAAAGAATGAACCTTCTGTTGCTGTCATTATTTTACTTGTAAAAGTAACACCTGAAATATTTATAATATTTATAGTAATTCTATGTTCAGTTTTCGAATTGTGCATCCTGGAACATTTACACAGCCTAACAGTGATTTGGAAACATGAGAATGTAGGGCTTTTGTAACAATCTTGAATTAGAGGTAAAATCTGGATGTAATTGGACTTATATGGCAAGTATTTGCTAGTGTTAGGCTCAAGGGATTAATTGTCAATTAAAAATTCCTCTGCAATGGCTGGTTACAAAGCAAGAAAAGAATGTCTGTGAAGGTTCCTCTCTTGCATCTAACACCATGTCTCCTCTGCTTCAGTATTTAAGAAGCCTTTAAGCCATTTCCATTTAGTCTTCCTTTTTATTCCCTCAGTAACACCATTGGGTTATGCCTAGCAAGGCTTTTGAATTCCTAGAAGCTCTCACTGTCTTCACAGCGAAAGTGTAATTTTTTATTGATTTTTTTTTTTTCTCTACAAATTTGTTGGTATGGAATAATAAAGTTTATATGGACAGCTGCTATGGGAACTTTAGTAAAGGGCTTAAGCAACAAAGAAAAGCTTTGATTTTTTCAGAAAGAATCAACTGTATGTGCCTTAGGTGTTTGAATGTTTCTATAAATAAGTCAGAAATCAACAACAGTGTTACAGTAGTTTGTACCCTTCTTTCTTGGAAGTATAAGAAATTATATATGAAACATAATTTTACTTTTTTTTCTATACTGTGTATCCTTTATAATGGATTCTTGCTGATTACTTGGATGATTTTTTTTAAAAAACGACAAACCAATGCTTGTGTTATTGAAGATACAGGGTCAGTATAGAGAGCTCAGGCAGTATAGTTTTGCCTGGACTGATACCTTCACTGTAGTATTCAGGATCATGCTGTAACACCTGGAGCTGTCGTGCACTTTCCAAGTTTATTCTTCAGTCACTATGCATTGTAAAAACCAGATCTACAGATGCTAAAGGAATGAATTAGCATGGCTGAATGAAGAGCCAGAGACAAATGCTTTAGTGCTTACAGAAGGGGAGAAGACAGTGCTTTTGGCCTCTTCAGCTTCTGAAAGTCCCTTGAAAGCTCTCTCTTAGACTTGCTTGCCTTTTATATCTGCAACTCAGACTGTTGCCTCTGATCTCACCTACCAGCTTTATGCTTCTCTGGCAGTCTTTTTCTCATGAGCTACCCCAGCAGTTAGGAGCAGCTGGGTGCATAAGTAAACAGCCTCCAGGTTCTACATCCTGTTCTTTACTCAACACCTTTATAAGCTTCTAAAAGGATCTTTCACTAAGAAATGCAATTTGCAGAGTTGAGAGGGGAAAAATCGTCAGTGTCCCCTCTGAGGTTGGCTTTGCAGGGTGGGCATTAGCTTCAGTACTGGACCTGCATTCTGAGACTTCAGTAATCCGGTGATTTTTTAATATAGGTTACAACATCAATTAGGATCATGGAATCCCCTTCCCATTTATATTCTTTTATGCATTTTTTCTGTTCCTATTTGATTATCATGGCATTTCTCTTTTTTTTTTTTTTTATCCTGCTTGCCTTATCCCCATTAGTCCTGTGTTTTCCAGCAGGCAGATGCTGATTTTTCTCATCCATGTGTAATCCCAATGAAATTTTCATTTTCCATATTTTATAGTCTGCTGCTATTCACCTTTTTAAACACAGGCAATAGCAGTCCAAGGGAGAAGAATTCACTAACCTCCTGGGGAAACTAAAAATGATCATAGTCTAGCAAGTCAGTCTTTAAATGTCCTTTGCCCATTCCACCCTCCCCTCTGCTACTCTTTAAGTATTTAAATCTGCCCCCTACCAGTCAGACTTCCTCACCAGATGGTGCCTTCTGACTAGCTCTGCCTTTCTTCAGAGGATGAATAAGTATGGCAAAGAGCACAAGGAACTGGTGAGACAGCTACTGGAATATTTCATCAGTGCTAGTGTCCACTTTTTTAAAAGGACAGTGAAAAATGGGAGAGAGCTCAGGAAGGAGCCACAAAAATGATTTGAGAGCTGGAGAAAATGCCTTACTGGAGGACTCTAAAAGAGCTCAATCTATCTACCTTATCAACAAGAAGACTGAGAGGTGACTTGATTACAGTGTACAGGTACCTTCATGGGAAAAATATACTAGGTACTAAAGAGCTCTTTAATCTGGTGAAGAAAAGCATAAAAAGAGCCAATGGCTGGATGCCAGACAAATTCAAATGAGAAATCAGACACATTTTTTAACAGTGCAAGCAATTAAATATTGACTCACATTATCAGGACTGGATTCTGCACCTCTTGCCTTCACATCAGTGCACAGTGTAGTTCGGAAGGTACACCTTAGTCAAATATGAGTTTTGCATATATAACAGGGAAACTAGTGAAATTTACGAGCCTGTGATTCACTGAAGATAAACCTAGATGACCTTATGATCTCTTGGTTTTTAGTTCTATAAATATAGGAGTGCTGTCTGCAACGACTCTTCATGAATCATTAAAAGAAATCTGGTAGGAGGCATACCCTGGCAGTATTAGACACTGGTTTTGTGGAAGTAGGTTTGCATAAATAATTATTTTATTAGCCTAAAGAGAAAGCTAAAACAAGCAAACAACCAAAAAAG
The DNA here is from genome assembly GCF_009819885.2 of Catharus ustulatus. NCBI lineage: Eukaryota > Metazoa > Chordata > Aves > Passeriformes > Turdidae > Catharus > Catharus ustulatus. The sequence continues at coordinate 58,230,629 of NC_046225.1, read as the reverse complement.
AATGAGGTGATCCAGAGTATGTGATTTCAATATTTAGATAATTTTTAACTGTTGCAATTTTTGAAGTCAGGACAATTTGAAAATGTACACCTCATTTTGTAAAGAAAAGTCAAACTATTCCTTTAGGGAGATTTTAAATTTCAATATTTATATTTTCCTAAAATCTTTCAATTGTTTTTTTTCTGGTAGAAAGAATTCTGCCCTTCTTTCACCACAATTGCATTTATGGTATGCTTATTTTCAATGAGAAAACTACCTGAGGTTTTTCCAGAGATATGGAGAAACATATTCCATACTATTAGCTCATTGGTTGTTCTTACTTGTTCTCCTCTCTGAGAATAATTCTCATTTATGCAGGCAGTGATAGGGTTTTAAATGATGTAATCATATATTGGTGTGAAATGGTAATGGCTTTATCTTTAAAGATAAAGATTTTTTAAAAGGTTAATTATATTCCACAAATTGTTTTAAAAGTAGAATGTTAATATTATCGTAGAGTCTAACTTGGAAGGCAATTTCCCTATCTAATATATATCATTTAATCTCAATATACTTCCTTCTTTTCTTCCCTATTGCTACTGTTTCCAAGTGCCTTGCTAGGTATTTTTTTTCTTTTGTGTTTATTCATACATCTGTGGGTACCTGTTTTCTCCAGCAAGGTATCACCTAGTCAGGCCATGCATATTTATCTTTTCTCTTGGTCTTAACTCATAATTTGTTTTTTTTCCATCTCTTGATACCTTTTGCTTTTCTTTCAGCTTTATTCAATTTCTCACTTTCTCTAAACAAATCATACCCAGAACATGAGACTGTACTAATAACAAGTGTTACAGCTTGGTGACTGATCTGACAGGTAATGCACGTTTTGAGTAAACTCTGATGCAATTTGAGCCAAGGAAAAGACAAGGAACAGTTTCAGATCTAAGACTAGAAAAGTGACCGAGGTAAAGACATAAATCCAATGTGGAAGGCAGAGTTGTATGTAGCATGGCTTAGTGGCTGAAGCAGGAAGACAGAAGGTCTCAAGAGTGTGGCCAAGGCAGGTGAGATGGAAAGGAGAGGTAAGGAGGACAACGTGCCAGCAATATCCTTAACTGGAACCGAAGTTAGAAAGTCTGTTCTAGCCATCATGAGGTATTAGTACAGAAACTTTCTGAGGTTTTTTCCACCTGGTACTCAGGAAATGTATTCTCACTCTTCATATGTTTTACTGGTATCATCTAATTTCTTTTCACCCCCTGTATAGTGGTAAACAGCAGCCATCATCATCTCTCCACCTAACAGCTGTGAATCTGCTCTCCTTGTTTTACAGTATTTGGATAACACTTATCTCTTCACATTGGCCAAAAAAAGCATCTTACATTAGCACAGTCTTTCAGCCTGAACCTCATAGGGTCATAGGCACTCACAATTCAGCCTGGATGTTCCCTCCCTTTGCACATTTTCACACGTCATAGGTTATCCCATAGAATTTTAGAACTATTCAAGAAGTTCATTCTAGACAAGTAAGAAGCAACGGCATAGGAAAACACAAAGGTATATTCTCTTTCCTTATGCCCAATGTAAGCTGAGCAGGGAAAGCCCTGAAGTTAGAGATCAGAGTCCTTAACTGAATGTCCCTAGTAATAAGAATTTTTCTGATGTGGCAACTCGATCATAATAGTATGTGGGGAGTGATCATTCATTTGTTTCTGTGGTATCAGTTTTTGATGTGTTTTTTTATGTCAGCTGTAATCACAGGCTCAAATATGTGTGTGCCTCTGCACTAGCAGTCAGCCTGAACCTTTTGCCAGAGCTCATGCCTGTTTACCATTTATTCTGAGAAAGTGACAGAATAATACCTTCAGTATATTGTGAGCATGGTCTGTAACTGGAGGTGGCACTGTTCTGCTACATCCTTTCCGTAGTCAGTTTTAGTCATGGAAAGTCCATTTTCTTTCTCTCAGTCCTAAACTATGCTTTTAAATAAGCAAACTTATGTGTGCACCTGTATGAGAGTTGTAATAGAGAAGATTAACATGATATGAAAAATGTCTTTACTTAAACAGAACTCTAGTTTTATTCACTTATAAGCAATGTTTATAAATTACATACAAAACATATTGTGGGTTAGCATCAGTTCTGTGTGCAACAAAAGCAAATCAGGTAAGAGCAGAGACATCCCTCTTCGTCACAGATTGCTGGAAGTGTACCTATGCTGCATGGTTGCTATAGTTATGCAGAACATTCCAGATTTTAAAAAAAGCAAGCTGGACACCATGAAACCAACCTCTTATTTTAGCCTCCTACCAGTAATAAACACAGCCTTGCTGCAGAGTTGATATTTTTTACTTTCCAAGGGTGAAAAGCAGTTCACTCTGTGGAGCAACGAACACTTTCCTGGCCCTGCAAAATTTAATGAAATTTGAGAGATTTTAAAGAAGCCGTAGAGTGTCAGGAGATGAGCTGAAGAAGACACTTTGCTATGGCATCCTACTTCCTTGCACTGGTCCCAGCAGCAAAAATGGCACTACATTTGTATTGATTTTTTTAACAGCCAAACCACTGTATGCACCTGAATCTGTAAAACAACAGAGTATTGATCTATTACAGAAAATGATCTATTTAAAGTATCCATTCTCTGCTAGTCTGCGTTGCAGAGAGACATCTATGTGCTAATGTGGCCTGGCATATCTGCACTATAGCCACTAGTTTCCACCATCTGTGTGTAAATTTAAACCACCATTCCTCCTTAAAATAACTTCATATTGCTTAAATCTTCCACCATCCGTTTCCATATATATTACACACACATATATATATATATATATATATATGTCTGTGTGTCTGTGTAGGCATCTGTCCTGGTTTAGAGGACAGTATTGCCAGAAAAAAAAAGGCAAGAGCTTTTTCCCAAAATGGAGAGTGAAAATCCCCTCCCTCCCAGTTTACTATAATTTGGAAATTAAGGGACTCTCAGGCAAAAGGTTTGGGTTTAGGAATAACAGTTCTTTACTGATATATCTACAAGACAAACAAGAACAACATCAGCTATGAAAAGATCAGTGACAAAACAGCACGAAACTCAGTCTCAGTCTTTTTGTCCAGTCAGGCACCCTCCTGCTCCACACGGTCCCGGTGGAGCGGGGGCAGAGGGCAGAGTGGCCTTATCTCTCAGTCACAGCAATTGCAGGAGCAGGCAGGCGAGGTGGCAGGGGGGTCCCAGGTGGGAGAAGGGTGGAGGAAAAGAAACCTCCGCTCACCGTTTGCGTCCCGGTTCTCAGCGCTGTTCTCAGGAGCAGGAACTGTAACAGTGTGGGAGTGCAGGGCCTGGTCACACCACGGAGAAAAAGAACCTCATTCCTCCTCCTTCGGCCCTCGAGAGCGAGTGGCTCATCGCAAGGACAAAGCAACTTATGGCTATCCATCCCCACCCCTTCTTTTGTCTTGCATAATTAGAAACCAGAGAGTTGCCCGGCCAGGTTTCTTTAACATGCTAATGGGAAAAAATTTCTCCACCATGGGAAAGAGTAAAAACTCCCCCAACCCCCAACAGCATCTGAAACAGAAGACCTGCCAACAGACTTGGATTTTTTTTCCCAACTAGCAAATTGTTTAACAAGTTTGCACTGCAACTTGAAATGCTTTCACTTAAAAGGACACTGTGGATGCTAATTAAAAAGATTCATTAGGGTTTTAATAATTCCTTAGAGGCTTTAACCACAAATCTGTTTCTATACCAAAAAAGTTTTTCTTCCTGTCTTGATCCATCTATTTTGGGGAAGCCAGTGCATGTGCTACTAGACTGCTAATAGTGTTTCTCCTTTACCTAACTTGCTTTAAGAAAAAAAAAGTGTATGTTTGACTGGAGATGAGGAAAAATTATACTCAAATTCAAATGTCTCTTTTATAATAAGAATTTGGAAATTGGAACTGAAATTGAGCCTTTTTGTTAGTTCAGACATACCTGATTGGAATGTGGTTTGTGTAGTGTTGGTTGGGTCTCCATGTGATATGGTAAATCTGCCCTTTTCTTACACAAGTGCCACCTTGAAGTCTCCATTAAGATGGAATCTGTGTAGCTGGGACAAAGTTTTCTAGTTTACCTAATTTTGTATGTGATATTTTTGTGAGTGGTATTGTTACAGAGGGATCCAGATCATACTGAGTTGGAAGCGACCCACAGGATCACTGAGTCCAACTCCCAGCCCTGCACAGCATCATCTCCAGGAATCACACCAAGATCATCGTCCAGATGCTTCTTGAACTCTGTCAGGCTTGGTGCTGTGACCAGTTCCCCAGGGAGCCTGTTCCAGTGCCCAACCACCCTCTGGGTGAAGAAAGTTTTCTTAATATCCAACCTAAACTTCCCCTGCCACAGCTTTGGGACTGAGGTTGACCTCAGGTCTTGTCATTGGTTGCCAGGGAGAAGAGATCAGTGTCTGTCCCTCCTCTTCCCTTTATGAGGAAGCTGTAGAATGCAATGAGGTCTCCTTTCAGTCTCCTCTTCTCCAGGCTGAAAAAAAAAGTGTCCTCAACTGCTTCTCATATTCCCCTTCACTGTCTTTGTTGCCCTCTTCTGGACACTCTCTAACAGCTTCATGTCTTTCTTATGTTGCAATGACCAGAACTGCACACAGGAATTTTTGTCTGAAGATGGCTGAACATACCATATAGGTAAAATTCCATATTCCAAAATCAGTAGCAGATTTGCTTTTAATGCCAATGCCACCAAAACGTAATTATATATGAAAATACATTCCAATTGAGTTGGAGGTTCTGAGTCCTATCATCCTTCAAAAAAGGGTTTTATTATCTTTGGAATCTCAGTGGATGCACAGAAAACCTCTTTAGATGTTTTTCAATAGTATTTCTCAATCCTTTCTGCATATTTCCATACAGAGAAACATAATTAAAATATTTAGACTTTCATAAAGTGTAAAAATTGTGATCTGTGTGGCATCTTTATGTCATATATCTGTGTTAGCATCCAGATTTCCAGTAATATTAATGGAATTTTGATTACCTTTCTTTAGTCTTTCTCTTGAGCTTTTTTGGTTTATGTTGTTGAAATCTAAGCCTCAGTCTAATCTAACTCCACTGTTCAGGTCAATTATTTCCCCTTTGCATTTCTGTAAAATTTGCTAACTCAGTCCAGGTATGAGTCACAGTCATACACATTATATTAAATTAATGTTCTTTTTTATTCTCTGGATTATTAAACATCTATTTAAATCCATATATATCATTTGCCTTACATGCCATTTGCATGATTGAATGCTTTTTGGTAGTGAGACAGATTCTGTGTATTGTAATATGTCAATTCCAGAACTTTTCACAAAAGTGTATTCCACAGTTCTCATTTTGTGGTCTATAAGGAATCTTATTTTTTGAATAGGTATTGATTGCATAGTACAAATGTACAAGACTGCCTTTTATTCAGAAAGAATAAACATGGTTGATGAACAAGAGCATGAATGGCAACCCAGTAGGGAAAATGGTACCCCAACACCTGCAACTTAGTAATTGTCCTCACTCTAAAATTAGGTAAGTGCAAATGTTTATGTGCAGAGACTTCTCTAAAATCAGTGTGAAAACCAAGATTTGGCATTTTGATTTTATGTCTGGGACACTTTATATGAGTTTCTTGTCCTCAGTTGTCCACAATTCCTGTGAATATGCAATTCAGCCTTGCCATCTTTATTGGTAAGGAATAACCAGTATCTCCTTAAAAGGAACCCAAAAGGGACAAGAAGAGATCAGCAGTAAACAGGTATTCTCAGCAAATACTATATACAGTAATTTCACTAATACAAGCCACACTGTTTTGACCAAAATTTTGCTCTCATACCGTGAAAGCGGCTAATATTCAGGTGCGGCCAATATGTGAATCATTTTCTGACATTTTCAACCCTGGGAGTGCAAACCAAGTCAGTGCAAACTGCAAAGTCAAGCTCCTGCCAGTAAAACCCTGCATTTACGCGGTTGTTACAAACTGGTTACTCTGTTGCGCGGCGGGTGGAGCTGCTCTGTGCAGGCAGCACAGGGGGTGGGGAAGGTGGGGCAGCTCTCTCCTGCTGGCCCCGCAGCTCAGGGGAAGCAGGGACTCTCTCCGCTTGGCCCTGCGGCTCGGGGGGCTCCCATCCCCGTGTGGCGCCACCGCAGGTGCAGGCAGGCTACATCCCTGGCTCCCATCGCCACCACAGGTGCCGGCGGGCTCTGTGCCCCCCCTGCCACCGCGGGGCAGCGCCGGGCCAGGGTGACCAAGCCCAGCGGTGGCAGCGGCCGGCCCCGAGCAGCCCTGCCGAGTGGCAGCGCCGAGCTGGGCCACCCAACCCTGTCAGCAGCCCCGAGCCGTCATGGCCCGAGCCGAGCCAGTAAACCCCGCCCTGCCGCGGTTCTGTTGCTAATTGGCAACTTTGTTGCACGCGGGTCCTCGCTGCAAACGACAGAGCGGCTTATACTCAGGTGCGGCTTATTTATGGACAAAAAAAAATGTTTGCCAACACCCGGCGTTGCGGCTTATACTCAGTGCGGCTTGTATTTGTGAATTTACTGTACTACCATTTTGATTATTACACTAACCTCACACTAGGTAAGAGAGATATTACCTTCTCTCAGATTAAGTAGCTAATGCAGATGAAATTGGGTTAGATTCAGTCCAATGCTTGTTAATAGCAACATCTTAAAAGTTGGGAAAATTTCTGTAGACACTCTAAGGCAGGGAGAGCAGAAGATGTTTTTTACAGAGTAATGACAATCAGGTTGTCATGGCTGGACACAATTCAACTGTGAGCATTCCTACCCCATCTCTCATAAATTAACCCTCCATGCTGGTACTCATTAATGGAAATGTCAAGGGGTTTGGGTTGGGTTGGGGTTTTTTTCACAACAGTAAGCTCTACTATAGATTTCTGCACTGTCAGAGCTTGAGGTCAATCTCTTTATCCATGCTGGATAAAGGGCAGCTATCTACCTGTTCTGAATATTCATGATCCTGGCCATCAGTGTCCATATCTGGAGCACTTTCCAGTTAAGATTCAGAGAAGATAAAACCTGCAAAGTTATGATAAACAGATAAAATGTTTATTGCATTGCATCCAGGGTTTCCTTCCATTATTTCCATTATTAATATGCCAAGTAGTTAGTTGATTATATTTGCTTTGATACTTACAAATCTTCTTGCTCTGCAGAATTTAGGTGCTATAAAGTTGTCACTTTCAGAACAACACTTTGAAAATGCTGTTCTTGGGAAATTTTCACTATTTCTCACTATATGTCTTGACTGATCTTCAGTGTTTAACTTCACTGTGCAGCTTTAATATGAAAGGAAAAATTGAGGAAAGTGGAAAACACCCAGCAGTACCACTGCTTGAAATCTCTGAGCAATCACCGGTAGACTTCCAGTATTTCATACCCTCAAAAGAGATCAGCTGGTTGCTGAATGAACTTTTAACATGATGATTCAAATCTGTGCTTAAAACAACCTAACATTTACTCAGTACCACCAATTACAAAACTCCTTACCTGCCTAGATGTGCTTGTTGTCTGTCAGATAAGTAATTTCTTCAACTCTTTTCATTCAACCATGTAACGGCATAAAATAGAATTAAAAAGAGAGGGGTTTTTTCTGCCCATCTTATACCATGACAGCTGTAATTTGTAAAATAAAACATTCCCTGTATCTGCCATCACAGAAGCTGGAAGGGTGGTCAGGTGTAGAATACATGCCTACTCTATGTGATAATCAGGTTCAAAATTCATCTCTGTTCTTCCATGAGTTTGGGGGAACTAGATAGATATACCAGCTTTGCTTCAATCTGTAAAACAACATTCCCACGTTACAGCTAGCTACAGCTGTATGTTTTTGGATGAAAAGAATTAGAAATTACTGTATAATACATTGCAATGGAAAATCTTATATCATGTTCATGAAAATACAGACAGTACTGCCACAGAGACACAGTTTACTGCCATGGTATAAAGTAAATATTTTTGATAGTGTTACAAATATTCATGGTGTCAAAGTTTTTTATCATAATGACTTAAAAGTATACTATATTTTGAACGAATAAACTCTTCTAAATTTTTCAGATTTAGTCTCAAAATACTTTAGCATATACATATTCCAAATTGGCTGATTTAGAAAGGAGGTAGAGAATTGCCTTAAGGAACAAGTCTTATAACAAATAGAACAGGAGCTAATACCAAAATTGAATAAAAATCAGAGAAAGTTCAATTCAGTCCATTGCAAAATAAGTATTTGTAAAATTAGGAAGAGGAAATGGAAGAACAGTGATGGAGGCAACAGTGTTTTAGAAGGAAATACTTGCAAGGAGACAGAACTGAAGGAATAGTCACAATAACCACAAGGCATGTGCGTAAACTGGGATAAAGAGCACAGCTGCCATGAAGAAAGCTGCACATTCATCCTTAGGCGTGCAGCATCTAAGGAAGCCATGAGGAGTCCAGCACAAGACACCACAGAAGCAAGGCTGCAGGCAGAAGTTCAGATTTAAGAGTCATTAATACTGGAAATAAGTGAGTCCAGGACAACTGGCAAAGACAGTGACTGGGAAGAAGGAAACAGGAATAATGACAGAGCCTTGAAAGATGCCAGCAGAGAGAGGGAAGAAATAAAGGATCCATCAGCACTAACTCTCTAATGCTGTCAGCCAGGTGAAGAAACAGTGAATTGGTGCCACATAAACCTAAGGGTGGGAGTTTCTTATGGAGTAGTAGGTGGCCTATGGTGTCAAAGGTAACAGAGCTATCAAGGAAGAATGAGCACAGAGAAATGACCCTACAAGAAATAGGCACTTAATGTGAAGGATGACAAGACAAATTAGATATTTGGCAGACTACCTAAAGCAACTCTTTCAGCTACTGTGACCACCTACATTGGCAGAGTAATTAGAAGTTCTTCCAAACAAAGTGATAAATGGCCCGATAGAAGCAGGGAGATCTATGCCTATTTATAATGTGCCTGTCATCACAGTATCCAGATAGCAAAGCAGCCAGTCAAAGGAAGAAAGCCACCATCCAGAAGTGGAATATTTCTTCTTTTATGGTTAGATATGTTTGGTATAAAAAACATATCCCAAATAAGCAACATTTTATCGAGGATGACAAAGAGAGAAGGCCTATCTATAATGATGTACTGTGTACATCTTCAGGATAGGAAACATTCATTCTTTGAAGCTGAAATAATATCTTTTGCAGAAATTTTTAATGGTGTCCACTTCCACCAGGATGACTTGACTAGCCAATGCAGACAAGAGCTAGTGCACAATGTAACAAGCAGTGTTAGAAAATCCTGTTTAGGACTTAGAAATAATGAACTCCTAATGTGTTTTTCTAATCAAAATGTCAGCATGAAATTCACTGTATTTGGAGACCATTCTATTACCAAGGCAACAGTGCATCAAAAGTTCACTGTGGATATGATTTTTTTTTTTGTGTCTCATCTTTGAATTAAATTTACTTTTACCCCTCCTTTTCAATAGTTTTAAGTCAAAAACAGTACAAACAAGAGAGGGAAAATGTTTATCACATCTGTTCCAAGTTTCTTGGACCAACAGACATTCCTGTCAGTCCCACTTATGTTTCCATGCAACACTCTTTTGAACAGAGGTTTGATATGTAAAAGTCTTTTCCTCAAGATTTAGGCACACCATAAATCAAACTGACTACTTGATTCCCTATTTAGTCAATTGAACATGGACTGCTGGTTCCTCAGTGGCTTATTTTCTAATAAAAGCATAATGTTGTGCACATACTGCAGCAGGATTTTTGTTGGTTTTACCCAGGAAATATTTTTCTGTCACAAAACCAGATCTGTATTTCCACTGTTGAATCCACATAAATGTAGTAGCTGTGGCCTCAGTGATGTTTTTAGGGACTAATGTTTTTCTACTTCTCTCTGCCTTTATTCTTCAGAGATGGGTTTTTGCTGTTACATTTCTTTTAAAAAATGAGCGTATGTATAATGTAACATGAAGGCTTATATTTCTAGGAATATGGAAGAAATAAGCATTTTAGATTTAGTTTATCTCCTTAGTTAAATCAGTCAAAAGAATCCAGACTCTTTTCTTTTAATTTTTACCTGGTTTTGATTATCCAGGTTATATGAACATTGCAAAGTTTCTTGCAATTTCTCTTGATACTTTTTCCAAGAAAATCTCCAAACAGCTATGCAGGCAATTGTTCCTTGATCATTTTTGTTACTCTTGCCTCACACCCACCATCATATCTATGTAGATAGACAAATACAGGTGTCACCAAGCCTCTGACATGGTACGGGGAAGCAAAATACAGTCTGGTATAAATGAAAGAACAACAACCTGAACAGTTGCCTTACTTACCTAACAAAATCTGCACCACAACATTTGTGACATAAAGAAGTCAAATAATGTGGTTATACTAATTTGTTTCATGGCATATGCATATTAAAAATCAATTGGATATTAGAGTTTGTGTGGGGGCTAAATCATGCATGCTGCTTGTCTACTGTGCTGCAGAATGTAACTGGGAATTACTGTGTAGCTTTATACTTAATATACACACGGTGCACTTCAGATGGAGATGTAATAAAGTTTCTCACTTCGAGAGGAAATTGTAAGAAGTTCTACTTAAAAAATCCTAAATTATCTGCTTAGCTCAGCTTGAATTTCACAACACTAAGCCATCACCCAAATTAGGCTCCCAAATGTCTTGAAAAAATTGTAGCTGTGAAGAGAAATAAGCACTATCTTGTACTCATTAGCTTACAGGACAGGGGTAGGAGAATGCTGCACAGGTTGGTTTTAATAGAAAAAACTGAAGGAAAGGGAGAGAAACTGTGTTGGGTTTGCGTGGCCAGGATTTGGTAGTGAGGAGGCTATTGGGGCGGTTTAGTGCTAAGCTGCCAGAGGCTTCTCCCACAGAGTAAATGCTAGCCAGCTCCGGGATGGACCAGTCACTGGGCAAGGCCAAGCCATCAGGAATGATAACAATGCCTCTGTGGTAACATATTTAAGAAAGAAAAATGTTATCGTGCAGATGTAATTGCAGTCAGAGAAGAGTGGGTTGAGAATATGTGAGAGGAACAACTCTGCAGACAGCAAGGTCAGTGGAAAAAGAGAGGAAAGACGTGCACAAGGCACCAGAGCTGGGATTCCCCTGCAGCCCTTGGTGCAGACCAAGGTGAAGCAGCTGTGCCCCTGCAGCCCACACAGGAACACAAGGATGCAGGGGCATGGAGGAGGTCCATGCAGAGCAGGTGGATACCTGAGAGAGAGGTGTGAATCCCAGGAAACCCATGCTGGAGCAGGCTCCTGGCCAGGACCCACAGACCCATGAAGAGAGGAGCCCATGCTGGAGCAGGTTTCCTGGTAGGACTTGTGACCCTGTAGGGGACCCACACTGGAGCAGGCTGTGCCTGAAGTACTGCACTCCATGGAAGAGTGACCCACTCTGTAGCAGTCTGTGGAGATGTGTTGCCTGTGAGAAGGATTCACACTGCAAGAGTTTATGGAGAACTGTGTCCCATAGGAACAACCCCACTCTGGAGCAGGGGACTCCTCTCACTGAGCAGCAGCAGGAACATGATGTGATGAACTGACTGTAACCCCCCATCTCCATGTCCCTGCCCTTCTCTGAGGAGGAAGTAGAGCTTAGTAAGGAGGGAGGGATGAGAGGAAGGTGTTTTTAAGATTTATTTTATTTCTCGTTATCCTGCTCTGAATTTGTTAGTAATAAATTCAATTAATATCCTGAAGTTGAGTCTGTTTTACCCATAATGGTAATCAGTGAGTAATCTCTCCCTGTCCTTATCTCAACCCATGACTCCTTCATTATATTTTCACTCCCCTGTCCAGCTGAAGAGGAGAGTGATAGAGCAGCTTTGGTGGGTGCCTGGTATCCAGCCAGGGTCAACCCACTACAGAGGCCTCATGTCCTACTATGGTCCTCCAACCCTACACCAGAACTTGTCTAAATGTAGAGAAGGGGAGCTGAACAGCCTCCATGACTAAAACAGTATCATGTTTGGGTCTGCCAACCTTACTGCCAATTCTTTATGAGCAGCAGGGAAAGACTAATCCCCTGATTTACCTAGAAAGACAGGTTATGAAGAGTAAGTTTTGCATTTTGGAGCACTGACTACTTTAAAACTGGAATACAAGAATGTGAACCCATTCACATTTCACATTGAATTTATGTGTTGTATTTTAATTTTAACCATTCCTTGTGATGTTGTCCAACTTATGGTATGTTTTAGTGATTCTTCTGATAAATTTGATTAATTTCCCCAGAGAAATTCTGTGAGAAAGAGTAGCAGAAGATTGCAATAAAACCCCACCTCTTTAAAATGCCAGAGTGGTACTGATGTGGAGCCTTGTAGCAACAGCAGCAAGTCACTGCCCCGGCTCCTCCCTTCAAAGAAGAAGGGAAAACAAAGGAAGTATCTCTTAATGAGTATCTCAGCAGTATTTCATTTCATGGAGCACCAGTCTGCCTTAGGTGTAGTCCAAATTAACCCAACTTAGAAGGGCACAGCCTGAGCTGGAGTAGGCAAAAAGTTTTCAGACAAAAATAGAAAAGTTGACATTCCATTTCTGTAAGATCATGTAATCACAGAATCATCTTGGTTGGAAAAGACGTCTAAGATCATTGAGTCCAACTATTAATTTAAAACTCCCGAGTCCACCACTGAACCATGACCCTTAGCAGTACATTTACACTCCTTCTCAATATCCTCAGGTGTGGTGGACTCAAGCATTTCCCTGAGAAGCCTGTCGCAGTGCTAGGCAACCCTTTCAGTGAAGATATTTTTCCTAATATCCAATCTAAATCTCCCCTGGAGCAACTCGAGGCCGTTTCCTCTCATCCTAAACATAACAGAGATTCAGATTTTTTGTTGGAGATCCCTTGCTTTATCACACTCTAATTGTAAGAGGTTCATTGTACTAACTAACCTGATTCTGACAATGGAGAGGAAAAGTTTAACCATTTTTTGTTTTTTTAATGGAAAGGATCTACAATAAGAATAAGTCGTGTAATGTCTGTAACTTGCTAGGAAAAAAATCACAGAGCTCTGATGCTTAGATTAAAAACAAGTTGTTTTACCTTTATATACGATGCTTGCAATCTGCAGCTGTTCACAAAAGACAGGAAGACTTAATATATAAACAAGTAAGGTTGTTGGCTTTGTACTTTTTTATTTTTACAAAGGACATGTGTACTTTACCTCTTGCAGTGTTACATCAAAATGTTGTCCTTGAATCAAGACTGTCTCATTTTGGCATTTGAGAAAAAAAAAGTAATAGTATTTTGCTTTTACTTTGAGAAGATAGTTTCATACTTCTTTAATGTGATTTTCTAAGACTCAGGATGCTAAGTATTGTCTCACATCTTACAGATGGGGAAGGAGCTAGATGAAAAATAAGTGCTTTACATTCAGATCTTACACTGATGGTTAATCTTAAAATTGCTTTTTCTTTGTCAGTAGCTGGCACATGTCACCTCTACACAGTTCAATTTCTCAGGACCTAGGAATTAACTTCAGCTTCAGCCAAAGAGCCAGATCATAAACTTGCAGCCAGCATCAGATTTCCACTGTGGCTTTTTACATACAAGTTTATCTGGAACAAAGCTGACAGGAGAGGATCCTAAGAAATACTCATCTCCAGGAGCAGGATAGAATCAATTACAATAAAGGTTACTTAATGCAGCATTTATTAGTAACTAATCATTAACTTATCTATCTTTACAATCCTGTCTTCTTATTGCTTAAACAATGACATCCCAGTAAAGCACTGAAATCTACTTTCAGGGAGATGGGAATCTCCCTATGTGTATGCCATCTGTTTGTGAGGAACGACATCAGCAGGAAGTCAAACATATCAATTATTCTCCTGGTAGCAACTAGGATCTGCCATGGTTTCCATTGGTCTAAGAGGAATATTTTAATTTCTGGAAGGCTGGAGTTTCAATAGCAACCCCTATATATCAAACACAAACTCTCAGGGACTGACTTGGCTTATGACACCTTTCTGTAGTTATCTGTGTTCACTTCACCTCTCATGCCACTCTTTCAAACAATACCTTTCCTTACCTGCCCATTGCTGTAGCCCAGTGATATATGGAGTATAATAGTAGGTATTCCGCTACTATTACAGATGTGGAAAATTCAATATTATGTATTTCCATTCAGCTGTTACTAAAAAGTGAAAAGTTCTTATCAGATTTCCAAAATTCACAGTAGGAATACATGAAAATAACATGAAAAATCAGCCTGCAGGACTACAGAGGGACCTAAGTGTACTTTCATGTTTATGTGTTAGAATGATGCTATAATGGTACTTCCAAGGAGAATCAGTGTTCTTATTTGAGTAGATTATAGTGTGATCACTAAAACCTCCCAGCCTTGTTCCCAAATCAAGGAACCACCTGAACGTTTGGTAATTTTCTAGAAAAGAAACTATTATAACTGCCTTGGTTTAGAGAATAAAACTGACCATGACAACAAATTAAACTGGATTTTCTGGAAAAGATTCATTAAGTTAAACAGGAAAAATTTTGTAACTGTTACTTTATAAGTTTTAATTTTACTTTTTATTCTTTTGAATTTTTAATTGCTCAGCAAGAAGTTTTAAATAATGTTTGTTTGCAATCAATATGTTGTATATTTTTATCCATATTTCATAGGTTGCCTTGTTCCATTTTATGAAATTGCCCATTTACTTTTCTCTCCTGTGTTTCATATGAGGCAGTTATAGTCTTTCTTCTAATTAGGACAACTGGACAGAATATACTCTGTAAAGAATATTTGCATGTTTTACAACAGGAAAAATGGGCAACACATTTTTCTTTGCAGAAATTAATATTCTTCATTGTAAACAATGTAATCCATCATGTTTAGCTTATGTGTGAAATGAATATCCTGATAGTTAGTGTGAAAGCTTACTGAAAGTGCAGTGACCATCTGCGTCTCTCTGTTGGGCTTTAAAGGCCAGCTCTCCCTTCTAAAGATTTATAATACAAAGGGCAATTCAGTAATTAGTACTGTAAATTAGTGTTGCCATGAGGTTAAGAAAAAACTAGCAGCCCCTGCAGTATTTCAATTAATGTTATTTTTAATTGCTTGTATTAGCATTTGAGAACAAGATTGATTAGCTTTTGACTGTCAAAGAAACAGAACTTGAAGCTCTTAAATACTGAAATGGAAGTTGTTAATTATGGCTAAAAATCCATAGATACTGTACATGAAAATCTGGAAGGTCATCTGAGTATCAAAGAGGATATGTTTCTGTTCTGTTTAAATAAAAATTTAAAATGTTAACATATAACCACATGTATTTCTCATGCTCTCTACTAATTGATCATGCAAATTAACATCTCCAAAATCACTCTAAAAACAAAACAGCTTTAATAGTGCATCTGTTTATAGAAAGTAATTTTGGAAGTTGTTTAACTTTAAAGTGATTAGTTAATTCTCAATTTGTGATTAAAGTGGCAAGACCTGAAATTTCTCCTGAAGCTGTTGTGAGTTCTCTGTAGACTCTGATTCAGGAAATAGCAGCTGTTTGCTATGTCTGAAAGGCTAGCTCTCAGACAGGACTTGTGCTGCTTCATTTCCAACTTCAAGGTCCTGCCTATGGCAGGTTTAGAGACATCAGAGCAGGACACAGACAGCAGACCAGACACCTTCCAGTGGCAAGCTAAAAAATGTCCTGAGGTGAGCTGTGCTGTGTAGAATTTTATAGAGATGCTTTGTGTCCAACAAGGTACTCACAGGCTGCTTATCTTTCCAGAATAAATATGAAATTGTTTAAAAGATTAAAGAATGAAGAATTAAATGGTTTTTATTATTTAATAGGTTCTGTTAGATGAGTAATCTAAGAAGGGTAGCTGGATTCATGTCCTTCTTCAGCTCAAAAGAATTTAAATACATCACTCATCCCCCAGTGTGATTAACAACCAGACCATTAAGGAGTGGGGTGGGGATGGAACAACAACATTTTTTGCTTCGAACCAGGCCACTGAAACTGTTCTGTTTTGGTTAATGGTTGGGCTGGATGATCTTAGAGGTCTTTTCCAACAATAATGATTCTATGATGCTGTTCTATGAGAATATGAGTGGCTGAATAAACCTAACTAGGTAGCCTTATTTAGTTCTGTAGTTCCTGATGGTATTTGGAAAGAAGAGAGGTCTATTTTCCAACTGTATCATTTTGGCTATAGGCCTTAAGCACTTTATTAAGTGTTGCATAGTTAATGGGCCAGAATCAGAGTAGATCATGAAGCAAGCACAGACTTCCTTAGTAGACTTGGATGTGTATTTAAGAGTTTTGCTGAACTGGAACCAGACCACAAATGGAGAGGAGTATGTAGTTCCACAATTGAAAGTTGATCTCTCCTCAGTGCCTTTTCTCCACAGCTCACTTGGCTTATCAGCCAATAGCATTATCTTAACCACTGATGTGGCTAAGAATTCTCCTTTTCCCACCAGGCTAATTCTTTTTCGCCTGAATATCATGGTTAGAGGATTGTAATTATCAACCTGCGGATATGGCAGGCATACCATGTCAGCTCCTGCTTTGAAAGCCAGTGGAATTTCTACTTTTGGTATGAAGGTTGCTTTGCTGCATTGAGGGTCTGAAATAAGTTTGCTGAGAGATCATCTAAGCACAGATTCTTGTTGGTCTTAAGCATAGGATGGGTACAAGAGGGAGCTGGTGCACACTGGGATGTGCAAAAAAGTACAGCTGTCAATGCATGAAACACTTCAATGGCTATCAACATTTGTGGCACTGAGGAAATTCATGTCTGTAGCTCAGGCAGCAACCAAGTGGCACACTTGAAGTCTGCCTGGAACTTCAGATCTTTCTAAGTCCCCATTTTTATATGTCTTGAACATAACACAAGGGGGACCTGGCTCCTACCACTACAGGAACAGTGAGTATTGTCACAAAGACCACAGTTCTGACAACATTGTCCTGACTTCCACGTGCTTCCTCTTTCTCTTGACATTTAATTAATATCTCCTTACCACGCCATTATTCAACTCATACACTTACAGGAAAAAATTATTGCAGGATGTAAGTAATTACATACCAGCTATTCTAGAATAAGTATAATATGAGGGAACTGCTACCTAGATTCTTACTGCTTTACATCTTTTGACTAGATAATAGTACAAAGTGAAGAATGAAAAACAAAGGGAGATTAAGATAAAGAAAATGAAATTTAAAAATTTGATTAGATAAATAAAAATGGAATATTATATTTTTCACTGTTGAGAAAGCAAAATGAAACTGCATTTTAATTGAAAATTTTCATTATGGAAAACGATTTTCCAGCTGAAAAAGGTTTTATACAAAAAAAAAATAATTCAGCTACATGTGTCAAAACAGTGTGTCAACTCATCAGAGGACCAGGATTTTTTTTAGAGGCAATTAGAAGGTATATTTTAGAGCTAATTTGACTATCTAATGAGAATATCGCAAATGAAGTGATTCAAGATAGCTCAAGTACTAGAGATCACAGTTTGTCAAGGTCAAAAGTTTCACTTATTAATATTTACATATATGTAAGTAGGCAAATAGTTTATTCACAGTTAATGCTGTAAAGAAAGCTGCACTGTAGTGACCAACAAGGCATTATCATACCAATCTCTTCTAACAGGCTGTTGAATTTCTAACTGCAGTACACATGTCAGAGAGAACACTGTATTTAATTCCTGGAGAAACAGATGATAAATCAAACTAAATGGAATTAATAATGCCTGATTATTAGTTATATACTTCACCTGGAGTATCAAATTCAGCAGTGATCACCATACTTTAGGATATAATTGCTCTTCATGGCTTATAATACAGAGTCTGCAGTACAATAAACCTTAGAGAAAACCATTAAAAAGGTAGAGAGTAAAAACAGTACTTTATTTTTAATATTTGAATAAAAAAATCAAGGTTCAAGATAACCACTTTGCATGGCATTTTTAGGAATATTCAGACAATAAACTATGTGGCTAGTGTAAATACATTCTGCTGAGCTATGAAAAGCAAAAGTGGCCCTAAAATGTTTTAATTTCTTTTTCCCTCCAGGATTGTGACTTTATGAGAATGTGGTACTAAGTCTGCCCAAAAAACTAGTTTAGTTTTTAAAAAAATGCTTCACATTATGGCATCTTTAACTTGACTTATTTGTGTTGTAACATGATTTTTGGCTGAAAATGAAGAAACAGAAAAATCTTTCAATTCATTTAAAACTGCTGTAGGTATACACAATCTGTTTCTTCTTCACCTGTCATATAAATCAGCTTAGAAAATCTGATGTTGAAGAATGCTACAAACTTACAAATGGATATTGTCAAATGCTGGATAATTGGTACATTATACTTGAAGTCTTAAAACATAGAGCTACTGGATTCCTGAAGACTTTACAAAATGCACATTACCTATTTTAAATTTTTTCTACTCAAACAGTCCCTCTTGAGGGATTGATAAGTTAATTCCTAATTTATTATGTCAGTGAGAAGATTCAGTTAACAACTGTGTCTTATTTTATCTATTTGTATGATGGAGAAATGTCTACCTACTAATATGTGTAATCAAAATCAATTTCTCTATGGCTTTCACTTAATATCTAAGTACCAACTGACGGTTTTACAAGTGTAAATGATCAGAGAGAGAGGACATTAGTTATAACACTAAGCATCCCTTTCTGCTTGCTCTCCATTAAAACTAAGGATATAAAAACACTTCCTCAGGCTAGACTTAAAGATTAATTTCTGAAGAGCTTTCTAAACTCATTGCTCTGTTAGGAGACACGGTCCAGCAGTTAGGGATGCGATTGCCTTGCTGATCACTGATATTTTGACATATATGCAGCCCAAATCTTTGCAGACATTTACTTCTTTTTGGCTAGTAAGAAAGAGGTGATCTCTGTGTTAGCTCTGCACTATGTGCAGTGATCACCCCATGACCCCATGGATTCTTTTAGCTTCAGAAAGAATGGCAGCTATCCAAAGAAGGAGAGGAAGCTTAACTGACTGTCTGCAAAACGAGAGAAGGAAGGTGGCAGAGAAAGAGAACACTCTTACCTCTTTCACAAATGAAAAAATAGTGTTCGAAAAGCATGGTTTCCTCAGCTGAGAAGCTGTTTCCTCCCAGATTTTGCCTGGACAACTGGAGAATGCCATTCTAAAGAATGAACATCTCACAAGTTCTACTGTACATATGGAGAGTCAGACACCAGGAAGATCTCTGCTGAATACTACTGCTAGGATAATTGGAGCTAGGAGCTCCTGCAGCAGGATTTACATAACTTTGTTAGCTAGTGTCAGACAGAACTGAAAACACAGGGGGTTTTACTATTACACCAGAAACAAATAGGTCTGTGGTGGGAACTCTGTATTAGATTCCCAGTTTTCTTGTAAGTGTATTTTTATGACATACAGTTCTTATTATTTTAATGGAATATGAATTGATTTGCTTGCACTATGGAAATAATGTGAGATAACAGGTCTGAGAATCAGGTTTATTGCAGTTTCATTTTTTACAATACAATAGGTAACTGAAACACTTCTAAATCACACAAATTCTGATAAACCATTTTCATTTCGTTTTTCCTACTGTCAATCTTTACCTTATCCATAAATTTCACTTAACCTTCTCAGGACTATCTTTACTAAAAGACAAAGCTGCTCTTGACTGAAGACACTGAAAGATTCATGCACCAAGACATGGCACTCAGAAAAGAATCAATCAATTTAAAACTTTTTCACACAAAATGTTTGCTATGGTTTCATGCTGTGCATGGTTCACACTGGTTAGCAGTAGCGGTTTGTTCTGTAGAAGTAGTTCCTGCTGCACTGTAAGAATGTTATGTACCATGTAGGACAAGAACTTGGTAATTCTAATGAGAACCTATCCCTGAGCTATTCTTCCAGAAATTGAGTGATTCTGTTACAAAGGATACCTCATGGAGGGGAAAAGACTCTTAAATCCAATGCACAGATTAAAATAACATGGCCACAGGAAAAATTTCTAGATAGAAGTTTTTTATGGCAAGAATGTATGATAGCCTTCTTTAGGCAATGAAGGACATAGGAATCTGTTACTGAAGTTTACAGAGCTTCCTTAGTAAATTTTTGTGTTAGCAGTAAATTCTGGGTTGGGTACTAATTTGATGCATTAGAAAACTATGCCAAAGCACACTTTTGTTCTTGTCATGAAAATATGGAGAATAAAGCCTACATAACACTGCTGTGGCAAGTTGGCATCCAACAAGATTTATGCTGTTTGAAAACCCTATTCTTGCTGAATGCATTGCATATGTAAGTCCACTGTAATTTACTTGGAACTTTGCGCTACAAATAATGATAATATCTCTGTTTTGATATGACATGAAATTTATTTAATCTGGTGCCTTGTTTTGAAATACATTCATTAAAAGTGTTGGTGAAAAATGTGTCAGCATAAATGGTATTCATTTTCAATATGACAGTATTCACATGTCCCAAGATATAGAACAGTTAAATAGATAATGTCACATATCATAGCATTATTCAGATGGTGTGATCTTTTTATTGATTGGACAGCAGTTGCAAATTCAGAGCTTATGCTACATTTCACTAGTATCATGACAATGAAGAACATGAGCAATGATCTGTCAAATGTGTGAAAATTGTGCCATGAAAGTAAATAAAGACACAGTTTATAATTCTCTGAAAGGAAAAGGATAGCATTTGTTCTGGCATTAAGCAATAATGAAACAGAGGTTCTGCTTTTTGCTTTAAACATAAAATGGGGTTATAATGGAAGAGCAATTCCTCCACTACTGATATAATGAAATAGGTGAAATGTTTAGCTTCTGTACAGTGTAAAAAAGCCGCTCCTGAAGCAGACAAACAGAGACAGCTATATTGAAACTGCAGTTTGCAATCTCTGTACTTTTCTCAGCCTTTAAGACAGGAGGCCTTTTATCCCAGATTTTTGGTTGTAAATGCTGAAATCTTTTTTAATAGCATTTTTTCCTAGCAAAAAAAATAAACTCAAACTTGGATTGTACGAGACACTCATTGTAGCTTGAGTCCAAAGAGTCAGACTAACAATTTAACTATAATTCTTAATGCATCTGGGAAGTCTCTAAGCATGGAAAAATTAAATGAGTAATATCTCTTTTCATAGGATTATTTGAATGGTGTGAATAGTAATACATCAAGGAACATAAGTAGAATTTTTTCTGTATCTTTATATTACATCCCTCTCATCAGAAGGAGCAGAAGAGGGAGCTGTTCAGGTGTATGAATATAGATGAATATAGATGAATATAGATGTTCAATGGCATTTTAAATGCTACAGGGTATCCATGAGGCCCCAAAATATCACTCTAGAAAGTCACAAGGTCTGTCAGAGATCCTCTCTAATTTTTGCCAGCTCCATAGAGATGTCTAGAGCACTCTAGATCATTGCATAGATTTATTGTGTTTTTATACATTAAGGAGAAAGAAGTAATAAAGAAAGCAAAAAGATGTAGTCAGACCTTGAGGTAGAGGGTCAGGGATTTGGCACTTGTCTTATACTGTGCCTGTTACTGAAGGAATGTCTAAATGTCCCCAGTGTCACAGGTACTTGAATCCTCATATTTAGGGCATACAAAATCCAGTACAGTTCTTGCTTCATCTTTCAGTTTCATAAGAAAAAATAAAGCTTGGAGGAGAAGACAGAGATGAAGGGGTCTACATGTCTTGGGCTCTCAGGAGCAGAGGAAGAGGCATGTCCTTGCTCACCTCTAGGCTGCATTTTAAGAGCAATTTCACAGTAACCATTTCCCCTCTGGAGGGCAAAACTAGAGCAAAACAAGGTATTGAAGAAAACTGCAAGAAAGCGATGGAGTTGCCTGAAGGTGTGCCTTCAGTTCAGGTTATGTAACTGCAGGCTCACAGCATGTTGCACCAAGCTTGGTATTCCACTTGTGTTTCTTCCTCCCTGTGATGATACTCTTTGTTAGGCATTGGTTATATAGAAAGCGCAAGTGGCAAAAAGATTTAAAAGTATTTTGATGTTGCCTTCCACAGAAACAAATATTTACAGATTATAAATAACCTGTGAGTATAGTTTTTGCAGGAATAATGAAAGATCAGAAGAACTAGCACACTCAGGTATTTAATAGGCTTAATTATTCTCCTGTCTAGCCTAGATCTTCATTGTTTGGGCCATATATTTGTTTATTTTAACTTGTTGAATTATATGTTGAGCTGTTTTTTTCACAGCAAGCAGACAGAAATATCCATATGCATGGTTTCCAAAGAGAACTGTGCACAAGAACCTGTTGTTTGGTAAGGTTTTGTGCATGTAACTGCCACCATTGACACAGCATCTTCTTGGAGCTGGCAGGTCAAGGGAAATATTTCATGCTTGTCTGTTGGGAGGTTTCTTTCTCATGAACATTGCTACCTTTTATTTTTCTTTTATTTGGACAATTCTTCTGAAAATCACTTATCATCTGAATTTGCATTTCTTTTGGGCATTCTCCTAGACTTTTACTCATATTTTTCTTTATTGCCATGCACTTTGGAAAGGTGGGAATGCAGGTGCCAAAATGGATTGATTTCCACCAAAGGGCAGCTCAGGGAAAATGGTTGGAAGGGATCTCTGGAGGTGACCTGGTCCAACCCTCACTCAAGAAAGGATCCCCAAGGACCCACGGACTATCTGTGCCCAGATGGCTTTTGAATATTGCCAAACAGGGAGAGTCCACAAACTCCCTGGGCAAAACTGTGCCAGTGCTTAGTCACCCACACAGAGCAAAAGCTTTTTCTTATGTTTAAATGGAATTTTTTGTGTTTGAGTTTTTGTCCATTGTCTCTTGCCCTGAACTGACGGCAGTGGAAAAGAAGGGACGGGGTCTTCATGATTTGCTTTCAAGGAGCCATGAAGCTGTTTATTGATCCACAAAGCAAAGTTTATATACTTTTTCTATTGTTACTAAAAATAGTGCACCAATAATATTCGTGTAACTAAGGTATATTGCTTAATTGTAACTAGATAACATTGCTCAATCTAGGCCTGCTTTAAGCTGGCCAGGTAGATACAATATTTCCTACAAATCCCCATAGAAACTGTATGCTAAGCACTCTGTACCAAGCACCTTCTTATCTGTTACATTCCTTCTCCAAAATCCCACTTGCTTCTGCCAAGGCTTGGGCCTACTTACAGTAATTTCACAATTACAAGCTGCACCTGATTATAAGACGCAGCTCCGGGTGTCGGCAACCTTTAGGTCTTTGTCCATATATAAGCCGCACCAGATTATAAACCACACTCTCATTCGCAGCGAGGACCCGCGTGCAACAAAGTAACAAATTAGTAATGGAATCACGGGATCGCGGGGTTTACTGGTTTGGCTCAGGGCCAGGCAGTCTCGGCCTGCTCATGGCTGCCAACAGGGCCAGGTGGCCCAGCTTGGCGCTGCCGCTCAGTGGGGCCGCTCAGGGCCGGCCACCTCTGCTGCCTCCCACAGGCTCGCTCGCCCTGGCCTGGTGCTGCCCTGCAGTGCCGGCGGGAGCCTGCCCACACCTGCAGCGGGAGGGAGGGACCGAGCCCACCCGCAGCTGCGGCAGTGGCGGAAGGTGGGGAAGGAGCCCCCTGCTTCCCCCCTTCAGGCTGCAGGGCCGGCAGGAGGGATCCCCCGCTTCCCCCCCGCGCTGCCAGCATAGAGCCTGCCTCCACCCACCGTGCAAGAGAGTAACCAATTTGTAACAATAGCACAATCCTGGGTTTTACTGGCAGGTACTTGGTTCAGCACCTCGGCTTGCTCTTCCGGGTTGGGAAATTGCAGAACTTTTTTCATATATTAGCTGCTCCTGAGTGTAAGCCGCATTTCTGGGTTGGGATCAAAATTTTAGTCAAAATGGTGCGGCTTATAATTGTGAAATTACTGTACTCTTGCCAAGGCTTGCGGCCTACTATGGCTGACAGATCCACTTTGGTTGTAACAAGTGAGCAGTACTAGCAGTTCTGCTCTCCAGTTGTATTCCCACTGAACCACTGAAAACAGCTTGGCTCTGTTGTCTTTGCACTCTTTCTTCAGGTATTTACACACCTGGATAAGATTCCACACCTCAAGCTTTCACCAGGTAGAGCAGTCCAACTCTCTCAGCTGTTCCTCAAAGGAGAGATGCACCTGCACTTTCATTATCTTCACTGGACTGTTTCCAGAATGGTCATTTTGCTACTATACTGAGAAAAGAGCAATGTCCCCTATTCTCAGCTCTCCAAAATCAGGAACAATGGCAGATGAAATGCTCCTTAACAAATTTCTGTTAATGCCAGACAATGTCTGCCCTCAGCACAGAGCTGACTCTGTGAGAGGAGAACTCTCTTTGCAAGAGAGAGGAGGATGGACTTTGAACATACAACATTGCCCTGGGAGAAAAAAATGTGGCCTATGAAACCTAGCTGCAGTAATTAACAATACCAAGTCAATGGATAGGCAGGATCAAGTTTCACCAGAAATAGTCCTTTATTCTATCTAAACCTTTAGAACAGTATCCCGGTCACTCCAACACAAGAAATTTGGCTAAAAGATATTATTCATATCTGTAATTTCAGTGCTTTTCATTCCTTCTAGAGTGATGCACTGCTGTACAAGGAAAACAGATTAAATTATATATTTGTGGATTACAGAAAACCAAAAAAAGCAATTAGTCAGGTATGTGCTACAAGTGCTTCTGTTGAGTGCTTTAAAAGTGAAATTTTCAGTCACCTGACACAGTCAATATATTCTGCTACAACTGTTCAAATGGGTTAGGACTCTTTTCTAGAGCAGTGAAACAGGAATCCCTCACTGTGTGTCAGCCCTGTGTTTCTGCTGCTGCCACCCCCATGGTCTGTCCTTAGTGCTAGCAGTGCCCCAGTGATGCTGAGCAGCAGCTTCATGGGAGCAAGAAGACTCCAAACCTCAGCAAAACCATTCAGCCGTGTGTGCCCTGGAGTCACAGCCATGGAACATGTCAGGAAAGCAGCAAAACATTGCAATTCCTCTACAGGATATCAAGGGATCCTTTATCTTGCTGCAGTCATTCATAGGCCCCTATCACTTTGAGATGATGGCAGAAAATCATTGACACTAAAGTCCCTACTGTCCAGCAATGACAAAGAAAACGTCACCATGTATCAATTGTCTTGTAGAAATTGTCACTAAGTACTGACAGCATGCAAAGTGCACTGCCATTCCAATTATTACAAGGTCTCTTAGTCCAACCTGGTTTTCCCAAAGGTAATTGATATCAATTTATTTATCTAGTTTTTCCTAATTACAAGAAGAAGAAAAAATGGCCTAGTGAGATGCATTGGTATTTCATAGTGTTTTCAGGGGAAAAAATCCCCAGTAAAGTAGACAAAATATATTTCTGTAGGAGAATGTGATAAGTCATTCTCTATTGATTTTACAACTTCGTATGGGGAAAGTTTTGCAGTATTTAAAATGAGATTGAAGAGTGAATGCACTGGATTTTTTTATCTGTATTATCAAAGTCTGGGGTTGGTTTTGATTCAGTCTTTTTTTTTTGCTGGTGAAATGTTTCATGTTTTAATGTAATAGAATTAATAAGATCTGATACACTGACTTTTAATGAAATTTCATTTTTCAAAAATAGGCACATAAAAATGCTTCCATAATAAACTTAATTAGAGAAAATAGGAGATTGTATTATTTCATCATTAATACAAAGAGATGGATAATTAGGAGAATGCAATATGCATATTTAGTGAAATCAACACTCCTGCAGAAGAATACAGGCCCCATGTGAGAAGTTATTTTAGCCAAGGAATGGGACTCCAAACCCCATCACTGGAAGGCTTTCTAAGGATATAGTACTCAATACTCTTCAATACTACTTTTCCAACTCAATGCTCTACTGTCTCTCTCCTCTGCTTTTATTGTTTTGTTTTTTGGGGTTTTTTTTTTGGTGATCTGGTATAAATTTTCTGTAGCCTAAATGTCTTTGTATTGGCCATCAGTTGCTACCCAAAACCTCCAGAATGCTGCATTTTCTATGTTCATTCATTCTCCCTTTACTGTTCTTTTTACTAAAGCTCTGCTTTCTTGGTTTCAGTAATTTTCATTTCATTTTTCTTCATTTTCTTCTGTACTAACGTGTCTTCATGTGTCTCAAAAAAGTTATTGTCAAAGTCTTATTTCATTATATAACTCCCACTTACATCAGTTAATGCTCTGTGCATGTCAATATTTTTATTAACCAGATTTTACAAAGGAAATGGTAAAAAATCCTCTATTTCGGCTGAAAGCAGATTATCTGTGAATGCAGTATGAACTGTGTTATTCAAACAACTGTACATCTATACAGAGCCAGTTTCCAATTTGTTGGAGAATGGAGAAAATTAATTTTCTGATGCAATCAGAATGAAAGGTAGTTTTTCAACTGTTGAGGGTAAAATTCACTCCTGTTCATAGGGTCTGTACAAGGACCCTGTTTAAGTTTGGCTGTTGCATGAGACCTTGTATAGGTAATCTACATTGACAGAAATTTATAGACCTGAATTCTTCAGTCTATTATATTAGTACAGTTCTGAATAGGCTAAAGCTCTCACTGGTGGATTTCCTCCTGTAATTCCATTCTTTTTACTCTGTCACCAATTTTATTATAATTATTAAATTGGCCTTTTCAAGGATGGTTGTTTCCCAGCCTGTCCTAAAATATCACTAACTTATTTTAAAAAGAATAGCCAATATATTTTAAAATTAATGCAGTAAATGATGCTTATAGTGACAATTAAGATTCTCAGTCACCAAATTTTATAAGAAGCCATATAATAATGAAATAGTGTACTAGGCTTTGCAGGAAAAGTAGCTAGTAAAACATTTACATTTCAAGCCTACAAACAATAATGATATTTGGAGAAGTATTACTTGCTGTGCTTCCAAATTAAGGTGCCTAAGACGACTTTTAAAATTCCTTGACTGATGGATACAGAATAATTTGGTTTTCCACTCTGAAAGAAGTCTATCATGTAGTGTGACTTTTTGTGTGTGTTTTGGATGAGGTGTTTCTTTTGTTTTTACATAATAGTTTCTATTCAAGGCAGCTGCAATGAAGCAGCATGCTATGCCCCCTTCTTAAAAAGCCTGGTCTGGGAAATATTGCTCAAAATGACACAAGAAGCCAAAGTTAACTTCAAATGTCAGTGAAACATATTCTGACCATGCATTCCCAGAGCTGGGATTTATAAATGAGCTTCTCAGCTCCATCCTGCCACCCAGACTTTCTATAGATCTGCCTGTGCCCCCACTCCCCAGGTCACCTCTAGCAGCTGTGGCCCCACTGGATCACTGCAGCCTGTTTCAAAAGCACATCAGTGGTTTAAGATCAAATTAATATTTCCCCATTTAAAATTCTGACATTGCACAAAGGACATTTTCCCAACTTAAGGTTAGTGCTGTGAGTTGTTCCCTTCCCCTTCTCACAAATAATTCATTTTGCTCCCCATCAGACACCTCATGGCAGTGGGTCTCATATCTGAGTTCAGAAAAAGACGGGTCATACCCGACGAGCAGTCTCAGTCATTGGGAGCTTGTAAAGAAATTTCTGCCAGGAAGGTGTTCGTCCCTTATTCTGTGGATTTGTTTCATGCCAGCCTTCTCTCGCTGTATTTTATTTCCATCGCCTCCACCTCCTTCATGCAGTAATGTACCACCAATCCTGTGTCTCACCAGGAAAGTGAGAAGTGCTTTAAGCCAAGATAGGTTGATTTTTTGCATTAGCCAGGAGAAGGAGTTGCTGAGGGGATGTGGCCAGGACCCAGATGTTATTCTATGCCCCCTCACATCATTGCAGGTAACTGGGTGGGCAGAAGGAATTCTCTCACTTCTGAGGAGTGTTCTTTCTGGTTAGGAGAAAATGTGGCAAGGAAGAGCCAAATTGGTATCACTTTTTTGGTTTCTTTGTTTTATACCTCTTGTTATTAATATTGCTGCTGTCTCTATTCATTTTCCTATCCCATTGGTGTTGTTTCCAGTAAATCGTTCTTATCTCAACCTGTGATCTTTGCCTTTTGTGTGCTCTCAGTCAGAGGGGAAGGGGGAGTAAGCAGCAACATGGTTTCAACAGGAGTATTAAACTGGAAAATGCCATTCCCAAACCATGACAGAAAGTGTGTCCCTCATACACCTGCAGTGTCCTAACTCCTACAACAGGATCTGTGGAATCACAGGTGGAGAAGCCCAGAGCTTTGAGCTCTCTGACTGCCTGCTCAAGCTAGCAGTGGGGTCTATGCCCAAACGACATACCCTCTTGTAGAACCCCCTCTTTTGGTGGGTGCTGTGCAGGGTAACTCAGACTTCTTGCTCCAGGCTCCAAATGCTGCTGCAGAGGTTAGATATCTGGAAAGCAGGCAGGCCTCCCAATTGTATCTACTTAAATTATTATTAAGCTCTTCAGCCAGCAGTACGGCCAGCTTCATACTGGAGGCAAGGCAGACGAGGGGGCTCCTGGGCTGTATCATCTCACCCAGTCCAGGGCACAGCCACGGCCAGCATGGGTGAGATGCTGGTGAGGGGCCTGAACTGCATCTGGGCCTTGATTTCAAATCATGTCAGTAATTTCTTAAACATGGTCCTGGGTTTCTCCACTGGTGTGCTGCTTGGTTTCTACCTCAACATTAACTGCAGCCTGAAGGCCATATCCACCCCAAGACAGAGATGAAAGATGGGAAGTCCAAACCGTGCTCTCTCCTTTAACCTTACAGGCTGTCTAGATGAATAGATTTCATTAGGTTTCTGATTTTAGATGAGAGGTCTAGATTAGTCACACACTAAGGCAACCTTTTCTCCCTGCATGAGAAATGTAGAGTAGTTTTCTCCACAGCTTCTGGAGTGAGTCTCATATGATTTTCCACTCTTAACTTGGTCTATTTACCCATCTTTTTAAGGATCCATTTGCACCTTCCTTGCATCCAAAGTGGAATAAGTGGGCCCCAATGGCCACCAATAAAACAGCTGTTAGCAATCTGTTTTATACAGATTTTAAAACTCTTGGGGAAAGACCTGGGGCAATGGAGGCTACCACTCCAGGCTGAGATCCCTCAGCTCTCTTTTTAGCATTTAGAAGCATCAGTCTACTCCACCTCGCTACAATGCATAATTCAATTATCAATATCCCTTAAATGCTTGTCTGCTGTTATACAAAGTATTCTCTGTTTACTCCTGTGATCTCCTTATAGATGCATTTCCTATTGCCATCAGTCTGTATCTTTTTATGTCATTTTACTTCTCTGCTAGAAGCCATATAATTCTTATCAGCTCCCATAGTACATCATCCAATCCTCCTTTACTTTATATTATATGTTGCTATCAATATTCCATTTTTATATATTTTAATCTCAGTTGAGAATATTGTATCATCTTTACTTTGCTCTGATAAAAGAAATGTAATATTTTGGTATGAAAACTACTCTGTAATCCACATGAATATACAAGAGATTGTTTTCTGTATTGAAAAGAGGTCTTTTTTACAGTATCTTTAAATCAGAAATGATATTACATTTTTTTAATATATTTTTCCTTTAAAGGATTAATTTAGTGCTCATGAAAGCTGCCACATTGACAGTTCTGAGAAAAGAAGCCTATTTAATTGGCCATGGAAGAGATAAGTAGCAGCAGTGTAAGATTCCTAGACTACTTACACATTCACCTGAAAAAATCTATGATCCTGCTCTCATTCAAGTCAATAGCAAAATTCCCTCAAACCTGGCACATCATTTGGTTTCTAAGTCTGCCCATGGAAATAATCCTTATGACAATGGTAGATGTGCTGTATTCCTAAAACTCTTCTCCAGCTGGAGATACTGTGAGTTTGCTCTGAGAACTGAGCGCCTTTCATTCAGCCGCCTCTGTGGCTGCTATCAGTCCACACCAGGTTCACGTCAGTGGCATAAAGGAGAGAGGGACTATGTCTCTCCACCGCTCTCTCTAGTCCTCCTGATGATATTAAGATTGTGTTGGTATTAACTGTGCATGATGTATTACAAATCTTCTTCAAAGTCACATTTTAGCTCTAAAGGGAGTGAGAGACTTTATCAATAAATAGATGTATGGTGTCTACCACTGTGGTTTGTAAATGTTATGCCCAGAAGAAATCTTATTTTATAAACAGATGGATCCTTTTTACTTGATTCACTAATGTTTTACAATTAACTAATTAACAGGTTTATTGCCAAAATTAGCAATAAAAAGTGTTAAGGAGTTTTGACCAAAGCAATATGGCAATTACATAGATACAAAACAATCTGTGTGATAGTTTGAGGCTAAATGTTCCTCAGATCGGAATTTAACCTGCTGTTTTCAAATAAAAGTTGACAAATAGGAAACCAAACCCTGCAGATTTTCTCAACCATTTCATATTTGAGAGCCTCAGCCTTAATTAGTATTAATTACAGGTAACACAACAAAAGTTTGAAGGGCTGATTATGCATTTTCTAGAAAAACAAAGCTGTTTAATATCCTACACTTTGATGGACTAGCTTCTTTCAGTCTCCTCTAATGATATAGTTCTGGGTCAGGAATCTTCGTGCTTTTTGTGCTATAAATAATGTTTGGTTTTAAAGGGCACTGTATCATCTAGAAATATTGCAAAGGACATTTAAAATCTAATTATTTAATATTACTGCAGGTCAGGAAGAGAAGAGGGAATTATTGTAAAAATAGACTACTGACTTTTGAGTAATCAGTGGTATCATTCCTATGTAAAAATACATCCCTTTCAACTTGACACCACAAAAATGTAAATTAACAAACCCTATATAACCGGTCTTTTTAAACTTCTTATTCATTTTGTAGATATATCTCTAGGATCGTTTAATAGACAGTCACTCCTGACCATGAAGGTTTCAAAAGAAAATATATGCAAAAATACAAAACTAAGTCATATTCAACTCAGGAATAGTTCATAAGTGTATCTAGCTGCTGTATGTCCATCTGTATATGCACCAATTCCGTAATCACAGAATCACAGAAGGGGTCAGGTTGGAAGGGGCTACAATGGGTTGGTTATCTGGTCCAACCTACCTGCTCAAGCAGGGTCATTCTACAGCACATGGCACAGGATTGTGTCCAGGTGGTTCTTGAATTTCTCCAGTGAGGGAGACTCACAACATTTCTGGGCAACCTGTTCCATGTACAGTTACATACACAGTAAAGAAGTTCTCCCTCATACTTAGGTGGAACTTCCTCTGCATCAGCTTCTGCCCACTGCCTCTTGTCCTGTTGCTTGGCAGCACTGAGCAGAGCCTGGCTCCATCCTCTGACACCTCCCTTCAGGTACTGACAGACGTTGATGAGCTCCCCTGTCAGTTGTCTCTTCTCAAGGCTGAACAGCCCCAGCTCCCTCAGCCTGTCCTCGTAGCAGAGATGCTCCAGTCCCTTCATCATCTCTGTCACCCTGCTCTGGACCTGCTGCAGGAGCTCCATGTCTCTCTTGTCCTGAGGAGCCCAGAGCTGGACACAGCACTCCAGATGAACTTCACTAGGCTGAGTAGAGGGGCAGGATCACCAGCCTTCATGTGCTGGCAGTGCTCTCCCTAATGCACCCCAGGGTACCATTGGCCCTCTTGGCAACAAGGGCACTGCTGGCTCAGGGACATTTGATGTCCACCAGGACCCCCAGGTCCTTCTCTGCAGAGCTGCTCCCCAGCAGTTTGGCCCCCAGCCTGGGCTGGTCCCTGGGTTACTCTTCTCCTGGTGCAGGACCCTGCATTTGCCTTTGTTGAATTTCAAATGGGTTCCTTTCTGCCCATCTCTCCACCCTGCCCAGGTCCTTCTGAAGGGCTGCACAGTTCTCAGGGGGCTCAGCCCAAAGCTTCTCCCAGGTTTGTGTCATCCATGAACTTGCTGAGGAGGCATCTGGACCTTCATCCAAATCATTGATAAACAAGTTAAACAATGATTTATTTATCCTATCTATTGTGATCCATTATGTTTTCTTATTGACATTGCATCTTGCACATTGTTTATATTTTTCTTTTTGGATTAGATCTATCTTCTGAAGGTAACATTTAAACTCACATTGCATTCAAATTTAGTAGAATAGGAAGAGAAGTAAGTATGTAACTCTTACCAAGAAAGAAAATTATAAAATTCCATTTTCTAAAGAGTACAAGAATATATGTTGTTATATCCTTCCAGTAACAAATTAAAAATTATAGCCCTGTTTAAATTGCTTGTAAGGAAAACTGTCCTTTAAGCGATCAGGAGAATAAAATAGTAATTTTGTATTAGAATAACGGTGTAAAGTCTGTATAAGATAGATTTGATAAGACATGACTTGTTATTTGTTGAATATTATATCCATACTGGAAAGTTTGTTGGGAGTGGGAGGGTTGTTATACTTAGCTATTATCTTAAATGAAAGTTAAGGTCATTTTTTTCCAATGTCTGCATTTTATTTAATTGTTATGCTAATTTTTTGTTCATTTCAAAGGGACTGTTCCTTTTCTGACTCATACTTATGTGAATGAAATATAGATGTACATTCAGTTTGGTTTTAAAGACAGCCCTTAAATTTATATTTAACAGAGTCAATAGATTTGTTTATCTTACTGTGTATAGTAGCTTGCACTTTTTAAGAAGTTAATTTTATTATGGATTCAATTAATGAACTGAAGCATATTTGCAGTAATTTATTCACAATGGACCTCTGTGTTTCTCTGAGGACACTGCAAGGGAGGTTATAAAGACTGGGGAAGTTTGGAATTGCTTCAGATTGTAGAAGTTTTCTTCCTTGAAGTTCCTAGCATATACACTGGTCAGAATATTTCATAAGGAGCATATGTACTTAAAGAAAAAATAACAATTTATATCACTTTTTAAAAAACTGGTAGATGCTATCATTCCCTCAGAAAGGGGCGTTATAATAATAGAAACACTGAAAGATTTAAATATAGCCGAGCTATTGGACAGTCCTGTAATATACAATTTATCCTACTAGATATTTGCTAACAAGTGCAGTGATCCATGAAGAAGATTCTTGAGTTTGTGTGTCTGAGTTTGAAGCAATGGTTTGGGAGTAGAGTCTATTAGTGTGTGCCACACAACTAGCAATTCTTTAAATTCAACACAAACCATGCACAGGCTGGGGGTCACAAGGTGCCCAGCTATGGGTGTGGTCGGAACCAATGCTGTTGTCTGCATTTTCATTAGAATATGCCATTGAAACACAGGTCTGTAAGATGCTTCTTCTGTTTACCATGTGTTTGATTTCGTGTCCCCAGGCACAGGGGAAGGCGGGGGGGAAGAGAAAGGGTACCTTAACAGTATTACTACCTTTTTCAAATATGAAATAAGAACATGCATAAAGTTTTCAAGCTATCTGACCTTTAAGGATTAGCAAAGGATCCTCAGCACATCAGCATCTGAACTTTTAGGGGCAGTTGATGAAGTCATGTGCCAGTGTGGCCTGTGGGGCTGTGCAAGGATTCCCAAGAACAGTACAGACATTACGTGAGTGTAGCAGAAATCATGGAATGATGATCTGAGGATCAAAAAGAAGTAAGGTTTTTGACCTTGAAGAAGTTTAAGAGTACATTCTGAACAGCTGTCTGGGACATAATTAAAGGCATTTTAACGTGATAAACCCTGAAGAATGCAAACCATCATCTGTGCACATGGAAGAGCAAAAGATATTGCTTTTATAGCTGTGGAGCTTATGGTCAGAAGTGATATGAAATATTAGAAATGTGACAGTTTTATAATAATTTTATATTCATTGTAATAATTTTCATTTGCAGCTTTTTGCCAGTGAATCTCTGGAATGGCATTAAATATTTCTCACTTCAGCTTACCCTGCAATATTAGAATGTCTCTGTGGGCTTTTTTTTTTCACAGATCTATGTGCTTACAAGTTGCAAGCAAACAGGCATTAAGACAATGTCTGCTACTCAAGCTAAGAAAAGAATGAGGAGCAAGAGCTCCCAAAGACATTCTGTTAAGTGAAGGATACACTCCCAGATCTCCTGAAATTTCTTATAAAATCACAAGTGTGATACTTCAAGCAAGAAAATGTCTTGTTGACTTCTGCAAACTAATTATTACCACAAAATGGGAAGATGAGAAGAAGAGATGTAGATGAGGAAAATCAGTACATTTTTTTTTTATTCTTCAAACTCTGAAGCAGTTTAATCAATATCCCCTGGACCACATAGAGGGCACATTGTAATTTAACTTTTCTGTAAAACACAGGATGGACTATGCAATTCACCCTGTGGGTTCATCACGATAAAATTGAAAACCAGTGATACATTACACATGAATTTATCTTCTCCTGAGAAGTATGTATAGGTCCAGAGCAAAGAGAACTCCATGTAGCTGGAACAGAAGCACTTTTATTAGTACTGGGGAAGTGCTGCAGCTTGGTTGCCAGTTTATGACTGACAACTTTGGCTCTCTGAATGCCTCTCTTCCTTTAGTTAGGGAATTGTTTCTCACAAGCTATAGTAGTATCTAGTTCCTGCGTTTAAAATTCACTAATCAATCTGATATATGACTGTAGAGCTGAACAACAGACAAAACACCATGCACTATGCAATTAAAGTATTTGTTTTGTCTCCTTAGATAGTTACTTCTACATTAATTTGACAGTAAATTCATCCTCCACATACTCAAACAAACTCTCAGTTTTATAATCATTCTGATTATTTTTCTTAATAATCATCATAGCACATTTAGTCTAAATCTGTCTGCTGGGAGACATTACATTTATAATTGTCACATACCTTTCTTTTTGTAATATATATGGCAAAGCTGTGTCCAAAACTCTGCATGCAGCACAATAAATCCATTATTCTCACCATTTCTTATCTCCCACCTGATCAATGGACAATTATTTAAACTTTTAGGAACATCAAGTCTTGAGTCAAGAGGGAATATGGTGACGTTAATATAAAAGATTTCTTAGAGAGAGGTAATAACAGCTGGACATCTATGCCTCAATTGAACTGTGAGGTTTTGCAAACAACTCAAAGCAGCACATGATGCCTTAAAATAATTTATTCTGGGTTGGATAGTGGAAGCAATGGCTTCCATGTGTAAGATGAACTCATATGATTGTGTTCAGAAATTTGCCAAGGGCTTTGACACAGAGGGCCCCAATTCTGTTTGGAGCTAGAAAGCCTCGCTTTCCAG
Source organism: Catharus ustulatus (assembly GCF_009819885.2). Classification (NCBI taxonomy): domain Eukaryota; kingdom Metazoa; phylum Chordata; class Aves; order Passeriformes; family Turdidae; genus Catharus; species Catharus ustulatus. The sequence goes on along the minus strand of NC_046225.1, from coordinate 58,195,466 downwards.
TCTCTCAGGAGCTGCTGCCTCACCCTGATGTGATACAATCAGTACAGCTTGTGCCACTGGGCTTCAAAGGCAAGGGACAGAACCTCAACTGAGGTGCAAAGGGGGGTCCCTGTGCCTGACTCTGTGGCAACAGGAGCCACATAAACAGCCTGAAGCAGAGAGAGAGAGAGATTCTAAATCCTTCACTTCCCCAAACAGGAAATTCAACCCTTTTATGTTATTGATTTTTTGTATCAAAATCATAGTGGAGATTTATACAACTGCTGCTGTTGAATATTTGTAAAAAACTCCCAACGGCATCACATCATTCAGATGTTTACGACGTGCAGGCTGTACTGAGATGAAAGCTACTGCCTTCATTTACACTCACTAGGAGTCTCCAAATTGAGTCACTTCCCCAAAAGGTATAATGGATTCCTAAGGTGCTAAATTAATCTGAAAGATACTGTAGAGTCTTGCATATAGATAATCTGCAACAAGAGTAATATAACAACTGTAGTAGTCCTCTGAGATGAGAAAGATTACTTCCCTCCATCAGTTTTTTATTGTTCTCTGCTGATAAGGACCTTTACTACTGTTAGGGTGCTTCCCTTCTGTTTAACCAAGAATGAAGAAAGCTATTTTTATCATTGAACAATACTTAGTTCTGTATAAAACTCTTTCATTTTTTGTCATGTTTGTAATGCTTTGAGCTTAATGCCTCAGTGAAAGAGTAGCTGTTCTCAGTGCAGCTGTTAGTGGCACTCAACAAAAACTTTTTGATTTCCTTTAGTTTATTAATCTTTACATCTATGCTTTTCTTTATACTGGATTCATAGCAGCATTTTTGGCTTTTATTTATGTCTGCATTAGCCTCAACACTGATAGACATTGCTAATTAAAGATGTACAGTATTTATTTGTTGCCATGAAAAATGCACTTACAATTTCCTGCTTTATAAACTGGAAGGATAAAAAGCATTTTACCACACTAAGGGCAACATTAAGGGAGTTTGTCTCCTTCCTTTCTCACAGCACCAGGGAAATAGGGGTAAAGTGCAGTATTTTTTTTCTGCATAAATGTTCTTCAGCATTTAAACTCCAGAGTGAGGAATTTTCAGAGAAAAACTTCCACTAATTGTGTTGTTTTATGATTTCAATTCACTCACCTGCTACAAAAAGAAGGCTAACAGTTTCTGACTGCCTACTGACACTATTAAACAAAATTAAATAAATATTAGTTCAAACACTGTGCAAGTAAAGAACAGTAGGTTTTGTGCCTGTACAGTGCTGCTTACATAAGCACAATGCTAACTACCTTGCAGGCATTGATTAGCATGGTATCTGTGAAAGACAATCCAGACACAGACAGATTAATGAGCTCCTCCACATTTAACTGCCTTTGCCATTTATTCTGAGGTTCTGAGGGAAGGAGAGGAGAGGTATGTATCTATTTATTCTGTCAAATCTCATAATACTTCAGTCTTTTATATTAAGATCATTATGTACCAAAGGCGAGTAAACTGCAATGGCATTCTTTACTGTATTTCAGCATGTGTTCCACAAAAAAATGTGTTCCACATATTTTTGTACAGTAATTTCACGAATACAAGCCGCACCAATTTGACTAAGATTTTGCTCCTAAACCGGAAATGCGGCTAATAATCAGGAGCGGCTAATACAACCTCAGAAGTGCCTGCCAGAGTGCTGAGCCGAGCAGCTGCAAAGTCGGCATTTTGCGATTGTTACAAATCGCTACTTTGTTGCACCGCGGGTGGAGCCTGGCTCCGTGTAGGCAGCACGGGGGGCGGGGAGAGAGGCGGGAGAGCTCTCTTTCCTCCTCTGCCACAGCCCAGGGGAGAGACGGGGGGGGGGGGGCCCGGCGCCGCCATTGCTGCAGCTCGGGGAGGAGAGGGGGGACCCGGGCCGCCCCTACCGCGGCCCGGGGAGGAGAGGGGGGACCCGGGCCGCCCCTACCGCGGCCCGGGGAGGGGGGGGAAGCCGGCGCCGCCATTGCTGCGGCCCGGGGAGGGGGGGGGGAAGCCGGCGCCGCCATTGCTGCGGCCCGGGGAGGGGGGGGGAAGCGCGCGCCGCCATTGCTGTGGCCCGGGGAGCCGACGGGAGCCCCGCGCAGCCATTGCCGCGGCTCGGGGAGCCGACGGGGTGCTTTGTCCCCGCCCGCCGCCGCCGCGGCAGGAGCGGGGAAACTCCGTCCCTGCCCGCCGCCGGCGCCACGGGCGCGGGAAAGCTCCGTCCCCGCCCGCCGCCGCTGCCGTAGGAGCAGGGGAAGCTCCGTCCCTGCCTGCCACCGCAGGGCAGCGCCGACCCGGGGTGACCGAGCCCAGGGGCAGCGGCGGCCGGCCCCGAGCGGCAGCACCGGGCTGGACCACCTGGCCCCGTCAGCGGCCCCTAGCGGGCCGAGCCTGCACAGCCTTAGCTCAGCCAGTAAACCCCGCCCTCCCGCCGTTCTGTTAATAATTGCACGCGGGTCCTCGCTGCGAACGACAGAGCGGCTTATATTCGTGTGCGGCTTATCTATGGACAAAAACCAAAATATTTGCCAACACCCAGAGATGCGGCTTATAGTCAGTGCGGCTTGTATTCGTGAATTTACTGTAATTCTAAATCTCTGTTGAGGCTTTTACTAAAATGGAGTATGAAGCTAGCTAGGTTCTAGCTGCATCAGTGAAAAAAGGGCGGACAGTAATATAGGTTACAATAATTTTGCTCCCTTTTACCCATTTCCAAGGTCTTATGGATGTGTGGTTTTCTGGTTTAGTTTCGCTGAGCTAAGAAATCAGTGCTATAACTCAAATATATTCTTTGTATAATGTGTTTTATTTAGCCCCATGCGCATCTAATCTTTTCTTCAAGAATGGAGACAAACCAAAGCAGTTTCCTTGATCCTCGAAGCTTCACATCACTTTCCACTAAATAAGCTCAGTCTCTTTTCTTCCAGCTCACAACCCTTTTTCCTTAGGATTTTACTTGCAGTAGGCTAAGCTTGGCTTCCAGGTCACTTCCTTTGCTTCCAGGACAGAACCTTGTAGCTTTGTTTGAACTTCCAGGATGCCCACTTCACTCAGCTGCTAGTTCAATGACTTTACTCATAAAGCAGGTTAATTGCTTCCACTGTGGGCAAAAGGACAGTCATTGACGAAGTCACAATTAAAAATAGCAAAGATTAACTATCTGGGGAAAAGGTGTTTTGATTTATTGCTACTTAGTGACAAAATAACATCCTTTTTGGTATTCATTGAAGCTCAAAAATTCACCTTAAAACAAAATTTAAAAAGAATCCCAGTAATTTGCGTTCAGAAGAAAACCCTAATTCTGGCAAGAAAAAGAAAAGGAAAAAAAAAGGGAAAAAAAGAAATCACGTGCAGACTTTCAGTCATGTTCAGTAGATGCAGTAGATAAACCCATCTGATCAGGTGTCCCCAGGTCCTTCAGACCTAAGCACTATAAAAGTGGTAACAGACAATATTCACTTTTGGACACTAAATAAACAACTCCCAAATAATTTAGACATTGAAAATTAAAGCAGAATGTGGGAAATTAATACAGGAAAGCTTTCTGTACTCCTACACCAAAATGCTTTGGGAGATGCAGATAATGATATTCAATAAATGCCTGCCTAAATCTCATTGACAAAGAAAACTATCAGTTTTTTGGAAAGAAGATGTCTCATTGATATTGACAGCCTTTCTGGTCTGATTTCTTGTCTGAAGAAATCAGATGAAATGAAGAAATAATACAGTCGTTATGCTCCTTGTAACACTTTGCACAGAGTTAGTCTCTTCACAGGCCTATCTAGGCAAATGATGCACTCTAATGAAAAGGGTTTGACTGTCACTTTGGTATCCAAGTATATTCACTTGTATATGAGAATAATAACTTTTCCATGCTTGAATTAACATTCATCACTAATCTGGACAGTGCAGAACCAAAGAAAAAAGTGTATAAAATGTAATTTTTAAATTATAAAATCAAAATATTGAGGGGTTATTTATATTTTTTCTTTATATTTACATCCAGCTTTATTAGGAGTAGCAACACCACCTCAAATCTTTCAAGAGCAGAATCCATGAAAGGATTTGATAGAATCAGTAGGATAATGCCTTAAAACTATTATAAAAGGGACTTGCTTAGAATAATAATCAAGGTTTTAAGAAGCATCTCAGATAAAGGGTGGAAAGGACTTCCTTCTTCTGAAATTAGGCGGGAAAGAAGTTGACCTTCTGTTTCACAGAGAAGATGAAAGGTAAAATAAAATATCATTATTTATTCTTAAATTGTGGTACAAGACTGAGATAATGTTCTTGATGTTCTGCCTTGGTCAATAACCCTCCTGGGGAGCATTCATTATGTTTAATATTGTAAACTAAAAAGGAAATTTTAGATGCATTAACCATAATAATGCCTTATGTTCCTTCAAGAATAGTTTTTTTGGCTTTAAGTTTGCAATCCCCTGCTGTCTGCATCTGCTTGATCAGAACTTTTTGGGCCAAATTATCCTAAATAAAGCTTTTTGACAAATGGAATGGACTTGATATTCCTGCTCTCATGGATAAGTGAGGGAAATTGGAAGGCTGCATGACTGCAGCTGTCATACCATGTCTAAAGGAGAAGACAGTAGGGATTGTGTTAAGCACATTTAGTAGCTATATTTGAGTTATGCAAGCTGCAGATCACTACTGAACTGGACCAGCATTATCCAATTGTCTTTTAACTCATCCCTTTGATTATTTGCTGCTAAACTGATGACTTGAAGAGAGTGAAAGTGAAGTTGGTAAATATTTTAAATGTCCTCCTAAATATGTAACTCTGACAAGTAGCGACGGCAGCTACAAAAGTCAAGCGCATGACATTTAGCTGCAAGAAAATAACAGGCCTCCCTCCTCCTCACTTCACATGTCATGCTCTTACTTAAAATTTAGCAACATAAAATAACTGCCCTGGAATCATTGGCATCTGGTTCCCACCAACAGTGGCTCTTTTTGAGAATGAACAGATGATAGATTTTTCTTTCAATGAGGGTATTGTAAGGGGCAAAGAAGAAAGAAAGGCATAAAAGCTGCTCAGGGACAGATCAGAACAAGTATAGCTGCAACGTTGCCAAATCTGCTGAAAAGGGAGTATTTTTCTCCCTCCTCTCCATCAGAAGTTGCATTAAGTATATGTACAGCTTGTGCAGGACGAGGTCTGAGCCGTGGGCTTTGGCACCGAGAGCCTTCTGTTGTATTCAAATTAGGACAGAGACATTTCCCCAGCTCACAGGGAAGAAAGTTGATGTTTCCCAGCTGAATGCAGTGTCTGCCCTTGGGGTTTCCCCTGTTTCTCCAAAACAATGAAATGGGACAACTGATGCTGCAGGTGACTCATCCTAATGCGCTTCACACAGGAAGGGGACAATCTCAGTTTCATGCCTGGCAGCGTTACAAGGTCACCTTCCCCAGCTCCTGTCCAGTCATGCAAGCAGAGAGTGCTCGCAGGGGATGCTCTCTCTTCACGTTCAGTGTGAGCTGAAGGCTTGGGAGGGGAGGGTTCATGTGCTTTATTTCTCACCAGAGCACACCATAGGAGAACTACATGTGCAGACAGCACTGTCTCACTTGGGATGTGATGTGCTTTAAGCTGCATCACCAATGAAGCTGTTCACCAATAAAGACCTGACCTCCTAGGCTCTCCAGAAAGATGAAATTTTTTTAACCTGTAAGCCACAGGGGTGTAAGTAGACAATACATATGTTGAAACATAACTTGGGCTTATGACTTCCCTTGTGTGAAGAAGTGACAATTTCAAGCACAAACTTAGCCCCAGAATATGTAGCACAGATTTCTCTGCTGATCAGAGCAACTCCAGAGGCCACTTATCTCTCCTCTCTTCTGAGTATATTGTCCCAACCTGATCAGGAAGGAACCCAACACTGGAAACATCACTGCCTTTTCTTATTTCAGAAAAGTTTGTTATTATTAAGAAACAGGTATCCTTATGTTTTGGCTAAAACAGTGCTTGGCAGATTCCTGCTTTCCTTTGTCAATACTAGCCTAGAGTAGTCCTGGCAGTTCTTGAAGGAGTCACTTACTGCTACAGATTCAGTTCCCACAGATTCCACTGCAGATATGGAAAATGAGCCACTTATCAGATTCATGTCCAGAAGAGACATATTTCCCTCATTCCTCTTGCTGGGTCCAAGTTCTGTTAGCTACCCCTAACACCCATCTTCCTTCAGAGACCCCTTCCCCTGAGAGTAATGTACTGTCTCCCTTGTGCTTATTTCCCAGCAGAACTACAGCATTTTTTTTCACACTCACCACTCACATATAATTTAATTAAACCCAAAAAGATGTAAATTATACTGACCAAGCTGGTTTTGCCAGAACTCTGTACCCGAGCCTCTGCAACAGAGGGTTCAGTGGAATCAGTTCTTTTCTCCTCTGATCCTTTAGCAGTAGGGTGCCCTAGCATAATGATGTAGAGATTTCAAAATAGGGGGCAGTGGAGCAAGAATACAGGAGAGAAAATAAAAAAAAAAAACCTACGGGAAAGAAACGAAAGCTGACAAATTAGATTGTGAGGCCATTGGGCTTGCCATGTTTGTGCAGGGTATAATGTTATTGGGGCAGTCAGGATATGAACAATAATGAGAGTTTAGTTGATGAGATGCACAGTGGTTAGCTCAAGTAGTACCTTTTATTGATTTTTCAAACTATTTAATTCTTTCTTTTTAGCTTACTCAGATATCTATTTAGTTGGCATCTGTCTTAACTTCATATATCATTGTAACTGTTTTCTTCCCAGACCGACTGCTACTTAAGGGATAATAGGAGGGATGCTCTGTTTTACTAGACAATAATATGGTTCCTGCTTGAATCAATTACAAGGCTGAAAGGAACCTGATTATTGCCAGAGAAAATGGGGCATCCCTCCTATTGTGCTTAATATACTAGAAGTGAACCAATAAAGCTGATTTTTGGATACAAAGTTAATTACATTGAAAAATCAGCTGCAATCCATCTGACAAATACTGCTTTTAAACACGCAGAAGTATACTCATTTAGGCCTATTACTTCCTATTTGTAGGAATTAGGGTCTCTATAAAGTTAGCTGATCAATTTAATTTTAATTGTTCCCTTATTATGGAAAGAAGTATGGAGTGGAGATAACACTCACATGCCCACCTCATAAGGGTGTCCTGAGAATTAAACAGTTAATGCTTTTATAGCACTTTTAACATTTACAAGGAAATATAAATGCTTTGCATTATTAAGTAATAATTAGTATTAAGCAGGAATAGCTAAAGAGAGGTTACAGATTGCATTCTTATGCCCTTTCCAAACCTTACTGCTTATTAGGAAGAATCCCACCTAGGGTGTAGAGAATGTCCTGCCTTAGGAAGACAATTTACATCTGCCTGCATTTGTTTCAGTACATCAAGCCTTCTGGTTCTCTCTTTTTCTACTCAGAAGAGAGGGATGAGTTTACAGGCAATGGAAAATTGCACCTTTAAGCAAGGCTGTATGTAGACAAAACATATTCCTGCAAGGCACTAGAGGAGATGGAACATGTTGGAACACAGGCCAGCTGGCTGCCTATTTACTCTTTATGGACTTTCTCCCTTCCACAATTGGGCCCTTGGTAATGCAGAGATTTTCTGTGATGGCCCTAACCAATAAAAGCAGAAAGGATGACATTTGTGGTAAAAATCCACCAGTGGTAGGAAGGACACACTAAAATACCTGATTTCCTGAGCTCTCAGGTCCTTCATCTACTGTGGAAGAAAAGTATCTAAGACAAAAGTACTGGTGTACTGTAAGTATTTACATGTTTATAAACTTGTAGCCCTGATGTTGCAGCTCCTGAGCTCCATCCAGGGAACACGTGGTCCTTGGTATGAATTTGGTAATGTGGAAATGTATGTCAGTCCTGATTAACCATCACCCATACGGGTTTGCACAAAAGGATAATCATGGACTCACAGGAATTTCATTGCCCATCCTCTGATTTTTAAGCCATAAACATGTGAAATAGGGAGGCTGTAGTGTGGTAAACATTAACAAGAAGGAAGCCGTGATGGTACTATCACATCCTTTTACTCACAGTAGTTCTAACTTTGAATGAGACTGCGTGACAATAACTCCATGTTAGTTTCTGTAGCTGAGAGTCTGCATTTTTACCATAATTTTATGTAATCTTTCCAGAAATTTGAAGGAAATACAGCAATATCATGTGTTCCTGCTACATTTGTTTATATCACAGGAACCAGTGACTTGAGCTTACAACTTGAAGTTAATAAATTCTGTAAAGAGTTTCACAATGCTAAAATTGGTGGATACCATTTCACCCACAGGAAGCCCTCACTGTCCCCTTCCAGGGAAGACTTGTCCTGTTTCAAGACCTCATGTAAAACAACACAGAAGTTAACATTATTCAGCACGCTAAAGGCAAAACTCCACCTCTAATGAAAAGTGAGAGCAGAGCTCCTGCTGCAGCTGTGGAGGAAGGATGGTCCTTCCCAGGCTGTGCAGCCACACATGCTTTGCCCACTGCTAGAATCATCCTGCCACCAGGACAGACCTTATCTGACTTATTCTGCACAGAGATGGAAGGGTTCAAGGTTGCTGTGCTGCACAGCCAAACCCTATCTAGCTGTTTAACTGGCAGGGAAATGAGATGACACTTCCACACAGGTTATTTTTAATGTGATCTGCTTTTCTTGAAAAAAATAGAAACAGTCTAGTATGTTTAACTCTGGGTTAATTATATCTCCATTTTCAACCGGGGTTTATCCCATCCCCATTATATTTCTGTAACATATTTTGAATGAGCTTTCAATCCTGCCACATCAAGTGCTTTTTTTAATGCAATTCTTCTGCTAGTCAGAAATATTAGTAATTAAATTCTCTCAAATACGCCAGTGTAAAGCAGAGGGAGAACATCCCAATTCTATCAGCACTGGTGTTAATTATTTTAGGCAAGCTGTCATTTATGTTTTCTAAAGTGGATTTTGTTCTTGCAGTCAGGAACATTGCTTAGTGCAGAATTAATTAATCATTATAAATATAAAACCTGCAGTATCAGCTTCTGTGTTCAGTAAGGTTTCAAGAGGCAAGGTTGAAGGAGTCAATAGGCTGCTGTGGGGAATCATGTTTTTTTTTTGTCTGATACAAGGACAATTAAATTATATGCCTAATCTTTACAGAAATATGTATTTAAAGCATCATCACAAAATATTAAAAAAAGCAAAACTGATAGTTTATTGTGACTGGCAGCTTTTACTAATGCAATATTGTTTTTAAAAATGCTGTGTAAAACAAGATTAGTGAGGAAGAAACTGAAAAGCTAAGTTTACCATAAATTTGGAGAACTGTATTTAAAGGTGTCTTTCTCATTTTACCTCTTTGGAAAATGAGTGAGTCATTAATTTCCTCATCATAGTACAAACACCAGCATAAAGATCTACAAGACCACGGAAATAAACAGATAATAGTATGACTTTGCCTAGAGCATGCTATGTAAGAACTGAATGCACTTGAAACTATGGGGGTGGTTTTACTAGAACAGGCCAAGTCTGACAGCTCAAAAAAACTGGAATTAATGATGAAATAAATGAAAAAATGTAATATTGTGTGAGAGACCTCAGTGTAAGAGATGTTGGCTTTTTCTTTTCTTTATCTTCTCCCTTATTTTCCCGTCAGAAAGCAATTAAAGCACATTCCTTCTCAAATAAAAAAGGACATGATTTCATTGTCTAAGGCATGCACTGACTTTGCACCAGCAGAAAATTGACTGATTACTTTCTTCTACAGGTATCAAAAATGTGATGTATGGCCAGTAGCTTTACTGAGTTGCTGACCATCATGTTGCATGTCTCGTTGTTTTACAATATAGATATGTTGGCATTCAATCTCCAAAAGCAATGGATAACATGGGACTTTGAGGAGGGGAGGGGAATCAAATCTACCTAGAGATACCTACTCAGAATCCTATGAAATACATGTTGACCTCATGTTGAAAACACACTCTCTACTTTCCAAAGGCATTCTCTTGGCATATATGTTGTACGTGATTGAAAGGTATGGGTCTATCTGTGCAATAGATAGTATTAATTATGTAAGCTTCCTCAGTTTTATAGTTTATTGTAAAAGATATTATTTCATGATTTGTACCACTATAATTATGTTTGTAATGGGATTTTAATTGATTTTGAATCCAATTTAAAAAATCCCTATTTTTAAAGCACACCTCAGCTGCTGCCACTTTGAATCTGTGCCAAGCTGGCAGACTGTAACTCATTGTGTCATCATTGAAATGTCTTGCTGCAGTGCTGGAGTTAGGGATTGAGAAATGATCTGCATTTAATACAGTCTCTTAACTTGCAGCCATTTCAGAACTTAGGAATGCTGAAACCTTCAATAAGCATGCTACTGACAGTCAGTAGGCATCTGGTAGGTTGTGTTGTTTTACTTACTCTTGACACTTGTTGAGCTGATAATCTTTTGAAGATGCTTTTATTAAGGACTGCAATTATTTTCCCAATATATGCTTGGAGTTTGCTTTTATCTCAAAACCTTATTCACCCAGATAAACCTAGGATTCGGAAGGCATACAATTCATCAAACACAACTCACAAACATCCTTCCTTGTCTTGGACACAGCATAAATCCACATCCAAACATCCACAAGATTTGAGGTGGGTAGAAATATAGACAATCATTCCTTTGCTTGTATCCACTTCTATGTTTCTCTCATGAAGCTATTTCCTGACCTTCTTATACCTGCATTGAGTAAAAACGTGTAGAATTTGAGCTGACATGTTGTATCTGTTATAAGATAAACAGTGGTTATTTTATACATGCAAAAACCACTCTTAGTATTTAAGATAACGTCACTCAAGCTCATTTGACTACAAATAGGGGATATTACTGTCCTCAGGCTGAAGCAAGAGCCTAACAAGCATTGAAAACTGTGGTTTGTCTTCCAAGATTATGTATATTCTGGTATTGTGGATGATGATCTTGGTTCATGCTTCAATCTGTGGAGCTTTCCAGAGCAAACTTTCCATTAACCCAGAAGATTCTAAAAGGTTAATTAATCACTGACTGGGTCTGAGGGAAATTGCAGCAAACTATTGCTCAAAAGTATTAAAATGCTCTTTACAATTGGCTTCAGGCAATATTACCTAATCCCAGGAATGGGTTTAACCCTCAGGCAGCAGTTCATTGTGGTTGGCCTCAAGTGCAGTCAGTAATCTGTATTTGCTATTAGGGCTCTGCTAGTAATTGAATTTTGGTTTAGTGGAAGAACCAAGCATTTCAAAGAACAACAAAAAAATACCAATCCCCCCATAGCTCCATTTGTTTTAGGTTCTATGATTCTATATCTTTTGAGAGCATTTTTGATAACCATGGTAAAATGAACTTAGAAGTGTGTTACCTAAACCTGCTTCTGAAAACAAGAATTTGATCTGCTTTCCTCCCTCCTTATAGGTGACTGTTCTAACCACTAAGCTTTGAGACATTGATTTTCTTTTCCTCTTGAAATCGTTCCACATTTCATAAAATGTTCAGACACTAATTAGTGCAGAAGCTGGTACCTAACTACCAAGGCACACTTTTCTTCAGAGCTGTGCAAGTATTCACATAAATGAATGAAGAGGATATCAAGCCAGATAATGAGTCAGCTCCAGCACTGGTATGGTTGTGTCGGTGCAGGGCTGTGCCCAGGCTAATTAGCTCATCTGAAGAGAAGAGCTAATTAACTCTGGAAGAGCAGCGAGCGGCTGCTTCTTATATGCAGCTTCTATTTCTGCCGTTCACATCTGCAGTACCTGTGTAGATCTGAGTATACTGTGTAGACTATAGATGCAGCACTCCTCAGTGCAGACCATCCCTGTGCTCTGAAAATGCACTATATGGATGTGCTTAACTCCAGTAAATTTGTGGTTGGTCTTTTTTTTTGGTTCATTGCTTTCATCATTTTATCTCTGCCTTTGTTCATCATACATACTGTAATACTGAAACCTGTTTAACAGTGCAGGTTCTCCCTCTGAAATAAATGAAAAATATTTGGAGTGTGAGAAACGTGTGGCAGAAGCCATAAAATTGCACAGACAAGAACGGTTTCTGATGGCCCCTCTGTTTTGAATGAATGTTATTAGGAACTGCTTAGCTGACATACCCCAAATGTGTGGCAAGGCAGACAGGCACATGGGGAAATGCTCATGTGACTTTTCTAGCAGATACTGATTAGAATTTCCCAGTTAAAACTTGCCCTTCTGTTTTCAAATAGCAGCGCTATATAAAAGATGCAATTCTATTATTCTGCAGTTTCATTTTTTTATATAAACTCTGAATACAGGCTAATACATCTTCTCCCCCATGATACCCTGCAGTGTAACCCACTGAATAAAAAACAGCTCCCTATGCAACTGAGCATTATGTTATTATGAAGAGTCTCAGTTATCAGATTATTAATATTTTTAAATGAAGCAATCATTCTGAAACAAGAAAAATAAGAAATGTTTCTATCTATTTTATATTTGAATTAGGCTGTTTTCAATCCCATTATTATAAATTAGTTCAATAGAGCTTGCACAAAACAGGTCCAGATAATAAAAAAACTGTTGAATTGTTACATATGTTAAATTTCTGAGTACTATTGTTTGCCATAACTCAACTAAACAGGCAAGTGAGACATTTAGACACCTGATGGCAATCTTTCATTAAATTTGGTTAAGTATGATTTGTGCCTCTTCCTGTATGACAATGTCTCAGATATAACAATGCAATTTAGTTTTGTATAGGACTTCAGACAAAAAAACCCACTAAGAAGTCTTATGATGAGATGCATAAGGGAGAGATAACACTTCTTGGATGTGGCTTCAGTGGTTCCCAGAAAGGCAGTACACAAAAAAATTACATTAGCTGAAATAGGTAGAGGGGGAAACCCTGGAGTTTTAAAGCAGCAAAGACAGTTATGCATTTTTGCAGCCAGTTGGAGTGAGAATAAACTGGAAGAAAGTGGCAAAGGGAGGAAAAGGTAAGTGAGGTTTATGTTGTGTTAAATGATGCAACATAACCTAATGCCATGCATGAATTGTGTTACTTCAGAGACTTAAACAGATGCTATTCACTATTTCTTAGGGCTGACTGGCCAGCTAGCCTAGCTTTCTTATTGCTACGCCAAGTACAATAAACTTACTTTTGCAAAATGAATATGATCATCTCTGACAAATTCTACCCTTCCTCACTATCTGTAGTCATTTTTAATGTACTAAAGTTTGCAGCAGCTCTACATTTGGGGTTGGGAGGAAGACAAGCTGAAGGAAACGGGCATTCAAATCCATTTGGTAGCTGATGTAATAAATAACAGTCCTAGTGTTTGTCAGTCTCTCAGCACCGAAGACTCTGAAATAGACTTCTACAGAGCCTGACAAAAATCTGTAAGAGGGAATTGTAGTTGTCAGACACCTTTGGCTCCTGATACAGTTTTGTGGGAGCCAAAGAGGGGCACAGAGAGTTTGAACTCTCTAATTTCTAATCTAACTGGATAAAAGGATCATTTCTGCTCTCCCTCTTGATGGGGGTTAGTTTAATAGTGCATCTGTCTTCCTTCTCTGTCTCCTGGAGAACCTCAACACAATTATTTACACTGGTCGCACTGAAGAGATGCTTTATGTGCATCCAATTCTTCTGTCCCTGCCTGAAGGGCTCAAGCACAGCTGGTGAGTGGAGACAGATGGAGAAGGGCAGGTAAATTGTGAGACAGCCACGGTTCGCTCACCAGACAGTGGTTTTGTCTCGACAACTGCCCAACTGTGGAAGCATATTGTGAGTGCCAGGGGCTGTGGCAACAGAGAAAAAGACTTTGATTAGTTTTCAGGAAGTAGAACAAGAATCTGGCACTTTTTTCTTCCTGAAAATAACATGTTGTCCTAGAAACAGCTTAAAGAAGGGATCTATTTGGTATTATAAGTAAGTGTAAGCACAACTGCGTGCTTGGTCCTGGACAATGCTTAAAGTGACCCATTTATGCTAGAGGAGTCACTCTAATGTGTTATTGATGTGAGAGACAAATTCAGTCAAAATTATTACTTTCTGAAACATCTTTTGTTTGTAGGGAAAATTGGTTCCTTGGATTGGGCTATAATGTGTAATTTTGAAAACCTTAAAAATAAACAACTATGTGACAGAGAGAGGCAAAGGCACCAGTCACACTTTGGAGTGCGGGAATCCCTATAGGAATCTCTCTCATTATTTTTGTACATATTCCTGAGGGAAAACAATGACAAAAATCAAAGGGGTAAATTTTACCCTTTCTTCACAATTCACCCAGCCACAGAGCATTACGGATAAGGTGATTCCTGGTTACTTAGAAAGTGGAGAGAGGATGCAAAGTGCCAATTCCTCTTCAGTGGTAGAAGCTGATATTCTTCGTCTGTGACAGCTGCTGGGCAATCAAGATGCAGACAGACAGCCTTGTGCTTGAATCCTCTTTGAGTGTTTATCTCTCAGATACAACATACATCAGTCTTAGCTTTCAAAGATTTCTTTTTTATCAGCATACTACCTCTTCATGAAATAGTTATTGTATTTTATAGAAGATGAATGAACTTTGTTGAATAGACAAGCAAACAACAAATCAGATACTGATTTTTGCTTTGACCCATTGCCTCAGAAAAAAAGGCTTCCTATGGTAATGATGTAAAAACGCGCTAATGTCAAATTAATATCTCTACATTCAAATTTTATTTAGCACTAGAAAAATTGAAAGGACATCCTAAAATTCCTAAAACGGTGTTATTAATTGAAATAATTAATTAATTCAGCTTCTGCTCCAAGCAGTGTTCCTTGAGCAGTACACTGGTCTGAGGGCTGGAATATATAAATTTAACCCTTACAAGAACAGAGTTTAAAAGGCTAGAGATAAATGTTTTACAAACATTGTCTTGAGGTCTTCTTTTAATCCACATAGAATTGAAATGAATCTGCATGTACCCATGTAAGTAATACTCCTTGCTACAACAAGTAAGTATATTCTCCCTACCCACTTGCCCTCCAGAAGGTTATAATCCACTCTAACCTCAAATAAATTTTAAAAATCGAGGTGGATATCAAAGGAGATAATATAAGTTATACCCAGGAAAGAAATAACAAATGAGTAATCACCTCATGGACATATATTAATCTCCCAACCCTGGTGTGTTTTAGAAGTAGATTTCCAACAAACTTGTACTACACAGGCGACTCCCCACTCACCTTCTAGTGGCATTTACTGGCTTCCACTCAACCAGTTTTCCTGTAAACATGTCAGCTGCAGTTGCTTTTTATTGGTGTTGTAGCTTAACCCCAGCCAGAAGTTCCACACAGCCGCTGGCTCAGTCCCTGTGAGAGACTGAAATGTTAAAGATTAATGACTCAAACAATTGCCCATTTGCAAAAGCAGCAGGTTCTTTGTTGAGGCCAGGTTTGCACACACCCCCCCAGCTGAAGGGCAGGAGGAGGGATTCTGGATGTGGTGAAACCTCTGATCTGTGTAAGAGCAGCCCAGGTGCAGACAGGGTGCACACCCACCACCAGAGGTTGACTCAACAAACCAACCCTTGTTAGCAACAAGCTGAGTTTTAAGCCAGATAGGGGAAGAGGCCAATAAGAATAAAATCTTGCAAGGTGGGATAGTGCTTTTTTATTATGCCTGTGGTTTCCTTAACACAACTGGTCCAGGTGTAAATCTCCCCTCAGGGAAGGTATTGGGACATTCACACAAAGGCCTAAAGTTATTCATCCTTTCCAATGGGGCATAGCTGGCTCAGCTATGTTGACATGAGAAACAGCTGTCATGTGTTTGGTGTCATAAACAATCAAAGACCCCTGAAGCATCCCCAGACTTGTTTCTGGGGCCTCCCACCAGAGGACTGCACATGATCCTCAGTGTTATATCAGACAATGTAAAACTAGCCCCCAGCCAGGGGAGTTGCCTGGGCCTTCCACCTGACCCTGAGCATCTATTAGCCCACTGAATATTTTGATTGGCAGGCTTTCCCCCACTCCCAATGGATCAAGACTGGACAACATTTCAATCAACAGACACTGCAACAGAAATTGCAACAATCAAATCTCATCTGGATCAATCCATGGGTGGTGGTATCTTTCTACTGATATCCTTCCTTCCTCTCTCTTTCTTTTCCTTGTACTTTTTCTTAAATGTTATTTTTATGTTTTCCTATTGCTATATTTCTACAGATAATAGCCAACTGACTACATACTTCCTTTCCATTGCAACCAAATTGTTCCGAAATAAACCTGCTATATATATATTTATAAACACTGTTCATTTAGTGCTGTTTCATTGTAATCTGCCCGAAAGGATCTATTTTTAATAAGAACTATAGTTAACCCTCCTTCAGGGGCAGGTCATAATAATCCCCATCCACCATGATCAGGAAGAGAACTGGAAAAAACTCATGGATTGAGTTAAAGACAACTTAATAGGGAAACCAAAAGCCATACCTGCAAAAAGCAAAATAAGGAATTCATTGACCACTTCCATGGGCAAACAGGTGTTCCTGGGAGAGCAGGACTCCCCACGAGTAACAGTGACTTGGGAAACAAATGCTATCACTCCAAAAGTCCCCTCCTTCCTCCGGTCACTTTGCATACGGAGCATGTCCTGAGCACATGGGCCATGCCAGAAATGGAAAGGTTGACATCTCAAGACATTTTGGGATGCCTGTGGAGTGTGACAGGGGGCAGGTCATGCCTTGCCCTGCCACCCCAGCAGGCCTGGAGCTTGTATGCCAACCTGGCAGAGCTGTCAATCATTGACACAGCAGAGACAGTGCTAACCCCACTCCTGAGTGACCACAACTCCCTCCTAGGGGGTGGGCCCACAGAGGCCATTGGGTATTTAAGGCTGAGCATGAAATGAGTGGGTCTTGATCTTACCCTCTACGGGACTTTGATCCATGCTGGAACCCAGGAGTTGGTCCTATATGTGTGTATTTATTTTCTCTCATTCTCTCTTCCTTCTTCAAATTCCCTTTTCTCAGAACATTTTGGGTAACTTGACATCAAACAGGTTTAACGTTTGCTAAGTTGAACGGGCCAAACTAATACTGTGAGAAGTGCTTTCTGTTAATTGGATGTTGTACTAAAGCTTTTGCCAAAGTTCCTTGACTTTTTGTATTTCGTCAGTAAACTAATTTTGACACTTGAGAATATCTGGTCAGTATTTGTTTGGTCCATTTAACCACGACTACAAGGACCTTGGTAAACCCCTTACATTTAAACGCTGTGGTCTTACAGTCTGGAATATCCCTTTGGTTAATTGGGGTGCCTGGCCTGGCTGTGTTTCCTCCCAGCTTCCTTTGCCAAAGGAGTAGTATAAGAAGCAGGAAAGTCCTTAGCTCTGTAAACACTGCTCAGCAATAACACAAATATCTCTCTGCTATCAACCCAATGTTCAGCATAGATCCAAAGCATAGACCCATACAGCCACTGTGAACAAAGTTAACTCTACCCCAGCCAGAACCAGCACACATGGTAAGAGGCAACAGTTGTTTAACTACAAGCTTAACTTTTAATAGGAAGGCAAATTTTTCAAATATTAGAAATGCAAACAAAATCTGGACAACTTGGTCTTTCCTCCTTTTAATATGACCCCCTATTTGATTTTTGTGCCATCAAAAATCTTCCTCACCCTTGCTTATCTACACTTTCAAAGCAGCTCTGGACCAGTCTTCTCCCTGTTCAACTCCAGGTGTCAATACTGAACACCTTCTTTTCACCATCACAGTGTACGGGGACTAGGTAAGTAACAAACAGAAGTATTAGAAGCATTATGTAATTCCATATACCAGCTACAGGTCTGTGGATTAATGACTATTATATTAAAATGCTCTTGGCAGACTGTGTGAGTGGAACTGCATTGGAGGCTGTAGAAGAGATCTAATTTGCTTTTTTAAACTTTCCTTTGTATTTTTGTGTTGCTGTTGTTTTTATCCCAAAAGATTTAATTTATACAAAGCTGAAAAGTTGTTATAAATATTGGAAACCCAAACCTGCTGCTTTCAGGAAAATTTCTCTCAGATTTTCCTTGCAGAGTTGCCATTTCTTTGATGTTTGGCAGGGATTTGAAACCTGGGATAGAGTGACCCATATAGGAAGAAAGAAAATAGGGACACTACATTTTTGCTAGAAAAACTGGGACATCTGGTCACCTCATTTTTACCAAAAAGAACATCTTCAGAGAAAGATATCTCTAGGTACAGGGATTTGATGATTTCTTAACAGTGAGAGGAAAACAGAGACTCTGTTAGTTAAAAGTTGATCTAAATTCTTTTTGTAGGTAGGAATTTTGAATTTTTAAACAAGAAGTGGTTCTTTTACTTATTAAATTTACACTAGAAAGAGATTTCTATGCCTAAAACTGAAAGCCCATTCATGTAATTAACATAATAAGATAAGAAATCTAGATAAACTGAGCCCCTCCAACATTAACATGATGTGCTTCCCAGCTTCTTCAAACCTGTTAAAAAACTCCACAAGAGGTTTATTTTATAGTCTGCTGGAATGGAGTGTTTTATAGGCAGAGAGGAAATCCTTTGCATGGGCCATACATAATAAGGCAGAGATACATTAATGATGAGAACATGAAACATAACCATGTAAACTCTGAAAGAGAATGTCATTACAATCAAATATATCAGTGAACAAGGTTCACAAGTACTACAAAAGCTTGAAAGATGAAGCTGAAATCTTTCTAAATGGTGATGTACAGAAAGAGGAGATTCTTTTGCATTCTTGAAATTGAAAGACTTTGAAATAAGTATTTAGAGAAAGTAATTTGCCATTAGAACCATGTTGTTTTGAGCAAGTTTTATGACTTCTGGGAAAGATTCCATGTTTAGGTAATTTTAAAGCATTTTCACTGTGACACCAGAAGTAGTGTAATCTCCAATCCTTGCATCACCAAACACTTTACTATCAGGGGATGGCTCGCAAAACCTTGTTCCACAGTTTCATCACTGCGCAGCACAATTGGTTGATGAGCTCCACAGCGTTTGGTCTGAGGTCCAAGCTTTATTCCTTCCAAGGTTCTTAGTATGGTCACATCAGATTCAGTTGACTATAAATGTTATTGAACTTCTCGAGTGCCCCCCTCTAATAGTTTTTTTCAGTTTTGTTGCTCCAGGAATGCCAACACCAATTTGCAGCTTGCCAGTGAAGCAGCAATAGTTTCCATGATATCTTGCCTCCTTTGCCAAATTCTACATTCCCTGTTGTACTGCAGCAAGTGCGCCCAGAGGATCTACCAGTTTCTAGCATCAATTTCCCTTTTCTTTCACCCTATTTGTATTACTCAAACCAACACCCAGCTCATCCCTTGCAATCTCCAGCTGTTTCTGTACTTCCTTTGCATCTGTAAGGTACAGCATGAATGAACCTTGTCTACAGAAGGCACTGAAGGACATTTTCAGGAGCATGTTATCTCCAAGTCTTAAGTTCTCATCAAGGATTTATTTGCATTTTGTTACTGTACAGTTAGATATAATCAAGACAGCAGTGGTTTCGGATGATAGTTCAGTCTTTGATTAAATGTGATAGATCACATAGTTTTGCTAACAGGCTTCAAAGCCTCTTGTTTGTTTAGTTTTGTTTCCAGATGTTTCTTGAGAACTCTGCTAGTGCATGACATATGCTGTTCATGGTTTGACTGCTCTGTCTTCTCTCTCTGCTGCTAAATCAATTTGTGATCAGTTTCTTATATGTGTTCTTTTTTCATATTTGTACTCATTGTGTTACTAATGTTCTGGACCATGGAATGAGATTCAATAACCAAAGTTACCAAAGTGGCCTTTTGAAGGAGCCTTAATTTTATTAGCTCAGGAGGAGTATGGAATTTGAGCCATGCTGAGATAACATCACACGGTAGGTCACACCCAAGGGCTGACATTATCTCTCGGGGACACACACTCCTGGGGTATCTTATTAATTATAGTTAATTGCATGGAAATTAATGAGCTTTTTCAGTGACTGCTGGGCTATTCTACAGCTGCGAGACAAACTGTATTAACTTTGATTTTAATGTTTCTTGGTCTTTGAACAGTTAAATGCTTTCACTTTATCTTAATTCACTCTCCACTCTTCTAGTGTATAACTAATTTCATATTTTTTATTGTTTCCCAACACCACTGCTATATGCTTTCAGTAAAAATTTTTTTCTACTGTTTATAGTGTGTTCATCATCTATGCCTAAGAAAGGAAATTTGCTTTTTTTTACCTTAAAATTCCCCTTCATTTGAGAAAGATTTAAAAGCCATTTGCAAGTATAAATATCTAAGGGACATAATGCATAATTTGCTAGTCTCCAGTTCTTATATAGGCAACATCCAGACAGCCAGGCTGTCCATAAAAAAATACTGAAACAGGTTCATGATGTTGCTGTTAACTAACTTCAGAATTGTTGTTAAACAGCTGGATTAAAAACCTAACACCTTCCCTAAACTAAAGCACTAATGTTAGATAGCACGGAATATTTCAACCTCAGAAGTGAAGAACCCAAACAAGAATCTGTGTTTCTGAAGGAATTTGTTAGCTTGGGGACAGATATTTTGGGTTTCCATTTGACTTGACAGATCTTGGTCCATTTCAGATATTTCTCTACTCTATATGATAAACTCATGTACTCCATTGTCATAGACCTGTAATACTTACTAAACAAATTTAACATTCAAGGCATTTCTGGTTTTGATAACCTTTTTGTTGAATATAGAGTGTGGCTGATTTTATGGAGCAACTGTAAGAAGCTGAAAGACGTGATGAATGAATTGAGAAAAACTTGCTGTGAAGGAATAAGGATGATGCTGTGCTATCACTGCTGAGTGTTATTCATTATACACTATAAGCACTGCTGCAGAATATTTAGTGGTGAACACTTACAAAGCTCAGTATATCTTAAAAGCCCAGAAGAATTAATTAGGCCTTAAATAACCCATGTTAATTTTTAGCACATACTAGTCATCTTTCCACTGACAAGATTTTACAAAAATACCCTTTTCTCAAGCCTTCCAAATATTTCCAACATCATAATGAACCCCATTTCTAAAATCAGTATCTTTTCATGGAAAACACAATGTTGAACACTTGAAAGCTCTAATGCAGCTTATATTCCTATAAAATTTATTCTTTGTAATAATATGGTCTTAAAGTTATGACTCATAAAAACATCATTTTATTGAAGATACAAAAACTGAAAATTTTTAAATGAGAGTACAAAAACAAACTTAAGACATTAAGTACTTATTCATTGCTATATAAAGTTTTATATTTTTTTCAAAACAATTGCAGGCTTGATACAGAAGAAGGAAAGAAAACATTTTAAATAAAGAAAGTTATAATAAAGTTCAGTTTACTTTTGAATTAATGTTGGTGATTCCAAGTGCAGCTGTATTTGATGACGTTTAACTTTTGCAGTTTAAAATGCATAAAAATATCAAGAGCAAAAATTTCAAAAAACTTTCAGTTTATCACTCATACATTTCAAAATGGTGGTTTCAATCTCATTTCTTCAGTTTTTAAGACATAACTTAAGGAAGTACCTACAGGAGGTAGACCTCTTGACAGCAGACACTAATCTAAGAAACAAAGGCCCTAAAACAGTTGCAACAGTTGCTGAATTTTGACAAAAGTCTGGCACATTTTTTAGAAGTGAAAATGTGTAACTGCTGCAGAAAGTTACTAAAAGATAGAGCAGATTCTCCAGTCTGTAGGACTGTAAACCAGTATAAATTACCCTTCTTAAAGGAGTCCTGTAGTCAAAACAGTTGCTGAATACATGGGAGAATTTTGATGCTGTACCCCATGTTAACCACAAAGGTATCATAACAGCCCCTTCTGGGCTTAGAAACTATAATTCATGCATCTTGACCTACTGTAGAGGAAATTTTTATCAAATAAAACTTTTCTTTGTTAATTTTTAATATTTCATTAGAACTTCATCATTCTAGACCACTGGATACAGGTGAGCTGGCAACTGATGAATTACTTCCTGCAGACTGAATTAGCTGTGGCACACTCCTCTGGAAGTCAGTAAATTTACCAATGGTCAAAAATGCCTCCTCAAAGACTTCTTTCACAAACCAGCAGCATGTCTAAGTTTGTCATACAGGTCTAGAACAGGTGCCCTTAACCAAGGACCTAAAGGATGTGTAAGGATGTGCTTCTGTAGCCATTGGAGCTGGAACTAGATGATCTTGAAGGTCCCTTCCGACCCGGGGATGGGGGGCAGAGAACTACCTGACCAGAGCAAGGCCTGGCCCACGCCCTACCATACATTCCAAGCCCCCAAGATGTCTTGAAATAGACTCCCTTTTCCAGTCCCTGACGCTGTCATCCTATTTTATCTTGACCTCAGGAATAAGTGCACTGTATTTATTTTATCTCTTCCCTTGAATCTATGTTAATGGCATGTTTCAGAGTCACAAAAGTATCATATAATATGTTGATCTGTAAGCATAACATGAGTTATGTGGCCCATAACAGAAGCTTTAAATATGAAATTTTAAATATGAACTATAACAAAAAGAAGTATTTATCTCATTTTCTTGAAAACACTTTAAACTTTTTTAATGTGATGGTTGGTATAAAGTTGATAATGGTGTTACCCTGATCCCATCCCTTGCAGAAGGCTGTAGCTCTCCAGCCACATGTTTTTTATGCCCTATTGGGATGTCTTGGATATGTCCTGGCTGCCAGGGTATAGTGGACTTGGTGAAAACTTGGGTAAAAAACCATTCTTCATTGAATAATAAAGATTTTTCTGACTGCAAAAACCTGTGATCAAATGATGCCCCACCCTAAGAGTCTTGAAAAACAAAAGCAGTTTTTAATTCTTTTACACCATGTGAGGGCATAAAACCTAGTTGAAGATGCTTTATTTCCTCCTTTTACCCTCATTATCAAGTGGGCAAATTCTGAACATCATAGTTCTGGTTTGCAAAAGATACAAAGATTTGTCACAAGATATCCCAGAGAGGGATATTCAGTGAAAGGTGTAGGATATATTTTGAATTAATACTGGAGCAAAGTATCTGGAATTTGATCCCTAAGAAAAGAATAATTTGACTGGTTTTTTGTAATTAGTTTGTTATGAGAAAATGGACACAAGTGTGAAGAGAACATTCAACAGAAGGTTTGCATCATTACAGGACTTTTAGACTAAAGGATAAAACTGGAGAAATATTTTTAGATGCTCAAATAATTGCAGAATGGTTTGGTCTGGAATGGACTTTGAAGATCCTCAACTTCCAAATCCCATGCCATGGGCAGGAACACCTATTGCTAGACCAGTTTGCTCAGGGCCCCAAACCTGGCCTTCACCACTCCCAAGAATGGAGCATCCACAGCTTCTCCAGGCAACCCGTTGGAGTGTCTCACAACCCACACTGAAGTCCACACCCTTCTCATGTGGAGGAGCCCCGAACTGAATACAGCACTGCAGTTGGGTCTGAGCAGAGCAGAGGGGCAGAATCCCCTCCCTGGCCCTGCTGCCCACTCTGCTTTTGGTGCACTGGAACACTCTTGGCTTTCCAGGCTGTGAAGTGCACATTACTGGGTCATGTCCAGCCTCTCATCCACCAGCATCCCAAGTAGTATGAAAGATAAATCCTTTCTTCACTAGTCATTTTCATGTAGTACTGATGGCATTGGTACATGATAGAAAAACCTGATCATGGGCAAGTAGCTCTTACAGAAGATAGTATTTATAACTGCCTGTTGGCAACATACAGTGTTCTATAATGACAATGCTAGAATTGACTTTTCCTTCCTTAAACCATCATTGTATTGAACCATGTAACCAGAAAATCACAATGCAGTGATCTTTCTCTATGCTAATCCTTCTGTGGGAGCTTAATGTCTTGTCTGCTCATCTTGGAGATAATAAACTCCACAATGGAAGTAATAGCTGTCTTGGTGACTTTGCATAAATCATTATTGGTAAAAGTGAAAGAAAACCTATATACAGAAAGTAAGCCGTGAGATTGCTCACATTTTTTGTATTAATTCTAATTGGCTTTAAAGCATCTGTAATCCAGTGAATAAATAGATAAAAAGCAAAAAAAAAAAGAAAATATTATCCCAAGCTACAATCAATAATGTCCCCTACAGATCCCCTACACTTAAATAATTTAATATCTCAGAATGATTCAGCTTCACAAGCAAAACTATACTATGTGCTTGTAAATACCAGCATGTTGTTCAAGGACCAGAGATAATATAACACATGATAGAAAGAAACAGAGTTTAACAGTTCAAGAACTGAAAACTGAGGTACCTTTAAAAGTTTATCTTACAGAAAAAATTGGCAAATCTGAGCCTTTTTAAGTTGGAGACTTGAACATCATGGATTATATGTTTGTGATTCACAAACTGCCTGTAGAAAATGGTGCTGAGGATACGTCCCAGTTTTCCCAGAGAAAACATTTCTGTAATTAATAGAGCAAATGCAGCAGACAGAGCACCGTATTCTCTCTGTTACTAACAGTTCACAGCCTGTGGAGACATTTACTCTGGTGTGTATAAGTTGTGAGTTCTTGAACCTTAGTTCATCTTGAAGTTGAACAGCAGAAAAAAAAATTGTCTGCAACTTAATTTTCAAACACAAGAATGAGAAAAAGAGAATGAAGAGTGAATGGTTCTATTCTTTTTCTTGTACTACTGGCTGATTCAGTTCTGCATTCCCCAAACTGAATAAAGATATCCCAATTTTTGTCCTGTGTACCTTTATTCTTTAAAAGGGGAGAGGAAGGTACACGTCCAACTGCACACAGAGATAATAATACACATATGTTTAGACAGGATTTTTCCTTAGCCTTTGCTTCCCTCATGCTCTGTTATAATCTTGTTGAAATTTATCTTAAATTAGTATATAAACCCTTCAGGACCTGGTTTGTGTCTTTATCAGTGGTTACACGGAGCTAAGGCTTTAAGCAGAAGAGGAAGAAACAGAAAAAGAAAGCAGGGATAGAAAGAGCCAAGGCTGAAAAAAAAAGTAAAATGGGCTCTTTTAATACTCTTCTAGTTAGTGCTTTAGGGAACTAAATAACAAGTTTGATTTGTATTGGCATATTTGCAACACTTGCATCCTTTATCAAAGACATCAAGATGTCAAAGAAGATAGATGGAATAAACATTAATATAATTCTGAACTATGCAATGAATTTACTTTGGATTCCTTTGCAAAACAGCCTTTTTTCCTAACAATTCTCATTCTCCTCTTGTGTAAAAATAAGTAGGAAATAATTTTTTTGCAGGAGCTGTAGGTGATTTGCTTCACTTCATATAAATGTGTAACTTATATGCTGCTCCTTGTTAATGGCTTGAGTAAAATTACTTTTTATTAGAAATGGTGATCTAATCTTAAACAGTCCCTTGATAAATGATGTAAAAATGATGCAGAGCTGCTGAAGCTGGAGCATTTCCCTGGATAGCTGACTGCTTTAGGCTGTGTGAGAGGGCAGCAGGGAGAGCCAGCCCTGGGATAGCCCCTCAGACAGGGAGGCATTCTTCTCCAGGGCTTTAAGCACCTGCTCTGCTTTGAGCCACTAGTGGGCCATGAGCAGGCCATTCTTTCCAGCTGAAGCTTCCCCAAGTGCTCAGGGGTTTAGTATGTTACATATAGTACACTAACACAGCCTTATTCTGAGGAATATTAAATATGCTGCAGGAAACAAAAATACCCTGTCTCCAAATGCGTAATGTGTACCTTGACATCAAGACCAGAAGTTTTCTCTTTACTGACTGCTGTGCATGAAGCTAAATAGGTTAGGTGGCAGAAGAGAAAAACCTTAGTTATGAGTATTATTAAAATGGAGATGGGATTTTTAATTGGAATTGAAATTTGAAATAATTAATTATCTTTATTTTCCTCACAATATATCTGAAAAGTTATGTTGCATATAGGCTGAAAGAATTCCTAAGTGTACAAAGCAATTGCTGTTCTCTTGAGGGAGCTGAAATGAGTTGTAGAGCACTCAGTGACTGTTTCTGGAGATCATGCCTAAAAAGTTATGTATCACACTGGATAGTCTGTACTTTCTTCGAGTTTATGAAAGGTTATTTTACACTGTGAGTAATGGCTAAAAACTGTTTGTTGCCTAATTGCTGTGTGCAATGAGTAATTTAAGACTGAATGCGTCCTGTGGATACTCACTGCACACTTCTTTTGGCATCCATTTTAGATTCATGTGTTCGTAATATCCAAAGGCAAAATTTATATCCAAAGAGTTTAGTTTCCCAAAATGCCTTTGATTTATTTTCCTCATTTATATTGCCATTGCGTTCAAAGTGTGCCAGGCCATTATGGAAGTGCTGTGGAGGAAATAACCTCTCTATAAAATGCACAATCAAAAGCATCTATCCTGCAAGCTTAGAGGACCCTAGTCCCTGACTGGAACTCTTTTTGAAACACATCTCAGTAATAAAAAACCATCTCCCATCTCTTAAGTACCTTTTTATTTATTTTTTTTTAATTATTTTCCTTTTTTAATGAAGAAGGCTGAGGAAACAGGGAACATAAATTGGAAAGATTCTGTAATTCAGTTATCCTCTACAGTTCATTCCTAAAGTATGAAATGTGAGACTGATGATAAGTATCTTCAAATATTTGATAAATGCATAAAAATGCAACTATCTAATTCAAATTATTATAATTACAAGAGAGAGCCTGTATTTAAAAATAAGTTATCTGTGGTGCAAAGTGAAGCAGACGGACATGTAATGAATCACACAATCTTGAGTTTGCTCCACCTCCAGCACTCACAGGTCTGGGAGAGGAAGTTCTCTGCATACAACTTTGCATGTCGGAGCACAGGAATAAGGTCTGCATCAAGGACACTTTGCAACTATAAATTTGGCACTCTTAAACTTGACTTCTATAAACAAATGACAGCTTTTAAACTTTAAATAGATTCTAAAAATTCTCTTTATGTACTATTTCAATGTTTTTCCCACAGCTCCCTAACCATTTTAACAGAGATGTAAAGCATGGGGGACATTATATTGGTATTAAGTCAGTCAGCTGCCATGGAAAGTGATTTGTAGCACACGGTGTCACTTAGCAAAATTTCCTGTGCATTCTCCTTATTCTTCAGCATTTTAAGTGGCACACCCATTATTTTACCTACTGTTATGTTGGTAATAGGTTGGGTTAAGCCTTTGAAAAGATTGACAGTGAAAAAGCACCTTTGGAAAATGCTAAATTTTGCCTTGAAGTAGTGAAGAAAAAATGCGTGTTCATACTTGGGCTAAACACAAATGGAATTTTAAGGGGCAAGGAAAAGGTGATTCCACCGCTTGACAACTTTTTTATTGCTCTATTCCAAATACTTGTGACAAACAACACAGGTGATGGCTTTTAAAGAAAAGTTTCTTTTTGTTAGAAAAAGATGTTTTATAATAAGAATGTTGAGAAACATAAATATGAGTTACTACTGCCTTTCAAATGTACTGGACCTTATAACCCAAGGAACACTTTTCTCAATATAAAGGTTTTGTGGTAACCTTAATAAGCAGTCACAGAAGGATTTTTTAAAATCTAGGTAATTCACATGTTTCTTAGCCATCTGAAAATACTTAACCTTTAGTTTTGTGTTTTAAAACATATTCACAGCATCTGTGTACTAACACATGAATTCTAGAAACTTACTGATTTATACGCAATGGGAAACCAGGTGGGTTTATTTGCAGCTGTAAAATTCAGGACTTTCTCTAGCTGCTTTTCTCTACACGTCATCTTTTTCCAAAATTTAAAGCTACAAACCCTTCCTCTACAGATCCCCTTAATGGGGATCTGTATGGGTGAGAATGTTCTACTTTGCTGATGCAAATTTTAGTTTCCTAATTTTTAGTGCACATCATTCTCTCCTTTACTCATAGCTGCACCAAGCAGTCCTCATACCACACTGCTGTCAGGAGAAGACTACAGCCATGTTTCAGCTTTCATTTTTGTTTCAGGTTAAAATAAGATGATAAATAATTCTTTTGAAAGTGCCTTGGTCTTTGTTCCCCTGGAAAATTTTGATTACTACTAGACCTCAGATGGGAGTTATTCAAGATTTTCAAGTAAATGGCTAAATTAAAAAAAAAAAAGGTGAATTCACACCGACTATTGGTCACAAAGGGCTGCTCCACCACTGCACTCAGAGTAGTTTAGAGACACCTTACAATAGGTAGTATGCCGAGCAACAGTTGTTTCATGAATTCAGAGTAGACACATTTTCAGCAATCATCTCTAGGAACAACACTGTAAACTGCATTTATCTGCATTTATCTTTGTACTAATAATTACTGAGAAGGATTAAGAAAATGTATAAAAGTTGAATGTTTTATTTTCCTAGGCCATATTAGATCAATTTCAGAAACAATTTGTGAAGTATTTAGTATTTAGTATTTAGGCTTCTTGTTTCCAAGCTATAATCAGTGTCTCTTCTTGACCTTTGGAGAGAGCCAAAACACATTGCTGAAGCTGGACCAAAGAGGCCTGGGGGCTAAGATGTTTTATGGCATTGTTCAGAGTCCTTCAGCCAGGACAGGAAAGTGGTGATGGCAGCTAAGGATATATTCATAACCAGCCTAGGTAGTTAAATTTTCAAGGACTTCAGGTTGCAGGGCTTAGCAAGAATTCACTAAAACTTCACAAATTGCAGTAAAGGAAGAGTAAGTTGTTCTCTTCTAAAAATAAGCTGAAAAGAGGTCTTAAAATGTACACTAGATGCTCTTCCCACTCAGTTCTACTAAAAAGGTTTGCATTTAAGTTTCATGCATTCAATTTAACATCCAAAATGCCAACATACCAGCCTGAAAGCTTCAGCCCAAACCAATTATTTTTAGGTTTTTGAAAACTGAATTTAATTTTTTCCTAATGCCAAAGAATATCTGTCTATGATTATTCAGAAATCTAAAAGAAAGGGTAAGTTACAGCAAGCCTGAATTAAGTACACATTTTCGAAGATGAGCTTAAAACATAAGATTAATGGCTGTACAAATCTCTTAAATTGTCCTTTGCATTTCTATATAGATCCCATTATTCCTAGAAAATTTTTCAGGACATTTCAGTTCTTGTCAGAACTCACACAACCTCTCTTATCTATGAAGCTGGGGTTCCCAGCTGTTGGATAGAGGATGTGCTTTTCTTATAACTCTCATCTGGTACTAAATGATAAGAAGGACAACAACACTCCATTTTAAAACTAGCTGTTGCAAAGAAAAGCTCCTATTGTTACAAAGGATGCTGTCATTTTTTAATATTAATCTCTAAGAATCTAATAATCTAATGAAATCTTTTGCATCATGGTTTATTTTTGTATGCTGTTGCTTGCAGTACTGTGCCAGCAACATGGAAAAAGGGCTTATTTTTCACAATTTAAGCACCTTTTAGCATGGGAGTATTCAGCCCATGCAAATGAATTACTTTAAACAATAAAAAATACTGCATCTTCTGCAAATGAATTGGTTCAGACAATAAGAAATACATTGATTCTTGAATGAATCAATTTGCAGAGTACTGCAAAATTCTCAAGCGCTTGTAATTTTAATGAGTCTCACGCTGTTTGGATAGGAATTTCTACAAGATGAAGCAAACCAATCCTCCTAGAATTGTTTACCTTTTTTCTCACCTTTTAATAGATACCCAATATTTGTTGTCAACTAAACTCTCAGATGAAGAAAATCCAGTCTGTCATCTTTAAAGATGTCTGAGAAATGTGCTGGGTTTGGTAAACGCAGACATTCACAGAAATCTCTTGAATCTAATGCTGACTTGCTGTCTTTAGCCTATCTTCTTTTTCCCTAAACAGTCCATAGTTCTCCCAAATCAAGCTTACAGCCTCATTTTAAAACATTTTTTCCTCATACCTAATAATCTGAATCTACCCTCTTTTAGTTTAAAACTATTATCCTTTGTCCTATCACTACAGGTCCTTATTAAAGAGTCTGACTCCATCTTTCATACAAGCCGCATTTCCTTGGGTTTATTCCAGAAAGGCAGCTCCTGGATCCTGTTGTTCAGCAGTTAATGATGTCTGACTGAGAATCACCTAGTCATAGTTTTGTTGCTTCTTTTATAGACCAAGACTCTTAAAAATGTTATTGCTTCTCTCCACCGGATCTCACTGTTGCTCAGTGCAAAGCTAGCCTCTATTTGTATTCATCAGCTAGCAAGTCATCACCAGCCACTTCAAGCACAAGCCTTGATTTTGGGAAAAATGAAGTCCTGTCTTCATCTTTTCTGCTGGAGTAAAATCTTATACATAAGTCACGTATATTGCCAGAAGAAGAATTCCATGTACCTCAAAAATATATAAATATCTTAAGGATTTCTATAGAAATGTATGTATGTATGTGTACATGTACAATATGTAAGCAAATATGGTAAGATGGATATACATTGAAAACTTTACCAAGACTATAGTTTAATTTCTTATAAAGAAAGTTGAGATCTTAAATGTCCCCAATGATGAAGAGTCTGTACAACCTTTTCCAGTGTCTGATAACCACCACAGTAATTTATTTTTTTATGTATTTGATGGCTGTTGGCCACCTTTGTCACAAGGATATATTGCTGGCTCAAGTTTGTGGAGCATATTTTTTGTTGGGTCGTTTGTTTGTTTTTTGTTTGTTTGTTTTCTTTAACATATCCATGAGAATCTGGAACCTTGCAAAATCTGGAACCTAAACGGTGTACTAAAAAGTTTGTCTATAAAAACCATTCACTAGTGCCAGCTTCTACACAAAAGAAGCTGGAGGGTCTCAGGTCCTATGTTTTTCTTTAGATGGTGACAAATTGAGCAAACTGACCCACTTGAACATTCATGCTCAGTAGTTGCACTGTGAAGATTCCTCATCCTTGGTGGAATGTTTAGGCCACAGTGCACATGCTTGGGTGCCAGTACTAATTTTCTAAGACTGTTCTCAGAGGATCTGTTTAGGAGGTTACCACACTGGCTAAAGCTCTTCAGATGGGTCTCAGATCTGCTCTCCTTGACATCAGGATCAGGTGCTCTGCTTCAGCTGATGTTGATAGATAATTTGTAAATTGTGTTGTCAATGCAACATTTTATCTGCTCCAAATAGCTCATAAACAAACCTTTGATTAATTCTTCCAGTCTATGTCTTCTGGACAGGATTTACAGCACTCTACTTATTTGGATGAAAAATTGAGAGAGACAAGTTGTCACCACTGAGATAAAGAGTATTTTTTTCCCTTCACTTTGTAGCTTAAGGAGCATTTTATCATGACTTAACTGTATGAAAATGGCAGAAAATTTAAATTTGTGACTGATGATACAGAAGCTGTAAAACCTGATGAAACCAAGGGTGCTCATACCAAATTACCACAAACTACACACATTTTAGGCCAGGAACATCCAGTTCACAATGCAATAGAAACTTGGAAGCATTATTCCATGATCAATGCATAGGATGATGTTAGCCAATGACATTTGAAAGAGCTGTTTATTTATAGCCTCAGCTGAGCATTGCAACACAGCTGGAGGAAAAAATGAGTAATTTCAAAGACAAATAATTCAGAAGGAGATCTGTTGGGGGTGGGGGTACTGAGTTTACTGTGTCCATACATTTAATAACATTAAAACAAAGAATCTGAAGGAATAACGCTTGCTTTACTGACCTTGTCTTTTGTTATAACAATAAATTTAACTCTTAGCTTGGAAGATCACATTAGTTTGGCTTTGAAACATTTTTCATTTATGTGTGCCTTTGAATCAGCACACTACTATCTCTGTTGATTTAGTCCAGTCAAGATGTACGTATAGTTCTGAAGCACTGTTTATGTAAGGCTCTTATATCACCCTAAAGCACAGCTACCATTCAACAACTTGGGCTTGAAAATTAGATACTGAATGCCACTGGAATAAAATTAAATGCCTTTCAAAATTATTATGATAAAACATATACAAGCAGTTTGTTGCTGATATGAAAAGATTAAAGTAAATAGCTATCTATTAATTTCAGGAGTATCAGAAATGTAAATAAGAACCTGACACACCAATTCCTTTTTGAATGCTAGCTAGTTTCTGCCACCCAACACTCTGTTGGATAAAATACTCTTTTGCAATCTGCATTTCTGAGTTTGCATATTTGCAGCTTTAAAGCCAACTTTGCTCTGCTTTTTTCTTTTGCTTTATTTTTTTATACTGAACCTTCTGGGCTTAAAAAAAAATACCTTTTCTCTTTTTTTTAATTCTTATTTGCATTTCTTATCATATGTATTAAAGCTCATAATGTAAAAGTGAAAAAGTCTGTTCCTGAGGAAGGACAGCAGTAGATTGATGTTTGTAGATAGTTTGTATATAACACCCAGGGTAATACTAATCCAAATATAGAACGTAATTACCCTGACCTTGATATCTGTCATCATTATCTTGCTTATAGCACAAATATTTTGCTAAGAATGTCATCAAAACCATAGTTTTAGATCTATTTCCAGTAAGAAACTCCTAATCGTTTCTCTCCAAATAATGTGGTTCTAAAGATACAAAAGTATCAGTGTATCTAATTGCCATAATTGTTCCAAGAAAGAATTATGATAAACCTCCTTCATAGACTTCATTCCAATGGCTTTTATGTACTACTTGCAGTGCCAAAGCATTTCAAAACACTCTGTAGAAGATTATCTTGTACCTGGGGAAAAAGAAAGGAGAACAAAAAGAATTATTTTAAGAAGTTAAAACACCTGAAGTGCACTTGATTCTTTCATAGGAAAATATGTCACAAATTGACAAACACCCTAATGTTTCCCAGCCTATAGGAAACATTTCTGGCATAGAGGGTACATGCCAGCAGCATGGCTAAGTGTAACACTAGCTCCTGAGAAACAAGAGGCTCATACATCCACACTAAGAGAATAACACACAGTGATTCTCAGTCCTCTGAGAACAGCAGTGGACTATTGGGCTTATTCCATGATCATAAAAGCCTCATAATCTATGATTGCTGCAAGCAGAAGTGATTTATTGGAGTGCTCTCACGTATGTGAGATAAAACTATAACTTGCTGGCAGCTATTATTTTTAAAGGAGGGTATTAAGGGAAGGGGCAAGAGCTTGCTTACTTTGTAGCCTCAGACAGCGATGTTTTGCAGCTCCAAAATATCAGTTTTGATGAATAGTCGTGGTGAAATTATAACCACTATTTTACAATGAGATAAACTTTCACCTCCATGAGGAAAATATAGACTACAAAATCTGATTGTAAACAATCAATGCTTTACATTCTTCCCTAACTGAGCAATTTTTGAATTTATGCCAGTCCAACAAATGCATTAATAATCTTTAGCCACTAGGTATTTGTGAAAGAAATTGGAAATTATTTTTAATTTGCTAGTGTGGTGAAGCAATAAGATACTGATTGAAGAAGGAGGAAGAAGTGGCAGTATGTATTTGCTATTTTCATGAGAAAATACAGAAACACACATAAGAGTGTGTGTCCTTTTATGTATGCACACATTCTCCCACACAAAGCAAGTATAGTGAATAGAGAGAAGAAACCATAATCAGTTGCTAAATAACAAGGATGGGAAGTAACTCAAAAGCAGAAGAGTCTCTAATGAGTTATGAAGCTCATTTCCTAAGTATCAAAGACATTTTAAAGATTAAATTTATACTTGATATATAATTTTAATTAGTATTACTTTATGTTCTTATAGAGTTTTCTTCAATTTTTTCATTTGTAAAATATAGTATAAACCACAAAGTCTATTTGCTCTGTATAATCCATGGGAGGTGGTCTGGGAAAGAAATTTATTAAGAAATTAAATATGATAGTGAGCTGCATTTTAAAAGCTTTGTCCTGTTCACCTTGATTTCAAAATCAGTGAAAGAATCACATGCAACAGGATCAAGGAAGTCAGTAATAAAGAAAAGAAAATCAAAAGATCTACAGACAACTGCTTGAACAGGACTCTTGGCCAGACTTAAACATGAGAAGCAATGTGTTACACTACTCATCTGAGAGCCACAAAAATTCTTCATGTGGAAAATTTAAACTGCTTTGAGATGCCTTATTTCAGTGTAAATAAGTCTATAGCCTCACATGCATGAGTACTTATTGCCAATTTAAATCCCTCCTATTGAAGAGGTGGGATACCCTGTACTTGTGAAGTATAGGCAATCTGGGGACTGAAATTAAACAAGGAGTTCTAAGTCCCCAAAGACAGTCTCTTTGAAAGAAAGAGTGGTGAATAGTGAAACAAGTATAAAGCCAAGCAAAAGTCCTGAGTAGGGTTCATGCAGTGGGTAGTAGTACTTAAATGATCATATATATCGAGCAGAAGAGTTATATAAATAGGAAAATTATTCTGCATTAAAGTAGAATGTGAATGGGCAGCAAACTCTGTGTGGAAGCACTCATTGCTACTTAGGTGTGTGACTGGTTTCATCAGTGCCAAAGCTGGCAGGTTGTATAATGTCTTGTTAATAAGAAAACAGCTGCCTTAACAGTGGTATCTAGTATTATCCTGGGTTACTGACAATATCTTTGTGGAGCTGGCAGATGTGAGCCTGGACTCACAGCAGACTTTTCTAGACTGATAAAACCACCTGAAATGTCACTGTATGCCTATGTTTGCACAACTTACTTTTTATCAAAGGTGTTGAAGTTCATCTGGATTCACTGTGGGGCTTATTAATTTATTTGTTCACTTGTTTGTTTGTTTTTCATAAATGGAACAAGATTTTGGTGCTCTTTTATGTAGATTGATTGGTTTCAATGTTGAGTAAGGAAATCTGAAAGCTCAATGGCCATTGCTACATGACAGGTATTGAATTCATCTCATTCCTCCCAGAGGACACCTTCTTAGAGGTGGACAATAAGATATTTAGGATAGGAGAACTCACAAGGCTTCCTCCCCTACCACACACAGAAATTTTGAGATCCAGTTTTATGTTGTGAGATAGCAGGAAGGGGGTGATTTAGGGCCCCAGGCTGCAGGGACAGGTAGAGGCTTTCCTGCCCTGTGTTGCCACAAAATACAGAAATGGTCCCAGAAGCAGTATCCTCATCCACAGATCTTCAGCTTGTCTCGGCAGATTTGCTTCCCCCAGACACAGCTCTCAACCTCAACTTCAGCTCACACAGTGATTATGTCCCTAGGTGGAGAAAGAATGGAAGAAGCAATTTTGAAAAGTGCCTTTATCACCTGGTGGTGAATCTTCTATTAACATTTTGTGTCAGAAAAGTCTAGCTCAACTTTCACATGAATGTATTGGTTTCAGTGAAGTGTTCTTTGTGAAGGATTTCCTCAGACACTGTTGCAGGTGTGAAGCAATGTGTCCTAGAATAGGCCATTGCTTACTAGAGACATCATTAACTCTGTATCTGTATTAATTGCAGGATGAGTTGGAATCTCTGCATTACTATGTTCAGGAAAATACTTTAACCACAAAGCTAGTAATTCTTCTGATATTGGCATTTTTAGCTTTTCCCAGCTGATGCTGTTCTGCTTGATATGATTGATTGAGTTTTCACTGTGAAGGAAGAACTGACTCCAGACTTGAGTGTACAACACTCAGACAGTGGTAAATTACATCAGGAGTACTGGAGAATCACCTCCAGCTGAGAAGTAGTGTGTATGATTCAGGAGGTTATTCCAGGGCATCTTGATCTTTGACATTTTGAAAGGCATTTGAAAAGTCTTTGTTCTATCTGAATGCAGAATTTGACTATTCTTTTAATTCCTTCTGTTTGTTTTTTTTTCTCCCCCCAGGGTGGGGGGCAGAAATATGTCTGGTACATCTCAAATTATTGGTATAAATAGAAATTACTATTTTCCACACATATATCAAACCCTTCAGTTTACTGCATAAAAGAATTTAGAGTTCTGCATAAAACAAAATAAATAATAAGGAAAACAGAAATTGAAAATCCTATATAATAATTTGATTAAAAGGTGAAAGCTAAACAATTCCTAATAATTGAAGGTCGACATAGTAAATAAACTAAAAGAAAAGAGCACATTTCACTATTAGGTCTAATCAAGCAAATCATTAAACAGTAAAACAGGGTGAAAATTAAATGAAAACTGGAGAGTGACTGAATTACATGTTTTCTAAAGATGCCATCAAATTTCATCTTCAGTCTGATTTGCTATCTGATGTAATATGAATTTTTTTGTTATTTAGTCTCTTACTGCAAATCTTACTGTTCTGTCATTTGATTTCAAGCTTTTATGACTTCCAAATAAATTACTTTGAAATAATTTAAATCACAGGCAAGATAAATAAAACATTTGTTAGTTCATTCTTTTTTTGTACTCAGATGCTTTAGCTTAATTTTTATCAAAGCACAGGATCATATACTATGAATAGAGAATCCCTCAGAGCCATCAATTGCCCTTTCTCTTGGTCAGAAACCAGAAATAAGATTAATTATGTAAGCTTCCAAAGAGAGATTTCCAGTAACACTTTAAATGAAATTCTCCCCCCTTTAAAGGATTTAACTCAGACTTAATGAGAAAGTTATTGTATGTTAATTAAATACGCACTGATTACTATGAATATTTATCGAAGTGTAACAATAATTTGCATGAAGATAGATGTTGAACAACTGAATTTCAGTAAATATGTTCCTAATAATTATTTAACATTCCCTAAATTATGCAACTAAATGATTTTTTGGCAAAGATATCGAGTATTTATTATATATTATAGGCCCAATTGTAGCATTACATACACAGGTGCAATCCCATTTAATTAAAGGGGAAGTTGTTGTCACATAACTGAGGGCAAGATGCAATCATATGTACCAACTGATTGCTGAGCATATTTAATGACACTGAACAGCAGTTCTGAGATCTAGAGAAGCTATTCTGTTCACTTTTATAAAAAAATTACTGAAAATTGAACTGAATGATCCAGCCAGAGCCTTTCCTTTGTAATAAACCACATACCCTTCAACCATTTCCAGTTTTAGGATCCCTGCAGTCTGTGGAGTTTCTTACCTGCTCACTTTTGGATCCTGTTTTTTGAAGCTTTTACAGCCTATTTGGCTGTACATGTATCCCACCTGTACTGCAGCACCAAGCCCTCATAAAAGGTGTAAGGAAAAATCACCCTAACTCTGTTCTTTGCTACTGTTACTCCTCCATGGAAGACTCTGTGTCCAAATCTAATATAATTTTCCTGTGGAAATATTCAAAGCTTATTTTGTAAATTGATAGTCTTCCCCCTTCTAGATGCAGCATAGATGTTATATGTGGCATCCTCAGTTTCATAGTCTAGCGTTTGGTTTCCTTCTCAGCTGGAGGAATTTTGAGATAATTTCTACAATTTCTTAGGAGAAAGGAACGATCTTCAGGCTACTGTCAGGACTGACAGTTTCTCTGCCTCTTGTTCAAGCCAGTTTAGTCAATAATGCAGGAACTAAGATTAAGCATGAGAGACAGCCTCTTTCTGTAACTCAGTGTTGACAATATTCTGTTGGGACAGGAGATATTCCTGCCCCAATATAATTTTTAATTCCTCTGTAGTGTCCCTTAAATGCTTATTCATTCCTTGAATCCTTTATCAGGAGAGAGATTCTCCACCCTTGGGCTTGCTTGTAAACATCAGAGAAAGGAAATTACACAGATGTTTTGTAGGAATGGCTTAATTCAGAGCAATTTGGGAGCTTGCTGCATACTTCTAATACTAAAAGTTTCAAAGTAAATCAAACAGGACAGAGACAATAAAGCCTGCAGTTATGCCTTTTGCACTTATTTGTCAGTCCACTTCTATATTTACTTCTCATGCCACATCTTTTGAATCAGCACAATGTTGTAAATTGTCTCCCTTACACATGACAGTGAAACATTGGAATGGGTTTTGGGATTTGCATGCTCACTGCACATCCAGTGCACTTCAGCCAGAGGTGGGAAGAATATGGCAAGGGAAGACATACTTCTACAGGAAAATCTGTCAGT
The DNA here is from genome assembly GCF_009819885.2 of Catharus ustulatus. Taxonomy (NCBI): domain Eukaryota; kingdom Metazoa; phylum Chordata; class Aves; order Passeriformes; family Turdidae; genus Catharus; species Catharus ustulatus. The sequence goes on along the minus strand of NC_046225.1, from coordinate 58,157,509 downwards.
CATGGGGCAGTGCTCGTCCATCTCTTTCCTTGCTATCTGTCAGTACTACAAGATATGTAGAAATAGATTGTGTCTTTTAAACCTCAAGGTCTTCCTAAGAGCTGTTGGAACACAAAAGGCTCATATTCTTAGCTGGAAAGTCCATCTGGAATTTTCTTCTCCATCCAGTGCCAAATTCTTCAAATGGCTTATTCTCTTAAGAATAAGAAATTAATACCATCAAGCGATCCTGTTTTAGTGTTTATAGGGCTTAGGAAATTGCCTTGCTTTCTGACCTTAGTCTAATTTTTAAAAAGCTAAAAATGGAAAATAAAGGTGTAAGTTTCATTAGAACATGACTGAATTATAGACATGTACAGGAATGACCCTGATATTTAAAAAAGCTAATGGCATTATCCACTGAACGGAAAGGAAAATAGAATTATGAAAAGGGTTGCATAAGAATATTACCTGTGTTTAAGGAGTCTTCTAGAAAGTTAGGATTTAATTGTACTATCATCAATGTAGATGGCAAATGATGATATAGCTGATGTATATTTAATGAGTGGGTTTTGTAAGCAATAAAAATTAGAAATTCTAAATTTAACCAAGTCTGAGTTAGGACAGCTTGAGGGAAAAAAAAAAAAAAAAGAGAAAAGAATGTCTAAAGCAAATAAGATAGAAGAAGAAAAAAAAAAACTTAAAAGAGTATTTATTTGGAATATTCTTAGTTTTTGTAACTGGCAGTGGGCTGCTTCATTCTTCTTGGTATTAACAAAAGCATAAACAAACTTTAAAGAATAAATACAGATAACAAGCTCTAGTTGGCCTTGTCTCCCAGGACTCTTTCCTCAAACATTTCAATAGTAAATAATGGTAACAGGTATCTAATGTCAGTGGCTTACTGCTTTTAATGATATTTAATCAAATGTTTAGCGATAATCCTAGAAAAAGTAGCTAGCCTAGGTACTAGTAACTAGTTAGATGCTGATGCATGATTTGCCAGTCAGCAGCTTTCATCAGAGCTATGCAGTAAATAAGAGGAAGGCAAAAGAAGCTACAAGCTCTGTCAGACACCAGGCATCTCAACTGTACTTTCCACACACCATAACCTGACTCCAGGCATTACTGGCAGCCTCTCACTCCTCAGATTTTTGACTTTTTTTGGCACAAAAGAAAATCTTTCAAGCAAAACCCTTAATTGTTTGCTTCCTAGCCCAGGAAATGAAAGGTGTCATAGTTTCCAGCCAAGAGTGCCCAGAAGGGTTATTAGCTAATGTCCATCTCTATTATATCCTCCAGCACTCCAAATCCTCCATCTGGGAGGAAACCTCTTTCTGACTGATATCATGCAGCCTCTCCAGTCCCCATAAGAATATCCCTGTTATTGATATATTCTATGGAAAAGTGTTTTCATCCATACTTTTTCTAAGCAGATGAACAGTCCAGGCTTCTGTTGTGGGTACTTTTTCATGAGGGAAATGTTACTGCCCATGCTCCTGCAAGGATCCTCCTGCACTCTCCAAGTGGGGATGCAGAGAGAAACAGAAAAGAGTAAAGAAAGGTATCAGTGAAGTGTTTTGAGCTGTGCTATCATCCTACACATCCTACCCTCTTTTTGCTTAGGATTTATAGGCATAGCAGTCATTTTGTACAGCTTCTGTATGGTGACTGGCAGAACATTTCTTGAATACAGGTCTCCTTCTTGGATGCAGGTATTCTCAGAGAAAAGCAAAGCCACAGTGTGAAGCAGGACAGCCATGTGTGTAGAAGCTCCTGGAGTGGGGTTTGGGATTCAAACAGAATTACAGCAAATGGCAGACACACTCTCCTAATTGTCCTAGTTTTAGAAGACGCAGAACTTTCCAAGTACTGGTGGGTGTATTGGCTAGGGAATAAACAGATGCAAACACAATGGTCTTAAATGACATTTTATCACACTGTGCACATTAGAGGGACTAAGGACTTCTTAGGATATCTTAGCAACAATTTTGCCAATTTTGCAGTGGAACAGAAATGAAGGAAAAAAATACTGAGCTGGTGACTACAAGAGAGATTTAAACCTGTAGAACCTATCTCCTTTCTACCCCCATTCCCGCTCCTCATCCTCCTTTATTTTGATCCACTTGATAATTTATAAATGTGCAGAGGTGTTTTATAAGTGGAGAGGTAATGGGAGAATCTTTCTCTGTCAACACCAATTCTTCCCCGTGTTTTTGTTCAGGAAGGAGCACCAGGCACTGACTCCCAGAGGGGGAATATGGTTCTCTGTGGCTGTAAGCAAGGTTTTTGTGTCAAGAGCTGATTCTCTCCCCTGTGTACTGGAGTTTACTGAAGAGGATCCAGACACATAAATCCTTTTATGGATTTGACCCTAACCTTGTCAAGTTCTGCATCTTAGTTTTTGTCAGTTCCCAGAGAAAGAAGAGATGTTCAGATGTATTCATTCTCTTAATATCTGTTTTCTATGTAAGATTTCTATTCTAAATGATACAATCTTGGAGATGATTACTTTATGCTGTCATTTCCTGGAAGAAAGAGGCTTACCTGATACTGGACTTGCTGAGTTGTCAAACTGAATAGAAAGATCCCAAGTACTGAGCACTTTTGTCACTAGTCAGCAGAGAGGAGACCAGAGATGTCTAGGGCAAGAATGCTGGTCCCAGAAGGTTGATGGCCAGGTGTCTGAGACTGATTGGAAAAACCTTAGTGCAGTCAAAAACAAGGCCAAAGGTGCAATTAACTCAGAAACTGCTGTAATTTGTATTTCATTATAAGTTGTAAATCAATAAAAACAGTCTTGCCAGACACAGTCAATTGCATTTTTAATAAAATAAAACTAGTAATGAAAGAGAATGCAGAATGTGTGACAAATACATGTTAGGGAAATTTTTCATAGTGTCTCATGAAAACTTAGCTTCACAGGATTTACAGAAAAAAAAATAAAAGGCATTCCTCACCTTTACTTAGATGTAGGTGGAGTTTCCATACCAATAACTGATGTGTGTAGTGACTTGTACAGTTTTATTTTAACCAGATATTCCTAGTGTACATTGGACTTCATGAACATCTGGAGCAGAAGAGAGTCTGTTCTGAGAACAGCAATTAATAAAAGATCCCAGTAGAGTCAGATCATTGCAGGGCTCTCCCAAACTCATAAACTACACACTGAGTAAGAAAAAAGGTAAGCAGCTGGAGGAATCATCTATTTATAGTCTGTTGGGTTTCCTGGATCAGAATCTCAGTGCACAGGAATTAGAGGATACTTTTTCTTATGCACTGTGATCAATCATTTTAGCCAAAAATCTGCTGGTATTCAACCAAGAAGATATTCATAACATTAGATATTAAATGTCCTTTATATGAAGCAGCATTAGACAAAGTGTTTGTTCTCATAAAATGCCCTGGAGTTTTATGTTCTTAAAATAACCTTTTTAAAAATTAAATAAAATAGCTAATCATTTTAATCTCTTCTAAAGTCTATTCAACATCAATCTCCATCACTACAATAGAGCATTTTTTCAGGATACTGCCATAGCTGTAACGTAGCCCAGGGCAGGATGGAGGAGAGTGTCCCTCTGACGAAGCATCTGCAGCTTGTGGGATTTGTGACACAGAGGGGGAAGAGTCCCGTGGACTGGGAGGAGCTTTGATGCCTGCCCTGTGTAAATTGTCCAATGTAAGTACTAGAAACACCCAGGACAAGGAACATGTACATACTGTGGATGACAAAAACAAGTTGAGAGATGAAATATTAGAAGAGCCTGAGCAACGAAGCAGCTGTGGATGCTCTGGAAGGAGCCCAGACAGTGCTATAGCAATTTAGAAACACCCCTTTGTCTTCCAAAATTACACAAGATATTTTGTTCTCCTATCCCTTGAGGTCTGCATACATAAAAGTAATTAAAACTCGCATTTATTTTTCTTCATCCTCTTCTTCCTTAGTCATTCCAGGGATTTTTTTTCTTTTTTAGTGCAGAAATGTAAATTTCTGCAAGGTTGAAATAAGTTTATGAATACAGTGCTGATGTTCATAAACATTGAAAAACCACCCAGATTTTGTTGCTGCCATTGTGAAAGATGTTGCACTCTACTATTATCTTAGCTTTATGATATCATGTTTTGTGTGGGATGAGACTCTGTGCATATATTAAAGAAACAAAGACAATAATTATTGAATCAGCACACCAAGAGCAAGAGTGGTTCTTTAATCACACTCTATTCCATGAATACTGAGTGGAATACTACAGTAAAAAACCTTGATATTTTGACTGAGACATAGCAGAGCTTTAGTGCTCATAATACTCTACTTTTATGGGGTCATATTTCTGTCTCAGATATATTAGTAGATTGTGCCAAGATTTAGGCTGTGCAGCTGCAGGAACTTGAAAAGTTGCCTCTAGTGTATCAGATACCAAACACGCAACATTAAATTTTGTGAACTATAGCAGTTAGCTAAGTGTATGATGTCTCTTTAAGGAAAGAGATTCAAATCAGGTTTCATCCAGGGCCCACTGAAACAAGTGTGGATTCTGGTTGGTTGTAAAATGACCAGAGTTTCAGGTCTTTACCAGAAGAATGACAACAAGAACAAGATAAATCATATGCTATTAATTCCCAGATGTTCCATGGAAGACATTGCCACGGAAAAGATGACCTCTGTCCAAAGGGAATCAACAAGATAGAAGCCTATTAAGGTTGTAGATATCAGCTGTTGATATCAATTCTACGCCATACAGTAAAAGGAGTTATTAAGGAAAAAAATAAAAGGATTATTTGGTGTTCTAATGGGATATTCAAAAAATCTGATTTAACTCAACTTCATATTTGTAGTTTTATTCTGATTCTGTTGATAGCTAATAGAAGACCCAATAGGCAGAGATGGGCTATAATGCAGAATTTAAAATGCTCGTGTACTCACTGTACTTGTTTTCTTATAAATTGAGGTGAAAGAGTTTAGAAATTATCTGGGGATGATGTAAGCAGTCATACAATAATGGAATCATTTGGGTTGGGAGAAAACTTCAAGATCATCAAGTCCATCTGTAAACCTAATATTGCCAAACCCACAGAGCTGTGTCCCTGTGCACATCATCTACACATCTTTTAAATACCTCCAAGTATGGCCACTCAGCCACTTCCCTGGGCAGCTTGTTCCAATGCTTGACAACTCCTTTAATTAAGAAATTTTCCCTAATATGCAGTCTAAACCCCCCTGCTGCAACTTGAGGCTATTCCCTCTCAAACTTGCTACATGGGAAAAGAGTAATTCCACTAATTTAAGGTTTTACTAATAGCATGCATTACTGCTTTTTGTAGCAATGACAGCTGCATATTTGAATAGCAATACACAGGAAAGGAATTTTTATTTGCAAAAGAAGTGTACAGAAGGTAAGTAACGATGTTCCAGTGGTATTTTAAGACCACATGTCCTCAAACTGTTTTTAAAATAGGCACCTAGAATCTTGTAGAAATTTTGATATTATTATTACCATGTGCTCCAATATCGAGGACCAAATACATTTGATCCATTTTGCTGTCCTTATGCAGGTTGCAGAATGCATTAATTCCTTTTCCCTCAATCACTTAGATGAAGTTTTCAGTTTGCATCCATGGTGTGCATATGATATGAGCACATAGTTTTTCATTATCCATAGTTTTGCTAAGTGTGATTCCCAGGAAATTACTGGAGCCAAAAAATCCTGAGAAGTGGAGTAAAAGCCTAAGAAAGAGGAAAAGATAAAAATTTTTGATCAGTTTAATAGGAAGGTACATTTGGGGAAATAATAGACCATTTGGTCTAAGTGCAACTCAGTTCTCTGGAAAGAGATGCTAAAGTACTCAATGGAAAACATTGTATGGAGAACAGATCACAGGTGAATATGGCCCTTTTGTGCTGCTTATTGGGTAGATTCTACCAACCTTAACAGATCGTTTCAAACTTTACAGTGTAGAAGATGGTAGTTGTGCAGGAAAGATTCAAAGAGCTGTCAATATCATTTTAAAGAGGCAAACGTCCAACATCAGATGGAATATACATTAGTTGTAAATAACAGGATCAGTATTTTAAGGTTCTGATTCTTCAACTCAGTTTCATTTCTTATACAACAAACAGTTCACACACCTTCATATTTGGCTAACTCTTCTTGGCATAAGCAGATGAAATGGTTGAGGACATACCACACAATCATGGTATGCTCCAGAGAGCAACGGTGTCTCTGAATGGGGTAAGTAATGCAGAAAGGGTGCGAGATGCAGAGAGGAAATAGTTTAGATTCTCAAAGCATGAGGGAATTAGAGCCCTAAATTCTAATAAAGTTTAACAGGAGTTGGAGACCTTTATTCCCTTAGGCACCTTTGAAAATCTCATTTGTATTTTCATTTTAAGTTAGAACACTGATTCTACGCAATATCAATTTCATTAAGAAGACACCAGTCGATTTTCCACGTTTCATTTCAAAAAGTATGATTTTCAGCATTGAAAAGATACCAAATCCAGCTGGTCAGTGAGTCAAAATTTGACTTGAAGGGCCAGGTTACTTTCTGTACTGGTTTATCCAGTGAATAACTGCCCTGTTTTTCACTTTGCTTTTGTTAACTAACTGTACTTAGACTATTCCCCTGATGTTTCCCACTCAATCACTTTAATTATGAGATAAGGACTTATTATTTCCTGCTTTGATAGGAATTGCTCACCTCTGAACTACGTTGGAGTTAACAATGTTTTTCACTATTTTCACATTAATAGTCTTCCCTTATTAATTCCTTGGTTTAGTGCATTTCAGTGCATTGAGAAAAAATAAATTAGGTAAAAAGAGCTGTACTGTACTAAACCAAAACCAAAACTCATCAGTGTTATATAGCAAGTCCATAATTATTTCTATCCCTGAAACCTATTTACTTATTAGTGCAGCATTTGTTGTATTTTTTTTCAAATCCTTTACTTTTCTGATTTATAAAGTAGAAATTGTTGCATTAGTTAAAAAAATTTTAAGAACTACGAGCTCTTGTATAAAGGAAAACCAGGTCTTTCCTCTTCCCTCTCCCATGTTTGCTTTCATTTTAGTTTCCTGGGTTGTTTCACTCAACAATATGTTGGTTTTTCCCCCTAACTGGGAAAGCAGTAGTTTAAACTTATTTGGCCTTGGTGGATAATCCATCTCACTGGCTCTTAGCTGCTTTCTGTATGTTTTCACACATGGCTACAGGAAAAACCCAGTTCTATTAGTCAATACTTTGGGGATGCAGCTGTGTACTAATTACCTTTCCAGTTTACCAGCATAAAAATGAGAGCAATATAGTGTAGTCCATTAATTTTGCAAACATTGGGCAGATCTTCAACTGATGTAAGTGGACATATCTGATGGATTTACTCCTGCTGGGGATAAGGCTTCCTTTATTGACTTCTCAAAGCATTTCCAGATTTCAGGCCAAGCATTGCAGTACAGTTTGATTAATTTCTCTTAGCATGTGTAGATCTTGCCCATCTTGTCTGTTGTGGAGATTATATTCATCCTGTATCTGAAGTGCAAGGTTCCTATTGTATTTTATTTGCTGTGTGCTGTAAAGCTCCTCACTGATTTTTAATCCATGAATCATTTTTATTTAGCATTACAAGTAGATTTGCAGGATTTTAACACAATAACTCCAAAAATAATGAACTGCTGGCAGCTGCAAGCTTTTCAGTTTAATAGTAAAATAATTCTGTATTATTTTTATTTCAAACAACACTGGATAACCTTAGATTTTGTTATGATGGAAAGCATGCTATTCTTTTTAATGTCATTTTGGTGACTGCTGAGAATATTGAACAGTTCTTGGACACATTCAAACATTTTCTTTTTCCTTTTTTCTTTCTCTTGGCTGTAATGAGCTAATCTCTGTACACTATGGGCTGAATGCAAAGTAGGAGGAGGAAGGTTTGCAGAAAGAAAAGGAATAATATTAATTGTTGATGTTTGCTAATTTGGAGTTGCATGAAATCCATAACTTAAAAGTACTTTTTAAATTGTGTTAAATTGAATATGTTTCTCAGAAAGAAAGTGAAATTAAAAGAAATCTAGACCAGCTGGATACTGCCTTGAGAAGAGCTGTTTGATAAGCGCATCCTGAAAAAGCTGTAGTGAAACCCAAGGGCAACATTTCTCATTCACATGGTGCCACAAAATCACCAGAATCCAATCTGAGTTCAGAAAAGAGGAATGGGCCTTTTGTGTCAAGCCACATGAAGGGTAATCTAGAAAGGCCTTGTCACCAGAAGAGGCAGTGGCAAGCTGAGGCACAAGGGCAGCCAGCACTCCTGGCTGTCCACAAACATTCTCTGCTCTGAAATGGAAGTGATCCATAAGGAAGAGGATTCACTTGAAAAGAGTCCCAGAAAAATCACATGAATCTTTCCAAAATTGGCCTCATAGGCACATCTTTAATTGAGCAGCATAAACAAGTATCTCACCTGGTCCAAAGAGCAGCTGGAAAAAAAGGTGTAGAAACACATCGGTGAAGGAAGACAGGAGGCATCAAAACAAGCATAAAATAACTGCTTCATTTTATATATATATATATAAATCTCTTATTTCATGTCTCTAGAAACAAAGAACAAGAGAATTTTTTTGTACCTGTAAATTTCATAGAAATTGCAAAACTTATTTCTTAGATTGTTCTTAGAAAAAAAAAAATAATTCTTTCAAACAGATAATGTATATTAAATACCCATGGAAATCCAAAATAAATGCACTGCCTAACCAAGATGAAAGACCAAGAGCACTTCTGATGTTTTAATCTGAAAAATAAACAGTTCAGTGTATTGATAGGGCTTAATTATGTCCTTTCTTACTTAAATGACTTTCTATATTAAAACTGTAGATATTAAATTATGCTAAAGTAAAATATTCTTTATCATAATTTAAATTTATCTTATACTTGTGAAACTCTTGTGAGGTTAGTTCATAAATCTACATCAAGCATTTTAATACAAAGAATGTTGACTTAAACTCATCATTTGCTTAATCAACAGTTTTAGTTTATTATCAGAAAGCATCAGTAACCTTGATGCATTTTATCTTAATTTATGCTTTCATCAAATAGAGAGAGAACTAAATAAGTCGTCACATTAGAAATGCTTTGGAAAATGTACACCAGGAAAAGAATTCAAGAGCATTTGGCAGCAATTATTATCTTCATGCAACTAAACACTGGCAATATAGTAACACATTCCTTAACAGAGCCTTCTGTGCAGGTCTTGAAACATGTAGTCCACCTCAAATTATGACTATAATTAATATGTACTGGCAGTACCACCAGGTTACATTTGACTACCAAAGTAAGTACTATCAATCATTCTGAGGCATCTTTTCATGAAGATACCCTCCCCAGATTCTTCCCTGAGTCCTTGTGTATAGTGACTATGAGGCAGGTTTTGAAGTTCTTTACAGCACATCAATCAGTTGATCTCAAAGGCAAATTTAAATTTATACTAGTATGTCTGAAGAAAACACCCCTGTGCTGGCAGTGGACAAGGGCTGTCGCCAAAATATGAGGGCTACTGTACTAGCCTGCTCTCATGGAATAATGAATTATTAAGTGGGGTTTGTTCGTGGTTTTTCTTTTTGTTTTGTAGTTTCACTCTTCCCAAACATTTCTGGAAGGTTTGGAGGGGAAAACTGCAACAAGCATTCACATAATGTCTCTTAAGGATGCCTTCTTTACAGTTAAAAATATCCTGAATTAACTGTGAGAAGCGGTGGCTTTTTTCCCCCCAACGTAACTACACACAACAGAAACACAAGGGACCATTAGCTTACATGGTAACTTGTTTGCCTACTTTACACCCACTATTCATCCTTATAAAATATTGAACATACCAGAACCCAGGGGATGTTATAACAAGCATGACACTGGTTTTCTGTTCTCTCTCAGACACAGTTGTGACAGAAGCAAATCCTGGGGGCGTGGGTTGTATTTGAGGTGTCTCAGCCGCTTTGCATGTTTTGAAAGCCAGTTCTCACAAATGTGTTTCAAAAACTCACATACTTCAAACAAAACATTAAAAATGTACATAATCATTGCATCCTCCATTGCCAAGAATGCATCATGGAAGGAGGTGACAATTATTTCCAAGGAAATTGTTTAAATAAATATATGGAGAAAGGGTGCCCTTTTCCAAAAGCAGCAGACATTAAACAATTCTTCTAAGGCTGGAAATCTTCTAGAGCTCATAACTTTTTTTCTGACATTCTTTGGTTAGCTAGAATTCTACATCACTGATAATGCTTTTAGTTTTGTCTTTCTGCTTTCATTTTCCCTACTCTATTGGTATTTTCCTTTATCAGTTCCCCTGATGAAAAGCAAAGAGTCATTTGCTACAAATAAGGTTTTAAACATGAAAATTATTAGAGAAAAAGAAAGGTATAAATTCATGGAAGGATTGAACTAAATGTAGTTGTACCAAAACTCAAAGTAGGAAGAAAGGTCAGATGACATTCTGGACTCAAGGAAGATGAGACTCAGGTCTGATGTTTACTTTGAGTAAAACCAATTCCAGGCACAGAGATGTCGCAGCCCAAATGTTCTCAGCCAGAATTGGGTTTCTTGTGTTTCGTTTGGTAAAACTGCTTATTGGGGACCTTCACTTACTCATGTAAATGAAAATAGCTTGTATGTAATATTGATTCATACTATCATTACATGGAGATAAATAATTAGATGTTTTCATGATCCTTCCACATAGGCTGCTTATGCTTTTTGTAGAATAAAAGCGAAATTAAGAATTCAGCCAAAAATAAGCAGTAGATAGCAATTTACCCATGTTCAAGCCTTACAAAATCCCAGCCAAGGGCTGGAAGAAACAAATGGAAACAAACACGTAGGTTGAATATTGGATGTCCAGCTCTTTTAGGTCAGATGCTTCTGTTTTGAAATTAAACTCAAACTAAAAACGTGACCATCTTCTGCTGTCAAGTGAATTGTATGGTCAAATATCATGATATTTGCTTAATGTAGTCTTTGCCTTTGCAATACCTTTTACAGTCTTGGATAGTGAACTCTGTGGCTTTGAACAGATTAATAACTTCCCAAAAGACCATTCCCAAAATAATAAAGTATTGGTCTTGGTTTTTGTGTGTTGTACTTGATGAATGTGTTTTTCTCCATGTTATTGTCTTTTGCACTGAGAACATTTTCAGTAAAAATCTTGTTTAGGAACCACATGAAACTGACACAAAGCATATGCATCCCCAGATTTATTTGTCCTTCTGCAAAGTGAGTTTCTATTACCATGTGTATCCTTTTAAAAGCTGCTGAAGTATAAAAGCTTTTACCATTTGGTGAGTAGCTATTTTGCATTACTACTTTATGGAGTCACATCATAATCCCTCAAACTCCCCTTTATAATTATTAGTGAATTCTAAATGACAAAGTTCATTCCTCAACACCTTGTATGACAGTGAAAAATAAGGTTTATCATGTAAGTTCCTTGCAATATAGACTAATTGGCATACTAATTGACTTTTACTATAATTTAAGTTTATTGTTTATTGCTTTTAGATTGTTAGCTGACATTCATTTTTCTACTAGAACACAGTAGACATTGTTTTTGTAAAGGCAAATACGCTTTAATTGTACCATACCAGTGAGATGTCTGGATTTTCATTTTGTACAACCTGTGTACCTAAGACGATTTTCTTCCATGGGTTTTGTCTCCAGTAAAGAACTACTTGTGTTTTAGCCTGGTATGTGATCAACAGAATATATTGTCATTATACAGGTAAAGAAATTAGTATTGACGAGATTTTTCACTTTCTGCTGAATGCCCAGTCTAACCTGAGCTAGCATTGTTCAACTGCCAGGAGCTTTTACATTCCAAGAATGTAATTGGTGTGTGTGCTAACATTTGTGTATGGTCACAGTTCTTCAGATCATGTTTACCAGGTTAATTAGATTCAGTAAATACAAAAATGAGTTTAAGTAACATTAAATATCTGTTCTAGGCCAAGAAACAATAAAAAAGTGTAAATCAAGCTTGGAGCAGTCCTTTGTAGACATATGCAGATGAGAAAAAGACTTGATAGTATGACTTAGAAACAGTCTTAGGTTTGCATCTATATTTCTAGGTTTTACAATGCTGACATAGATCACTAGCTGCATTTTATTAAAAGCAACTTAATAGTTGTTATTTATACATATACTGTGTCAAGGGATCTAGTTGATGCATTCAAATTCCTATAAAAAGTAGCACAGATTTTTGTATGACGTGCTAAATTTCAGGAAGTACTGCTGACCACTGCCTGATTTTTCATCAAGAAAGACTTATATTTCTTTGACACCATCAATAAAAATAGCCTATTTTATGTAGAGTATGTTTTATTCTGTGGTGTACACAAATATTACATCATCTTTATTTTTAAAGACCTATTTTACAATAATGTTATTACCCATAATAAGTTTCATGGTGATAGCACTGACAGCAATGAAAATTTTCCTTTCTTCATGTACACAGGCAAGTAAAGTTAATTTTCTTAAAATTCATTCCAATTTTAGTGTCATGCAGATAGCAACCATGATCTGAACCACATTTATACATATATGTCTAGGTATCCTGAAACTGCACCCTAGGCCTGGTCCTGCTCCCCAAATACCTGCAGAGCTGGCCTTGGATGCTGTTTCATGTAGAACATAAGATATTAAAGGCTCTTATCCCAGGGTTGGTATTCTGCTTTATTCTTAGGCTTCCACGTGGTCAGAGCGAGAGATGGGCATAAAGAGAGAGCCCACCCGTGGGCTCAGGGTTTTTCTCTGGGTCAGGAAAGGGGAGGGGTCAGCCTTGGCTTCAGGCCAATCCCACCGCAGGGGCCAGTCCACCGGTCCTGCAGGGGTCACAGGGCTAAAGGGACATACCATTCCCAAAACAGTAGGGTACTGGGTTACAACAGTATCCAGCACAGTAAATTACAGTGACTAATAATATATAGTAATAGGGAGTAGATTTCTTGATTGTTCCAGGAACAAAAATTTCATCATTTCTTGTGAACAACATGTAATTTTCACAAATATTTTTAAAAACTTGTGGAGGATTAAAGTGTGATGAAATGAAATGCAGCTGTAACTTCAGAACATGATAAATAATAAGAAGGGTAACTTCCCTGTTTATATTTTGAATACGTAATTAATCAAGAAACATTCATTACAACTTGGGAACATACATCTTGCTATTATTTTTTTTTAAGCACTAACATTTAAATTTTCATAAAATTAAAACAAATAAGGAATCAAGGCATAGATGGACAGAGTACTTTTAGAAATGCTAAATGGAACCTCACTTAAGAAATTATTGACATTGACAGAGAAATTTGATGCTGAGAACTAGACATTTTATCTTGGAGCTAAACCTGGGAAAGCAGCAGGCAAATACAGAGTTGCCAAGGAAATGCTGAAAACTGATTATGATAAGACTCCCAGTAAAATTCCCCAAAGTTTCAGTGAAAGAAGGAACCAGAAGAAAACTCAGAACAAGGTGTAAGGCTTGCCACGTGGCTGCTGAGGTATTACAAGTCTTTAGAGGACAGACAAAGTCCCCTGTATTCTCACAGTAAGCAGGATAAAAGCTGTCACTGGAGAAACTATTAGAGAATAAAGTTATGAACAGTGAATTTAATAAAACAAATCCTTAACAAATGCCAGGATGTGCAAAGTCTGTGCAAAACAGAAGACAGAAATATGTCTGGCAAGTGTCCAGTGTCTGCCACAAGCATGCCATCATGCCTGGGCATCTGGTAAAACAGGGAGCAAGTTACTAAAGGAGGTGAGCCATCTGAGCTGTTTTGAGAGGGAAGTTTAGTTTCATGAGTACTGCAGTTGGGAGGAGATAGACACAGAAATCATTGCTGTAACAGGGCTGGAGGTCTCCCACCATAGCTGGGTTCAGTGGAGTGTCTTTCAAAAAGACATTTTACATTATAGTGAAGTTACTTGGATAAATCAACCTTTTAATTTAACTGATTATTCAGTGAATTGGGGTCACTTTTAAAACTGCACAGGGCAGAAGCAAATCTTTTGCTCTGTGCTACTATAAATTAGAAAAAATGTTCTGTCTTGTAATCAAAGATATGTAGACATTCAAACATTCTAAAGACAATGAGGCATTATTAACAACTTTTCTGTTCTTTCAAAACATAAAGTATCAGAGAAAAAATAGTTTAGCAAAACATGTATTTTTTACTATCTGCGTATCTGAGTCACACTCTTATCCTCTAAAGTTCGGTATTTTACTGTGGAATACTTAATTTTCACCCCAGGATGAATAGTTTTCCCACCACAATGTAGAATGGGAGCAGCCTGGCCTAGGAGGCAGAGCGTGGAGTTGTTGGGGAGCAGAAGGAAGCCAGCATGCAGAAACAGCTCTGAGTTCCCCATGATAGGTCAGCTCCTGGGAGTCCCAGTGAGTAGGAGAGGCAGCTATAAACTGCAGAAAACTGAGGAAACTGCAGAAAGCAGAGGGGCAGCTGATGCACCTGTTCAGATGATCTGATGTGGAGGACAGCTGCAAGCAGGAGGTTACAGGCAGGGAAGCCCCACTGAGAGAGAAGCAGTGGGACCAGGAACCATGAAGAGAGAAAAAAAACTTTCTAAAGAGGAGAGAGGAAGAACTTCAGAGTCCTGGCAGATAAAGTTACAGAAGTGGGGGGATGGTGATGGATTGGGAGGGCACAGGAAGAGTTGAGTCGATTTCACAGAACTTCAGGCATCAGGAGGATTAAAATAAAGCCAGGAATGCTGAATAGCAGGAAGGGAGTATAGTGCGAGTGAAACTGGGATTTATGATGACTTTGTAGGACCAAGCAAAAATAGGAAGAAAAGATTGTCTCCCTTTCAGGAGGAAGGATGAGTTTAAAGGTTTGGAGGTCAAAGGGGACACAAGCAGATAGAGAAAATTCTAAGGAAGGAAGGAATGTTGAATGCATAAAAAAGAGAAAGTAATGAACTTCTGAGAGTGGAATTCTTCAGGGCAAATAGGTAAGGTATAAGTGAGTCAAGAAAGATGTTGATAGGGAAGATATATCTTGTCTCTCTTCAGATTTCACAGGCTACATAAATGTCTCTCTTCTGTTCAAATAAATAGAAAATTACCCATTGGCTTCAGTGAGGAAATCAGTTCAGCTGTAAAGGTATGGATTCTGAGTAAAATGTCAGCTTAGGGAACAGGAAGAGGGATAGGTATTTTCCCAACAGTTATGTTCTATGTGGACATATTGGAAGTTTATGAAGGTAATTTGCTTAGGGAGAGTGGTGTATGTGTGTGTGGGTGCACGTGTGGGAAATTCACCAGTGTTCTGTGTGGCCCTAAAAAATGAGAGCTGAATCCTCATGAGAGCTCATCCCTTCCAAGTTTAACACCTTAATTACTCACTTAAACTGATTATTCCTTACAATCCTAGTTTGTCCTATTGCAGAAGTCTGTGTGAGGATTTGAAATTCATCTCTTAAAACTTCATTTTGGTGTAACGAAATCTATCTTGTAAATATTAATTAACATTGGGTATCAGCTACAGAATAGTTCCACTCTGAGATACCATTCATGAGTGGCCTGTGTGTCTACTTGCCTTTATTAAACCTTCATTAACCTTTTACCACTCATCTTCTAATGTCCAGTATCATATCAGCTTTGTGGACTAATTAATAGTTCCTCCTGCCCTGAGACACTAATAAAAAACAAAAAGACATGGGGTTTTTTTTTCCTTCTGTTTAGATAACAAACATTTGCTTATGACAACAACTGAAATCCTTTGAGAATGGCCACGTATTTTTGAAATTAATTCTTCCTCCAAACATAATACTTGAATACTTCATTGAGGTTTTTGATGTGAATTCTAGGTCCCTCAAGCACAGCCTAAATGTCTTTAACTTCTGTGCACTTATAGTGTGCAATATTTAAAAATTCTTCTGACATTGGATAATTTTTTCCTATAATTTTTCATCTAGCTTGTACAATTTCCGTCATATAAATCTCTTTAATCCTACTTTTGCTACCTCTAATTTTACATTTTTCAGTACTTTTTACCCTCAACACCCTTCACATTGAATGAACTTCTTACAGGCTTAATGGATGTTTCTATTGTCAGCTGAAGGACTTCTCTGAATTGCCAGGTACTGGCAATTTCAAAAATTTGTTTTAAATTTATTTTTGCTGCCTTTATGTTTGCCCTCATTAGTCACAGCTCAGGATTTTCACATTCTCTCTTTTGAGCTGCAATCTCCTCTCTGACATGCTCTGTCTCTGATTTCTGAATCATCTCCATTGTTCTTAAACTTTTTTCACTTTTGTCCTAATTATGCTTCTTAAAAAACCAATTACTTGGCTGGGACAAGTTCTGCAGTAGAGGTAACACACCTTTGTAATATACTAAATTGATCATCTTTTGGATGTCATGTTTTAGTGCCACACTCAGAGTGGTTTACACTGACTGTATAAATAGTGTGCTTGCTCTCAAAAATGTCACTTGACTGCCAGGTTAGTGATGGCAGCATTTTATTCATACCAGAATGTACCAGAGTATTCTAACAGAGTCTCTAATTTTACTAAAAATGCTTACAAAATTGAATCAGTACAAATGTCTTCAGATTTTGACTGACTAGCAGTGGTGAGCCATATGTCACAAATGTCTGTCCAGGCATTCTGTAATCTGCTCACATAACATGGTATGTAAAACAAGCATTTCAAATACCTGGCATACATAGTCCAAAGCATGAGGCTAAAAAAATAATAATACTATATCTAATATAAAATTGCTTTCTCATTGTTTCTGTTATGTTATTAATCCTTCCTAGTGGATATTAATAGCATATTTTCTCCTTTATTTCCCTCTGTGCATTTCTTTATGGTCCACCTCAATGATATGCAGCTTTTATAACAAAAGTCTTGAATATGCCAGATTCAAAATGTCTGCTCTTAGTTTTCAGGGTACTGCCAACAAAATAATTTAACCTACACATTCATTTCACACTGCTGAGCCCTAGGTTTGCAGCTTCATTTGCAGTCACTCTTCTGTCTGAATACATCTCCTCAGTTCCACCATTTCATCATTTTCTTCTGCCTGTCCCACTTCATTTGTGCTCATTTCGTGAGGCATAGCCTATCTTGTAATGCAGTATATATTCCCTGCCTTGACTTGTTTTGTGGTAAGCATGCAAATGCACTGGTTTTGGTAAAGTTTCTTGATGTCTTTTCTGAAGGTATCAATGCAGTTGTGATCTGGTCAATTTATATTTGCAGAAATTTAAATGTTAAGGAATTAAAACCTTCTGGATATTTTGTAATTTAATTGAAACCAGTAATTTTACAGAAACAGGCAAGCATTAGTTTCCACATAAACTCCTTTTATTTCCTTAACACAGGCAGATATTTCTTATTAGAATGTATTTTTCAGTCACAATTATTTTTGTATGTGAAGACTTCTATGTCACAGAGAGTATTTGTAGCAACATTTTTGTAAACATCAAATTATATATATTCAAGCACATTGGATAAAATTGCTTATTTTCTTTTTTATTGGTGGTAGGAAGAGGTGTGCATTTCCTTAGTCTTGAGGATGAGTCCTTTGAAAGCATGCTGGTGTAATATAGGTTTATGGAGGGGCAATTATTACCAGTGTACTGCCATTTGACCTAGGTGTGGGGTTATGCACAGAAAGAAATAATTTTTATTCTCTCTTCAATTTATACATGAATTTTTCCATGTTATTTTTCCTTTTGTTTTAATAGCACCTTTTTTCTAATTTT
This sequence comes from Catharus ustulatus, assembly GCF_009819885.2. NCBI lineage: Eukaryota > Metazoa > Chordata > Aves > Passeriformes > Turdidae > Catharus > Catharus ustulatus. Next base: position 58,139,761 of record NC_046225.1, on the reverse strand, counting down.
TTTTCAAGACTCCTTTGTAACATACCAATCATCTTTCTTTGTGCCCAGATTCTAGCTCATTTCCTTGTCTCCTCTTGGAAGCTGCGAACTTCCAAACCCAGTTTTTAACAAACCTATACAAATTTTTCTAAAGGTTTACTTGTCCCACAGGAATTTAGCTTTCATTTTGCTTTCTCTAAAACACATTTCATACCTTGTCACTTCAGTTCCATTAGGGCCTGTCATTTATATTATAATAAGTCATTCCTGAGTTAATCAACATTCCTACTTACAATGCTTATTAATGTGACACATTGTGGTGTTCACTCTTCTGTGACCACTAAATTTTAAACTTCTCTCATACCTCTCCCTCTTTGAAAGTGATTTTTTTGTATTTTACTCTTCATTTTTTCTTTTTCTCACCCTCAATAACATTTCAATTTTCTTTACCTTGCATATCCTAGTCAAATAAGCTGAATATCATAGTGCTTGCTTTCTATTTTTCTTTCTTTCTTTGGAAATAATTTTCTCAGATGTCTAAAGTTCATTTATCCTAATGGCACCAATAATTATTTGTATGAAAGTAAAGCCTGTGGGACCCAATCAGGTGAACTCCTATTATACTGAGTGCTGTGCAAGTAAGTCTTTGCCAGAGGTCAACAGGACACAAAGTTATGATTTCAGTTGCACATTTAATTTAAGAAAATATGCAACAATGGATAACAGTAAAGGGCAGGATAAGGAGAGTGGAGGACACCACACTGGGGCAGCAGATACACTTTGTCCTGAGCTCTTTAATTTTCCACTCCTACCCTGGACATTCAGTCGAACCCAGTTACCCCAAGTGCCTGCAGATTCTGTAGAGAAGCCAGCTGGAATGCATCACTGTGGGAGCTTTCAGCTCCACAGCACACTCCTGTTGGCAATATGACTTGACTTACTTCAACCCCTCTGAAGACCCAGAAATCCTGGACATTTACACTCAGACTTGACATAACTTGGTGTCTCAGTGTAGGGAAACACGTGCATCAAACCCATACCAAAATTCCTTTCCTGTGGCTGGTACTCATTGCCATTTTTAAAGCCTTTTTGTCAGTATAGATGGAACAAATCTGACATGAAGGTAGGAAACATCAGTTACTCAGTGGTCCCATACTCGACTAAGATCTGCAATTTGAAAAGTGGTGTTTGTCATGTTTTCCTTGTCCTTACATCACACAGTCATGTTCAAGTCTCACTTTAAGCTTAGTTTTAAAGGTAAATTGTCAAGTTTTTTTATAATTCCTTGTGGAGAGTCATTGTCAGGATTATTGCCTAATACTGAGATGAAACATTTGCCTGAATTATCTTGTGAACATGCACAACTGTGGAGTCTACGACCTAAAATAAATCTTCTTTATTGTACCAATGTTCTTCAGACATTGGTGGAATATGAGCACATCATTTCTACACTTTACTTCTGTATCTCAGTATACAAAAGTATCTCAGTATACAAAAAAAAGTCTTTTTACCTTCTTGGAGAAGTGACAACAAGAAATTTTCTGTTTTAATTCCCCTTAAACCTATGTCTTTAAATCACACCAGTACACACCAACTTTCAAATCCTATTAGATAAGGAGTAAAATACCATGACCACACCTACACAGTTCTTTCTTCACAAGTCAGTCCATCCGTGTTGCTGGTATCTTGTTACTTGTCTGTCAAATGGCAGTAACTTAGTGACAACTTTTTTACAATGCAGTACTTATAAATAAATATATTTTAGAGTTTAAAAAATAAACAAAATGTACAGATATATTTGCCTTTTTGCTGACATATACTGTAGATTTGTCTACTTGACTTGTGTCTACGGGTTAAGTCTGTACTTAAAAGTTATATTACTACAGTTTGGATGGTCTTATGATTTAAAAATAGCATGCACTACAATCACTAATATATTCACTAATAATGTGAAGAAAAACATAGAGATTGCTTAAATCCAATATGTGTGGAGTATTTATACATTACATAGCACCTCTGTATCTGTGATCATGAGTGCTCAAAGAAGATTGAACAACTTCAAATCTATATCTTATCGTTTTTGTGGGAGAACTTGCTGTTTAAGATGAACTGCTTTGGTTCTAGTCACTCAGACCTTTTTCAACTCTAAAACCATCCAAGTTTTCCCTTCTACCTAAATAACTGTGCTGCAGATCATTTTTTTCTCCTTAGGTATATTAGCTTGCTTTTTCCCATGTTAAATTTTGTGGGCAATTAGCCAGCTTCTTTATTACTCCTCCTATAGCCCTTTAACCCTCCCTTCATTACTTGCTTTCTGAACTCTTTCTGTTAGAAGCAAAGCGAAGTCTGGAACATAAATACACACAGCTATATACACTTGAAATTCCTAAATGTGCCTTTTTTTTTCCCCCTGAAAACTGGGAATACATTTGCTTCCTTCATAGCTTTACACTGTTGCAATATTTCTATAAAATAGCTAAATGTGAGTGAAGATTCAGGCAACAAGTCCCTGATTTGAAGTCTACTGTTGAAAAGGCCCTTATTGACTTCAGTAGGCTTAAATTCAACCTGTAAATCTGTAAGTCCAAGTGATAGGGTCAATGGTTTAGTACTCTATAAAATTTCACTTAATAAATGAATGCAAAATTTCATCCAAAATGTCCCAAAAAATTTATACCTCTCTTTTCTCATTCTTTAAATCAATATAAATGCAACACAATGAATGTATCAGTGTCAAGATACCAATAGCTCTGCCACTGTTGGTTTATATGCTGTTCCCTGTAAAGCTAGGAATACAAACATCTCTATATTGTTCTTTTTTGTAACTATATAAATTCAAATTCAGAATTATTTTTCTGGTTTTGTTTCAAATATAGCTTTAAAAACAACAACAACAAATCCAAGCCAAAACAAAAAAATCAAACCACAAAAAATCCCAAATTCAAAATGTCTCCCTGAGAGAAGAAGAATCTGCTAAATTTTAACCCAATGTGATGTGACTTAATGAAACAACTGTGTTAGAAAGCCAGAGAAAGGAAGCTCAGTAGCAACAGCAATGACAGCGTTAATGGTGCTACTCTGTCATATAGAGTCTGCAGAAGGCATATAGACCTTCTTCAGAAAGATACAATAAGATGTTGATGGATCTCATAAAGCTGACAGGTCATTGCTATCCATTGTCTTGCAGAACAGATTAATAGATTCATTGGTTCTTACTAGACAAAACTGCTCACAGAAGATAGAATTTATCCTGAAAAGTTGCTGCATTCTGCTTGCTGGTACAAAATGCTCTTTGGCTTTCCATCTTTCAGTTGTTGGCAGGTACTTAAATAAGAAACACGGAGAACCCATTTACAGTTATGGGTCTCTGTCCTCACTCATAATTATAGTTATTAAATAGATTTTAAAAGCTCATTTTGTCAAAAATAGAATTCTACATAGACTCTGGTGGCACAATTAATCACCCTCTAGATATGTCAGCAGCATGATACAAGAGTTGGTAAATTTAATACTATTTTTTCGTGTTGGATGAGAATCAAAAAGGAACTATTTGGCAATATGCCTCAGGTCATTAAAAAGTTTTCACTGTGGCACTCCAACCTTGACAGCCACAGATCAGCTCTGGAGTGAATTAGCAAAGCCAAAAGGAACCTGTAAAACCAAACTGATCTGCATTCTGTTATCCTGAATATTTTCACCTGATGCACTCTGATTAATTTGCTATAAATATAAAGGGAAAAGGGGACAAAAAGTCTACAGTCTTTTACATCAGTGAAGCAAATAGAGCAGTAATTTGAAGCTTACAGATTTTGGTGAAAAGTTAACATTTGTGTGAATATTCCCGTTGATGGGAGTGAGTGATGGCTCATCAAGGGTATGTGTAGGGGTTATAGTCTGGCTATACGTGATCTTGGAACTGGTCTAAAAACTGCTTTATCATAATCTAAGTGTCCACTACCTTTCAAAATGCACACAAAGAAGCTGCAAAATCGAAAATGATGATAGCAAACATTCCTATTTTATATGTGCTGTTATAAAACAAATGTCAGAAGAATATATGTGGGCTCAAAAGTCAATGCTTTTTATAACTGTGATTTTTATATGACTCATTCCAGCATACTGGGAAATGGTCTGTGCTAACTCTCACACAGTATTACCAGTCTTGCAGTGTTATTTGAGATAATGCCTGAAGTAGGCTTGATTACTATGATTGCTTCTCGTTCTTATTTGAACTGTATCTCTATCTTCTTTCACTTAACAGAAGTGTGTTTGCAAGCTAGAGTCTGAAACTGTTTCACAATATATTTTTTTCTGATCCTGGACTAGTAGGGACACGACTGTAGGGTTAAATCTCCTTTTTTCAAGTCCCACTGAGTCATGAAAGGAGATGCTCCTTGGTTAAAGAGAAGCCAAAACAGTGCCAGATGTATTTCATTGTCTTTCCCAAACTCCCAAAGGGGAAACAAGCACATATTTGCAAAAACAAAATAGTAACCTGATTGCTGGACTTTATTGCCTACACAAGTGCCATTCATGGACATCATATGGGAAAGCTAGATCTTGTATTGATTACAGCAAATGGAAAGGTTTTGTGACAAAACTACTACATCAAAAACTGTTGAGTCTATGGATTTTCTGGAAAAAAAAAAAGAACATTTATCTTAAATTCTCCTAAGGCTATTGGCAGGTGACTAGCTAAGTGGTTGTAAACCAGGATGAAAAATGGATTCTGTGGAGGCAGAAGGTACTTTTGATGTACTTTGTCTCTCTTGAACAGTTCCGTTTTGATGCTTTTTTATTGCTTTGAGCAATTTTTAAGCGCTGTTTCTGTTTTGGTGAGAGATCATGGTCAAACTATGGCCATGCATCAATGAATTGGAATACTGTGTACAAAATTTATGAAGACAGAAGATTTTCAGATTTCCTTTTGGTATTTTTCTTGTGTGTGGTGGGTGTGAAGAAAATAAGACATCCTCATTCATGAGGGGTTGGGATAGATCTAAGAGTGCCACAGTTTTGTACGTCCATGTCTTCTATATTAGGATATATTTGCCTACACACCCAATACAAAAATTGGAATGGGATTATCCCTCTGATGCATAAGTATATTGCAATACTAAATTATGATAGTCTGCACTGGAGTGCCATAGATAGGGGCAAATTAATAGTAATGAGGGTGGGGTAGAATTTCTAACTGCGGTATTTGATTCCATTGTAAATTTTAGGTCAAGTGGGCTCCAATATATACACACTCACTCTCCAATCTGCCAGTGCTGACCAGTGTGCATTTTCCTCATCAAAACACACAGCACTATGGCCAGTCAGAGTTCTAGGATAACCTTAGGCTAACCTTAGTCTTTAGTGCTAGTTTCATTTTTTTCACTCCCTGTGGCTGCATCTTGCTCTCTGCCTTTTGAAAAAGTAAATACACGATAATCAATTTGCTGTTTCAGAAGCAGAGGGGGGAAAATTGAAAGAATTACTATACCTTGGGGCTTCTCTAGTTCCTTTTCCTACCCAGAAACACTAATCTTTTAAACAAATACAAAATCCCGAGTTTCTAATACTTGTAGGTTGCACCTCTCAAAAGGTCTTACACTGTCCAAAAAATATTCTTAGTCCAAATGTTTAAATTTTAAAAAGAAATGTTAAGTCTTCTTCCTGCACTCTAGCCTTCAAATTACTGTACAATAGCTCAATTTCATGTAAGTGTTTCAGGCAGTTTATAGGGATCTAAGTGCTCTTTGGCATAGCTTGTCCATCAGCCGGCTACGTACTTCAGCCTCTCTAATTCAGGTTCAGGGAATGCAGAACAGTTAATTCTTCCCATTTATTCTGTTTGCTGCTCTTCAGTCTGTACCTGATATCTCTGTAAGGTGTCAGCAGAGCTGTACATTGTTAAATATCTTTTAGGGGAAAGCTTTTAGTGATCCCAGCTTGTCCATTATAACTCTTCCACCAGAAAAAAAATTCCCCTTGCATCCCCTTCTTATGGTATTCTCCCTCACCCGTTTTGGTTACAGCAAGTCAGATAAATGAGCCTTGCTAATTAAATAGTGTGGGGCTGAACAGCCACAGCCATCCTCAGAGGCCACTGTGCTGAGGGCTGAGGCAAAAGATGTAGAACAGGTACAGAGGGTTGCCAAAAGAATTAACAGCACCCCTAGTTTGGATGCCAGGTAATTCAGGAAAGGTCCTGTAGTCCAGCTCAAAGGTCCAGCTTCAACTCAGCTGGCAGGAACATGCTGTAAGGGCTGATGGTGCCTGCTGTGGAACCAGGTGTGCAGGCTTTGCTCTTCGTCTGCAGTGCCACCTTGCCCCAGCTGGCTGTCCTGCTGCTCTGGAGAGAGGCTGCTGCTCACAGCACCCCAGAGGGAAGGATCTTAGTGCCTGTTAATGATGCACTTTGCAAAAAAAAAAAAACATTTAAACCCAACTGGTTGACTTTGCATGTAAGAAATGCCTGCTGTTGCTGCTAGGACAGTTGTATTCTCCTCTAGATACAAAAGAACAGGAGGTGACTTTTTAAATGTCCTGCTGGTTTCTGTTGGGGTTTTTCTCAGTGAACAGGTGACCAAAGCTTGACCCATTTCCTTCTAAACTGCACCCTGCCACCAGTGCGGTGGTGCAGCTTTTTGGCGCAGACAAAAGCCAAACTGATCCTTATGGCATTTAGTGCTGCACTTCAGAGAAGACTCTTTCTAGAAAGAACTGGAAAGCAACTGGGATGCTGGCAGATTTGCCGATGTCATGCAAAATATGTTTTTGCAGAGGGTGATATGAAATGAAAACACTTGCTCAGAGAAGTTCTATTTCAGTTCTCTGTGTTTCCTAGTGCCAAAAGGTGAGCAAACATATTGCAGGCCTTTGCGTGGGTCTAATCCCAGGCAGGTGGAGACTCCTGAGATAATTCTCTGGATGAACCACAACGTTCTTGCATCTTGAACAAGGTATTGCAATGCCAGGAGTCTGGCTACAGTATGCCAGTGTTTGAGATTTCATTTTCTTTAAAGAGTGAATAAAAGGAAATACAAGCGCTTTCATTTTCTTCATGTCTCTCCCATTTCCAATATTTTTAGGAATAGAAAAAATAATCAAAGCATTTTAATGTCATTTCAATGTATTAAAATTTGTGACATTGAAAATATGTGACATTAGAGATATGACTTTTTGTCTCATTTTCTTCAGACTTTCTCTTTGCCATATCTGTGCCCTTTTATTAGTGTCCCCTTTGCTTCCTAATTTCTTCATTAGTCCACCTTTCTCTTTTTTCCCTTGCTTCTTTGTTTGTCTTTGACACATAACCTTTCTATTATCCTTTTCCTTGCAATATATGAAATTCTAGTTTGCAGAATTTCTCATATTACAGGAGTGCTGTCTAAATGGAAATATGTAAGGAAAAACAAGAAAAATTTCTTTTTCACCAAAGTGTATATTCATCTGGCTTCTACATTAAGACAGTAGCAGCTATCAAAACACCTAATAGTATATCTTACTAGAAATGTTTTTAATTACTGAATTTTGATTAGAAAGAAAGTTTTTCTTTGTATATCCCTTATGAATTGTCTTTTTCTTACTGCTTAAGGGAATATATTTTAATATTATATGTATTCCAAAAGTGTCCAATGAGATCACAGTAAAATACAAATGATCCATCTGTGAAGCGTCACTCGATCAGTACACTTGGAGTGCCAAAGCTCCCGTTGTCTACTTCTCTACAGAGCCCTCTGTTCAGGAATTTATTTATATCACCTGCTTGTGAAATGCATTCAAAACAAAAACATCATAATTAGGCCTTTATGCCAGAATTTCAAGATAATTAAAATTCAACTCTTCTCTATAATTTTAATCTGGCTAAAATCAGAGGTAATTGCAGAGCTGAAAGAGGTTGTGGGGTTTTTTTTGTTGTTTTTTTTGGGGTTTTTTTGGTTTTTTTTTTTTTTGCTTCTAGGATCTGCTTTTGTTGAACCCTTTGATAATATCATGTGAGATGAGTTGATATAAAAGAGATTTCCAATACAGGACTGGTAGTGACAGTGATAGGCACCTGGAATTATCTATGATAGATAGACAGAGAGTAGGATAAGCATTTTTAAATCAGTTTTTTCCAGGAAATGAAATCCTTCACTCCTACGATCTCCAGAGTAGTTTAATTTAGTTTCCACTGAGAAACTCATCTATAACAGCACCCTTTACTTCATGGGTTGAGATTTAGGCAACAAGCATTTTCATGGAAAGGAGTGACACCCTTGCCACTAGCATTTGCAGAACTCCTCTGACACCCCAGCCTGGCTGCCCTTAGCTCTCACTCCATGCCCAGCTCAGGCAACCATGACCCCCAGGGTTCAGAAGAGCACTTCTGTGGCACCCTCCTGCCCTGCTGCCACACCTTGTCCCTAACTGTGTGCCATTCCTCTTTGGGCACGTGCTCCTGAGCAGCATCCCAGGCTGCAGCAGTGCCACAGAAGCATCTGTGCCAGCACAAATACCACACTGTGCTAGGAAACTCCCAACCTGACCCAAGGGCCTTCTGCACTCTAACAATTCATCCAGGCTCCAAAAGTTCAGTGGGTAAATTGGAGATGATTGTCTCTGAAGGGACAAATCTTCCATATTTCACTCCACATTTGACTAGTGAACTTACTTGCTTGTACAAGAGTACTTCACAGGGTTTCCATTCTCACATTTCTGTGAGTTTGGAAAGCGCGATGGTCCTTTTTCAAAGATAATGATCCAAGGAAAAGTTGCACCATCTAAACAGCTGCACCTACCTTGGTAAAGTCATCTTGGCCAGTGGTCCCTCAGCCACAGGCTAAATGACAGACTGTACATTTCACATTGCTCTGATTTAGCTCCCTCTAGAACAGGGACATGATTAGCCAATGATCCCTTGTACCCTCTTAGTTGCAACTGGTGGCCTTATTGCATGTATTTTTTTTTTTTAATCTCTGTTTTTCACTTAAAATATTCTAAACCTCAGAACTGTCACAGCTCACTAGAGTGAGGTTTCTGGCATGCCCCCAATGTTTCTGTTCTCAGGCATTAGGTTTATTGCCTTGGATAGTCTGCATGGATAAATTTGCAAGATTTTGTAAAAAGCTATAAGGCAAACCCAATACTTGTCTACATAGCCTGCAATGAACTGCCATTTGAAAGAAACTCTCTTACTTTTCACCCAAATTTGATCTGGAAGGAAACTTTTTGATTTAGTCCCAAGGAGTAATGCAAGGGCAAAATAACACACAGAAGCAGTGTTTGATGACGATCAGTGGCCCAGGACCTGAGAGTGAACTGGAAAGCCAAGTAATTTCAAAGTGTAGCTGCAATGCAGGTATTAAGACACTTTATTTCTATGATTCTCAATGGAAATCTTAATCCAAATAAGGATATTGGTCTAACTTGCCTAAAGCAGTGGGGAAGTTAGCCTACTCTCCACGTGCAGAAAGGGACTTAGAGTCACTACCTAGCTGAAAATCTGGGGTTTATGCTAGTATTCTATTTCATTGGAAATACTAGGTCAAGGATCAGCTTCAGAGTCCTGGTGCTTTTCATGATAATTTGCAATACTAAAGCTGACAACTTAAGGGCTGTGCCAAAATACCATCTGAGTACACTGCACCCCCATGAAAGACTGAAAATATCAGTCTCCCTTGCATTTCTGATGGACAACAAGAACCAGTTTCCTCTTTTTCTCTTCTCATTATGTCTATTTGCATTGGAGGCAGACCAGGACAAAGAAAGGAGCATAACTGTGGAGTACTGCCTGGCATCTACCCAGACTGACATACTATGACTACCATCATCTTGGATTGCCAGCTTGTGATGCTTAGACCCTCACTGAGAATGGACTTTGAGACCTTTTCTGAAAAAAAATATTCTTATAAAAAAAGAGATTGTCTTCAGTTGAAACAGGAAGATTGTGGAGTTAAGTAAATGCTTAAGGCAGTGGAGGGGAGAACAAACTAAGCCTAGTCCTACCTTGCCAGTTAGCCACTCTAACAATATGTCATCAACACATGTACTTGAATTGTGGTTAAAATGTGCTGCAGAATTTTACCCATTTATGGACAGGGTAGAAACTAACAAATCTGTATTTTAAGTATATCCTAAATCAATAAAAAGTGAAAAACCAAACATAAGCGGGCTGGCCTCGGGATATCATTATTTATTGAGACATATTTTTCTTTTCCTTATGGTTTTAGAAACAAATGGCAGGTGCAAACAAAAATTAAAATTAGTCATCATTAATTCTACAGAGAATTTTGAATCACGCAGCTGAGATCTGGATAAATAATTCAGATATTACTCTGTAAATCTAAACCCAAAATCCATTTATAAACTGAAAATTCTTATTAATCTGTAGCTCTCAGGTTAATAGTTTGTGTCAATTACCCAAGTAGCCCTGCATAGCTCGTAACCACAATCCATGTTTCAGTTCCTTGGTACAATAGCAAAGGTAGGAATATACAGTTTGTCTGTTTCATGCCAATCAACTTCTTTATTAGAACATTTGTGAAAATGACAAGCTGGGGGCTGAGTTCAGACAACTTTCCTTTAAAGATCAGGAAATTTTCAGAATCTGATATGCCTTTCCTGATACCTGGGCTGCTGTTGAGGCTGACCAACACTTTTCCAAATGCTGCCTCATAATTCAGAACCCAGTTTTTTACCCCTATTTTAATTTCTGAAAAATTCTCAGATTTTAGATCCACATAACACTTGAAGGTGTGGGGATTTAAGTGTACTGGACAGTCTCAGCTGAGTCAACCTGAGAGTCCTTGGAGACCACTGTGAGTGTCTGATTCAGGTACTCCTGGCTGGGGAGGCACACCTTAATAGTGGTATCACACATTAGGGGAGGGACACGCTGTGCTGAGCTCAGCAGCTCTTTCCTCCTCTTTGTGATGTATTCCTCCTTCAGAGGGGATGGCAGGGGGATATCCACAGTCAAGTAGAATAGACAAAGGCAGTGGATACACCCAGCCACACCCAAAGCCACTCATGATCCTCTCCACTTAGGTTTGGTGAGGACCACACCTTCAGAGCAGTGTGCTTGGTCCCACTCTCCTCTCAGCACTTGAAAGCCTCTCTTTTTTGAGCTGCATACCCAGGAGCTTCCTCCAAGTACTGATGCCTTGACATAGATCAAGTTAAGCCTCATAGACAGGTTCCATTTGCTGATTTGCTGAGCTTTAAAGGAATCAAAAGGAGTTGCTGAGCTGCTAAGAAAAAGCAAGCTAGTGTGAATGTAGCTCACTGACAGAAACAATCAGCTGTGCCATATACAATAAGGAGTAATTAATAATATTTGTGGTAATAAATAGGTTTACATGCAAACAATTTTTCTTGGTAACTTCCATATAACCTTTAACTTCTTTCTCAACATATCTTTTACCAGGACATTTGCTCTTGGCTTTAATACTACAAGTGAGTGAAATGCCACCAACAGGCAAAGTATTTCACAGCCAGATAAGTCTTGTGGTTCAAAAAGCATGCACTAATTCTTCTTTATATCCCTTTTGCTGCCAGTAATAATCAGCACCTTTGTATGCCATTTTGTGCTCCATTTCTAAAGATCAGAAATGTTATTTCTCCTTTTACGTATTTGTTGAACACAGTTAAGTCACCTTCATCTGACTATAGAAGGTGGGCTAAGCTTCCTTAATGCTCTGCTAAGTATTTTGTATTTCAGCTGTTTAAGTGCCTTTTGTTTCAAACTTCATTTACTATATGAGTCCCCGTCTCAGCCTCTTTGTTCTCTCTGAAGTTTGGGCCCAGGTACCAAAGTACTCACAGTAATAAGATGAGTAAGAAATAATAAATTCATTGGCAATAGCACTTCCTGTTACAAGCTGCTTTTACTCTGCTTTTCTACCCAGAAGCCACATTCTTAGGTGCTTACAGCTTGCCTTATGAGTTTTAGTTTTACCATCAAACCATTACTTGGAAAATCCACCATTAAAGATACAGTACTACTGGCAGGTAGTGGATAAATATATGGAAGAACACCAGAATGAATATGGAAATGGTCTTTAAATATGTGAGTCTTTAAATACTTAGATATTCAAAGAGGTTTTGGGTATTTTGAGGAATGATAGACCAGGAAGCCTTATGGATGAAGCCTTATGGATGAACATTATGAATTAGTTGAAATAATAATTTAAAACAAAGTAGCAAAACACACAGGAGACCATGACCAAATAGGGGCCCATCAGACCAGCTCCTGCAGAGGGAAATATTATTGTGCTAATCTCCTAGAACTCCTTGAATATGTTAATAAAGAAGAGCAGCTGGCATAATTTATTCTAACCTCTCTGGGCCACTGACAAAATTCTTTGCAAGAAGCTATGAAGGAAGCTAAGTAGTGATGGATCAAGAAGTGGCGGAGGAAAAGGAGGTGAAGGGCAGGATTAAATGGTCAATTTCATCATGTCAAAGGATAACAGCAGTGGGCCCCAAGGTTCCTGCTCATCCACTTATTTATTAATCATCTAGGAAGTGGGAATTGCTGTGAGGCAGCAAAATTTGCAAGGGATAAAAAATAGTTCAGCGTAAGTTCAGAGATGTTTGTGTGCAAGTTCTGAAACAAACAGAACTGTGTGACCTACTCACTCTGACAAATGAATTATCAACAAAAGCAAAGTAAGGTATACCAGGTGGAAAAAATATGAATTACTCAACACCTCACAGAGCTCTAAATTAGCGTACCAACTTTAGAAAGGGACCTAGTTATCCTTGTAAATTACTTCAGAAAAGACTTCTGCTTAATGTGCAGCTGTACAAGATAAGCAAACATATTAAGATGCATAAAGAATGAGAACTAATAGAGAAAGGATTAAACTGCCAATGCTATAGTCTGATCTGAAATACTGTGTGCAGTTCCAGTGACTCCATCTTATAAACAATAATGCTGATTTAGAGAGGGTTCAGTGAAGGACAATGGGAATGATCAAGAGCATTAAAAAATGCTCTTATGAAAAAAGATGGAAGTCACTGGGGCTGTTGACCATGAAAAAATGGATGTCAAATTTACAAACTGCAATGAAGGCTAAAGTGAATGTATGTCTTATAAAACACGCAAACAAAGGGAGAGGCAAAGCAATTAGAAAGAGGAAAATGGCAACAAGATACACTGTTTCATATAATTTGCAGTAAGAATATGAAATTCTTTTGGGGCAAGAATTGAAGTGGATTCATAAAGAGAGTGCTAGACAGGCACAGAGTTTTCAGGAGTAGCAGCTGATGGAAACAGCCTTTATTTCAGCCAGACTCAGGGAGGGGTAATGCATCCACAGATTTTCAGACATCCCTACCCTTAAGTTTCTCTGAGCACCTTCTTCATAATCATCCTAGACTCCCGGAGAACACAAAGTATCACATAAGATTAATTCCAGATGATTCCTAAAATTCTATGCAGTTAAAAATGTCTTAATTTCATATTGGATCCCACTTGCAATTCCTAACTGTGCTTTATGCATTAGGAGATTTTTAACCTATTTTGTTATTTTCTTACACTGATCTGTACTGAGTCTATAGAGTGATATTTTAAAAATTTGTAATGTAACATAAATGTGGTGGAATTAATCACAGAATTATAAGTATATTATGTCAGCACTTTATCACCCAGAATTAGCAGATTTTATGAAAAAATGTTACCACATTTTCTTGAAAAGATTTGTTTTCCATAAACCCACAGTAACAGGCATTATTTATACTAAAATAAAACTTTTTTACTGATTGTGTCCCATTCGAGAACTTACATTGTTTTAAGAGAAGTTAGTATTGGACCGAGTAGCCTTTAGCTCCTCATATCATCTCATTTCACTCTTTTTTAAACAGCAGCACTCTTTACTAATCATGTGGAACATTTTCCCCAGAAATCAAGATTTGTTTAAAATCAACATTCATATTCAGAGAGCTCCTAAACCAATTCTTTAATATTACTGGGTGCAAGTTATTGAGCACAGTAGATTCTAAAATGCTTAATGGTTTTTGTTTCACATCCTTCCCAGTTACTAATAGAATAGAAAGTACTTAATTAATCACTTTAAGAAATGAATACATCATGCTAATGATGAATACTTCTGTTTTTCCTGCATAGTGATTGACAATTTTGCAATCCTGGTCAAGTTCTGGATCTGTGCCATTTGAAGGATTTCATTTGTTTCTGATTTAGTTAAAATATTCCTTCTCCATCCCATCAGTAATAAATTCTTTTTATATGCCTTTTAACTTTCCTTGTTAATTGCCTGCTTTTTCTGACTGCTAACTTGGGCCCACGGTGAGAAGCTTCCCTGTGTTCTTCTTCTGCATGTGCTACTGGTCTCGTGGCAGCTGCTTTCACCTTCCACAAAGAGTTCTGTAATCTTCTGGCTACATCAAGGGAAGCAAGTAGAGTGATAGAACTAGAGCAGACCTATGAGAAGAAGCAGCAGGGACTGAGTACCTGGCATTCACATTGCATTTCTCAGTTGTCCTTCCTTAGGACTAGTTCCAGACAGGACTCCTGGATAGAAGAGGACCCAGGTAGGTTTGGTGAATGGGAATATCAAAAGGTTCATTCCAGGAGCACATTTCTGACATGGGTTAGTACACTAACACAGAGAACCTAGCATTAAATAAAATCCTTACTGATTTTTATGGGATCTGCCTGGCTCTCTGTTGTGGGTCTGGCTGAGGTGGAGCCTCTTTTCCCATAGCAACCCTCACAGTGCTGTGTTCTGAGCATCAGTGCTGTCTGTCAGCATTCTCTCATCAGTAGCTTAGTGGTGGGCAAGATCCTGGGAGGGCACACGACCAGGCCAGCTGACCCAAATTAACCAAAGGGATATTCCACAGCATATGACATCAGCTCATATGTGAAAGCCAAGAGAGGGAGAAGGAAAGGAGGACATCCATTATTTACAGTATTTGCCCTCCAGAACAACCACTACACATGCTGAAGCCCTACTTCCCAGGAAGTAGCTTGACATTGCTCACTGATGGGAAGGAGAAAAATGTTTTTGTTTTTGTTTTTTTTCGCTTTGGTTCTGTGCATTCAACTTTTGCTTTTGCTTTTGTGAATGGTCTTATTTCAGCCTATGAGTCATTTTCCATCTTATTTTCTTTCCCCTGTCCAGATGGGAAGAGGTAGGGGATAAGGCAACTTGGGGGGGCATGTGGCATCCAGTGAAGATCAACCCATCACACTCTCCTCTTACAAAAAGCCATTTAAAAATTAGACCGTTTCTATTTTTTTTTTTCTAGTTGCACATATGGTGAAAATACCTTACTATTTCTTCTCAAGAAACATACTTGTTCTTGCAGAATGAACCTATAAACCAACACCTTTTTTCCCTACTGAATCCAACAGAAAACAAAAATATCTGCTTAAATAAAGGCACAAGAGTATGGCCAAAGGTAATCTGCAGGAAAAATATACTACACTGTCAAAATTGCAATTTGGGGGTTTTATTTTTAATTAAGAAGCCTGGCAGTTATCAAAAGGATCTAAGTGTAGGAAAAGTTTTAAGAGGTTATAATAAGCAGCTTTTGAGTTAGAGGTAGCAAAATATTAAATAAGTAACTTTTCAATCAGGGTAATTTTTAATTGACCTCTAAATTAAAAACAGTTTGATTATACACTGTTTGAAGAAAATTAATTATCCTTCTTTTCCTTCAAAGTATGGAAATTTTAAGGCCAAACCAATTTCTAACCCAAAGTTAAAGAAGGGCAAATATAAGACTTTAAAAGCTAGGTGCAACCTTAACAATTGGGAGAATACTACTGTTCCATAATAAAGAGAAGATAGACGTGACAAAACTTCCTGAGACAGCTACAGATTTGATAATGAGAGGGTCAAACTAAAACATTAAAAAATCCAGCACTTCCAGAATTTAGCTGAAACTCCCTTGATGTGTGTTATTGAGTCATCTGAAATGGGAATAGTACAGAGAGCAGCTCCTGGGATGTGCTGCATCTCCAGAGGAAACTGCAATGTGCTGCTGTTAGCTAGGAAAACATATCCTCCAAAATGGGGCACTGCGCTTCCCTCTCTCTGAGACATTGCTCTGTAAGTAGAACAGAAAACTGAATATTTTCAGTTATTATAAATTCACCAATGCAAAGCTTGTTTCACACATGGAACCACTGCTTCTCAGTCCAGCATCTCAACTTTTTCTGTCAGTTGGTGGGGAACCTGTTAGATAAAGATAAGATGATGAAGATTCAGTCAAGGTGAAATAGCATGTTACAGCTTAACTCAGACTTCCTGATACCATCAGGACTGAACTTAACTGTTGGTTGCATTTTACTTTCTGGATGTAGTGAATTACCTTGAGTCACCCAGTTGCTGGGCAGTTTTTATAAGACATGCTTATATAGCTGAAATACTAGAGAAAGTCATATATCTGCAACAGAGCTGGGTGCATAATAATTCATTTGTGATGAGAGGCCTTTTGCTTCATTTTCTATTTGTAATTTTCACATGCAATTATCTGATTTTTGTTAAATAATTTCTATAAATATTTTTCATATGCAGGTTATTGGATGGCAGCTTAATCAAAGTATCTGATATTAGAAATTCAGAGGGGACTTTTGCTATTGGACGTAGAAGTCATGTGGTTTTTCCTAATTGGTTGAGGATATCTCTCAGAATCTGCCTGCTAGTAAAAATAATAATAATTACAAATGCAAAGTCATCACTGCATTGATCATTCATGCCAATAAACCAATATGCTGGAATATTTGTGGAAAGCAAACACAAAAAGGATGTGAATAGTTAATTACAGCTCATTCATTTGAGCAACTATTTGCAAAAAATGCTTGGGAGTGTTCCACAAACAGTAGCCACCGTTATCTTCTTCCCTCTCCTGTCTTTGAGCCTCTTTGTCTGTTGAAGGGCAGATTCTGGCATTCAGAACTCATCAAAAAGCCATATGCAATGTAAAATCTCAGGTAATCATACTTAAACAGAAATATAAAATACTTAAATAGAGATCCAGTGTAGAGTACAGAATGGTGGTTTGCACTGCCCAATACATACTATCTGCTTGTAAAAAAGTATATTTTAAATGAATGTAATATATATATTAGCTAATTTTACAAGATACAGATATTCAACTCTGGACAGATTTTCCCCAAATCCCTGGTGACTCCTTATATGAAATACAAAATTAAAGTGTGATTTATAGCAACTGTCTCATAGTTTGGAATTCCTAGTAGAAGACATATATCCCTTTATTTCAATGCATAGATACATGGCTTCTCTGATCCTTTTTACAGATAATTTCCAGTTAGCACATGGCCTAATTCAGAGAGCTATCCACTCTGCTTCAGTCATTAAAGTAGAATTGGAAGAAAAACTACTTGATCTCCATCCATACCCAAACGCTTCTGCCTCGCCAGCAAGAATTCACTGATTCCTCTGGATAACTATATTATAGACCTGACTACATTGGGCATCAAAAAAGCTGAAGATACAATCTGCATGGAATTTACATAAATTTGCATACATTTGCCTGGCCAGAATATATAGCTATTCCTATTTTCACATTATAAGAGAGCTAATGGAAGTATTCTCTGGTCCTTTGGTATGACTTTAGCTTTTTTTTTTCCTTTTTCAGGCGTAAGTTTTACGCACAAACTTTCTAAGCTGGCCCTGTGTCCCAGCTCTCCTTTTGCTCAACCATCTTCAGAGATGATGTTTTTTCAATTTTTGTCCTTACCCTGACTTTGCCCACTCTACACAACTTTTTCATCCCAGCAGGATTCTTTCAAAACATCCCGCTTCACCATTATTAATCCATATGGAGCATTTGCACTGCTAACTTGTGGTACACTCACTCAAATTTGTCCTTCATAATCCTAGATCTCCACTCCAGCTCTTCCTCCACAGCTTCTCATGAGTTTTGCCATCACTGTGAAGGCAGAACAGAACAGCAGAATAGAACAGGAGGACAAGATTGGTGCTGCTCTCCCTGGATTTAGGCTGGTTCCATTTAGATAATTTCAATAGCTTTTCCATTTTCTGTCAGGCCAACGCAGCCATCAGAAAAGGTGTGTTCAGTGACATTCAGCTACCATCCCAGGCTTCTTGGACTGAGCACAAAAGCTGCAGAATTTACCAGAGAGCTGCTGGAGAATGGAGATAGCGTTTCCAAGTCTATCTATGTAGTCAAAATCATTCTGTGCACTTTTCTCCTCTTAAATTTTCTAGTTACAGTCCGGTCAGATGAAGAAATTACTGCAAAAGAACCAACCATGAGGACTAGCATATTAGAGGGGGAAAAGCAGGGAAAGGTTTCTTCTTAAAAACTAAGAAAACACTCCTCAGGATTTAGATATCTGAAGTCTATGCTAAAATAAGGAGAAAGTTTTTAATAAGTAACTGTGATTAACTCTCATAAGAGCAGAAGGGCAAAAATCAACCTCTGAGCCCTTTCCCTTGGACTCCAAATCACACTGGATAAGATTCATAATTTCTGTAGGGATGTCCATACCCCAGTTAGAGGTGTGCTCTGAGTTAGGCCAAGAGCAGCAATAATCTTTAAGGGAATCTGTTTTCTTAGCCAGGCTTTCAGCTGAGTCTAACTGCCAAAGTTAATCATGTTGTTTTTCCCCTAGAGCCCCAATTCAGTCAATTCAGGGGCAAAGATTTTGTATAGAATTTCTTCCCCAATTAGAGATTTCCAGAGACTGGTTTCAAGTGGCTAATGAGAATGTACAGGGATTATAAACACACTTTCTTCTGGGTATTTTGGGTATTATTAATCCTGTTTCCTGACTTCAGAAGACTAATATGTATATAATGAATTCTTTCTACTGTTGTCCTCGTTTTCTTTAGATTTCAGGTATGAAAAAGGGGGTAAAAAATGAAGTTGATTAGAACTACATTTGGCATTAAACAATTGGGTTGGAATCAGGAAAATGGCTTTGAAAGGATTTTTCTGTTCACAAAATACTTGAACTTACAAAATAGCCGATAAAGGCTTAAGAACCTTGTGGAAATTCTCTGCTGAAATCAGGTTTATATATTCCATTTCTCATACTGTCACCAAAAGTGAATGTACATATTCTTGCATTAACAGTTTAAAGGCAGACTGAAGCACAGCTGCAGGAGAAGCAGTTATCAAAGTTATGGTTAAGTAGCTCATTGCTGCTACCTCTGCAAAAAGATTGTGCCTAGTGTTAGCTCTGTTTTCATTTTAAAAGTAATTCTTAATGAATTTAGGTGAAATCTAACGAAAGAATCCCACATAGCCCTTATATAAAGTAATCAAACCCTTTAAGCTTGTCGTTATTATTTGTAGACCAGAACCACTGAGGGAAAAAAATTATTGTGGAATAACTCAACAGTGTATAATGATGGGTTGGCCAGGTCAACAGAAGTACTGGAGGAGTGCCATAAATTCTGCTGCTTGTGAATGTATCACCCAAGCACATATCTGTTTAGGAAAGGATTTAAAAAAAAAAATAAATTCAAGTGTCTATGTACAGGCACTGCCTCCTTTTGGATAATAGGCTTTCTTAAAGATAATTTAGGAAGAGCTCTGTAGGATTTTATAAAGATGTTTTCCTTTGAGGAAATGACCTGGTATCCTTCTTTGTATTATTTTTGCTTTGGGAAAAAAAAACCCCAAACCAACAAACCAACCAAACAAACAGATTGTTTTTTTGTTTGTATGGATATGCTCTGTACTGAGACAAAATCAGAGAAGGTTTTCTGATATTTGTTCTACCTAATTTTTCTTCCACCAAGCTATAACATCAGTTGGTGTCTTCTCCCAGTCTCTAGTTAGGACTAAGTGAAGGACAGAGAGGCTGTAAAATGCCTTACTAGATATAGCTGTTAACTTTTGTTCAAGGTAACTGCTTTAGCAGATGTAAGACTTCAAGAGCAACTGTTCTGTTTGTGTGCACATATGCTTCTATTTTTCTCTGTATACTCGATACTACAATTATGAGCCTCAATTACTGTTACTTTAGAAAACTGAATCCATGGATTTACTCCAATTTTTCTAAGTCTAAAACTGTCAGCCAGTGCTTAAACTGCAAACTCTTTCTGACAAATGCCCATTTATGAGATACATTAGAGCATGGTTCACATCCACCTTCAGAGAAACAGAGTGAGAGAATCTAACTGATTGCAGAGGTTAATTTGGTCCATATACTTTGTCAATAGTAGGTCTGAGGAAAATTAGCACTAATAATTACAATACTGGTGTAAGTCATGAATCTTATTAATGTGATTTTTAGCAATTTAAGGACTCAAGGATCATGTATGTCAGGACTTCAGTAATATCCTTGGCTTTTAATAAATGTCAAAAAAAAATTTAGAATGTTTCTGCTTGCAAGCTTAATCACTATCCAAGAACATCGAATATGCACTGATCATTTTCAAGACACTGTTACAAAATTCAGATTCAAGCCAAATTGGATGTGGATGCTATTAGACTGTATTTTTTATAAAAGGCAAATATGGTCTGATTTTCTCTTCTACATCAATAAAAAGTAATTTTCCTTTCTTTTCCTTTTGAATGTCTGTGTATGTACTAGTTCTGTCTGAGATGGAGTTAATTTCTCCACAGCAGCCCTCATATCTCTGTGCCATGCATTGGTATCTAGAAAGGTATTGGTAACACACCAGTGTTTTGGGTACTGTTGAGGAGTGCTCCCACAGCATCAGTGCTGTCTCTCCAACATTCCCTCCTCACCAGAAGGCTGGGGAGGGGGACTAAATCTTGGGAGGGGACATAGAGAGGACAGCTGACCCACAGGGACCAAAGGGATATTCCACAACATAGGGTATCTGCTCAGAGACAAAACCTAAGAGAAGGGAGGAGGAAGAGGGGCTTTCATTATTATGACATTTATCTTCCAGAACTACCATTAAATGTACTGAAACACTGCTTCCCAGGAAGTATCTGGACATGACTTGCTGATGAGAAGCAGACAATAAATCCTTTGCTTTCCTTTGCCTCTGCACATTTTAGCTTTTTGTTGTATTAAATTGCCTTTATCTTCACCCATGAAGTGGAGCTATGTTCTCCTGCTCTACCCTGCTGAGGAGGGGAATAATAGAATGGCTTGGTGGGTGAGTATCCAGCCAAGACCAATCCACCACAATATGCTACCAAGGCACTGGAATTGCTGTTTCTCATACAGCCCTTCCCCCACAAAAGAGGGTTCACCTGTATTATACCGTAAAATGAAAGTAAAAGATCACTCAGATATTGAAGAACTTATTGCAAAACTGGTGTGTCAGAACACAAGCTGTCCAGCAAGTCCATGAGTGCATTTGTGAGACAATTTTCTATGTGGAAAAATACAAAAATAGTGGGAGGGATGGACTTTCTGCAAATGCTTCAATCAACAGAGAATTGAGATAAGCATTAGCATGGAAAAGTAGAGTTTAAAATGCTTGGGATGGGATAGCACAAATAAAACCGATATATTTCAAAAAAGTTGCTAGTATGGTCCTAGTGATACAGAGAATGAAGCTCAAGAAGAGGTCGCAGATGCTTCAGACATAATATTACAGCACAAGCACAAGCACAAGCACAAGCACAGAGGGAAGATAGCAAGGGCACTAGAACATCAATTTAACTGGAATATAAATTTGAACATGAGATTTCAAATCAAATATACAGAAGGAGAATTTACAGTAATTTCACGAATACAAGCCGCACTGTTTTGACCAAAATTTTGCTCTCATACCCTGAAAGCGGCTAATATTCAGGTGCGGCCAATATGTGAATAATTTTCTGACATTTTCAACCCTGGGAGTGCAAACCAAGTCAGTGCAAACTGCAAAGTCGAGCTCCTGCCAGTAAAACCCTGCATTTACACGGTTGTTACAAAGTGATACTCTGTTGTGCGGCGGGTGGAGCTGCTCTGTGCAGGCAGCACAGGGGGTGGGGAAGGAGGGAAAAGCCCTCTCCTGCTTGGCCCTGCGGCTCGGGGGAGGCAGGGACAGCTCTTTTCTGCTGACCCCGCGGCTCGGAGGAGGCAGGGGCTCTCTCCGCTTGGCCCCGCGGCTCAGGGGGCTCCCGTCCCCGTGTGCCGCCGCCGCAGGAGCAGGTAGGCTACATCCCTGGCTCCCATGGCCGCCGCAGGTGCCGGCAGGCTCTGTGCCCCCCCTGCTGCCGTGGGGCAGCACCGGGCCGGGGCGAGCGAGCCCAGCGGTGGCGGCGGCCGGCCCCGAGCATCCCCGCAGAGCGGCAGCACCGAGCTGGGACACCCAGCCCTGTCGGCAGCCCCGAGCCCTCATGGCCCGAGCCGAGCCAGTAAACTCTGCCCTGCAGCGGTTCTGTTACTAATTGGCAACTTTGTTGCACACAGGTCCTCCCTGCGAACACAGAGCAGCTTATACTCGGGTGCGGCTTATTTATGGACAAAAAACGAAATGTTTGCCAACACCCAGCCATGCGGTTTATACTCAGTGCGGCTTGTATTCGTGAATTTCCTGTACTTAGAAAGTAAGCATAAGTATAGAAGTGCAGTAGGATTTTTGGGCCAAAAATGAGAAAAGTGTGGAACCAAACTGAAATGTACATTATCACACATAGAATCACAATGTTGGAAGAGACCTCCAAGATCATTTAGTACAACCCAGCCCATCTCAACTAGGCCATCTTTTTATAAACACATCCAGAGATGGTGACTCTACCACCTCCCTGGGCAGACCATTTCAATAATTTATCACCCTTTCTGTAAAAAACTTTTTCCTGATATCCAACCTATATTTTCCTTGGTGCAGTTTAAGACTGTGTCCTCTGGTTCTGTCAGCTGCTGCCTGAAGAAAGAGACCAACCCCCACCTGCCTACAAACACCTTTCAGGGAGTTGCAGAGTGATAAGGTCACCCCTGAGTCTCCTTTTCTCCAGGCTGAACAACCCCAGCTCCCTCAGCCCTTCCTCACAGGGTTTGTGTTCCAAGCCCCTCACCAGCCTTGTTGCCTCCTCTGGACACACTCAAGCATCTCAGCGTCCTTGTTATAAGGAACACTCCCAAGCAGCAAGCAAAAGGACAAGAGGAAATGGCTTCAAATTGCACCATGGGAAGTTTAGATTGGATATTAGGGAAAACTTCTTTACTAAAAGGGCTCTTAAGCACTGGAACAGGCTGCACAGGGAAGTGGTAGAGTGACTATCCTTAGAGGTATTTAAAAGATGTGTAGATGTAACAATTAGGGACATGACATGGTGGTGGACTTGGCAGTGCTGGGTTAATGGTTTGACTAGATGACTGTAGAGGTCTTTTTCAACCTAAACAATTCCATGATTCTACAGTGTAAGAAGATAGAATTCATTAAAGATGTGAGTATTCAAAGGCAAATCAGGTAAAGAAAGTAGTCTCCTATTGAGTGTAATAGAAAAGCTACTTATTGGACATACCAAGAACACTGACCACAGTTTTTCATCTTCTTAGATGGTCCTTCTACTTATTTCCAGGGATAAGGGTATTCACAGGATCTAGAAAAGATGGGTACTCTTGAGGAAATGTCAATTGCTTATTGCCATATTAGTGTTATACTTCCTGTAAGATTTGTTCTCAGTCCAACATTGCTCAACATTTCCTTTACTAGTGTCTAGAAGTATAGAAAAAAATATTCTATTGGTATGGTACCAAGTGGGGAAGGACATCCAGCATAATGATGTCTTGTTTAGAATCCAAGATTAGACCTGAGTTGAATAGCATAGAAATGTTCTAAAATAAATCGTTTTAATAAATGAAATGTTCTAGATAAATGTGAAACCTTTTATGAATCCAGGTTTCATAAAATTAATGTGTTGCAGCTGCCAGCACTGTAAGTTTTCATGAACAGATTAAACAAAAAAACAGACAGGTACCACTGATCCTCGAATCCAGTTGCAAAAAAAAGCTCATGAAGTGTTTTTCAGGTGTGCAATTTGTTTTAGTCTCAACAGTGGATTTATGAAGACATGAATGGAATAAAGATGCTGAGATCCTCTGCTTGGTGTCAGCAGAATACTTACAGGCATTACAGAGTTCTGCTAAATATAATAAACAATTTTAACTTTCCCAAAATCAGTCCTTCAGGCACAAATGGTTCATTAGTGTACTAGCATTTACCTTCATCAGATATCTATGGAGCCTGCCTCGTGCTCACAGCAGGACTCTTGCCTTTCTTCTACCCTTCCAGGACTTCTATCTGTTAGAGGATAAGAAAACTGATTTATTTTTATTCTGAGTTTCAGGCTTCTATCTTACTGGCTTCTCTAGTTTGCTGTTCCAATTTATAGATTAATTTGCTGCTTCTAAACACACAAACAACACTGTTGTAGACATATAGGACTAAAATTTACATGTGTACCTGCGATGATACATGTGATGTCTGGCATTGGCTTTGATTTGTCCACAAAAGACAGATTTCCTAGTTTCATTTTCAGATACAAGATTCACAATAGTACTTTGCCCTATCCATAACTTTTATGTTCCTACAAATTTAAGTTTGATTTAGTATTACACTTGAATTTCTTCTTGTTTTTTTTTTTAAATACATCAGCTCTTTGAATAAACACTGAAGTAAAATCTTTCCAACTAATGTTGTCTCACATGTTGTTATGATATATAATATCACACTTTCCTTGTATACAAACCCTAAATTTTGGCTCTTAACTTTGAATGTCTCTTGCATTCTCTTCGTCTTACAGGATTTGGGCTTATCCAATTTACACCTGCCCTTCAAGGATTTGCATTTCTTTTATTTCCTGAAACAAATATGATGTTATCTCTGATTTGATCTAGGAGTGATGTCGGATCTTTTCTCAACAACTGTGGAGTATATCTACAGTCACTTCAGTTCAGAGCTATCTCTTATAGATAAGACATTGAATTCTTTTGCTCTGTGATTTAACTGGACTCAGAAGTGTTTCAATAACTACTAATATTAAGCTTTAGTGTGATTTCTTGAAACAAAAAGGATTCCTTAGAGAGAAAATCCCTTTTATGTGCATACAACCAGAATGAAGTGGTTTTCAGATATTTGGAGCAGTTGTGGGAATTGCAGAAGCAAAAATGGAGACAATGAATCATCTGGCTGGAATCCACGATGTAACTAGTGTCTGACAAACGTATTTTAAACCTGCTCTTTTTCTATTTATTTCTATTTTTCTTCCAAATAATACAGTTTTCCTCAGACTTACAGATCTTCATTGAAAGGGTTTCCTATCAGAGAGCTGCACCTGTACTGTGAAGTCACTCTGCCCTAAAATTCTGTGGGAGTATTAATGCTCTGAATTGGAAGGTACTACTTCAGGAACAGAAGTTATATGGAAATACCTGTAGTAAGAAGAAAAGAGACGAAGGAAGAGGGAAGGAAGGAAGGAAGGAAGGAAGGAAGGAAGGAAGGAAGGAAGGAAGGAAGGAAGGAAGGAAGGAAGGAAGGAAGGAAGGAAGGAAGGAAGGAAGGAAGGAAGGAAGGAAGGAAGGAAGGAAGGAAGGAAGGAAGGAAGGAAGGAAGGAAGGAAGGAAGGAAGGAAGGAAGGAAGACAGGAAGGAAGGAAGGAAGGAAGGAAGGAAGGAAGGAAGGAAGGAAGGAAGGAAGGAAGGCATGATCCTCTGATAGTAGAGAGTTGCTGCTATGAAGTATCCTGCCAATGACACTGCTATTTAAATTTGCCAAGATACTTGTTAACATATCATACCATGACATCTTAGAAAGCATCATTACAGTTTATCATTATGAGACTTGTAGAAAAATAGTATGTGACAGTGATTTCAGTGGAGACCATCATGACCTTGGTGTCAATGGGAAAATCACAGACCATTCATGTGTATATTCTCTGGCATAAAAATAACTTAAGAACAAAATTGAATGGGGAAATATAAATGGTTAGGTGGACTAATACATAAACCTGCATTCAGATTTGAAATTCTTTGTAACAACCCTCTTCTTAGAACACTTTCACGTGTGTGTGTGTGTGTGTGTGTGTGTGTTCTCAAACATTTTGGATAGACACAGCAAAATGGATCGCTGAAGTCTGGGTTGAACCAGAGCTATTAGATCACTAAATTTATTCCCTTCCCCTGTTAAGATATTTACTCATCTGTTTATCAAACCACATCCCTTTCTGTATTCATATCACTTGGGAAATATCATTATTTTACTTGATATTCATTGTCTTGTAACCCCAAATTTCCTCCTTCAGAAGGCCCCATGTATAGAATGAGCTATGACGTGTGCTTTTGCTCCTGAAGAGATCCTCCAGTAACATGCATCTACTGGATGTACTTGGGAGTAAATGCATTATTAACAGATCATTTTAAGTTTACAATAGTCTATAAAAAATTAGGCATTCTATAGGCCTCAGATGCCTCCAGTTTCCCTGTGTCCTCCTCTGCGTTAGGTGGAGGGGAAATTAAATTTTGTTCACAAACTGCATGTTGCAAGGCTAAAGCAGACACTTTAATGAGCATTGAATGCCTTTATTTTGTGTTTTCTGGAACACTAATCTGGCTTTACTACCAGCTCTTAGGGGATAATTTGTTACACATAAGTTTCTTCATAAGAGTAGATTCACTGCCTTTTTTCATCATATCTCATAATCTTTGAAAAATCTTACTCTTAAGCAGCCACAATAGGATCAAAAACTCATAAGTGTCTGATGGAGATATGCTCTTAAGTCAGCCAACAAAACTGATGTGAAAAACTATGGGCTATTTTACTGGTCAGCTAAAACAAGGCTTTTTATTTTGGAGAAGCATGTGTGTACCACCTGCTTTGATGCAAATTTCTCTGGTGTAAGCAAAGTTATCTCTTATATTTTTACTTTTTTAGCTAGTGATGTTAGTGTCTCTAACTTTACCTAATGCCAAGGAAAATGTTGCAACAACACAGAATGAAAAGCATGTGTTCAAATGCTGAAGGATGTAGGCAAAGCCTGTAGTGACAAATAAAAAATGAGGAGTTCCAGAAAGGAATGGAATGAAAGAGCTTTTTGAAAAAAGGGCAAGGGGTGTGTTCATTCTGCGCATGATTTTCACTTCCTTACTCGATTCTATTCATTTCTGTGTTTTCTATTTCTTCTATGGAAAAGTACCCTGAACCCATTTCTGCAGACAATAACCTTTATAAAAACTTTCATGCAAAATTATCCTTTATTGTTGCTGAATTTCATTAAATACTTTTCAATTATTTCCCAGCCATTAACTATCTGAATCCAAACAATCTATGTGGCAAAATGTAAATAGGAATTTTCAGCCTGTAGACTGCTTCTAAAGGTCCCAGAAAACTAAGAACTGACAAGCTATATATATAGATATATATATATATATATCTGTCGCTGCTGTAGGGACAGGCACAACACAGAAAAGGCACATTATACATTATACTTCAGAACGCTAATACCTGTTTAATTCAAGAACCAGCAGTCTTTTATACACTCTACAAAGTTTTCACTTTGGTCATTGGCCACAATAGATCATATTGGCCACAATAATGTTCGTTGGTGTAAAACCCATCTACGCCTCTGTTTTTCCCAAGACTTTTCTAAAAATACTTTTCACATCTGCAGGTTTCTTCTTGCTCATCTTCTTCTCCTCTTCTTGGTCTCCAGGCCAACAGCCTTGGTCAGAGAATACTTCTCAAAATAAACCTCATTCATTAACCCTCTGTATGTAACCCACAGACCAGCTGTGTGTCCTACTATATATATATATATATGTAAAAGAGAGAGAGAGAGGGATTAAAATCATTGATGTTAATTGTACCAGAAGCATCAATTGTCTTTTTACATGGCTAGGGGCTTATTCTTTTTACTTACTATTCCAGGTTCTTTGTGAAGTGCCAATAGCTTTCCTTGGCATTGTACAATACTCATACAGCCTCTAGAGAAAAGAGCAGGCATTGACAAGGAGGCAGGGGCAAAACAGACGCTGTGCCTTGAGAAGCACAAAGCAAGTGAAAAGTAGGAGGGTTGACTTTATTTTTTTTCCTCTTATCTTTTCTGGCCATCATCAAAAAAGAAGGCGTTCATTTGAAGGCTTACAACAGGCCTCTCTGGGAGAGGCGGCTCCGCGATGTGCGGCTGCGGAGCGGGGTCCGCGCTGCCCGAGCGGGGCCGGAGTGGGACTGGGGCTGTCTGGGGCGAGGGCAGTCCGGGGCTAGGGCTGTCCGGGACTGTCCGGGGCTGTCGGGGGCTGTCCGGGGCTGTCCGGGGCTGTCCGGGACTGTCCGGGGCGGTCGGGGCTGGGGCTGTCGGGGCTGTCGGGGCTGGAGCTGTCGGGGCTGTCGGGGCTGGAGCTGTCGGGGCTGTCGGGGCTGTCGGGGCTGTCGGGGCTGTCCGGGGCGGTCGGGGCTGGGGCTGTCGGGGCTGTCCGGGGCTGTCCGGGCTGGAGCTGTCGGGGCTGTCGGGGCTGTCCGGGCTGGAGCTGTCGGGGCTGTCGGGGCTGTCCGGGGCTGTCGGGGCTGTCCGGGCTGGAGCTGTCGGGGCTGTCCGGGGCGGTCGGGGCTGGGGCTGTCCGGGACTGTCCGGGACTGTCCGGGACTGTCCGGGCTGGAGCTGTCGGGGCTGTCGGGGCTGTCGGGGCTGTCCGGGGCGGTCGGGCTCCGGTCCGCCGCTGCAGTGCGCGCACGGCCCCGCTAGAGGGGCCAGTTGTTCCTGCCTGGGCAGCGCATCGCCTGCTCACACCAGCGGGGAGGTGCCGCTGATCTCCTTTCTCAACAAACCAACAAATTATTTGCCTCTGTACCAAATGAGCAGGCGGCTAGCGGGCTTGTGAGAGCTACCTGTTTTACAAAACTCGCAGGAAGGCTCCGAGTTGGGTGGCTTGTGCTGCCGTTCCACGGTGGTAAATACGGCTTGGCTTCAGGTATGCTCAAAGCTTAGAGTCTCTTCCACCTTTGGAGCTGAATTGCTCATTAGGGGATAAATTGGAAGATCTGCTGAAAGAATTGTGATATTAAAGGCAGGATTTTGAGGATGCTACTTAAAGGCACTGTACCTTTCTGCAGAAGCATCCCTGCAGAAACCAAGGGGATTGAAGTAAGCACAGCCTGCCTGAACATCTGCACATGCAATAGCTACCCAGGATACCACAGCCAGAAAACACTTCTGATCACTTTTAACTTACAGGATTTTAAATGGTGCTATTTGTCTTTAGAAAGCTGTCAAACAACCCTGAGTTCATAATTATAGCTTTGCTTTGAGAAGCAGTCAGTTATAAAGCAGCCTGGTAGACAGAGACATGCTAACACTCTCTTTGTATTTGAGGAAGATGTGGGATATGGGCCCAGATTTCCCCTACTTATTCCCTTTGCTTTTCATAGTCTGTTCTTAACGGGCCCCTGCTGCAGCAATGAGAAAACATCGAGAAGAAGAAATGGAAATGTTGCAGAGCAAAGTATGGTTAATAATATTTTAAATGTGTGCAGAGAAATATTAAATTAAAAAATAAAATTAATGGAGGTCAAAAGCCAGCTTCTAATTCTCTTCAGGCAAAAGGAAGAATTTATTAAACAGCAGAAAAGGTATCCACAGAGGAAATTTCCCCAATCACTTTATGTACATGAAATATAGACATCATCTTGACATTCAGCTTTGAAAGAGAAGAAAAGACACTGAAATTGCCACTCAGACAGTTAACAGCAGCCATATTTTGGGAAGGGGGGACGAAATCTCAGCACACTGTGTTTGACACAGGATGTTATAGAGATCTGTTAAAGTTTGCAGAGTACCATTTCCTAAGAAATCTTTTTTACAGAAACAGCTTTCATCATACCGTATCTTCAGTACAGATGATCTTGGCATGGCATTATTTGCACACTGAAGTTAGCTGAAAATTTGACTCCAAAAAATAAGAACATAGAGGAAAAGAAGCATGCATCAAATGTGCCTTTTGTTACTGGAGGCATCTTCTCTGCTGACAAAAAATGTTTAAGTTTCTGCATCAAGACAAGATCCATGTGTAGCTGATCAAATAACCTAAAGCTGCCTGATGAGTGA